>NC_064631.1:106428115-107051036 GCF_023864275.1 Schistocerca cancellata | reverse complement strand
CAATATGCTGCTCTTATTCAGGTATTTAATACTCAACGTATGTTATTATAATAGTGAAATCAATCCCTGATTCTGTTGCCAAGTGGCCCACCAAAATATTCATTTTTCGACATTTTTTTAAATATAAAATAACAATTCTTTTTCTTTTTGCCCCCCCCCCCCCCAAGAGCAACGCTACATCACATATGTGACCTGTGCTATAATACAGCTCGATTTCCTGTCCTCCTATAACCTCATCCTGTGTATACATATCACTTTCATTTTGGATCAGGTTACATGCATTCAATGTTGAATGCCAACCTACACAGTGCAGGGACATGTTGGTACACTTCCCCGCCACACCACCGCCACTGGCATGCCAGCTAAATAAGTTACCTTCAGTCATTCGACCTGCTGGAGAGCCGCCGTCACCTCGTCACTCGGCAGTGCATTACATCAGGATCACACTCGGTCCTGCTGTTTTCTCAAAGGTCATGCAGCTGGCCACCAAAAACTGTGCATGGCAAAAGCAGCATGGCTGTGCAGCCCTGTGGCAACTATAGAGGACTCGATGCCTGGACAATTTCCAACCAGTATCCTAAGTGCCACATCAGGGATTTTACTTTTCAGCTGGCAGGGTTCACTGTTTTCCTGATGTTGGACTCAATGGAAGCTTACAACCAAATACCCTTTGCAACGTAGGACGTCCACAAAACAGCAGTAACTGCACCCCTTGGACTGTCTGCTGTACATGATGTGAGTATTGGGACAAGAGCGGTGCTACCCCAAAGTACCATTATCCAAGATGGCGGCGATGACATCATCCAAGATGGCGACTGTGTCGTCATCCATGCTGGTGGCCATGAGGTCATCAAAGATGGCGGATTTTGGTGGGAACATAGGTCAATTGGGCTACCTCCACTGACCTAAGTCAGCCGACCGCCACCTCTTCCTAGGGTTTGGTGGGAAAATGACTCAGCCTGCATTGGGCCGTTGGAGAGAGGAAGGAGTGTATTTATTTTGGAACAATTTATTTAGGGATGGAGTAGATTTATCACATTCATACAGAACACATGCTCTGACATGCCACACAGCATACAGACCTGCAAACTACTCCTACGTATATCATGTATAATGCTTTACATACACACCTGTTAATTGTAAACTGTCGAAATAACGCATTACACAGCCTACAGACATGCAAACCACTCATAAGTAATGCAATACGTTTACGTCCAGAGCGCCAAACAACTCGTAAACTGTCAAAATAATAATCCATCTAAAAGACACTGCCACACAGGAGTAACTGAGCAGTCTAAGGTGCTGCAGTCATGGGCTGTGCAGCTGGTCCCAACGGAGGTTCGAGTCCTCCTTCGGGCATGGGTGTGTGTGTTTGTCCTTAGGATAATTTAGATTAAGTAGTGTGTAAGATTAGGGACTGATGACCTTAGCAATTAAGTCCCATAAGATTTTAAAAAAATCTAAAAGACTCTGCAAATGTGCGTGCTAATGGTCAGCTGTCGAAATCATGCACCAGTTTTTATTTAAAGAATTAGAGATAGCACCACCATCCAGTGTGTTCACCAGGAGGTCTACACTCCAATTGACTTAGTATACAGTACCACCACCAGAGGGCGCTGTCATCAGTTCCGTGTGTTCTGTGTCATAATCCAAGATGCCAGCCATGACGTCAGCTGATGATGCAAATACTGTTATCCAAGATGGCGGCAAACAGTGTGTTCATCACGAGGTCTGTACCTAGTACACAGTACCACCACCAGAGCGTCCTGTTGTCTGTTTCATTAGGTAATCCAAGATGGTGGGGGAAATGGTGGGAAAACGACTCTTCTTGTGCTGGACATGAGGTTTTATTTTGCGGACAATATCTCCACCACCAGATCCAGACTCCAACTGACCTAGTACACAATACTGCCACCAGAGGGTGCTGTCATCCCTCCTGTGATGTAATCCAAGATGGTGGTCTGGAGGGAGAAAATGGCGCAAAAATGACTCAGACTGCGCTAGCCTGCTGGATGGAGTAAGGAATGGGTGTACTTTATTTATTTTGGAAGAATTTATTTAGGGATGGAGTATATTTATTACACTGATGTAAAACACATGCTTGTGGTTATGCCACACAGCACACATACCTGTAAAGTACTCCTAAACAACACTCTGCAGACATGCAAACAACTCCTAATTTACCGGAAAAATTTGAGTACAGATATGCAGACTCCTCCTAAATAATGCAGTACACAGATGTGCAGAGTTGCAATGCAGTTTTCTTTTATATCTGTACAGCACCCAAAAAAATTATGGTATGTCTAAACTCACACCGTGCTATATGTCACGATGCTCCTCAGTCCATCCACATTTTCTTTCTTTCTACAGACGTGACATTCAGTGGCAATAAACTATTTTACACTATAACTAAATTGCACTGATAACTAAGCCCTGCAAAGTGCCATACACGTCGCCCAATACAGAAAGACTCTTACACAATTACACTGCTCTCCCACTGAGGACAGGAACTTGAATATTAGAGCGTGAAACCAATCTCCAACCCAGCAATATATCACCGCATAACGTGTCGATGTAGTAAACATACAGTTCACATCCTCTGCCATACAAAATCATCCCTTTTACATCAAAAAGCCGTCATTGGATCGAAGTCATTCTCAGAACTGTTGTTCAAAGACTGGCTCACGACCCCCCCCCCTCCTCCCCAACCTCAGTACAAATGCGTTACTGTTTCTGGCGTGGATCTGCCTCCTTGCTCGCGATTCTACACACATCTCCAGACTCTGGGATTACAAGAGCATATCTAATTTCACATGGTTGGCACACAGCAGTATCCTACCGACCGTCCACGCAACATAATTCCGAAGATATAGACTGGGAATTATTTCTATACAAACCCAAAAGTTTAGCTAGGTTGAGAGCACTCTAGACCACTGAGTAACTAGAAACAAGCAGACGAAAAATGATATTTCCACCTGCGAATACCGATCTCGGTGATGTAACAGATTCGAAATCATCCCTATAATTTACAAGGTCAACTAAGGTGTTTCTCATGTCTAGAGAACCGACAAACATGTCTTCCACATGCTAGATGCACACCAAACAATCGATCTTTCAACTAAATAAAGGCGCGAAATGTGCAGAAGCAGTCAACCGAACAATTTAAAAATCATTCTTCCTAAGAAATCGGTCGCATATATATTTCATCCCTTTACTGACAACTGAATGTTATGATCGCAGTCTCAGTAGAACGACATTCGACAATGAGCGAAGTATCGGAAATACACCCTGTTGACAGCTATGGCTCTGGAAATAGAAATATCAGTACCATTCTTATGACTTGACATACTCTTCCCTTTGCTATCACAGTACTAGACGTCAAATCGACATCTTCCTTATGAATGGACGTAGTCATTTCCTTTGCATATGTCAGAGCACAAACACATACTTCCTAAGTCTGATGCTCAAGGTGAACCTATCACACACCCCCTACTACTAAGTATAATACTTCATCAATAACTGACTACCTATGATACAAAATAATACTGAGAGGAAATCAGCGATGAGTGGGCATGTCTCATAAGTTTTTCTTGTGAGTGATACCACTGTGTCTTAGAGAGAGAGCTGTAATCGTATCATATGTTAATAAACCTGATCACAACAACTACTGTATGTTACTGTCACAAGCGGTCTTGGTTCTATAGGTGCAGACAAGTAACCATGTTAAAAACTATACTTGCTTTACAAATCCATGTATGGCATTACCTACGAATAACGTGGGTTTTCCTGACAAATACTGAGGCAGTGATGATCTTATAAAACATCAGATGTTAAAAAACCCGATCCCAACAACTACTGTATTTTACTGTCACAAGCAGTCTTGGTTCTATAGATGCATACAAGTATCAGTGTTAAAAGCTATACTCGATATACAAATTGGGGTACCTCTGAATGAGGTGCTTTTTTGCCCAGACAAATACCGCGACGGCAATCGCAGGAGTGTATAGTATCAGGCCAACACATCGCCAAGATTGCAACCTCGTAATAAAATTACTCAATTTGAAACGTCCCCTTAGAACAAATTATACATGACTGTGCTTAAACTGACACACAATATTATTTAGCGCAACGCAATCTGACTTTCAAAAATCCCTACAAAAGAATGGCCCTGACTAACATTAAACTATATCTTTCACAAATAACTTACCTCACAAAAATCTTCATTACTCGAACTACTGCAATACAGCGAGCGCCACTATTGCCAGCTAAATAAAAGATTCAAACTACAGAAGGCACTAACTACTGATAGGGACAGTTAGCAAATGAAAGATATTAATAGAGAACAAACAATGTATTAGTCATAATATATATATATGTTCATGACAAATTACAAAACTCCGCCATCTCTCTCCTCACATCCACCACTGCTGGCGGCTCACCTCCAACTGCACAACGCTACGCGCTGTTCACATCCAGCTGCCGCTGCCCAACACTACAATGGCAGACAACAATGCAAACTAGCCACAGACTGCACACAGCACAGCCAGTGATTTTCATATAGAGCGCTACGTAACGTTGCCAATAAGAAAACATAAACAGCCTACTTACATAAAGAAAACATAAACAGCCTACTTACAAAGAAAACATAAACAGCCTACTTACAAATTTAGAAAGTGATTCAGCTAAGGAACGTGGCATGAAACCGGTATTTGCGAATCCCTCACGTCACCGCAGCTAGATATTTCTACAGTATTTGAGCACACTCTGTCTAGATCCCTTGTCAGAGGTTCGATGATGTATTCACTGAGCTATAGGCGATGGTTGATTGAGAAGGATCACAAACAGTAGCAGATGGTGTGCTGATTAAGGTCGTAAGAAAACGTACGCTAGCTTCTCAGATCTCTAGTGTTACGCTATCCACTAGAAATGACGTCCATAATTTAGAATCAGGACTTTCCATTCAAGTACATATCTGTATTAAATCCTGGACACATCTCTCATGTCGCACTAGGTACGATGTGCCCTGTGCAACTCTGTTATCAACGGTAAAGACACGTGCTGCCCGGAGGCGTCTCGTGTATGAGGCTGACGAGAGCGTGTCTTGGAGTTCAATGACATCAGTATAACACTGGCTGTGTACCCAAAAATATAGGCAACTTTCAGCTGCGTCCGGCGGCGGCTCGTGGCTGTGATGGCGCGCGCTCCTTAAGCGCCTGCGCTCCTGCCCGGTCGCGTCAGCAACAGTGCCTACGTGAACACGTATTTCGAGAGGAATTTCTCAGGTATCAATTATGTAACGGACGTCGCCGCCTCACGCGTGCGGGCATCTGTGTGTGGTTTGACAGGTGACTGTCACATCACTTGGTGGGGCTGCAGGTAGCCTCCTGTGCGGTCTACAGGGGGTGGCAGACAGTGTCTGTGTGTGTTGTTTGTGTGTCTGTTGCTTTATTTTGCGAGCAGGTCTGTAGGCTGCGCTATGCATTATTTGGGCAGATTTAGAGTTCTTGAAACAACAACTGGTCCCCCGCACTCTATTCAAGGTTTCCACACAACTCTGGAAGCAAATGGAGGACACGCAGTTGAATTGAATGGCACGGCACAGAGGTCAGGCTACCTTCTTGTTCAAAGACTTGAGAACGACGGAGCTCGTTTTTCACTGACAGGGCCCACTGCGCTGCACTGCAAACACCCTACAAGGCCCACACGCACTTACTGGAAGAAATGATAGGACACTCACTCTCCACTTTATATGGGTGGACACAGCAGCGTCCTGTGCAAGAGAGCCAATATAAGTACAGAAGATACCACCACAACGTACGCCACCATCAGACGCAGAACATCCGCCACGCTGCAACCATCAGCACTGCAACCTCATCCAGAGCAGTGGCCCCTCCTGGAAACCGACCAGCCACCAACCACTCAAATACAGCAGTCACCTCGAAACACAAGCCAATCCACCATCATCCAGCCACAAGCAGAAACGCATTACGGAAAGAAAGTGCGATTCCGTTTCTACCCAGCAGACCTTCACAATTCAAGTCAGTAAAAACATTCTTTTTTTTTCTTTTCTTTGTGAGTGTGCTGTAGCGAGCTCAGCTCACAAGTCACTTCTTACCTATCCATTGACAACGTCGCGAACGACCAACTTTGGGAAGATCGCACTCTCCAGCTCTCAGCTGTGTGCGGCGCAAGTGTGTGTGTATGCAGTTGCCGGACATGCGTTTCCAAAATGGTTCAAATGGCTCTGAGCACTATGCGACATAACTTCTGAGATCATCAGTCCCCTAGAACTTAGACCTACTTAAACCTAACTAACCTAAGGACATCACACATATCCATGCCCGAGGCAGGATTCGAACCTGCGACCGTAGCGGTCGCGCGGTTCCAGACTGAAGCGCCTAGAACCGCTCGGCCACTCCGGCCGGCTGGGCGGCCACATCATTCACCTTAATTGTCCAGAATGTTCTTCAAACCAATCATGAACAGCGGCGAGCCCGAGATAGGGCGCATTGTCATCTATAGAAAGTCCATCATTGTTTGGGTACGTGAAGTGCGTGAATAGCTGCAGGTGGTCTCCAAATAGGCGAACACAAATATTTCCCGTCTATGATCGGTTAAGTTGGAGCAGAGGACCCAGTCCATTCCACGTAAATACAGCTCACACCCTTATGGTGCCACCAACAGCTTGTACAGTGCCTTTTTGAAAACTTGGGCCCATGGCTATGAGAGGTCTGCGCTACACTCAAATCCTACCATCAGCTCTTACCAACTGCAGTCGGGACTCATCTGACCAGGCAATGGTTTTCCTGTCGTCTAGGGTCCAACCGGTTTGGTCTGGAGCTCAGGAGAGGCACTGCAGGAAATATGCTGTTAGCAATGACACTCCCGTCGGTCGTTTGCTGCCATGGCCCATTAAAGCCAAATTTAGCCACACCGTCCTAACGTCAATGTCCAACAATGACTCCTGCGGTTATTTCACGCATTGTTTCTTGTCTGTTAGCACTGACAACTCTATGCAAACGCCGGTGCTCTCGGTCGTTAACTGAAGACCCTCGGCCACTGCGTTGTTCGTGGTGAGAGATAAGGTCTGAAATTCGGTAGTCTCGGTACAATCTAGACACTGTGGATCTCGGAATGATGAATTTACTGAATTCCTTAACGATTTCCGAAATGGAATGTCCAAGCGTCTAGCTACGGCTACCATTCCGCGTTCAAAGTCTGTTAATTCCCGTCTTGGAACCATAGTCACGATGGAAACATTTTCACAAGAAGTACCTGAGTTCAAATGACAGCTCCGCCTAGGCACTGCCTTTTTATACCTTGTGTGCGCGATGCTACCGCCATCTGTATATGTACATGTCGCTATCCCATGGCTTTTGTCAACTCAGTGTACGTATAAGCACAATGGAGGGAGTCAGTCATGGCATTCGCATCACACTTTGGGAGCAAAAGAGACAGTTAATGATGGCATGTCTTTCAAAACTATTGCAATCATGCATCTAGTTCCAACTAATACGCTGAAGAAAAGAGTTCTGAAGAAAAATCTACATTCCACTGCAATAAGAAAGTGTTTAGAGGGTTTCAATGTCTTTCTGCCTCAAAACAAGAAAAAGTAGTTTACGGCCATTTCCTGTTGTCGGAGAGAACTGGCAGAGAGGAAGAACTTCCTTCTAATTTTGACAAGGAGGCCGAAATTCCTGGAAACGGATGCGTTGCTGGTTTCCGTAAAATGTTTCCAACACTGAGACTGAAGTCAAGAGCCCAAGTCTCGCGGGATTAGCCGAGCGGTCTGGGGCGCTGCAGTCATGGACTGGTCCCGGCGGAGGTTCGAGTCCTCCCTCGGGCTTGGGTGTGTGTGTTTGTCCTTAGGATAATTTAGGTTAAGTAGTGCGTAAGCTTAGGGACTGATGACCTGATCAGTTAAGTCCCATAAGATTTCACACACATTTGAACATTTTTCAAGTGCCCAACATGTGCAGTGTGGGACCCCGGAAAGTGTGAGGCTATAGGTTAGGTCGGAGATGACTATTTGTTCAAAAACTACGGTTACAAGTTTTTGAATCACTTTACCTCTTCTCTCATTATACTTCTCCACTATTAAAACTGTTTTCCTCAATTTCTGTAACCATTTTAGCTATGTCTCCCTTACACTCTGCCCCAACACGCACAGTGGTCATTTGGGTACTTTTCGACTTATTGATCATTTATTTATCATCATTTTCTCCGGCCATAAGAACCAATCTTCTTTCTTTCATCACATCAAAACAGAAAATCACAACGTAGACCAGACTGAACACGCTAAAGAAAACTTGCACCTAACACCGTAGGGCCCGAATTTAAATTTTCGGGAAACAATAGAAATTTACAATCATAGACGCAAATACGCGACCAAAATCTTAAATGACCAAACTGAACTAAAAAATAAAAATTACACCGACAAAAAATTTAGGCAAAGATAATACCACCAGTAAACAATACAAACAGGATAATATCACACTAATTCATAGATTAAACCAGAGATGTAACCGTAGGACATCGTTACTAAGCGGTCGACGGAAGCTGCCAATTTTAAAAATGAATCAAACGTCTTAAAAATAATGCTCAGCAACGGCAAAGTGATAAAACACCATCAGCTTATTAACAGGTAATGAATTTAGACAGTACTAGCGATAATTATGGGCTAAGGACGTGTAAGCATTTCCATATCGTAACTTAAAAATTATAACGCAATTTACAGCTAAAGAAAACGTACAAAAATGATTTACCAACATGTGATATGTTTTGCAGATAGCTTGAAAATGACCATGGTGTCTAAATTATCTCCTAGCCATAACAACAGCTGAATAAAATACTATTATAACAGGATTATTGGTTAAAAATTATTTAATGTCTTTGGATAAAAATCATACCGTCCTACGCTATACATAAAATCTTGTTAATGAAATGTTGCCGGCTAATCTGACTATTTCAAAGACAAATCCAGATTTCATTGTGATCTTTTGAAAAAAGAGTGTGTTTGATTATTAGTGTGAAGGTACCATAGTTAATCCCAGTCACTAATAAAATTTAAAAAAAATAGTCATGGTTTAAGGTAACCCACAAGTTCCAGTAATGACTAACCTGTTCTGTGCAAAAGGCGTGGAGTGCATACACTGCGTTGGATATGTCAGGGCTAAATATGACAACTGGGTGAAACATACACAAAGTTTAGAAAAATGAGTTCCACCTACCAAGCACATAGGACCATTCAAAGCGGCTATGTAGTATGGAATTCCGGACGTGTAGCAGGTCATCTCGTAACACTAGAGATCAAAAGAAATCTAAGAATTTGAGATTACATATACATTTTGATAACATAGAAATAATTGGTAATAATTTGCATATATCTGCTCCTTCCTCTTCTTCCTAGTCTTTTTTTGTGCTCGTGGGATTCGTTTTGTCGCCCAACACCCGCCACTTTCTTCCATCAAACGTATCTTCTCAGCGTAGTTCTGCAAGTGACGCCTGTGATTAGTGCTAATAGTAATTACAGTGATATACACTTAACAAAGAATATTTATCACTAGTAGTGTATTGAAACTTTAGATTTCTTGGTGGCCTATAAAGATTCACTGAACTACTATATAAAGGAACCACGCCATGTTATCTCTCTTATCGCTTGTGTTTTTGATCTTGTTGCTTATCTCTTGTCTTGCGCTCGTGGCTTTGTCATTCGATGTGTAGAGGCTTGCTGCCTGTTCACGTAAGTTGAATTAACTCTAAACAATAACTGTCAATATCGAGTTTTTTCGAAACGGAAACCGTTTCTTCTCCTTACCGTTTATTTAAATGTGGCTAATGCTTTATACGGGTGGAGTTCGTGTGGTATTTTAATTCCAGAAAGAGCTTCAAATTAGATTTCTTTCATTTCTCGGGCTCTACATTTTGAACAACCTGCATTTTAAAGTTTTTACGAAGTCCGATTTACAGTTAACACAGCGCGGTTATCTCTGATTGTTAATTTATCTTTACGTAAAATCACACTAGCAGAAGCTTGCATTAACTTTGGTTTGATCCCGAGGAAGTAATATTGCAGAATTAAAAGAACTTTCAATTTATTTCGAGTCAGAAAAAAAATTTAATATCCATATCAGAGATAATTTTTCGTAGAAGCAAAATATATCTATGACCTCTGAATAATAATTCCTATCATCACGATATTTTCACTTTACGTGAAGGATGTATTTGAAATGCAATTGCCATTATAAAATGTAGGAAGAGAAGTTCATAACAGTAAAAGGCATTTATTCCTGTTTTCACATAATTGTTTAGAGAGATATTTTCTCAGTTTCCCGTGACGAAATCACCCAAGTCATAACAAAGCACAGATAGGATCTAGTTTATGCAATAAGAATATCTTCATTGAGAGTGCCTGTAACTGTTAGGTCCTCGTTCATCCACATGGAGTTGGAAATTTGTGTTAATTTCCTACGGGACCAAACTGCTACGTTCATCGGTCCCTAGCCTTACACACTGCTTAATCGAACTTGTGTTCTTCAACAGACCCTATTTTTTGTCAACGATTCACTTCATTGCATCCCTTGGATTAAATAATAGCATTGTGACGGTTCAAAATGAATCAAAATATTGCTGTTACTAATTCCATTTCTGTTACTGATAATACTAGCACTGTCACCGTCGCTTTGAATAACAACTCACAAGATCAGATAATCCTTTCATCGTTAAAATTTGTTTTGGGGGTATTTGAAAAATAAAAGGTTAAGAACTGCGATAAATAATACACTTTCACTACGAAAAAAGTTTTGAGCTGATCGATTTTGAAAATTGGCGGACCTAAGTAGATTCATGTTTTCATGTGCACGTACGATGTACGGATTTAAATTTCTAGCTTTAGAATGCTTTTCTCAGGAGGAAAATTATGCAAAAAATATATCAGTATCAAATTACCGCGCGGGGTAGCCACGCGGTCTTAGGAGCCTTGCCACAGTTCGCGCGGGTTCGAGTACTCCTTCGGGCGTAGCATCTTGCTACGTGCTAGCACTAGAAAGATATGAGTTACAGATGCCCCAATGCTGAAAACTGCGTATTATTTAGTGGTAGAGATGTATCGCATCAACCACAAAAGGGTTAAGCTAGCGCTAGTGAAGTCATTGTATTCTCTGAACTGGCAGCTTATAATCGTACCTTATATTTCTACTGATAATGGAAGATGTTCATTTGGCACCTTTCAAATTATTATTTTCCAAAGTTCTGAGTCGTTAAGCCGTTGCAAAGACAATCTGCACCCAGATTATCGATTGCTAAGCATACCATAGTTTTTAACTGGAAAACTGTAGGTGTGTCTACAGGCGATACGCTTGAGCTAGGTTGAGCTGGCCAGTAGGTGCAGAACCACATGTTAGCGTGCCCCGTGGCAGACGTAGCGTTATTCATTCCGCTTCTGTTTCCGCCTTGCTCCGAACAACTGGTGTTTCCCGCTTTTCGGCACATGTTCGAGCTGTGTGAATTTGAACTAAGATTATGCTCCAACGGCCATTCTCATGCTACATTCTACGAGAATTCTGGTGAGATCACAGCATGTTCTCGCTGCCTGGTATAATATTTTGTTTGCAACTAAGTCTAGATGTCTGGCTTAAGTAATGTACAGACTCAACTTCCGTTGTTCAGAGAGGTAGATCCTGTTCTGTGCTCGTGGTACAACGTTGGTGTTTCTCTTTTCCATGCTCCCAGTAATTTTATATTGCTTGTATTGTAAGAGGTCCATGACTATGGAATATATTGCTAGTGCACTCGAGCAGATGTAATTTCGATGGATTGCTCATGCGCTGCTTGCGATATGTAAGCTACAATAGAATCGCAGACCAGAGAGAAGTGTCGGCAGTAGTAGTAGTAGTAGTAGTAGTGGTAGTAGCAGCTCGCAGTCGGGCGGTTGGGTCAGGTCGTTAAAACCAAAAATTACTATTTGTAGCCGCGATCATATGTAATTTGTAACAACTGATTTTGTACTATTGATATATCAAGTCCCATGTAAATGTTTTTTAAAAACTCTTTTAGTAATAATCTTTCTTATGAAAATAACTTTTGACAATCATTCTTCTGAACTTAAAGATTTTACTAATTTCTCCTATCCATGGTCATCCCGATTATCATAAAGAAACATCACTTGTTTCTTTTTATGCATAATAAATCTAGTGGCCAGCATTGCACAGGGCTGTGCCAGAAAAATTTCTTATACGAGCAGATATATACGCATTATCTGGCGACATAATTGAGATAAGAATTTTCAGTTTATTCAGAATGACTTTTCAGGGCCATGACGCAGCATTGCTGACGTCCAGATTTACCAGTTTAGATTCACAGTCAGTTAATTATTGAAAGGTTATATATGAGTCACAATTTTATTGAGAGGTAAGTGTGGTGTGCGTACTGTAAGACCTTCGGTACACACACCATCAGATTATTTGACTTGTCGCTCTAACGAAGTAGGCGAGTGTCAGCAATATGTCTCGTGGTCTTATTGTGGCGTGTTTATCTTCTGCCGTTAGGTCAGACGATAGAAATACCACTTGCACGCTTGGAGTAGCAGATTGACGGTGACTAACTTTAAACAGAACTTGATTGATTTTCACACGCATTTATTAAAATAATAAAAAGCATAGACATTACATAACTTGATTCTGGATGTTGTTTACAATTGACAATCAGAAGTTCCTTTGATCTTGGTACGTTAATCTTATTCTCACATACCTCTGATACTTGACAAAGTGTCTATACATTTATCTTCATGGCTATGTACAGGAATATGGTAATCTTATTAGGTGCAGACTGAAACTTGACTATAGACTGGTACAGACTAATGCAGACTGGTATAGACTAATGCAGACTGGTACAGACTGGTGCAGACTAGTGCAGACTGGTACAGACTGACTAATCGGAGGTCTGTACACTCGTTATAATACCTCGTGCATTCAGGTATCACTGTGCGAGTGTGATCCACGAGGAGAAAAGGTTCTACGTTAGCAGCAATCTGATTGGCTGCGTTACATATTAATACGCAGATGGGCGGAAGCAGAATTTGGTCCGTCTCTAAGGCAGCGCCATCTCGTAGTGCGGAGACGGACGATCGCTACGCCTGTGCTGTTGTGCTTAGCGGGGCGCGCTCTAGTGGGAAAGTTGTGTACGCGATGACTACGCAGAACTATGTACACAACAGTTAGTCACATTATTATTGCGAGGTTACGGAGATAATTTAACTGTTGGGAGGTTACAGTATGATTTGTATTGAGATTTATTTTTGTTCTGGTTTTCATTAATCGTAGATTGCACAGCACGCAGCCCATCATAGGAGAATTGAAAATTCAGTTTTGGTCATTGGCCATTGATTTGCGTATTAATAATCAGGAAATTCATTAAAGCATCTTTATTTTCCTCTCACACTCATTTGTGAACACAACACAATACGTGGGTGACACATGTGCCCTTATATACATTCTTCCGACAGCTTTTCATTTGAGAATGAAATTTGCAGTGAATTCTTCCCTCAGCGGACTTATAAGTCAAAGCGAAAGCAACTGCTAACAGTAGGAATATTTTAAATTCCTTTCATGCCTATACAGCATGTAAAGTAAGTCAGCATTGCCAGGACTACTAGACTTCCTGTTAGAGGTTATCAAAAATCTTAAACATGGCTGCAAAACAGAAACTGTGTAATCCAGAATAAATTTTTAAAAAATCAGCCAACCATTTGCCACTGGTTGGTCGATTTTTTTATTCAATCTGTTCAAGGTCTTGTTCGGTGCGACTGCTACATTAAATGTTTTATTATGAATATTAGTTGGGCTTACAGTGTCAGGTCTTACACGCTCACTACACATGATCTGCCTATAAGGGATGTCACATCCACACTTCACAGTCGTGCTAGGTCGGTACCATGTGCAACAGCGATCTTAAAATCATTCAAACTTTTTTTTTTTCATGACCGCATTTCTGTCACGTGGCGCAAAGAAAGCACCTGCTTACTTTTGAATATTTACGTTACAAGTCAGTCAGATAACGTTAGTAATTATTTCTGGGTCAATATTTTGTATAGAAGGGGCACATTTTCAGCGCATATTAGAGAAGTCAGATACATTGACGGAAGAAAAAATCGCAACACCAAGAATGAGTTGTACGACATAAACGAAAGTTGGCAGGTGCGTTTTTACATCTAAAAGATGATGTCTCCTCAAATTTCACGCCAATCGCATAAGAGTGGCGGTAATGGATGCATATTAGAATTGCATTAAATACTCGCAGTAACAGTCGTAAGCGTTAGTTACCTTTGGGATTGGGCGTGGTGAGTTGATGTTAGTCAAAAATGCCCTCAAGGTGACAGAGACGGTATCATCGACAGCTCACTGAGTTTGAATGAGGTCATGTAATAACGCTACGAGAAGGTGGTTGTTCCTTCTGCGATACTACAGGAATGTACTGCTGGCAGCGGTGGTCACAAGAATGTATAGTCGCGAGAAGACCGGACTCCGAACGGCTACGTGGCACTACCGAAATGGAAGACCATCGTGTGCGGCGTGTGGCTCTGGCGCATTATACTGCATCTGCAGCAGTAATTTGAGCAGCAGTTGCCACCACCGTGAGTCAACGGACTTTTACAATTCTCTTATTTCCAGGACAGCTCCGAGCCTGATGCCCTGCAACGTACTTCCCACTAACCCCAAATCACCACCGTTTGAGCCGGCCGATGTGACCGAGCGGTCTAGGCGCTTCAGTCTGGAACTGCGCGACCGCTACGGTCGCAGGTTCGAATCCTGCCTCGGGCATGGATATGTGTGATGTCCTTAGGTTAGTTAGGTTCAAGTAGTTCTAAGTTCTAGGGGACTGATGACCTCATATGTTAAGTCCCATAGTGCTCAGAGCCATTTGAACCATTATTGAACCACCGTTTGCGATTTCGTTGGTGCTAGACACACAGGACCTGAACCTGGAATTATGGTGTGGGGTGCGGTTTTGTATGACAACAGGAGCACTGTAACATTCTCTGACTATACAAATTTGTACGGCGATCTGGTGATTCCACCTGTTATGTTACCGTTCATGAGTAGCCTTCCAGGGATGTTTACCAACAAAATAACGCTCGCCCATCTAACCCGACATGCTCTACAGATTTATTTATTATATATTTATTTATTTCATTAACAGTACAGAGTAACCCACCGCCTTGAAATGTAAGGTGGGTCGGATGCTTCTCAATCTAATAGCAAAGACTTCTCATTGTTACAGTCTTATTGGTATACAATTGTTAATCCTTTTTTTTAAAAATAATATAAATAATATAATATATTTCTCTGAGGTTACAGCGAATTGAGTGCTTAACAATTGATAAAATGTTTCCATATAATTTGTTACTACCTAGTTGATGAGAATATAATTTATACAATGCAAATGTCAAAGAAAAATCAAGAAAAAAAAAGAAAATGTAACACAGCGTGGTTAATAATAAATTGTAATATATAGAGGGAAGTGATATGCTGTATTTGGATGAGTAATACAGTCTAAGTAGCATGTGGGTTAGAAATGGCCTATTTCTATTTCAGATGAGAAGGTCTCGGTAGAACATCGAACTATTCTCATCTGAAATGGTTTGTGCTAATGTATGTTTACACAGATTATACAGATTAAATGCTGATTGCGCACTTCATATATGGAATACATGAATTTTAGCTTCACATGAGAAATACACTTACGTTTGTAACTTGTTAGTTGAAATAGAATATAGTTCATTGCTACTTGAATGCATTATTCTTTTAATAACTTAATACATTTCTGATATATGAAAATAATTGATTATAGCTTTGAATAGAGAAGAGAATATACTTCTGTCTGCACACAATAAGACGAGCAATGCATTACAGCTTGTGTGCAGTATACTTTCAACACTCTGCAGGAGGAGCCTCGGAATAAAAGTTCTTCGAGCCTTCTCCTCCTAAGCGTCATTACCTTATTACTGCAGCCTTAGTATGTGGCGCCGGTGTTTATTTGTTTTATGATTGTTGTGTTGTTTGTGACTGTGTTGTGGCATACAGTATCATACATTGTTGGTTTTGGTCCCTTACATGTTGGTCCCTTCTGAGTCATGTTCACTTAGTGTTCCTTCCTCCGTGTCGGAATCTGTGGTCGTGTTTGTGTCCTCCCATGTGGTTTGTTGTGTTGTTTGTGCTTGTCTACGCCTCATTCCATATGGGTTTTGGCGCTTGTATTCCTCGTGCAGAATTGTTGTTGTTGTGGTCTTCAGTCCTGAGACTGGTTTGATGCAGCTCTCCGTGCTACTCTATCCTGTGCAAGCTTCATCTCCCATTACCTACTGCAGCCTACATCCTTCTGAATCTGCTTAGTGTTCATCTCTTGGTCTCCCTCTACGATTTTTACCCTCCATGCTGCCCTCCAGTACTAAATTGGTGATTCCTTGATGCCTCAGAACATATCCTAGCAACCTGTCCCTTCTTCTTGTCAAGTTGTGCCACAAACTCCTCTTCTCCCCAATTCTATTCAATACCTCCTCTTTAGTTATGTGATCTACCCATCTAATCTTCAGCATTCTTCTGTAGAACCACATTTCGAAAGCTTCTATTCTCTTCTTGTCCAAACTATTTATCGTACATGTTTCACTTCCATACATGGCTACACTCCATACAAATACTTTCAGAAACGACTTCCTGACACTTAAATCTATACTCGATGTTAACAAATTTCTCTTCTTCAGAAACGATTTCATTGCCATTGTCAGTCTACATTTTATATCCTCTCTACTTCGACCATCATCAGTCATTTTGCTCCCCAAATAGCAAAACACATTCACTACTTTATATGTCTCATTTCCTAATCTAATTCCCTCAGCATCATCCCACTTAATTCGACTACATTCCATTATCCTCGTTTTGCTTTTGTTGATGTTCATCTTATACCCTCCTTTCAAGACACGATCCATTCCATTCAACTGCTCTTCCAAGTCCTTCGCTGTCTCTGACAGAATTACAATGTCATCGGCGAACCTCGAAGTTTTTATTTCTTCTCCATGGATTTTAATACCTACTCCGAATTTTTCTTGTTTCCTTCACTGCTTGCTCAATATACAGATTGAATAACATCGGGAAGAGACTACAACCCTGTCTCACTCCCTTCCCAACCACTGCTTCCCTTTCATGTCCCTCGACTCTTATAACTGCCATCTGGTTTCTGTACAAATTGTAAATAGCCTTTCGCTCCCTGTATTTTACCCCTGCCACCTTCAGAATTTGAAAGAGAGTATTCCAGTCAACATTGCAAAAGCTTCCTCCAGGTCTACAAACGCTAGAAACGTAGGTTTGTCTTTTATTAATCTAGCTTCTAAGATAAGTTGTAGGGTCAGTATTGCCTCACGTGTTCCAACATTTCTACGGAATCCAAACTGATCTTCGCCGAGGTCGACTTCTACCAGTTTTTCCATTCGTCTGTAAAGAATTTGCGTTAGTATTTTGCAGAGTGTTCGATACAAAATCGGCTACGCTATTTATTGTGTTCCAGTCGTCGGGATTACGTGTTATTCTGGCGATGTCATTATCATTCTGTATCGGTCTCACTTGCGCTCTATAGAGTGTCGACATGTTGCTTTGGCCTGCTCGATCACCAGATCTCTCTCGAATCGTGCATTGGACTTGCTTCTCTGGTTCACGGGCGTCGTGTCGGATAATTGTGTGGAAGCTGTACAATATTTCAGCGAGAGAGCTGCTCGTCGACATCAGGTGCTTAGTGACGTGTTGCTACAGTGGCTCGCCGATATACAGGAGGACTCACGAGAAAAACGCAGGCGCCATGGGGCGTGCTGTAACGTCATCGTAGATGAAACATAGTTCTGCGACATCTGGAGCCCCCTCTCGGAGAGAAGCGCCACGGTCTTTGCATGCGCGACGCGGGAAAAGCGCGCCGCAAATCGCGGTCCAGCGTGCACGCGGGCAGTGTGTTGGACCCCAGCGTAAGTGTGCGGACTCCGATTCCCAGTCTGTGTTGCCTCTGATTCGTTCGTCTGCTGTCGATGACGCCTCAGTACCGCCAATACCGGTTCTCATGCCTTGCTGAGTTGAAATCCCGTATCTCTGTTAATCAGGTCGTTACTTATATGTATTGCAACTGCTTCCTTAATAATGGAGTCCCAGTAGGTGGAGGCGGACGAAAGGATCTTTATCTCTCTGTAGTTCATGCTGTGTCTCGTGTCGACACAGCGTTCAGCCACAGCAGACTTTTCTGGCTGACCCAACCTGGTGTGACGTCTATGTTCAACACTTCTGCCCTTAATAGTCCGACATGTATAGCCAGTATATGATTTTCCACACTGGCATGGGATTTTATACGCTACTGGCCATTAAAATTACTACAACAAGAAGAAATGCTGATGGGCAAATATATTATACTGGAAGTAATATGTGATTATATTTTCACCCAATTTGGGTGCATAGATCCTGAGAAATCAGTACCAATATCAACCACCTAAGGCCGTAATAACGGCCTTGATACGCCTGGGCATTGAGACAAGCAGAGCTTGGATGGCGTGTACAGGTACAGCTGCCCATGCAGCTTCATCAGCTTCAACACGATACCACAGTTCATCAAGAGTAGTGACTGGCGTATTGTGACGTGACAGTTGCTCGGCCACCATTGACCAGACGTTTTCGGTTGGTGAGAGACCTGGAGAATGTGCTGGCCAGGGAAGCAGTCGAACATTTTCTGTATCCAGAAAGGCCCGTACAGGACCTGCAACATGCGGTCGTACATTATCCTGGTGAAATGTAGGGTTTCGCAGGGATCGAATCAAGGGTAGAGCCACGGGTCGTAACGCATCTGAAATGTAACGTCCACTGTTCAAAGTGCCGTCAATGCGAACAAGAGGTGACCGAGACGTGTAACCAATGGCACCCCACACGCCGGGTGATACGCCAGTAGGGCGATGACGAATACACGCTTCCAATGTGCCTTCATCGCGATGACGCCAAACACGGATGCGACCATCATGATGCTGTAAACAGAACCTGGATTCATCCGAAAAAAATTACGTTTTGCCATTCATGCACCGATGTTCGTCGTTGAGTACACTATCGCATGTGCTCCTGTCTGTGATGCAGCGTCAAGAGTAACCGCAGCCATGGTCTCGGAGCTGATAGTCCATGCTGCTGCAAACGTCGTCGAACTGTTCGTGCAGATGATTATTGTCTTGCAAACGTCCCCATCTGTTGACTCAGGGATCGAGACGTGCCTGCACGATCCGTTACAGCCATGCGGGTAAGATGCCTGTCATCTCGACTGCTAGTGATACGAGGCCGTTCAAATCAGTAACATCTCGCACTGTACGTGGTTGAGCATTGTCCTGCAAAATGATGATCAGGTCCTGCAGAAAATGTGATCACTTCTGTCTCTATGCTGTTCATTTTTGGAACACAACCTACGACCAGCTTAGAGACAGAAGTGATGACACATTCCGACGGATTTGTACCAGCATTTCATATTTGTAATGGCTTATATCCCGCCTACACCTCTCAGCCTGCAAGATCCGGGCAATCACAAAGGGTGGAATTATTGGTGTTGGGAGCTCCAATATTAGGCGCATTATGGGGCCCCTTAGGGACATGGCTGCCAAGGAGAGGAAGAAAGCCAATGTGTACTCTGTCTGCATTGCAGGTGGAGTCAGTCCAGACGTGGAACGGGTCCTTCCGAATGACATGAATAGCACAGGGTGCAGCCAGCTGCAGGTGGTGGCTCAGTCGGTACCAGCGATGAGTGTCGCTTTGGATCTAAAGAGATCTCTCTGGTTTCGAGCGGCTAATGGAAGTGATAAGGCTACTAATCTTGCTTGGGGGATGAAATCAGAGCTCGTCACTTGCAGCATAGTCGACAGGACCAACTGCGGATCTCTGGTACAGAGACGAGTAGAGAGTCAGGCGGTTCTGCGGCCGTGTATGCTGCAGGTTCTTCGAGTTGCGTCAAAGGGTGGTTGGGTTTTGGGTTCCGCCGAATAGATCACGTGTCCATTTTACGCAGGAGGTGGACTAGGCGGTTTTTAGGTTAGAGGGTCTCGGGAAAACTCAAAAATGGGTTCAGTCACGATGGGTGCAGGCCACACACAGGAAGAATGTAGATGCAGGAACTATCGGTATAACAATTGTAAATTGTCGTAGCTGTGTTGGGAAAGTACCAGAGCTCCAAGCGCTAATAGAAAGCACTGATGCTCAAATCGTTATAGGCACTGAAAGCTGGCTAAAGCTGGAGATAAGTTCAGCTGAAATTTTTGCAAAGCACCTAACGGTGACCCGAAAGGATAGGCTAAACAAAGTTGGCGGTGGCGTGATTGTTGCTGTTAGAAGTAGTTTACCTTGTCGCGAAATTAAAGTAGATTGAGTTATTGTGGACAGAAGTCTTCTTGGCTACCAGAATAAAATAATAATTGGATCCTTTTACCGACCACCCAATTCAGATGATACAATCGCTGAAATGTTCAAAGAAAACTTGAGTTAGATTTCAAACACGTATCCGACTCATACAATTATAGTTGGTGCTGACTTTAATTTACCCTCGATATGTTGGCAAAAATACCTATTGAATTCCTGAGGTACGCATCACACATTCTCCGAAATTGTGCTGAACCCATTCTCTGAAAATGATTTCGAGCTCTTAGTTCATAAGTAAACGGTTGTCAATACACACTTGACCTCTGAGCAACAAAAAATCCTGAGCTAGTAAAGAGCATCAAAACGGATACAGGGATTTGTGAACGCAGGGTTGCCGTAGCTAGATTGTATATTGTAACCCCCAAATCGTCCAAAAATAAACGAAAAATATACCTATTAAAAAAAGCAGATAAAAATTCACTTGACACCATCGTGAGAGACAATTTCCACTCCCTCCAAATTAACACTGTAAGTGTAGACCAGATGTGGCTTGATTTGAAAGACATAGTACTGACAGCAGTTGAGAGACTTAATCCAAATAAATTAACAAATGACGGAGCTGATCCCCCATGGTACACAAAACGCGAGAGAACACTGTTGCTGAAACAACAAAAGAAGCATGCTAAATTTAAACGATCGCAAACTCTCCCGGAGTGGAGATCTTTTACAGAAGCTCGAAATTTAGCGCGGACTTCAATGCGATATGCTTATAATAGTTTCCACAACGAAACCTTGCCTCGAGACCTGGCAGAACATCCAAAGAGATTCTGCTCGTATGTAAAGTATGGTAGCGGGAACACACAGTCAAGGCCTTCTCTACGCGATAGCAGTGGAAATACTATCGAAGACAGTGCTGTCAAAGGAGAGCTACTAAACACAGCCTTCCGAGATTCGTTCCCTAGAGAAGAATTCGAATCAAGAACAGCTGCCAATATGGGTAAATTAGAGGTAGATGTCCTCGGAGGAGTGAAGCGACTTAAATCACTTAATATAAGTAAGATACCGTGTACCAGTTAGTATCAGAGTATGCTGATGCAATAGCTCCATACATAACAACTGTATACAACCGTTCGCTCAAAGAAAGTCCGTACCCGAAGACTGGAAACTTGCACAGGTCACACCAATACTCAAGAAAGGTAGAGGCAGTAATTCACTAAATTACAGGCCCATATCGTTAACGTCGATATGCAGCAGGATTTTGGAGCATATATTGAGTGCGAACATTATGAAGTATCTCGGAGAAAACGGTTGATTGACACACAGTCAACACGGATTTAGATAACAACTAGCTCTTTACACACACGAAGAGTTGAGTGCTATTGAGAAGGGATTTCAAATCGATCCCGCATTTCTAGATTTCCAGAAGGCTTCTGACTCTGTATCACACAAGCGGCTTATGGAATATCGTCTCAGTTGTGTGACTGGATTCGTGATTTCAGAGGGGCTACAGTTCATAATAACTGACGAGAAGTCATCGTGTAAAACAGAAGTGATTTCTTATGTTCGGCAAAGTAGTTTATAGACGCTTTCCGTTACTTATCTATACAAACGATTTAGGAGACAATCTCAGCAAGTGTATTAGGTTGTTTGCACTTGATGCTGTCTTTTATAGTCTATTGAAGTCATCAGAAGATCAAACCAAAGTTGCAAAACGATTTAGAAAAGCTATCTGTACGGTGCAAAAATTAACAGTTGAGCCTAAATAATGAAAAGTGTGTGGTCATCCACATGAGTGCTAAAAGGAATCCGCTAAACTTCGGTTACGTGATAAATTAATAAACTCTATAGGCCGTAAAATCAACTGAATACCTAGGAATTAGAATTACGAACAACTTAAATTGAAAAGAACACATAGAAAATATTGTGAGAAGGCTTACCAAGGTCTGTGTTTTTTCGCAGGACAGTTAAATGTAACAGATCTAAAGAGACTGCCTACACTACGCGTGTCCGTCCTCTTTTAGAATACTGCTGCGCGGTGTGGGGTCCTTACCACACAGGATTAGCGGAGTACACAGAGAAAGTTCAAAGAAGGGCATAACGTTTTGTAATATCGAGAAATAGGGGAGAGTGTCACTGAAATGGTGCAGGATTTGGGGTGGTCATCATTGAAACAAAGGCGCTTCTCGTTGCGGCGGTATCTTCTCACGAAACTCCAATCACCAACTGTCTCCTCCGAACGATAAAATATTTTGTTGACGTCGACCTCCATAGGGAGAAACGAACATCATAGTAAAATAAGGGAAATTAGAGCTCGCACGGAAAGATATAGGTGTCCGTTTTTCATGCGCGCTCTTGGAGTTTGCATTAATAGAGAATTATTGTGAAGGTGGTTCGATGAACTCTCTGTCAGGAACGTTAATCACTCATCTTGTCTTAAAATTTTTCCCGTCAGTGTAGTCTGAATGCGCAGGAACAGTAAAGAGGAACTACGAACGTATGGAAGTATGTGGACACGGAATTGACGTAATTCTGACGTCCAAATTGTTGAGATGAAACAGTATGTGTGTGGCTTTGCGACCTTCTAATCCAAGGTAAGTTCCGACTGCATGTAATTACTACGAACTTAGGCAATCAGTCAGGTTCTCCTAACACGTTGACAAATGCGTCCTCGGATGCCGTCGCCAACTAACAGCTTTTGTGAAGTGGTATGTGCGTTGACACAATAATGACCAGCCAGTGGCCAGTATACTCGCCATGAATTAATTCTTTTTCCTTCTGTTTTTACTGTCTTTTATGGAAGAAAATGCGGAATGTAGCTGCATAGTAAAGACGAATATTAATAATTAATAACAAATACGCTAATTTCTCGGCGATAATAAATAATAACGGTTATTAAATAATAAATAGTTTTCCTTATATTGATAAGGTATTCATATAAGCACAAAGAAAAGAACTGATCATGGCATTCACATGCAGTGAAGGTCGGCATGGCTTTTAACACTCTAAGCGCCAAGCCCGTAAAATTTACGGGCCTGGGATCGCGCGAAAATCACCAAGCCCGTAAAATTTACGGGCCGCTACATTTAATTTCATTCAAAACACTGCAACGTTATTTCTACGGGTTTGGCCAGCGCTATACGTTTTTCAGATGTTTATTAACAAAATGCGTCCATAGATGTCACGGCAGCGCTGTAATTCATGTTAAAACTTATCTTTGCGTTCTCAGTCTGTATATCATTCAGTTGTTTGTCATCATGTTTCGGCGCGGTTTATCAGACGCAGAAATTGCGGATTTGATCAATCATAGCGACACTCTGGATAATGTAGAGAGTGATTCAGACGATTCTGAATGCAATGGTGTGTTTGAAGGTACGTATTTCCGAATTTTCCACGTAATTGTGCAGTACGCACATATCTGTTGAACATGTGTAAACGATGTATGTAGTTACACATAATGTGATATTCTTTTTAGAAGACGAGATTGATGACAGTTTGTCTTCAGATGAAGACGAGAATGATGTTGAAGGTGTTGCTTCAAATCCAGCAGCTGTGCCGTATCCGAAAGACAGTGAGTGGACTGCAGTTGACACCTACCGACCTCTGCCTGTCAACACGACACCCAGGCAGATACTAGTGGATATTGATGAGTCGAGTTCTGTACTGGATTGCAGTAAAGTGTTCCTTACTGACAGTGACGTAAATGAACTCAAGAGACAGACAAATTTGTATGCATCACAGACAATACAGAAGAAAAGAAGAGGAAATAATCTGAAGCCCCATTCAGTTTTGAGTTCGTGGAAGCCAGTGACTA
Organism: Schistocerca cancellata; assembly: GCF_023864275.1. NCBI lineage: Eukaryota > Metazoa > Arthropoda > Insecta > Orthoptera > Acrididae > Schistocerca > Schistocerca cancellata. The sequence continues at coordinate 107,026,817 of NC_064631.1, read as the reverse complement.
TAAGTGAGATGAGGCGTTTCTTGGGTATTATTTTCCACATGTGTGTTTCGAAAAAGCCCAAAATTGCGGACCATTGGAGCACTAATCCTGTTCTTAGTTGTAACTTTTGTCCCCATGTCATGAGCCGTTTGCGTTTCACTCAGATACTGTCATGCTTGCATCTTGTTGACAATTCAAATCAGAAAAAACCAGGCGAAGATGGATTTCATCCACTTTACAAAGTTTTGCCATATTATAATAATTTGAAGGAGCGATGTATCCAGGCATATCGTCCCTCAGAAAAAGTGACAATTGATGAAGGAATTTGCCCATTTCGAGGTCGTGTGAGTTTCCGTGTTTACATGCAAAATAAGCCTCATAAGTATGGACTGAAAGTATATGCTGTTGCTGAAGCCAGTAGTGGCTATGTTGTAAATTTTGAAGTTTATGCTGGTAAGCATATTGTTGACAATTCTTCGTCTGCGGTTATTTTGCGATTGTTGTCTGACAGCAGCTTGCTGAACAAAGGCCACACTGTGTATTTAGATCGATTTTATTCCAGTCCAGAGCTATTTCAGCAACTGGCAGAGAAAGGCACTGGAGCTGTTGGTACTGTGAACAAATCCAGGAAAGGATTGCCTAAAGATTTAGTATCTGCTAAGCTGAAAAAGGGCGAAATGTCTTTTCGGCGTAAAGATAATGTATTGGCAATGAAGTGGAAAGATAAGAGAGATGTGTATACATTGTCTACAAGGCATCAAGCAACATTTGGTACGCATACTAAGAGAAATGGGTCTGTAGTATTGAAACCACTTCAGGTACTTGATTACAACCTCAATAAAATTGGAGTGGATATTGGAGACCAACGCCTGCAGTACAATCCGTTCCAGCACAGAACTGTGAAATGGTGGCGAAAATTATATTTCCATTTGCTGCTTATGGGAGTATCAAATGCATTTTGGCTGTACAATGCAGTGCACAGGAAGAAAATTACAATAACAGACTTTATAACAGTGCTTGCAGTTCAGCTTGTTGAAGACGACACACTTGAATTCATTCCAAGAAATGAAGGAACTGTAGGTCGGCTAACAAAGAGACATTTTTTGCAGCACATACCTGCAACTACTAAGAAGTATGCTGCTCGTGTGTGTCACGTGTGCAGTTCCAGGAGCAAGAAACAGAGTGGCAAGGCTTCTCGCAAAGAGACACGATACGAATGTGAACAGTGTGGCGTTGCACTCTGCCTGGAACCTTGCTTTAAAATTTTCCACACTAAAAAACAATATGATTCTGTGTGAAATTTATATGTAATACTGTATACTATCAGAAACATGTAATGTAGTGCCACAATTTTGGTTAAAAATAAATCACAATTGTATTCCCTTATTCGTATGACTTTTTCTAAATTCTTAAAACATCTAAGTGATTTCTATAACTGTACCTTAAAGCTGTGCATTGTAAAGTAGTTTCTTTCACTCAGAATTAAAGTAGAAATGTGCAGCTTCAAGATGGTACCAAATTTGCCACAATCCAAACAGTAGATTTGATGCAGCAATTTTTTTAATATTGGTAAAATTGCCCGGTTTCTAGGGACGGGTGCATAAAATAGGCCTGGTACAGAGAGTGTTAAAACTGCTGCAAGCACCTATCGAGTTCCGAGTAATGCGGTGAAGACAAGAGTTTTGAAGAAAAAGTTACGTTGTTGGATGTGAGGTACGCCAATTGTGCAAAACACCGTTTTTTCTCAGTACCCAAACATGTTTCGGCACCACTATGCCATCATCAGTGGGTTTTCGTTTTTAGTTATTCTGTAATGTGAACATCTCTGTTAAATGATTATAAAATTACGTGGATGTTTAGTTCAAACAATAGATCGTTTCTTTTTTGTAAATACCTTTACATTTGGTGAGCAAGAATTTTCTGATCACTTGTGTGTTAATTACTGCAGGTAGCTTGTCATCTGCAACCAAACGATGTTGATGAGAAGGTCTTTTGCAGGGAGTTGACCTACCTTCTAGAATATAATTTACTTTGTCGCAATGTTTTCGCGCCTATATTCGTTTTTACTTACGTTTTCACTACACCAGAAGACAGTGTGATTGTGGTTTGTTGTGTGTCACAGCCCAGTCAGTGTTCATTTGTTCTGCTGGCCGGTGTGGCCGTGCGGTTCTAGGCGCTTCAGTCTGGAATCGCGTGACCGCTACGGTCGCAGGTTTGAATCCTGCCTCGGGTATTGGTGTGTGTGATGCCCTTAGGTTAGTTAGGTTTACGTAGTTCTAAGTTCTAGGGGACTGATGACCTCAGATGTTAAGTCCCATAGTGATCAGAGCGATTTGAACCATTTTTTGTTCATTTGTTCACCAGAGAATTGGTGCCAAATGTGAATTTTGTTTGCATTTTATCTTTGTGTGTGCGTGTGTGTGTGTTTTCTGTACGCTTCTTAGCTGTGTGTGTTGCCTTTTATAAGGCATTTCTTGTGTGTAAATGGAGCGTCTTTGTAGATTTTAGTGTATCTATTTTTCGTGTGTGTGTGTGTAGACTTTATCTGTTTGTGCTGTTTTTATTTGTAAAGTTCCTTTAATGTATTAAATAGTGTGCCCTTGCAGACCTCACATCCAACAATTTTAACTGCAACACAAGGAGCTGCAAATCAAATGATGAAAAATTACGTGCTACCGGCTGCAAGAAGGTACTTGGAGAGTTGAACTTCATTTTTACCTCAAAACAAAAGACAACAATTAAGAATGAGGTGACAAATGTCATGGAATACCTCCTAATATCGTGTCGGATCTTCTTTTGCCAGGTACAGTGCAGCAGTTCGACGTGGCATGGATTGAAGTGCTGAAGTCCCCCTCAGAATTTTTAAGCCATGTTGCTTCTATAACAGTCCATAGCTGCGAAAGTGTTGCCGAACTGACCTCTCGATTACGTTCGATGAATGTTTGATTGACTTCACGTCGGGCGATATGGCTGGCCAAATCATTGGCTCGAATTGTCCAGAATGTTCTTCAAACCGATCGCGATCAACTGCGGGCCGTTGACATGGCGCAATGTCATCCATAAAATTTCCACGTTGTTTGGGAACATTAAGTCAATGAATGTCTACAAATGGTCTCCACGTATCGTAAACTAAAGATTTCCAGTCAGTGATGGGTTAAGCCGCAGCCCAAACCATTATGCAAACACCAACAGCTTGCACAGTTCCTTGTTCGCAATTTGGGTCCATGGCTTCGTGAGGTCTGCGCCACACTCGGACCCTACAATCAGGTCTTACCAACTGAAATCGAGACTCCTCTGGGAGACCTCGGATTTCGAGTCGTCTGGCGTCCAACCGATATGGTCAGTAGCCCAGGAGAGGTGCTGTAGGTGACGTCGTGCTATCAGCAAAGGCACTGCCGTCGGTCGTCTGCTGCCACAGCCCGTTCACGCCAGATGTCGCCGCACTGTCCTAACAGAGGCGTCCATCGTACGTCCTACATTGATTTCCGTGGTTATTTCACGCAGTGTTGCTTGCCTGTTAGCACTGATAACTCTACGCAAACGCCGCTGTTTTCGGTCGTTAAATGAAGGTCGTCGCCCACTACGTTGTCCGTGGTGAGAAGTAACGCCGGAAATTTGGTATCTTCTGCGCGCTCTTGACACTTTGAATGTCGTAATGACGAATTTCCTTCCGATTTTGGAAATGGAGTGCCACACGCGTCTCGCTCTGTAAGTAGGCTGTTTAGGTTTTTGTTGTGTTGGCTGAAGAGCCAACACCGTGTTACTAGAGGAGGCCGAAATGCACGCGTTTTAGCTAACGCAGGCTGGCATGAGGAGGGAAGGACTATACTGACGTGAGGCCTGGAACATGACAAGGAATTAGAATTCAGAAAACGGACGTAATTAGTGTGATACTTAACTTTAATCCATTAATGATGAACGTCGCTCTTGACGGTACATGATTAACAATATTATCTGTTCAGAACACATTCTTCAAGATATGGCTTCTAGTAACTGAATATGGCGCCTTGCTAGGTCGTAGCAAATGACGTAGCTGAAGGCTATGCTAAACTGTCGTCTCTGCAATTGAGAGCGTATGTAGACAGTGAACTATAGCTAGCAAAGTCTGCTGTACAACTGGGGCGAGTGCTAGGGAGTCTCTCTAGACTAGACCTGCCGTGTGGCAGCGCTCGGTCTGCAATCGCTGATAGTGGCGACACACGGGTCCGACGTATACTAACGGATCGCGGCCGATTTGAAGGCTACCACCTAGCAAGTGTGGTGTCTGGCGGTGACACTACAGTTTTTATGTTGGTAACGCCACGTAACGCTCTGTTTGAAAATCACTGACTGTGCTGTGTGCAGTCTGTGGCTGCTTCTCATTGTTTGAATTTTTCCTATTGTAGTGTTGGGCAGGGTGTATACATGGAAGAACCCTGGAGATACTAAAAGGTATCAGATAGATTATATAATGGTAAGACAGAGATTTAGGAACCAGATTTTAAATTGTAAGACATTTCCAGGGGCAGATGTGGACTCTGACCACAATCTATTGGTTATGACCTGTAGATTAAAACTGAAGAAACTGCAAAAAGGTGGGAATTTAAGGAGATGGGACCTGGATAAACTTCAGGGAGAGCATAAGGGAACAATTGACAGGAATGGGGGAAAGATATACAGTAGAAGAAGAATGGGTAGATTTGAGGGATGAAGTAGTGAAGGCAGCAGAGGATCAAGTAGGTAAAAAGACGAGGGCTAGTAGAAATTCTTGGGTAACAGAAGAAATATTGAATTTAATTGATGAAAGGAGAAAATATAAAAATGCAGTAAATGAAGCAGGCAAAAAGGAATACAAACGTCTCAAAAATGAGATCGACAGGAAGTGCAAAATGGCTAAGCAGGGATGGCTAGAGCACAAATGTAAGGATGTAGAGGCTTATCTCACTAGGGATAAGATAGATACTGCGTACTGGAAAATTAAAGAGGCCTTTGGAGAAAGAGAACCACTTGTATGAACATCAAGAGCTCAGATGGAAACCCAGTTCTAAGCAAAGAAGGGAAAGCAGAAAGGTGGAAGGAGTATATAGAGGGTCTATACAAGGGCGATGTACTCGAGGACAATATTATGGAAATGGAAGAGGATGTAGATGAAGATGAAATGGGAGATACGATACTGCGTGAAGAGTTTGACAGAGCATTGAAAGACCTGAGTCGAAACAAGGCCCCCGGAGTAGACAACATTCCATTGGAACTACTGACGGCCTTGGGAGAGCCAGTCCTGACAAAATTCTACCATCTGGTGAGCAAGATGTATGAAACAGGCGAAATACCTTCAGACTTCAAGAAGAATAAAATAGGTCCAATCCCAAAGAAAGCAGGTGTTGACAGATGTGAAGATTACCGAACAATCAGTTTAATAAACCACAGCTGCAAAATACTAACACGAATTCTTTACAGACGAATGGAAAAACTAGTAGAAGCGGACCTCGGGGAAGATCAGTTTGGATTCCGCAGAAATACTGGAACACGTGAGGCAATACTGACCGTACGACTTACCTTACAAGAAAGATTAACGAAAGGCAAATGTACGTTTCTAGCATTTGTAGACTTAGAGAAAGCTTTTGATAATGTTGACTGGAATACTCTCTTTCAAATTCTAAAGGTGGCAGGGGTAAAATACAGGGAGCGAAAGGCTATTTACAATTTGTACAGAAACCAGATGGCAGTTATGAGAGTCGAGGGACATGACAGGGAGGCAGTGGTTGGGAATTGAATGAGACAGGGTTGTAGCTTCTCCCCGATGTTATTCAATCTGTATATTGAGCAAGCAGTAATGGAAACAAAACAAAAATTTGGTGTAGGTATTAAAACCCATGGAGAAGAAATAAAAACTTTGAGGTTTGCCGATGACATTGTAATTCTGTCAGAGACAGCAAAGGACTTGGAAGAATAGTTGAATGGAATGGACAGTGTCTTGAAAGGAGGATATAAGGTGAACATCAACAAAAGCAAAACGAGGATAATGGAATGTAGTCGAATTAAGTCGGGTGATGCTAAGGGAATTAAATTAGGAAATGAGACACTTAAAGTAGTAAAGGAGTTTTGCTATTTCGGGAGCAAAATAACTGATGATGGTCGAAGTAGAGAGGATATAAAATGTAGACTGGCAATGGCAAGGAAAGCGTTTCTGAAGAAGAGAAATTTGTTAACATCGAGTATAGATTTAAGTGTCAGGAAGTCATTTCTGAAAGTATTTGTATGGAGTGTAGCCATGTATGGAAGTGAAACGTGAGCGATAAATAGTTTAGACAAGAAGAGAATAGAAGCTTTCGAAATGTGGTGCTACAGAAGAATGCTGAAGATTAGATGGGTAGATCACGTAACTAATGAGGAAGTATTGAATAGGATTGGGGAGAAGAGAAGTTTGTGGCACAACTTGACTAGAAGAAGGGATCGGTTGGTAGGACATGTGTTGAGGCATTAAGGTATCACCAATTTAGTATTGGAGGGCAGTGTGGAGGGTATAAATCGTAGGGGGAGATCAAGAGATGAAGACACTAAGCAAATTCAGAAGGATGTAGGTTGCAGTAGGTACTGGGAGATGAAGAACCTTGCACAGGATAGAGTAGCATGGAGAGCTGCATCAAACCAGTCTCAGGACTGAAGACCACAACAACAACAACAACAACAAGAAGTATATTATGTCGTAAATCTTTAATCTCAGTATGTAATTTATAATATAAATTCCTGTCATGTTCCTTTTTCAAAGTTAACACTGATTTTCTCAGTTTATTTAGCCATTGTCAGCTATGTGGCCATTGTGCACTTCTCTTTCAGACACATCGCAAATTTGGATGTTTTTCGAATTATACTTGAAACGGTACAGTAGTTTCCGCTCATAAGCAGCAGGTTTCGCTGTTCGCTAGCATCCGGAAATACAAACAGAGGCGGCGGAGCCGCCAATTTTATTGCACGACGAGGCCGTCGAGTGCAACAGAAACCATGTGGACGGGTGGAAAGAAATTTGTCAGGCTTCATAATACGTATTTATATGTGTCGTGTATCACGCATTTCTTGTACGTGAATGTGAATCTGCACATGAACTTTCCTAATCCTCCTCACACCTTTCCGTAAAGCGTTACCAAATCTTAGTTGGGAAGTAGTTCTGTAGCATAGTAGTGCCAACCTCACTCCTGGGTAGGGGATCAGAGAGACAGCAAAGGCAGGTAAAAGTCATAGACGTTCCAGTTTCACAGGATTTTGGTGGAGAGGTTGGTCACGGCCAAGTGGTTCGACCACCCACTCCACCGGGACCCAGGTAGACCTCCGGGTGCCCTCTATATTCGGGGAGTGTTACAGAAGACGAGTAAGTGTGCAGACGTGCCCTCAGTGCGTCTGTCTCAATGTTCACGCATGGATGAGAGGTATTTGAATGTTTGTACTAATTCATTTATTTCCAGCTTCGGATTGTGTAAGGAAATGAATGTTCTCGTTAATTTCGGGAATTGGACCCCCTGTGTTAATGTATCTGGTCCCCAGTTTGCCCGTTATCCTCCTCACATAGTGGATGTCCTATGTAAAATATTGGGAGACTGTGGTGGTATACAGTTGGCCAACGCAATTCCGTCTTGCCCGTAGCAATGTGCGTGCATATTAGTATACAACATACCCAGCTATAAGTTGTAAAATTGTAATATCTGTAAACTAGAACAATTGCTGCAATCGCTGTAAAGTCGAGCGATAATGTTTAAAATAAATAGGTAATCAATTGTCATCAATCTTTAACATACCCCAAAAATCACAAAGAAGTCGAGTTAAAGGAATTCATTTAAAATAAAAGGTATAGAATGCAGGGACCCACACATCAGCGTGTGAGCATTCCAGCCCCTTGCCTAGTATCGTACAGAAAGGGCACGCTCTCTAGGTAGCGCTCTCAAGCTCCCCTCCCCAGTTATCCGTTGCGCAATTTTCATTCGGGGCTTGACGACATCAACTTTCATCTGGCGTCCCTAAGCAAGGAGGTTTGACGGTAATCTTTCATACTGAACCACAAATTTGAAGTGAAAGTGTGTAAATTCCATGATTTTAAGTAAGTTATGTTTATTTCAGTATAAAATGATACAAAATCATCATCTTCATAAATATTTAGCTCCAGTTATTTTTAAAAAGTAATCTACATTTCTGTATAAATAACTCACTAAATATGAATTCATGTTCGAAGATTCAGCAAACAGTGAATAAGTACTTGAATTATGTTATCTGTTACGCATTGACAAATTTCAGTGCCATTCTGTAAGTATGACAGTAAAATATTAAAGAAAAATGAAGATAATATTATGTGAATGAAAATACTTTGTAAGTCTACTTTGAATCACAACTATGTAAAGCACAAAAGGAAGTAGATAAATTAACTGGTCGCAAATGTATATAAACGATTACAAATGTTAAATGTCCATATGTGCAGTATATACAATTACATATTTTGTTCAGAGGTAAATTCAGAAGATGACCGTTTTCGCTTGGCTTGACGATTATACACATACACGGGGACATCCTTTATGACACTCCAGCAGTAATCAGCTCCACTTTCCGGCATACCTCTTCTCAAATGAGGCAATATCTTGGTGAAATTGCTATCCATGTTCAACACTTACTGCACCACAATCTTTGAGGAAGAAGTCAAGATGACTATGTAAGAAATGCATTTTCAGTGACATGTTGCAACCAAGTTCTTCATAAGATGACAACATGTTATCTACAATCTCCTTGTAATTTGTTGCTCGTTTGTTCCCTAAGAACTGGAATGTTAGGACAGATCACTGTCCGCTTCTTCTTCTTAGATATCCCCTTCTTGATAGGAGGAACCACACAAAGGTAGCAGTCAGTGACATGGTTAGTTGGCTCACGGCAGATCATGGGCACTGCAAACGGCATTGAACGTCCTTTCCCATGTATCCAGTTCCTGAGGTTGCTGGAACGAGTGTTGCAGATCACATGTGGAGCCCAGGGTTTATCCTGATCACCTATTTTGCACCCAAAATAACAACTGTAAGCTTTTATAATGAATGGAGCTATTTGCTGTTTTTGTGAAGCAAATGTGACTTCTCCACACACGTAACAATATGTGTCAGCTCTATTAACACAAACTCGTGGCATATTTTTCCACTTCATTAGCAGTCTGCTTGAACAACTGGTAGTTAATCTGGAAACGAATGTGCAAAAATTATTGCATGCATTAACAAAGTCACTGAAGTTGGAGCGGAGGGAAACGAAAAGGTCACTTAAATTGGTATCAAAATGTTTATATCCAAAATATTGCACACAAGTAAGACTAGGGACATTATAATATTTTATTTCAAATTTAACATAAAAATCCGTATATAATTATCTCACAGTAATACAACAGTGTAAAATGAAAAGTAGAACTAATTTTGCATTGTCCTTGTGATATTCACGATCAGCACATTAAAACTGATAGGAATTGACTATTTTCATTCGATTTACATTTTCATTGTTGCACAGTGTTATTAATTATTTAGGTTCTAGGCCTATTCTTTTAATACTAAAAAGGACATTAGCTTCCTACTGTTCTGCACAGTTTTACAGAACATTAGGAAATTTTTTTCTTTTTTAATATTATCATTATGTTCTGCCAAGCACTGAAGCAAAGTTCAGTAAATGTTACTGTTCTTTTGCCCAGCGCAAATGAAAAGAAGTCAGTTGCGTTGAAGGATAGTCTGACTCTACACCCCTTTCACCGAGAATACATTTTGTTATGTCTGTCACACATGATTTTATGTCCTAGCGATAGAGTGCACTTCGCCCGCTTGTGCAGTGCCACAGCTGAGCAAATTTGATGCCTCCTTAGCCTCTTCATTCACAGTTTGGGCCGCATACATAATCGTTTTTTGACTTTTTAATAACTGTTTTGTCTTACATAAAAAAATTCTTCATTCTTGTCTTTGCAATCGGGGTGTAGAGTTTCCAAATGCTGGCGTTTCTTAGCAGGTACCATGGAACTACTCGGAATACCTCGCTATGTAATATGCGAGGTGCAGGGGCTAGCAGTGTATTTAACACTAAATTCTTCTAGAATCTACATATGTAAATGATGCTCTAAGCCCCCCCCCCCCTATTCTAACTCCGACTTTTGCTGTTGCACATGGATTAAAAAGATACGCGAACTGACTGTAATCAACCCTGCAAGAGGAGTAGAAAAGAGTTTGGCACCTGCAATAATTTAATTTGATAAATAAGTTAAATAAAGGAAGGTTTCATTAACGTAGTGAGAAATGATAGGGTTGCTCTACCGATTAACAGAATGAAAGTTCTGTCCAAAATAACAATATGATTTATTAAGACTAAACTCAAAATAGTAAACAAAACACATGAAACATTTACAATACATCAAATTGGATACTCAAATAAATGCTGCGAAGGTGAAGTTCTCCATAAACTAGATTGTGACATTTATGATGAAGTGGTATGTGGAGCCAATTCCTTGCAACTCAAATCTTAAGAGAAACACACAGCCAACCCAACATTAATTGTGGCTACAGTTGTGAGAACTCAGACAATTAACACCCAAGACAGAACAAAGTTAGAAAAGAAGAACAGGTGCGCTCTGCTGAGCTCTGATTATCGCCTAGCAAAAATGCCTGCTTTGCCGGTGCTGCGGACGTACATTACCAAGCTGTCTTCTTAGCTGCAAGGACACGATCTGGCGTACTGGAAGCGATGGCTGGTTGCTTTGACGTCCTGTCGTGGTGATGATAATGTCGCGCGTATAGCCCAAAACAAATTGTCCTGGTCTGGTTGTTCCAGACTAAAGACTTCCTATCAATACAAACGCGCCTCTGAGAAGACGAAGAAGGCTCGCCACACAATCACTGACGGTACAGTGATTGATTTTCACAAGCGAAGTCACACAGTAACTCCGATGCAGTCAACTTTAGCCAAAACTGCCCAAGACAGACAACATAGGCCGCTTGTACGCAGAACGCTCAATTGCCAACTGTACTCGGAAAGTTACATTGAAGTCGAATCTTCAGGAACTTAGTTAAACAGTTACAATCAAATAAAAGTATATTAGACAGCCAGCGGAAGGCAGGCTGTCCAGAGCAGCGAGAGCTCAGTGTTGTAACCTACTCCAACCGAAAGGCGAGAGCCGACTACTCGACAAGAGCACCCGTACAAACCGAACACAGAACATTCCCGCCCCCACGATAGTGGCCGTGGTTAACCGTTCCAATCAGCAACTCGAAAACCGGCGGAAAATTCCACTCTATTGCCGGAGCACCACCATTCCACCAATGGAGATTCTTGGCGACAATTTCTGCGCTGATTTTGCTACGTCACGGAGCTATGCCCTGAGCAAGCCAATCACAGTTACGATATTGCAGAAAGCGTGGGAATTTTCCCGCCACAACTGCCTGGGTACACAAGTCATTCCCACGCCTCGCTGGTAGCCCGCCAGAAAGTGTTTTCGCTAAGTTTCTGCGAAGTAACGGAACCTCTAGCCCAGCCGCTACTTTAGGCCCTTTGCGAGCATGTCTCCGCCGCTATTCCACAATGTCGGCGTCTGTAAAGCATTCACTCGACTCCCTTACACCCGTCGGCTCACTCTTTCAAGATCAGCAGAGTCTGCCTCTCACGGGACCACCCGGGTGACAAGAGACGCTGCGTGGGAAGTCCACGTGTGAAGGAATAGCGACTTTTCACCACATGCAATTAGAGAGGAAAATCGTAAGATAGAAATATGAGAGGGGGCTCATGCCACCTCTCAAACATACAGAGAGGTGAACATTTAGAAGCAACAAACCCGAGACCGATGTAATTTTCGTCATACCTTCTTTCTTTCACTTTCAGCGAGCCGTTAGAAATCTTACTGCTTAAAAACATGGAGCTCTTCACTAATCAGTCAGAACATTATGACAACTGCTCTCTGCGACAATGGATTCCACTTGGTGGATCTGTGAGCACGTGATGTGGCAACAAAGGTAAGTGAGTGGAGCAGACAAGGAGGGGGATCACCCTAGCAAAGATATGGGCTGTCAATGGGGAAATCCACTAAGGTAAGCGACTTTGACAATGGGCAGACTATTATTACGCAGAGCCTGTGAACGAGTCTCTCGAAAACAGCGAAGCTGGTCGAAGTTCACAGGCACTGTCGTGAGATTGTACGGAAAGAGGTAGAAGGACAATGAAACTACCACTAGGCGCTAAATGACTGGAGGTCCACGACTCTTCACATAACGTGGGGTCGGAGGCTTGTCTTCTCTGTAAAGTAGGACAGACTGTGATCTGTGGCATCCCTGCTGAAAGGTCACAATACTGGGCCACGCAAAAGTGTTTCGGAGTACACCATTCCGTGTACATGGAGCTCCGCAGAATCCCACCCCTACGTGTTTACTTGTTGAACCTACGATATCGTCAAGTGCGATTGCAGTGGGCACGGTACCATCAGAATTCGACCCTCGATCAGTGGAAACGTGTCGGCTCTTGGAGTGAACACACTAGGTCGATTGTCGTCTCCACAAACGCCGTCATCGAAGTGAACGGCGGTTCGAAACGTGCAGCGCGCACGAACGCAAGCTGTTGGGAGCAGTATTATGCTGTGGGAGACATTCTCCTCCGCTTGCACGAGACCTTTGGTAGTAATCGAAGACATGGTGACAGCTGCGAATCACCTGCATCCCTTCGTGCTTGATGTCTTCCTCGACGGCGACGTCATCTTTCAGCAGCATAATTGTCCTTGTCTCGGAGCCAGAATCGTGGTACAGCGGTTCGAAAAATTCTGTGAAAGAAATATCGAGGCAGGGAAATACAGAGCTTGCTGTTATTATGGGATGACTTACTTTGCGATTTCAACTTCTTGATGTATCGATAAATAAACCACTTAAAATGTGTATGGAAGAGGGATTAACAAATGGATGATGGATGAAGCCCAGCATGATTTGACACCGAAGGGAGCTTAAAAACGACCTACAATCAAACAAGAGGGGCAGCGGATAAAACAGCCGAGGACTACAGTGAGAGAAGACATTATTGGTAAATCTTTCAAGAAGTACGGCGTAAGTAACTGTCTCGATGGCAGTGATGACCATCTTACATCTGAAAATGACAATGATGACGACGAAGGGGAGGAGGAGGAGGAAGAAGAAGAAGAAGAAGAAAGTTCATATGACGGTTTTCATGGATTTTAAAGGCCACTTTGGTAATAAAATTAAGAATTTTTTAGTCTAGCTTTGCAGTCTAATAATAAAAATAGTAAAAATATTTTTTTAACTGATTAAAAATTAAGGTGGATCCTATATTCCGTAACGTCTTATAGTCTGTAAAATACGGCACAGAGTAAACAGAAAGAAAGACGACGCACCACGAACGAATTATACAAACGGGACTAAAATTAGTAGATGTGACGTTCATGTACAGACAAACACATGATAACGATTTCAGGAAAATTGTTTGATTTATTCAAGAGAAAGAGCTTCACAAGTCGAGAAAGTCAGTAAGGCCTTGGTCCATGTCTGGCCCCTATGCAAACAGTTATTTGGCTTGGCACTGATTGTCAGTATTGGTAAATGTCGTCCTGAGGGACATCGTGCCAAATTCTGTCCATCTGGTGTGTTAGATCGTCAAAATCCCGAGCTGGATGGAAGGCGCTGCCATAATACTCCAAATTGAGGATTGATCCAGCGACCTTGTTGGCCAAAATATGGTTTGACAAGCACGAAGAGAAGCAGTAGAAATTCTTGCCATGTGCAGAAGGGCATTATCTTCCTGAAAATTCAGCCCAGGATGGCTTCCCATGAAGGGCAATAAAACGGGGAGTACAATATCATCGACTGCTGTGCTGTAAGGATGCCACAGATGACAGCCAAAGGGTTCCTGCTATGAAAAGACACGACACCCAAGACCACCTTGTCTGGCAGGTGACTGTTAGGTTCGTACCCCCAGCGCATTCTGGGGCGTCTTCAGACATGTCTTTGCTGGTTATCACAGCTCAGTTCGAACTGTGACTCATCACTGAAGACAATTCTACTCTAGTCAACGAAATTCTATGCCGAAGACGTGTCTAGAGATGCACCGATAGCAGTGGGATACAAACCTGACATCATACGGCCTGACAACCAAGAGTAATGGTCAGATGTGCGTTTTCTTTTCATAGCAGAACCACTTTGGTTGTCGTCCACGGCACCCATACAGCGCAGCGGTACGAGTAATGTTGTGGATATTTCATTCTGGTTTTATCACTGGCGCACGCGCTCTCAAATGAGTGTGCTACATCAGATCAGTTTTCTCAACAACAGTGACGGACAGAGGCCTCCACCCAAGTACAAACAAAATTTCAATGCGTTAGCTAAAATTCATATGCTTTATGTAATATGCACCAAACTCAAAATCATGGTGACCCCTATTTTCGTTGCAAACTTTTTCAAATTTGGTGAAGTGTCTTAGTTATATGCAAATATCACAGTACCCATGAGCATCAACGAAATGATGGTCATGTCATCATGAATGCAAAAATGAAATTTTTTCACTGAGTAGATTCTGTAAAATTGTTTGAGAAAGTCTGTAGGGTGTGCGCCTAGATTATGTCATCGCAGCGCATCGCTGACCGGCCCAAAGCGGACAACCACTGTCGAACTTGCCCAGTGCTTTGGACGAAAACTGGTCACTGCGCGTCGCCCACCATATCCTGTGCGGACTCTAGTGCACCTTCAATTGTCATTCCATACGTTTATATTATTTTGGATTTTTTTATAATTTTTGTTGAACTGAATTGAGATGGATGGAAATATTAAAAAAAAATCAGTGAATATATTGAAACGTCCCCTTAGAAAAATTAATGAATTACTGTGCTGATAAATCTCTTACATTATTTGATTTTCAAACAGCTGAGCAAAACTGAACATACTCAGACATTTCGCTCTTTACCTATTCTGATCAACACTAAACTGACACACAATATTTTTAGCGCAACGTAATCTGACTTTCAATGATCCCTACAAAAGAATGGCCCTGACTAACATTAACCTATACCTTTCACAAATCACTTACCTCACAAAAATCTTCGTTACTCGAACTACTGCAATACAGCGAGCGCCAACACTGCCAGCTAAATAAAAGATTCTAACTACTGAAGTCACTAACTACTGATAGGCATAGTTATCAAATGAAAGATTTTGATAAAGAACAAACAATGTATTTACCTTAATAATGTTCAAAAGTCATAATATATATAGCTGTTCATGACATCCATTCTTACAAATGTACTGTTTCTGATGGACACACGTCCAGATCATCCGCTCTCAAAAATCCGCCATCTCACTTCCCCACATCCACCACTGCTGGCGGCTCATCTCCAACTGCGCAACGCTACGCGCTGTTAACATCCAGCTGCCCAACACTACAATGGCCAACAACAATGCAAACCAGCCACAGTCTGCACGCAGCACAGCCAGTGATTTTCATACAGAGCGCTACGTGGCGATGACGTTACCAATATAAGAATGTAAACACCCTACTTACAATATTTAAACCATGATAAGGTGCCATCGGACATATACTTTGAGAATTTCGTCGCCGTAAGAAGGAGGCACGTGGGCCACGTTATTTCTGAGCCAAAATGAGATAAAACACTGAAAATTCAATTTACATATAATGTTGAAATTTTAAGATCATGGTGAAATCATAATAGCGTTAATCGTAACTATAATTACTGAAGTGCACTATGCTACTTACATTGGGAATATCCGCACGTAGGTATCTCGTCCGTGCGCAGTGGAAATTTCCTTATATAATTACTAGTATGCGCGAGTATGCGCCGTGCAGTACGCAGTAACTTTTTATAAAATTAAAGAGTTTAAATTAGAGCGACCAGTCTAACTCGCGAGGCTCTCCCTCGACTCCATTCCAGAACAGATATCAGAAAACGTAATTAACAAAAGACTAGACATTCTTTCTCTGTGTCACCAGCGATCACATGCGACCGCGCACAAGATAACTTGCATTGGCTTTCATGCTTTGTTAAACAGGGTTCTCTGATTAACGAAAAATAGATTTACATGCTATGGCTATAAATGTGCCTTTAAAAGGGGTTCAGGAGTCGTAAACGGAGATTCTGTTCAAAAATGGTTCAAATGGCTCTGAGCACTACGGGACTTAACTTCTGAGGTCATCAGTCCCGTAGAACTAAGAACTAGGTAAACCTAACTAACCTACGGACATCACACACATCCATGCCCCAGGCAGGATTCGTAGCGGTCGCGCGGTTCCAGACTGCGGCGCCTAGAGGAGATTCTGTGTCAGGCGATGAGTTTTTGGTTGACATCAGTTTTCGGCTCTGTCCCAGCGTTCCTGACAGAGGAGGAGCGTCCGATTTCTCACTCCTTTTCGGTTTGTGACCCACACTTTTATTCTATTCAGAATTTGGTAATAGTAATTCCTCTCCTATCACTATACAACTGTCTTGTTTCGTAACTGTATCCCATGTAAAGTTTTCTAAGTATATAGATATTTTTCGTAGCTGAAATTAGTTTCAAGTATTGACTCTAAAAATGTTATTCCATTATTCGTCAAACCATTAATAGACGTGGGTAGCAAGAGCTCAGACTTCGTCTTCTGATTCGGCAGTAGATCTTGGAAGTCTAGAACCTTGTGCAATATGGAATTTCGTACATAAATCTATTTGCCGTTTATTCTTGAAGCATAATACAATTTACTCTTGAGGATAAACAGTTCTTTCCTCGGGAACAATATGATAGATTTGTGACTCAGAATATCATAGTAAACGTCAATTGACAGTTTGGAATACAACAACGGAATGAATACGTTTGGAAACGTTCATCGGTTCTTTCTTTCTTAATAGATTTCAGTATTGTTCGACTGCAGCTCTTGTTCCAGCGCTGATGTCCTACTGCAGCCTGCACCAACCACACATGGACTGTGCGCAAATGCCCCCACACATACTTGCTCTGGAGAGGTTGTCCCACCTTGAAGATACACGGTGTCCCTCTGGACCAGGAGTCCCTAAACGTTTCCATTGACTGAAGACTGTGAGAACCCTGGCACTTTGCTAGAATACGTAGTTTATTTCGAAGCTTAATAAAATTTTTAAAAAAATAAGAAAAACTTGTTTTAGTCAGCGATTGCTTCAATTTTAAATTATGGCTAACAGCACAAAAATAATAACAAAGATTTTAAACGATAATTAGTATAGTCACAATCTCAAAGAGAAGTGTCACGTTATTGAAAGTTGAGAGGTGGCATGAGCCCCCTTTCATATTTCTATCTTACTCTGAGTAATTCGATTTTCCTCTCCAATTGTATGCGGTGAAAAGTTGCTGTTCCTTCACACGCAGACTTCCCACACAACGTCTCTCGTCACCCGGGAGGTCTGGTGACAGGCGGGTTCTGCTGAACTTGAAAGGGTTAAGCCGACGAGTGTGAGGGAGTCAAGTGGATGCTTTCCAGAAGCCGACATTGTCATAAGAGCAGGAGCGACACGCCCAGAGGGGCCAGAAGGGGCGGCTGGGCTAGAGATTCCGTTACTTCACAGAAACTTAGTGAAAACACTTTATGGCGGGCTACCAGCGAGGCGTGGGAATGACTTGTGTTCCCAGGCAGTCTTGGCGGGCAAATTCCTGCGTTTTCTGCAAAATCATAACTGTGATTGGCTTGCTCAGGGAATATCTCCATGACGTAGCAAAATCGGCGCCAAGTATCTCCATTGGTGGAATATACTGTGTCGGCATTAGAGGGGAATTTTCCGCCGGTTTTCGAGTTGGTGATTGGAACGTTTAACCACGACCACTGTCGTGGGGGCGTCAATGTTCTGTGTTCGGCTTGTACGGGTGCCCTTGAGAGAGTCGGCTCTCGCCTTTCGGTCAGAGTAGGTTACAACTGAGCTCTCGCTGCTCTGGACAGCCTGCCTTCCGTTGGCTGTCTAATAAACTTTCATTTAATTGTAACTGTTTGACGAAGTTGCTGAAGTTTCGACTTCAACGTAACTTTCCGAGTACAGTTGGCAATTGAGCATTCTGCGTACAAGCGGCCTATGTTGTCTGTCTTAAGCAGTTTTGGCTAAAGTTGACTGTATCGAAGTTACTGTGTGACTTCGCTTGTTAAAATCAATCACTGTACCGTCAGTGATTGTGTGGCAGGCCTTCTTCATCTCCCTCAGAGGCGATTTTGTATTGCTAGGAAGTCTTTAGTCTGGAACAACCAGACCAGGATAATTTGTTTTGGGCTATACTCGCGACATTATCATCACCACGACGGGACATCGAAGCAACCAGCCATCGCCTCCGGTATGCCAGATCGTGTTCTTGCAGTTAAGAAGACAGCTTGGTAATGTATGTCTGCAGCACCAGCAGATTAGGGATTTTGCTAGGTGATAATCAGAGCTCAGCAGAGCGCACGTGTTCTTCTTTTCTAACTTTGTTCTGTCTTGGGTGTTCATTGTATGAGTTCTCACTACTGTAGCAACAATTAATGTTGGGTTGGCTGTGTGTTTCTCTTAAGATTTGAGTTGCAAGGAATTGGCTCCACATACCACTTCGTCATAAATGTCACAATCTAGTTTATGGACAACTTCACCTTCGCAGCAATTATTTGAGTATCCAATTTGATGTATTGTAAATGTTTCATGTGTTTGGTTTACTATTTTGAGTTTAGTCATAATAAATCATATTGTTATTTTAGACAGAACTTTCATTCTGTTAATCGGTAGAGCAACCCTCCATTTCTCACTACGTTAATGAAACTTTCCTTTATTTAATTAATTTCTATCAAATTAAATTATTGCAGGTGCCAAACTCTTTTCTACTCCACTTGCAGGGTCGATTACAGTCAGTTCACGTTTCTTCTTAATCCATGCGCAACAGTAAAAGTCGGAGTTAGAATAGGGGGGGCTTAGAGCATCAGTTACATGTGAAGATTCTAGAAGAATTTAGTGTTAAATACACTGCTAGCCCCGGCACCTCGCAAAGTTTCTCGCGGAGCACTTTTCGGTTCTAGCGGAGCACCAGTATTCCACGGAACACGACTTTGGGAAACCCTGCTCTAGACCAGCGTTTCTCAACTGCTGTGTCACAACACATTGGTGTCAAATGTGTCGCGAGAATTTTATGCTCCTGCTTAAGAGTAATAAGTTTCTTTTACTGCATGCCTTATATTTATTGTTCACATGCTCCTATCCAGGAGTCTTACGAGATACGTTTGTAAAATTGGTATCTCATACCGCTCCATAATAATGAAATGTATTCTATGTATTTTGTGTGTATTCTTTCTTGCATCTAGAAAGACAATCACATGTAGGAGAGTCACAAATGTTTGAAACGTACTTTGGTGTGTCCCAAAAGAATTCTCCACTTGAAAAATACGTAACAAAATCGCACAAGAGTTGAACTCTCCTATTTATTAAATCATTATATCGTTGTATCTGTTCGCGAGCGTCATTCATTCTTCCGGAGTGATATGAAAAACGACAAGTAGTTGCTATTATAATTACAATATCAGGGAGTAAACATATAAAAAATTACTTATTGAGTGAGAATATAGTATTACATTTGCTGTTAATTTCGAGCTGTACAGGATACGAAATCAGTACACTGACCTCCCACCTTCGGCAGCAACAACGGCGTCACCTTACTGGGTGAAGTCGGACTAATCTTGGATGACTTATAAAAAGTTGCGTCATTCTTTGCTGCTTCGACTGTGTTCCAGAATTCACCGATAGCAGGGGAAAGTGGGGGAATTTGGCACACCTAAGGCAGTTTGACTATAACCTTTATTCTATACCTAGAGGCTTCACTTTTCGTATAGCATTAACCGCATGTGTCTACTGTAATCTATGAATATACAGCTACACGTTTTCGGAAGAAACTGATGATTATGACAGCATTGCCTTGCGTCATTTTACCCGACATATCGAGTAAAATGAAGCAATGCAATGATGTGATATGTTTATTAAACAAAACACTAAACGATATGGCTTAGAAAAAGAAAATACCGAAGACATTAGCTTAATTAACTATGGAATAGATACAAAATAATAGTTTTCTTATAAAATAGCGACAAAAATGGAGAAGAAGATTCGAGTATAAGCGTATTAAGTAATTGGTCTCTTGCATATCTATAAAACAACCAACACTTCTTCAGATATATATACTAAGATGGTATCTGTTCTTTCGGACATGTCGAGTAAAATGAAAGAACAGATAACATCGGTGACCATGCAGCTCGTTAGAATGAAATTACAATGAAATGAACACCCTTGGCTGCTTACAGGCCTTGACATACGTCAACGGGGACAGATGAAAATATGTTCCCCTACCGGGACTCGAACGCAGGATCTCCTGCTTACATTGCAGACGCTCTATCCATGTGAGCCACCGAGGACACAGACGATAGCGCGACTGCAGGGATTTATCTCTGGCACGCCTCCCGCGAAACCCACATTCTCAACGTATTGTCCTGCACTACATTCGTAGTGCCCTCGCCCATTATACTCATTACACGCGGTGCGTTGCCGATTCCCGTAAGAGTTCGGGCACTGTTTGTGCATTCGCACAGAAGAAGAAGATGGTCAAGTGGCCGGTGAGCCTTAACTATATACAGGGTGTTTCAAAAATGACCGGTATATTTGAAACGGCAATAAAAACTAAACGAGCAGCGATAGAAATACACCGTTTGTTGCAATATGCTTGGGACAACAGTACATTTTCAGGCAGACAAACTTTCGAAATTACAGTAGTTACAATTTTCAACAACAGATGGCGCTGCAAGTGATGTGAAAGATATAGAAGACAACGCAGTCTGTGGGTGCGCCATTCTGTACGTCGTCTTTCTGCTGTAAGCGTGTGCTGTTCGCAACGTGCAAGTGTGCTGTAGACAACATAGTTTATTCCTTAGAACAGAGGATTTTTCTGGTGTTGGAATTCCACCGCCTAGAACACAGTGTTGTTGCAACAAGACGAAGTTTTCAACGGAGGTTTAATGTAACCAAAGGACCGAAAAGCGATACAATAAAGGATCTGTTTGAAAAATTTCAACGGACTGGGAACGTGACGGATGAACGTGCTGGAAAGGTAGGGCGACCGCGTACGGCAACCACAGAGGGCAACGCGCAGCTAGTGCAGCAGGTGATCCGACAGCGGCCTCGGGTTTCCGTTCGCCGTGTTGCAGCTGCGGTCCAAATGACGCCAACGTCCACGTATCGTCTCATGCGCCAGAGTTTACACCTCTATCCATACAAAATTCAAACGCGGCAACCCCTCAGCGCCGCTACCATTGCTGCACGAGAGACATTCGCTAACAATATAGTGCACAGGATTGATGACGGCGATATGCATGTGGGCAGCATTTGGTTTACTGATGAAGCTTATTTTTACCTGGACGGCTTCGTCAATAAACAGAACTGGCGCATATGGGGAACCGAAAAGCCCCATGTTGCAGTCCCATCGTCCCTGCATCCTCAAAAAGTACTGGTCTGGGCCGCCATTTCTTCCAAAGGAATCATTGGCCCATTTTTCAGATCCGAAACGATTACTGCATCACGATATCTGGACATTGGCTGGGGTCAAATGGCTCTGAGCACTATGGGACTCAACATCTTAGGTCATAAGTCCCCTAGAACTTAGAACTACTTAAACCTAACTAACCTAAGGACATCACACACACCCATGCCCGAGGCAGGATTCGAACCTGCGACCGTAGCAGTCCCGCGGTTCCGGACTGCAGCGCCAGAACCGCTAGACCACCGCGGCCGGCTCTGGACATTCTTCGTGAATTTGTGGCGGTACAAACTGCCTTAGACGACACTGCGAACACCTCGTGGTTTATGCAAGATGGTGCCCGGCCACATCGCACGGCCGACGTCTTTAATTTCCTGAATGAATATTTCGATGATCGTGTGATTGCTTTGGGCTATCCGAAACATACAGGAGACGGCGTGGATTGGCCTCCCTATTCGCCAGACATGAACCCCTGTGACTCCTTTCTGTGGGGACACTTGAAAGACCAGGTGTACCGCCAGAATCCAGAAACAATTGAACAGCTGAAGCAGTACATCTCATCTGCATGTGAAGCCATTCCGCCAGACACGTTGTCAAAGGTTTCGGGTAATTTCATTCAGAGACTACGCCATATTATTGCTACGCGTGGTGGATATGTGGAAAATATCGTACTATAGAGTTTCCCAGACCGCAGCGCCATCTGTTGTTGAAAATTGTAACTACTGTAATTTCGAAAGTTTGTCTGCCTGAAAATGTACTGTTGTCCCAAGCATATTGCAACAAACGGTGTATTTCTATCGCTGCTCGTTTAGTTTTTATTGCCGTTTCAAATATACCGGTCATTTTTGAAACACCCTGTATATACTAAGATGGTATCTGTTCTTTCGGACATGTCCATAAGAACAGATATGATCTTAGTATATATATTTAGTTAAGGCTCACCGGCCACTTGACCAGCCGGCCGGAGTGGCCGAGCGGTTCTAGGCGCTGCAATCTGGAACCGCGCGACCGCTGCGGTCGCAGGTTCGAATCCTGCCTCGGGCATGGATGTGTGTGATGTCTCTAGGTTAGTTAGGTTTAAGTAGTTCTAAGTTCTAGGGGACTGATGACCACAGAAGTTAAGTCCCATAGTGCTCAGAGCCATTTGAACCAACCACTTGACCATCTTTTTCTTCTGTGCGAATGCACAAACTGTGCCCGAACTCTTACGGGAATCGGCAACGCGCCGCGAGTAATGAGTATAATGGGCGGGGGCACTACGAATGTAGTGCGGGACAAAACGTTGAGAATGTGGGTTTCGCGTCAGGCGTGCCAGAGAAAATCCCTGCAGTCGCGCAATCCACTGTGTCCTCGGTGGCTCAGATGGATAGAGCGTCTGCCATATAAGAAGGAGATCCCGAGTACGAGTCCCGGTCGGGGCACACATTTTCATCTGTCCCCGTTGACGTATGTCAACGACTGTAAGCAGCCAACGGTCTTCATTTCATTGTAACTTCTTCAGACTGGAGTCTCAGTTATAGTTTACAGAACTGTCCCACACACTGCATTCAGAATGACACAAAATGTACAAGAAATACACCAGTACCATTCGACGCTATCTCGCCGAATTCGCCATATACGGGTTACACATCTTTGCTTCTGGTATGTTGTGCTGGGTAACGCTCTGTGTAATAGAAATTCCATTACGGACAGCGCTGATGGCATTTCTTAATGCACCCGCCGTCCAAGAAGCTCTTTCTGTTTTCCTGGTGTGCGTCCTCGGCATCTGAACATAATAACCCATTCATATGAAAATGATGCTCTATGTTATTTTTACTTCCATTAGATATACATTAACGTATCTCATTTAGCTACCTATTTCCACCAGTGGAAAACTGAAGTGGGGTGAAATGACGAAATTGGCCTCCTTGCGTCAAATTACCCCAACAGGGATGGCTCAGACAAAAGTATAGCTACAAAGTCGCGCTTTGCTTAAGACGAATAATACTTATATAAGCATGTGCTTATGCAATCCGCATGTGCATGGAATACAAGCAGTTGAGTGTTGCCACGAAGCTGATACGTTATTCGAAGAGATTCAACATTTTTGCAGCCTGTTCAGTAGCAGTCCACAACGCCAGGAAATTCTGAAACACTGTATTGAAGATTTTTATATTCCTCGTCTGATACTCTCTGGAATGCTCAGGTTGGCGCTGCAATACCAATACCAATACTTAGGTAAGCTTGCCATTGCTTTTGCAGTATTCAGTAAGTTAAATTAGTCAACTGAAACACGTGCTGTGGTACGAGTCGTTCTGGATTATGTGAGATCATTCAGGTCATCGTGACATCTATTTAGCTAATGCTGTTGGCATCAGTTAACTAGAGAAGCAAATTACTACAAGCTCGAAATACTGCCACTGATATTGAGATAAGACACTCTGAGAGCTTATTAAGTGACTTGAAGTATTTCTGCGAAAATTGGGACGCCATTCCCCTGATCTAAAGTTGCTGCCAGTGCAATTAATATCGATTCTGAATTTCAGGAGGTGCGCACTAAGAATAGGAAATGATTTCATGATGAAACCGAGAACAGATTTATGTCATTTTTATCAATCTAATGCCTCACTTGAGAACCCAATGCGAAACAGTGAAGATTTTAGATGAAAAATTTCCTGAAAGAAACGTTTGCAAAGTGCCATTGACAGTGTTGTAGGGAAATAGGTTACAATATGGTACCCGTTCCATGAATAATGGCGGTTTACATGACAGTGCGCTGATATCTATTTACAGAAATGTATGGGCACGCCAGGAAAAGAGAGGGGACATAACATTCCATACTGCAGCATTACTGGCACCAAGCATTTCGTCTTTTTACAAATCAGTATAATATTTAGCCTTTTGTTTTAAAGAGGAGCTGATCCTCCTTGGTTCACAAAACTGGTTAGAAACTGTTGCAGTAACAACGAAACAAACATGCCAAATTTAAACAGACGCAAAATCCCCAAGATTGGCGATATTTTACAGAAGCTCGAAATTTAGCGCGGACTTCAATGCGAGAAGCTTATAACAGTTTCCACAACGAAACTTTGTCTCGAAACCTGGCAGAAAATCCAAAGCGATTCTGGTCGTATGTGAAGTATGTTAGCGGCAAGAAACAATCAATGCCTTCTCTGCGCGATAGCAATGGAGATACTGTCGAAGACAGTGCTGCCAAAGCAGAGTTACTAAACACAGCCTTTCGAAATGCCTTCACAAAAGAAGATGAAGTAAATATTCCAGAATTCGAATCGAGAACAGCTGCCAACATGAGTAACGTAGAAGTAAATATCCTCAGAGTAATGAAGCAACTTAAATCACTTAATAAAAGTAAGTCTTCTGGTCCAGACTGTATACCAGTTAGGTTCCTTTCGGAGTACGCTGATGCATTAGCTCCATATTTAACAATCATATACAACCGTTCGCTCGACGAAAGATCCGCAACCAAAGACTGGAAAGTTGCACAGGTCACACCAATATTCAAGAAAGGTAGTAGGAGTATAATTGCGTAGGCTTCCGCGGCCAGAGTCAGTCGACATAAAAGTTTTCTGGGTTTGGTACCGCGTCATAATGTAAAAAACTACTGCTGCTATAGAAAAGCCAACGTTTCGGCCACGATTGCAGCGGCCTTCTTCTGGGTCTAATGGTGCGTTCTAGCTATGCAGTGTCCTTTATATTTTGTTGTTAGTGTTCACTGCGCATGCCATTACGTCATAATTTTAAAAAGGTAGTTGGTTTATTGGTCACTTAAGGAAGAAGGAGAGGGAACTTTATTTTAATAGGTTATTGCGGTGGAGGGAGAACATGACCTCTGTTGTCCATTCGCTCTTGAGTTATGTGCCATGATTGGTGGCCACCGTCGAATGAGAAGTTTACAAGGTGGAATGCGAATGTGGAGAGGCATACATCGGCGAGACTGGTAGGCCAATAGCAACGCGCATTCGGGAGCACGAGCGTTACATTCGTCTAGGGCAACACAATAGATCCGCAGTGGCAGAACATCACCTTGACTGCGGAAAAGAAATAAAATTCTGCGAAGCCTGTGTGTTGGCCAAGCAGCCAACCAAGACGAAACGCAAAATCAGAGAGGCCATCGAAATTCTCAAACACCCTAACAACATGAACAGGGAGGATGGACTCAGGCTTGCCCCATCTTGGCTGCCAGCAATCAGAGCCCAACAGACCGCACTGTCAACACGAGGCACGAGCACTACCGGCGAGTAACTGCCGCCGCGCGGCCGACGTCCAGCAGCTGGTAAACACACAGCAAACTTCTCATTCGACGGTGGCCACCAATCATGGCACATAACACAAGAGCGAATGGACAACAGAGGTCATGTTCTCCCTCCACCGCAATAACCTATTAAAATAAAGTTCCCTCTCCTTCTTCCTTAAGTGACCAATAAACCAACTACCTTTTTAAAATTATGACGTAATGGCATGCGCAGTGAACACTAACAACAAAATATAAAGGACACTGCATAGCTAGAACGCACCATTAGACCCAGAAGAAGGCCGCTGCAACCGTGGCCGAAACGTTGGCTTTTCTATAGCAGCAGTAGTTTTTTACATTATGACGCGGTACCAAACCCAGAAAACTTTTATGTCGTAGTAGGAGTAATCCACTAAATTACAGGCCCATATCGTTAACGTCGATATGCAGCAGGATTTTAGAACATATATTGTGTTCGAACGTAGAAGAAAACGGTCTATTGACACACAGTCAACATGGGTTAAGAAAACATCGTTCTTGTGAAACACAACTAGCTCTTTATTCACATGAAGTGCTGAGTGCTATTGACAAGGGATTTCAGATCGATTCCGTATTTCTGGATTTCCGGAAGGCTTTTGACACTGTACCAAAAAAATGGTTCAAATGGCTCTGAGCACTATGGGACTCAACATCTTAGGTCATAAGTCCCCTAGAACTTAGAACTACTTAAACCTAACTAACCTAAGGACAGCACACACACCCATGCCCGAGGCAGGATTCGAACCTGCGACCGTAGCAGCCTCGCGGTTCCGGACTGCAGCGCCAGAACCGCACGGCCACCGCGGCCGGCGACACTGTATCACACAAGCGGCTTATGGAATATGGTCTCAGTTATGTGACTGGATCTGTGATTTCCTGTCAGAGAGGTCACAGTTCGTTGTAATTGACGGAAAGTCATCGAGTAAAAGAGAAGTGATTTCTGGCGTACCTCAAGGTAGTGTTACAGGCCCTTTGCTGTTCCTTACCTATATAAACGATTTGAGACAGAATTTGAGCAGCCGTCTTCGGTCGTTTGCACATGACGCTGTCGTTTATAGACTAATAAAGTCATTAGAAGATCAAAAAAAACTGCAAAAAAATTTAGACGAAATATCGGAATGGTGCGAAAAGTGGCATTGACCTTAAATAACGAAAAGTGTGAGGTCATCCACATGAGTGCTAAAAGGAACACGTTAAACTTTGATTACACGATAAATCAGTCTAATCTAAAAGCCGTAAATTCAACTAAATATCTAGGTATTACAATTACGAACAATTTCAGGAACACACAGAAAATGTTGTGGAGAAGGCTAACCAAAGACTGCGTTTCATTGGCAGGACACTTAGAAAATGTAACAGAGCTACTAAGGAGGCTGCCTACGTTACGCTTGTCCGTCCTCTTTTAGAATATTGTTGCGCGGTGTGGAATCATTACCAGATAGGACTGACTGAGTTCAAAGAAAGGCAGCACGTTTTGTATTATCGCGAAATGTGGGAGATAGTATCACAGAAATGATACAGGATTTGGGATGGACATCATTAAAAGAAAGGCGGTTTTCGTTGCGACGGACTCTTCTCACGAAATTCCAATCACCAACTTTCTCCTCCGAATGCGAAAATATTTTGTTGACACCGACTTACATAGGGAGGAACGATAACAAAGATAAAATAAGAGAAATCAGAGCTCGTACGGAAATATATAGGTGTTCATTTTTCCCGCGCGCTATACGAGATTGGAATAATAGAGAATTGTGAAGGTGGTTCGATGAACCCTCTGCCAGGCACTTAAATGTGATTTGCAGAGTATCCATGTAGATGTATATGTATAAAGTAAGTTAAACTAATTTAAAAAAGTAAATCAAATAGAGCATACTTGCGTTGTACAGTAATTCATTATTGAGTAGTATCTGAAGCCGAGCTTGCAAGTTTGTCAGTGTATCAGTTTTCTCCCTTACCTAGTTTGGTTGAGCTATCATCCAGTTCCCTAGCTATGGTGGTCTTCGGCTGCTGGGAACTGTCTTCGTCATTACTTTTCAAACCAGTTTATTACTATTCTTTCAGCCTCCTACTCCATGAAATCACCATAGCGCTGATATTCTTTCTCGACATATTTAACCTTTGCACACTTCTCTATGATTCATCTGATGTGTTTGTTCTTTCAAAGCCACAGTGGGAAACTGGAGATATGGTTTACGAATATGTTTCGTTTTACTACATTCCAAATAATTTTGATTTTAATAGATCATTATACAAGATGTATCATAAGAGCTATTACTAGTTTTCTGAAATAGTGGAGGGCATGAAATTAAACACTTTGCGTAATAAAACAGTATTCAGGAAAGCATTGTTTTGTACTTGGACTGGAAGGGAATAAAAGTGTTGGAAGTACTTCACTCCAAAACGAGAGTGAAATTTAGATCATAGCCTTGCAGGGACTCATCACGTATTTAGGTATGCTACGTTTTCTTTCTATGAAATTATTATAATCAAATAAAAACGAAAATTACAAATACATTCATAAATGTTACTTAAATTTGTATATAACGCAGACTTGCTCTAATTCTAACTGAAAATGTGAACGCAGAAAATGTGCTTGGAAAAAAAATTACCTACTGGAAGCAGCAAAATTAGTTTTCAGTGTCAGTTCTGTAATTAGGAATCCCGTCAATCCTAATTTTCTTAAATAAAGCAATGTTACGTATTTTAATGCCCGAAACTAGGTAAAAGAATTTCACAGAAGATACTAACTTCAGTAATTCTTTGTTTTCGTGGTCAGAAAAACAGCTGAAGCAAAATCATCTAAAATCTGAGAGATGAGCACTGGCGTTTGCACGGAAAAACGAAGTATTGGCAAATACTGTATTATTGATAAGTAATGTTTAAGTTCTTGTCCTCTGCCACATCAGAAAATTAGAAACTTGAATGTTCACATGTTTTGCAATACAGGACAACATTGCATCCAATATGCAACCGAACTTACTACTGTTAATATGGCTCGATGATACAAGTGCCTAAAGTATCGCATTCTCTGATTCAGCCGACTGCATCACGAACGACCTTTAATTCGCTCGAATTTCGCCAGCAATATACCGTGCAACGTATAGTACAATAGTATAAATCAGTGGAAAAATGCTCCTGTCGGATCACAGAACAGGGAATATGTTCCTCTTTAAAAGACAGAATGGTTGGGGGGGGGGGGGGGGGGGGAAATCAACTGCCTCAGTCTTCATTTCACCTGCCTGAGCGAAAATTTTGTCATTCGAACGTGTTCCTGCTGTTTTAACAGATAATATTCTAAATTCTAAAGTCTCTCTTTGTAGTTAAGCTTTCATACTCAGCATATCCCTGTCACTGTCTATGTGTCTCTCCTACTGTCTCAGTTTTCTCCCATCGATTTACAGTATATTGCACTGTCTCCTATTGTCTTTCTTTGCCACTTTTGTGTTTCTTTGCCACTGCCATTGTCTCCACAACACCTCGGCAGCTCAGAAATTCTGGGGCGTCCAATTTATTTTTTTCCCTATACCCATGTGTTTAAAATTTCAGTCCAAAATGCGCTCTCTGGCATACCTACGTGCTATGTTCGCTGGTCTGGGAGGGTCTTTTTCGTCTATAATGTCTCCTCTCTCTTTACCTGTCATTGTGCTCTTCTTTTTTTAGAAACTTCCGCCATTTCACTATTAATTGTCCATTTGTGTCCGCCTCCGTAGCGTAGCGGTAGCCTTTCCGCCCACCACGCAGGGGGCCCGGGTTCGATATCCGGCAGGGGACTGGGTCTTGTGTGTCCTTCATCATCATTGGCCCCCAAGTCGCCGAAGTGGTGTCAACTAAGAAGCACTTGCAATACGGCAGCCGAACTCCCCCGCATGGGGCCTCCCGCCCAACAACGCCATACGACCATTTTTTTTTTTTTTTGGCCATTTGTTTTACGAAGCCATAATTTCGACTTTATAAGCATTCTCAGGTTCATACTGAAGTGTTAAAACTTGTATCTTACCCTTCTGTGACTTGTCATCGACGAAAAAACGTATTTCTGGTCTTGTAGATGAGTTGTCGTATTGCAGGATATGAGCACATATCGAAGATGCATAATATGACATTGTGCAGAGTGAAAAACGACAGCTGGTCTATATGACCAGAAATATGTTTTTTCTACGATGACATATCACAGGCTGGTCAGACATATTTTAAAATTGCAGCATGCACTCTAGAATGGTTATAAAGCCGAAATCATTATTGTGTAAAATAAATGCCCAATTAACAGTCAATAGACGGAAATTTGTTTCAAAAAATTCTACATGACTGTGGTCCTCCACAAGGGACAGATCGTTAATATCTCCCTTTGGCACCCAAGGCTATTGTCTTCACTCACCTCCTTTTCTCTTTGAATGACACTTTCTCTACCCTACCATCACTCTCCCCTCTGTCTCTGTTTCTGTCTCTGTCTGTCTGTCTCTCTCTCTCTCTCCTATTGGCACTGTGTCCCCCGTCTTCCATCATCACTGTCTCTCTGCTACTCTCTTACAGCACAAAAATGCGTGAATATGTTCCATGTCAAAACTTTTGGTCATAAAGAGGACTGCGATAGCTGGTTCCCAGTTTTATGTCAGTCTTTTCGAGAGGAACTTATTCGCCTTCTTCTGTTCCGATGGGGTATTTTTCAGCTGTTTCGTTTCCTTTGCCTGCTACAGCAGTATGAAGCTAATGTGAAACGAATTCTATAGATCAGTAAAGTTTTGACAGTTTACTTACATACTTCGGCACACTTACATACTTTGACACATACAAACAACAAATAGGTACGCATAATATAAGTTTAATAAACAGTCGTTAGTTTTACTTTTTTCCAATACTTTGCTCTTCGATTGCAATTCTTTGAAAGCGCCTGGCTTATGATTTGTATGATAAAAGTGCAAAAATGTTAGAAATATTTAACTGAATTTCCAGTCTTGCCAGTTTTACTTAATTTTTGCCATCATTTCCTTTTCCGGTATATTGACACACTATTTAACCTATTTTTTGTTACTGCAGTACCAGTTTGGGCTTATTTTTATAGGCGTGAAGTGCCCGTTATACAGAGACAGTGTGTTAGAAAGTTTTATTGGTGGAAAAATGCTAAATAAAACATAGTTAGGTAATCTGAGATCTCTTCGGTGACCCTAGAACCCTTGCCATGTGTCCACGTCAGATGAAACTACATTTACGCGTCAGACATATTTCAATGCATGAGTTTGACAACTTGGTAACGGATAACGATATCGATTAAACTTTCGACGTTCCCCGAGAATATTATCTTAAGAACATATGGTAAAACTTTCGACGAACTGCAGAAATGGCCGTCCTCACAATTCATTCTTTTCGTACCCAAATAGTCGTGGATTTTCTCAGGAATCGCACATGAACAAATGTTGCATTTATAAGTCACCTTAAGTCCACTCTAGACCACACCTAATGCAAAGAAACGAACCAATTTTCTCAATTTGCCTGGGCTGGAGAAAATGTTTAATGTTTAAATTTTGGCCCTTTACTGTAGGATAGCTGCAGTATGCCGATTCTTCCGATAGGTTTACAAATAGTCGCTAGGCCGAGGGCTATCAAAAACAGTTGATCTGTTATTTCTGTAATCAATATAACCCGAGATTTGTCTCCCTGAAAAAAATGCATTTTCACACGCAGCTTTTTACAGATACTTCACACTGTAGTGTATCGATCGATTGCAATTGTACAGAAATGTTTAGTGTTCGATATGAAATTACATTTATTCTATAGTCTATCTCAGTCAGTATTTTTTTGTGTATCTCCAATATTCCCCGAATTGTGCTGTGCTTACATCATGTCAAATCTTCTTTAAAGTAACAATAAAATTTGGATGCAATATTTTTAGATGGGGACCAAATATCCTGTCCCGGGGCCAGTCCTGGCTCCCAATGGCCCTGCTCATACGGAATTGAGAACTTTCTTAGATAATGTTCTTTTGCTTCGAGAATTTTAGCTGCTGAATATTCTCTTTTTTATTCGTATGACAAATTATATACCGGTATTGTCCTACTAAAAGGCTGATGTATTGCACTTTAT
Organism: Schistocerca cancellata; assembly: GCF_023864275.1. Classification (NCBI taxonomy): domain Eukaryota; kingdom Metazoa; phylum Arthropoda; class Insecta; order Orthoptera; family Acrididae; genus Schistocerca; species Schistocerca cancellata. Next base: position 106,994,993 of record NC_064631.1, on the reverse strand, counting down.
CATCTACACTTTGTAATGCGCGAATAAAAAAGTGTTTGGGCTGATCTGAAATTCGGTGTCCTTACCCGATCTACGGTATTCGGTTACCCTGCCACCGTCAATAATTCTTATTACTGTGCTCTAATATGAATGTTGCAGTTGCAAATAGGTGGCGTTGCCGCCAAATATTTCCATCATCACACAGGGCGCATCTTAAAGGTGTTGCACCATTTGCTTTTGTCTAACATCACACTGTGTCATCAGGCACACCGTGATGTTTGTGAACGGATCGGGACGCTCGCAGCTGCTGAGTCACAGCCGCCGATTGTCTAGGACCTCTCACAGCTGGTGGAGGGGAAGGGGTGGGGGTAAGGGGAACTGACCGCTACTAGCAGTCCACGTCTCTTCCAGAGTCCGGGGCTCCCCACCACCGACCCCCCCAGCCTCTCGCGCTCACATAACAGACGAGTCCTCAGTGGCCGCTGGCAGCGACGGCGGCGCAACACGCATTGGCTTCGTCTCCTCTCCGACGCTGACGTCACGCCGCTACTGACGGCCTGTTGCCCAAGGTAAGCCAAAGTCTGCATGACGCTTGTCACGCTTCAGCTTCTCGCATGCGCTTGCCGCTGTTTCACTGCGAGAAACGCGTGTGTTTGTCGGAAACAGAGGACGCACCCTTTCCCGACTATGAAGGTGACCTTGTGTGCTGTCTGGCAGCATCAGCTGCGCGTGATCCGACTACTTCCGAGTGATTACGCAAGGTCAGCCAGACCGGCATTGTTCACGCTGCGGTGATGGCAACAGGGTACGCTCCAGTCTTCTTTTATTGGTGAATTCTGTCACACGTTAAGTGTCTAGCATTGTACACTTCAGAATAGACTCCTTCAATATAACGCACTTGTACCAGGGCTTTTCCAATCTTCAAAGCCCTTCTGGAACTCACTTTTCATTATGGTGTTCAGTTCCTTCATCGATTCCGTTTTTATCTCATCAGTGGCGGCAAAACAACGTCTTTTCATGGTTCTTTTCAGGCTCGGGAATAGAAAGAAGTCGCCGGGGGCAATGTCCGGCAACTGATGCAACATAATGGTTTTATTTTAAAATCACGACCGTCTTGAGGTATGAGCGGGAGCATAATCGTGATGCAATTTCGACGAATGGTTTTACCACAATTCTAGTCGTTTTCTTCGGATTTCCTCACGCAAACTTCCAGGCAGTATTCCTTATTGACCGTAAGACCGTAAGACAGGAACCCATATTCACTATCCTATCGTAATTGGAGAAAACAGTGAGACGAACATTCACATCTGATCGAACTTGTCGAATTTATTTTGATCTTGGCTCTTCAGGCGGTTGCTATAGGGCAGCGATTGGCCCCTGGTTTCGATGTCATACCTGTACACCCACGTATCGTCACCTGTTATAACATTCTTCAGAAGTTCTGTATAGCTATCGTCATCATTCAGCAATTCCTGAGCGATATCTAAATTCAACAATTGCGGAACAAACTTTGCTGCTACACGTCTGACGCTCAAAACATCTGAGAAAACTGCTTGACATGAGCCAAAGGATATGTCGACATCATCAGCAACCTCTATGGTGGTGATTCGGCGATTTGCCAGAACCATTTTCTTTACTTCTTCCACATTGTCGCCAGTAATTGATGTGTCACGGTGTCAAGGGCGGTCGTCGTCTTCAACGTCTTCTCGGACCTCTTTGGAATGTTTATATAACTCGTGAACACTTGTATTACTCGTAGTAGATTCGCCAAAAACCACAGTCACCATTACGAGTGCGATGCTGCACTTTAATTCATTCCTCAAGCACAATTTAATGCAAGTTATTTGATCCATCTACTTCGAAAGAAAAAATTCACCGAGCAGTCGAAAACACGTATAACCGTTGCGACTGTCAACAATAAACTAAATATTCAAAACAGTTGGAAGTGCAAACATACATCAGGAATATTTGTACCAACAAGGCAAAAGAATTTGAAAATTGGATGTATGAAACCCGCGAAACTGAAAAACCTCCGTTACTTTTTGATCACACCTCGTAAATGTTGATCGACGCGAAATGGAAACTCCCTACTTTCTCGTCCTTCGTTCCTCACAGTTTCAGTGAACGAACGCTTTTAATCCGATTACTGTTCTGTGCTGCTGGTCGTCAAGTTAGAGCAGTGGTTCTTAATCTGTGTGTGTAATTAATCCCTGAGGGGTAAAATGAAATATTTTAGAGACAAAGCGGGCTCGACAGTTTTTGAATCATTACAATTATCGCTATTTCGTAACACTCGAATATCGATTATAGAAGATACAAATAACACTTTTTCTCAACTACTAATATTAATGCGACGTTGGTAGCAACTTGTGACGTAAATGAATCAACATCTTCCTCACATAGACCAACCATTACACACATACTTCCTGTTTTGTGCTATATATCTATGACAGTAAAAGATACACATATGCATAACAATTTCTTGAAAATGTCTTCTCTAAGCGTAGACGTGTGAACAACCTTATGATTCACGTCAGTACTGTTAATTAACGTTTCACTTAGATGTTAAATATCAATTCGAATAAAACGGCTAGAGGGTATCCAACGAGTAACATCATGATTACGAGACTAAAACATTACTCGCTCTGCCACTGTATACTGTCCCTATGCTATTATCAAATAGTTCAAATGGCTCTAAGCACTATGGGATTTGACATCTGAGGTCATCCGTCCCCTTGAATTAGAACTACTTAAACCTAACTAACCTAAGGACATCACACACATCCATTCGTCATGGCCACATAGGCTCGCTATTACGAAGATATCAGCTGTTTTCCTTCTGCTGTGCTTGTTTAACGAGTTTGTCGTAGAGTAGAGCTGGTTGTAGTTGTTGGTACCCTTTGTTGCATTCGACTTTGGTAACGTGACCTCGTTTGGCTGCCCTCACCCACTACATTCTGGTGAAATATGCTGTCCGGCTCGCCAGAAACGCCTATGTTATGTTTTGCCCTGACGCAGTCTTGGTGGTGAAATGTTTTCATTGCGGCCGGCTCGTGTCAACCGACATTGCCATAGTGCAGCGAGATAGCTTCGCTCTGGGACTGTAAAAATTTTACCCATTTTACTGACCCAAACAAGGTTAGCATGCAACAATATCACCGATGGTGTTGGCAACTGATGGTCTACGATTGATTGAATGTTTATGCGATCTTCTGTAGAGGACGTCTATTCTGATATGTGACGTAAACGCAATTTTGTAGTCGTTTCATAAATTCTTCACTCTTCTGTACAAATAAACGTCGGAATCCTGCACCAGTCGAGTACATTTGGGAGGAAATAGTTTAATACTGCACATTGGCAGACCCTCTCCATTGTGAAAAGATTCGTCATAGAACTAGAGTTTAGTATAGCCCCTCCCATGAATCCAGGAGCAAAAGAAATTTTTCTTCTCTCACTCGCGTTGTCGATTATTATACAGGGTGATTCAAAAAGAATACCACAACTTTAGGAATTTAAAACTCTGCAACGACAAAAGGCAGAGCTAAGCACTATCTGTCGGCGAATTAAGGGAGCTATAAAGTTTCATTTAGTTGTACATTTATTCGCTTGAGGCGCTGTTTTCTGTGCCGTTTCAGCCAATAAAGTTTTTGGTCCCTTTTTCTTCGAAGGTGCTACTGTAACTGGACTACAGTATCTGGAGATGTTAGAGAATTGGCTGTTCCCTCAGCTCGAACAAGAAGCACAACAATTCATATTTCAGCAGGATGGAGCGCCACCACATTGGCACTTATCTGTCCGTAACTACCTGAACGTCAACTACCCGAGGCGATGGATCGGCCGCCAGGCAGCCCGTGACAGAGCACTTCATCACTGGCCTCCAAGAAGCCCTGATCCAACCCCCTGCGATTTTTTCTTATGGGGGTATGTTAAGGATATGGTTTTTCGGCCACCTCTCCCAGCCACCATTGATGATTTGAAACGAGAAATAACAGCAGCTATCCAAACTGTTACGCCTGATATGCTACAAAGAGAGTAGAACGAGTTGGAGTATCGGGTTGATATTGCTCGAGTGTCTGGAGGGGGCCATATTGAACATCTCTGAACTTGTTTTTGAGTGAAAAAAAACCTTTTTAAATACTCTTTGTAATGATGTATAACAGAAGGTTATATTATGTTTCTTTCATTAAATACACATTTTTAAAGTTGTGGTATTCTTTTTGAATCACCCTGTATAATGCTGTTGTCAGTTTGCCGGACTTTGAAGATATTATCGTAACTTCTTTGTGTTTGAGTGTGTACTTATCAACTGATTTTTTCACATTTGGACCACAAGAGCCAATGTTTTCTTGCAAGAATTTTTTTTAAATTAAGGAGTATGAAAATAATAAATCAATCATTTGCACAGTCATAATTGTTTTATCCTGCCTACTAGCCAAATATGGGGTGCCTAGGAAACCTGCTTATCTGATCGCTAGATAATTCAAGCAAATCGTATTAATGAAGTTTATTAAAAAAGAAAATGATTACAGTACTTAATTTTGTGAATACAGATGCGTCATAGGCAAAGGGCGACAGACAAAATAAGAAATCTCTTCAGTACATATAATGCTACAAGGAGAAGCGAAATGACTAGTCTTGACGTTGTTCTTGAACTCGCTGCTGTACAGCTCGTAGAACTGGGTGGTGCCAGGTGGCGTGACGCTTATGTCCTCTTCTTGTTGACGGCGCTGCCGTCGCGTTGTTGTCCTGGAGAGGGATCGGTCGGCGTGCAATTGGTTGACGTCGTCTCACAGCCCCCTCTGCTCTAACGTTCCCCCCCTGGCGTGCCGGCGCTTGATTTTACGCCGGAAAAATAGTAAATCTATAGTTAGAAGGACGCGGGAATGAGCAAAAAGGTTGGCTGCGAAATTCGATGCAGATACCTTCCACTTGAGAAACTAAGCGCGTACTCTGTCAGTTGCTGACGCCTTGGGCACTAGCGACCAACAGAGTCTATAAGAATGCCTAAAAAAAATTCGATTTTCTCGAAAACGGTCGAGGGTTGGGTCACTGTATTTACATATGTCGAAGCGCTATTTGCGCCCTACAGACCCTGTCAGTACTGACCAAACCGGTGAGGTTAAGTTTGTACGGTCCCCTTGTTAGCAGTGCATCAACTGCGCTTTCACTTTCCATTCCGATTGCGTCGTATGCATTGGTCACAAGCTCCTGTAACTTCAGCCCAATGTCGATGCGTTGAACGTATTCAAATATCTTTAAATGAATGCATCCAACGGATTTCAGTGCACTGTACGGGGATACCACGCTACTGGGCTTCCTCGACCAATCCGTTGCTCACTACACGTTGCAGTAACCTACTGCCGTATGATCCTTAAAAACATGGGGTGATACCCCATCGTGTATAAACTACAGTCGTCGTTTTTCTCCAAGTGTAATGTTCTCCGAGAGTGCTGGTCTCTCACCGTTCATTCATGTCCATACAGTAATGCTGAAGTGCATTATATGTATTCACCTTTGCAAATATGGACAATCGTAAGCTGTGGAATGGAAGACGACAGTCAAAATTTGTGCCGGACTGGGAGTCGAATCCGAATTTCCTGCTTATAGCGAGCGGTCGCCTTACCATTAGACTATGCGTGCACAACTCACAGCTAGACGGAAACTTCCATTTGTCGCCAACCATGCGTCAACAACCTGTACTCGTACATCCACTATGTACAGGGCGTTTCAAAAATGACCGGTATATTTGAAACGGCAATAAAAACTAAACGAGCAGCGATAGAAATACACCGTTTGTTGCAATATGCTTGGGACAACAGTACATTTTCAGGCAGACAAACTTTCGAAATTACAGTAGTTACAATTTTCAACAACAGATGGCGCTGCGGTCTGGGAAACTCTATAGTACGATATTTTCCACATATCCACCATGCGTAGCAATAATATGGCGTAGTCTCTGAATGAAATTACCCGAAACCTTTGACAACGTTTCTGGCGGAATGGCTTCACATGCAGATGAGATGTACTGCTTCAGCTGTTCAATTGTTTCTGGATTCTGGCGGTACACCTAGTCTTTCAAGTGTCCCCACAGAAAGAAGTCACAGGGGTTCATGTCTGGCGAATAGGGAGGCCAATCCACGCCGCCTCCTGTATGTTTCGGATAGCCCAAAGCAATCACACGATCATCGAAATATTCATTCAGGAAATTAAAGACGTCGGCCGTGCGATGTGGCCGGGCACCATCTTGCGTAAACCACGAGGTGTTCGCCGTGTCGTCTAAGGCAGTTTGTACCGCCACAAATTCACGAAGAATGTCCAGATAGCGTGATGCAGTAATCGTTTCGGATCTGAAAAATGGGCCAATGATTCCTTTGGAAGAAATGGCGGCCCAGACCAGTACTTTTTGAGGATGCAGGGACGATGGGACTGCAACATGGGGCTTTTCGGTTCCCCATATGCGCCAGTTCTGTTTATTGACGAAGCCGTCCAGGTAAAAATAAGCTTCGTCAGTAAACCAAATGCTGCCCACATGCATATCGCCGTCATCAATCCTGTGCACTATACCGTTAGCGAATGTCCCTCATGCAGCAGTGGTAGCGGCGCTGAGGGGTTGCCGCGTTTGAATTTTGTATGGATGGAGGTGTAAACTCTGGCGCATGAGACGATACGTGGACGTTGGCGTCATTTGGACCGCAGCTGCAACACGGCGAACGGAAACCCGAGGCCACTGTCGGATCACCTGCTGCACTAGCTGCGCGTTGCCCTCTGTGGTTGCCGTACGCGGTCGCCCTACCTTTCCAGCACGTTCATCCGTCACGTTCCCAGTCCGTTGAAATTTTTCAAACAGATCCTTTATTGTATCGCTTTTCGGTCCTTTGGTTACATTAAACCTCCGTTGAAAACTTCGTCTTGTTGCAACAACACTGTGTTCTAGGCGGTGGAATTCCAACACCAGAAAAATCCTCTGTTCTAAGGAATAAACCATGTTGTCTACAGCACACTTGCACGTTGTGAACAGTACACACTTACAGAAGAAAGACGACGTACAGAATGGCGCACCCACAGACTGCGTTGTCTTCTATATCTTTCACATCACTTGCAGCGCCATCTGTTGTTGAAAATTGTAACTACTGTAATTTCGAAAGTTTGTCCGCCTGAAAATGTACTGTTGTCCCAAGCATATTGCAACAAACGGTGTATTTCTATCGCTGCTCGTTTAGTTTTTATTGCCGTTTCAAATATACCGGTCATTTTTGAAACACCCTGTATATTCCCGTACAGGTGAGACATTTTACTTGAAAGCCGCTTGCCCGGTGTTGGCGGATAAATGCGATATTGCAGTGCCCGTGTTATTCCGAATTACGGTGCAAAGTTTCTTTGGACATGGTGTAGCGACTACAGCCGTTATGAAATACATCAGAGATATTTCGCCGGCCGGGGTAGCCGAGCGGTTCTAGGCACTTCAGTCTGGAACCGCGCGACCGCAACGGTCGCAGATTCGAATCCTGCCTCGGGCTTGAATGTGTGTGATGTCCTTAGGTTAGTTAGGTTTAAGTAGTTCTAAGTTATAGGGGACTGATGATCTCAGATGTTAAGTCCCATAGCGCTCAGAGCCATTTGAACAATGTTTGATATTTCGATTATATTTAATGTATTTCATAATGGCTGTGGTCACCGCAGTGCCTGTTCCTTTGGACATGCATCGTAAATTGTAATAACACAGATACTGCAATATCGTAGTACTAAAGAGATCCTGATGCCTCACTTTCACGGCTGCTCGAGGATTTGCAGCTCCTGACACGTGCGTATAGTGGTAACTGACTAGGCCATCTGTTGTGAATCCTGTCTCATCTTCTGTAAACAAAATACAGGCTGTGAACTGCGGTTCTTCAACGGGCAGTATCTCAACAGGTTCTTGTTTCCGGACTTATCATTATAAGGCCTTTTCTTTCAGTTTCGACCAGTACTACCTCTTGTAGGTATACGTGACACATTTTAGGGATCTGAACATTAGTCGATAAAAACGAAACCCTTTGAAGATCACTTTCTTGTCCGTTTGTCTATCTCTTCGACTTTTTTCTCCCAGAAACAGATAGACGTACCAAGCCGAAATGTATATTACATACTAAGGCCTAAGGTCCTTTGGCGGTGTAAAAAATAGAAGCTTCAAGTCAATGCGCTCAATAGGTACGGCCATATGTGTCACATATTTTGATATTCGTAAAGTCACACATCGCAACCTATACTGTACTTCCCGTTCGTCTAGAACCATGAAATTTGAGAAGAAGAAAGGCTTTACAGTACAAGCTAACGAAAAAATCGGGCAATCTGTGACCATATCACACAGAAAAACCTGTTTTGTCATTCATTAGCTGATTGTCTCTCTGTTCGTCCGTATGTTAAGACTCCTTTTTCTCTGGAACGCGTGTATGTATCAAGTTCAAATTTACGTCACATACTAAGGTCTGTCGTACCTTGGCGCTGTAAAAAATTTAAGCTTCTAAGTCAATGCAGTGAAAAGATAGTCATTCACGTCACATATTTGACACTTCCCCAAACGTACTCATCAGAAACTGTAGGATACTTCCCGTTCACTTGGAATCACGAAATTTGACGATAAGCAAGGTTTCACAGAACGAATATAGGAAGAAAAATCGAAAATTGTTAATTTTTGTTATTATACAATGTGTGATTCAGAAGTTTGAAGACTGATTCATTTCTGAGTAGAGGAGCGCGCGCGGACCGGTTTCGTCGGGTGGGGAAAGTTGGGGGGGGGGGGGGGGGGATCTCAGGGAACGAACTGACGCTGCGGTTGTTGCCTCCAGAACTCTGGAAGTGCGCATTGCTTGCAGCGTGTCATTGACCTTGATCGAAAAGTGGGAGAGGCAGAAATGGAGTAGCACTCGGAACAGCGTTATGCGGACAAAAACGCCACGGAAACTCTCAGTACAAGAGGCCTCAGGAAGAAGCCATGTCCCTTGCAGCGGTTTTCACGTGGCACAAACGTTTCAAAGATGGCCGCGGGAATGTTGAGAACGAAAACCGCTCTGGGAGGCCATCATCAAGCCGAATGGATCAAAATGTGGAGAGAGTGCGGGAGGTTTTAAACAGTAACCGTCGTCTTACAATTACTGTGAATGCTCCGCCGCTTGAGGGATCGAGTTCGCCGCGTCCGCCCGGCAATCAAGGGCGATTGGATTCTCCATCATGATAATGTGCCCGCTCACACGTCGCGCGCCGCCGCCGAAGTTTTGGTCAAGTTCAACGTGGCAACACTGCCGCAGCCACCCTACAGCCCCGACTTGCCTCCTAGTGACTTTTTCCTCTTCCCCCTAATCGGGACAGGCCTAAAAGGGAAGCGATTCGACTCCATCGACGCCGTCCACCAGGCTTCGACGAGAGCCCTTGACAGCATGACGCCCGAGGCCTTCCAGAAGGACTACGAACAGTGGAAGACGCGCTGGAAGCGCTGTGTTGATGCTGAACGATCATATTTTGAGGAATTTTAGTCCATTGTAATTAAAAGTCCAATAAATTTCTAGTCTTAGTTAAGTGTTGAAACTTTTGAATCACACCCCTCACCACACGAAAAAATATTTCTTTTGTCTTTTGTTATCCGGCGCCAGACATTCACGAAAACCTTGAAATCCATGGGATCCATATGTTGCCAGTATCAATATGGATAACAGGCAAAAATGGTCGAGATGTCCGGATCCCAGAATGGATGATGTGTACCGACCGGCCGCCGTGTCATCCTCAGCCCACAGACGTCACTGGATGCGGATACGGAACAGCACGTTGTCAGCACACCGCTCTGCCGGTCGTATGTCAGCTTACGTGACAGTTAACTGTTTATACACAAAATTAAATTTGTAGGGAAGTCGTACTCGCACCTGGCAGATTTTTTTAGACACCCTGTATTTTAAATTTAGCAGTGCTCGTAATATTCAGATTTTCAAACTAGATTTCCCAGGTTTTTATTTATTTTTTTTTTGACAATTTCATCGTATTCCTTTGGGAAGTAGGTGTCCACGAAATGAACTTCCAAGTCCTACAAGTGTGAAGAAAACTAAAGAGAGCCAGAACGGAAGGTGCCATTGTAAGTCGCTTCAATTACATACGTACTTAAGCGGAACGCTGCGATGCGATATGAAATGGAACCGACCCCTAATGTCAACTGTAGGGAAACTACGGTTTATTGGGAGATTCTAGGAAAGTGTCGCGCACCGGCGAGGGAGACCGTCAACAAAATGCTTATGCGACCCATTCTTGAGTACTGTTCGCGTGTTTGGAAACCCGACCAGATCAGATTAAACCGAACACTTCGACGCGCCTGAAAGGCGTGCAGCTCGATTTGTTACCGGTCGGTTTCATGAGAATAAAAGTGTTACGGAAACGTTCCGTGAGCTTTTGGCCTCGACGATTCCATCGCACAACACTCCTTACTCTCTGCGTGAAAATGGGTGATTATGACTACTTTTCGTTACTTTTTCTCCGTCACGTACAATTTCTTCACGATACCTCTTGTTTCTCTTTTGCGGAAATATAATTTAATTGAAATAACTTCCAATTCACATGCAAGGGGGAAACTTCCATCTCTATGTGTATTTTGATCTGTGCGTTTGTCCATCTAGTTTAACTATCATAAACAGAAGTCACAATTTTGCCTTGTTCCACCGCCTGGTGCGTTTTCGTGCCACTTCGAAGAAAGGGTATTGGTGCTATACTGTAATAGCAGTTATTAGTGTTCTGTGGTGGCTCTGAGCACTATGGGACTCAACTGCTGAGGTCATTAGTCCCCTAGAACTTAGAACTAGTTAAACCTAACTAACCTAAGGACATCACAAACATCCATGCCCGAGGCAGGATTCGAACCTGCGACCGTAGCGGTCTTGCGGTTCCAGACTGCAGCGCCTTTAACCGCACGGCCACTTCGGCCGGCCAGTGTTCTGTGTTTTGTTCTTATGTGAAGTTTATCGTATACGAGTATGTTCTGTCAGAATCTTGTGTACAAAATGTCTACATAACGTGTTAATAATCCCATAGCTTTTTGTTAAATGTGTGTGAAATGTACAGTGAAAAACCAAAGGCATAATCTTACTCCTACACTTAATAAGTCTCACGAGTTCTAATTTGGTTGCAGAATTGGGGACCAAGGTAAGGCTTTTGCCCCACATCTTAGTTGTGGTACATGTGCAAGTAACTTGCTTGAGTGGTAGCAGGGTTCTCTAGAGTCAGTGCCATTTGTGGTACCAATGGTATGGCGCGAAAAGAAGGATCATGCCAATGACTGCTATTTTTGCTTGACCAAACTGAAAGGGTACTCTGCCAAACTAAAACATGTTATTCAATATCCAAACCTGTTCTCAGCCATGCAGCTAGTTCCTCATGATCCATTTCCATCTCCTAAGCCACCAAGCCAATGGACCATTAATAATCAACGTACAGAGATGCTATCCGACAGCGGTGCGAAAGAAGCAGCAGCAACAACTAGCAGAACACATGTTGGTACATATCCAAAGTATCTGCCACAACAACAAACATCGCCTCGTCGTATTACTCACGTAGAACTTAACAACCCCTATAGGAACGACCCAGTAGAAACTTGAGCCTGGGTCTCTGGCTTCTCCATTGCGAGGATGAAATTTGCTCGCTAGGGGTGTTAATGTGTCTTCATGTAGGAAGCACCATAGTGAGTTTGAAACCTTTTTCTCTTCCTACAATGACTTTGGGACATCAGTGATTTGTATGGAGATCTGCATCATATTTACAACCCTGAGGAATAGAGACTCTTTACTGGTTCCTCGAAATCAAGTTTAAAAGCAGTTTTTCTTCATAACTGTAATAAATATCCCTTAGTTCCAGTCAGATACTAGGTTAAATAGAAGGACACTGATGAAACTATGCTAGATTTACCCAGTTACTTACAGTATGGTATGTGTGACTGCAAATTGTGTGCAGAGGTGCAAGCAATTTGATGCCTGATTGGTAAGGAACCAGATTACAGGAAGTACTGCTACTTTCTGTGCAAGCGGGACAGTCAAACAAGAAAGAACATTAGTGCGTGAAGAGTGGCATTAGCGAAACACCAACATTCCAGATAAAATGAGTGTATTGTATGAGCCGTTTGTAAAGCCTGAAGATGTATAGCTCCCACCCCTGCATATTAAAATAGGGTTAAATAAAACTAACATTACTTACACACAGAATGAAACTGTCTTGGGCCGGCCCCGGTGGCCGAGCGGTTCGATGCGCTTCAGTCCGGAAACGCGCGACTGCTACGGTCGCAGGTTCGAATCCTGCCTCGGGCATGGATGTGTGTGATGTCCTTAGGTTAGTTAGGTTTAAGTAGTTCTAAGTTCTAGGGGCCAGGTGACCTCAGATGCTGAGTCCCATAGTGCTCAGAGCCATTTGAACCATTTGAACCTTAAAAAGAAAACTGTTAAGAGTTACCACGCTCGGCATCTCTATCACTGCATCAAACCCAAAAAGATATTTTTCTATTCCTTTCTTGGGGCCCAGCTCCTATCAGATTCAGCGCCTTCTTCGTAATAAATACAACTGTAACGTTGCCTTTTCTACCAATAATGATTTGAAAAAAAACCTTCAGTCATAAAGTAAAATCGACTCGTTCCCCTTTGGAAAGTTCTGGCGTCTATAAGATTTTCTGCGACACCTGCTCTTCTTACTACATAGGACAAACAGGACGTGCCTTTACAACCAGATATAAAGAACATCTTTTAAGAAAAAATAGCACTAGCACCCAAAATTCGTCTTGTGTTGACCACCTTCTGATTACAGTTCACGCGCCTTAAGCTATTCACGATATCAACATTTTGCACACCGAGAGGAAAGGGCGTAGATTAGATATTCGCGAAGAATTAGACATTCTTAAACATTTCTCGAAATGATAGTCTCATTCTCAGTGAGCACCTTCAGTTGTGTAATAAAAACTTCTTCAACGGCATAAAGCCGTTACTTGATACTTGATTTCGGGTTTCCTCGTGCAGTTACCGAAATACTTTTTCCATTTAAGTCAACTCATAATTTTTCGTTTATTAAATGGTTTATATTGGCTGTATTTCATGTCATTCGTTTTCTACAGGCTGTGTCATTCAGCCCTTTTTGTATTTTCAAAAGAAAAAAAAATGGTTCAAATGGCTCTGAGCACTATGGGACTCAACTGCTGTGGTCATAAGTCCCCTAGAACTTAGAACTACTTAAACCTAACTAACCTAAGGACATCACACACATCCATGCCCGAGGCAGGATTCGAACCTGCGACCGTAGCGGTCGTGCGGTTCCAGACTGTAGCGCCTTTAACCGCTCGGCCACCCCGGCCGGCTGTATTTTCTATAATGGTATTTTCACTTCTAAGCTCTGATGTAGACAAAATGTTACTTTATCTGCTGCTGTCAAACAAAGTATTGCCTTTTACGTCATGTACTGAATAATGTTCATCATAATATTTGTCTTTATTGGAATGTTAAGCAGGCAGGTTGTATTTCGGCTACTAGAAGGCACTCTCGGTGCAATGTTCGCCTGCCCGCAGTTGTTAACGCGGGCCCCTCAGTCTGATGCTGTCTGTAGCTCGACACCTGCGAACAGCCCGTAGTGGCTTGCTTTACAAGCATCCTACTTTAAAAATTGTGACTAAAGCTTTTTCGCTTAGTATTTATTTTATACGTGACGTGTAAGTGCTGCTTCTTTTTGTACTGTTAATCAGTTTTCAGTCTTCAAACTGAATTTCTAAGCTTTTACGTAAGGAAAAAGTTACCATGTCTGCTGTTGTCAGATAAAACTTTACCTGTTAGGCCATGTACTAAATCCTGTACATCTTAATATTCAGCTGTCTATATTTTAAATGTTACGTAGTCTACTTGTACAGGGAGTACATAAAGACTGGGAACGCTTTCAATTATTTATTGCACAAGAAAGAAACTTTGTACAGATATCATACATACGTCATTTTGAAGAGAAACCCTGAAAGTTTTTTTTTTCATGTATGCCGCCACAGCGTAGTTTCTAGATTTGGCGATAGTCAGCGCTCGTCGCAAACATGGCGAGTTCAGGTGCGGAGCGAGCTTTCTATGTGTTGGAGTTCGTCAAATGGCCGCCCCGATCACCAGATCTCACTCCGTGAGACTTTTTTCTGTGGGGACACATTAAAGATCTGGTGTATGTATCGCCTCTACCACGTGATGTAGCAGAGCTCCGGGGGAGAATACGGGAAGCGACTGCCACAGTCGACGATGCCATGCTGGGACGGGTATGGCAAGAATTCGATTACCGAATGGACGTCTGCCAGGTCAATCATGGTTGTCATATCGAATGTTTCTAAAAAATGTTTTCAGAGTTTCTCTTCAAAATGCAATATTTATGACATATGTACAATGTTTAGTTCTTGTGCAATAAATAATTGAAAGTGTTCCCGGATTTTATGTGCATCCTGTAATACGGCTACTAGATGGCACTCTTGGTGTATGTTCACCTGTCAGCACTTGATAACGCGGCCGCCTCAGTCTGTTGCTACCTGTGGCTTTATGCACTACTGGCCATTACAATTGCTACACCACGAAGATGACGTGCTACAGACGCGAAATCTAAACGACAGGAAGAAGATGATGTGATATGCAAGTGATTAGCTTTTCAGAGCATTCACACAAACCTGGCGCCGGTGGCGACACCTACAACGTGGTGACATGAGGAAAGTTTCCAACCGATTTCTCGTACACAAACAGCAGTTGACCAGCGTTGCCTGGTGAAACGTTGTTCTGATGCCTCGTGTATGGAGGAGCAATGCCTACCATCACGTTTCCGACTTTGATAAAGATCGGATTGTAGCCTATCGGGATTGCGGTTTATCGTATCGCGTCATTGCTCCTCGCGTTGGTCGAGATCCAATGACTGTTAGCAGATTATGGAATCGGTGGGTTCACGAGGGTAACACGGAACGCCGTACTGGATCCCAACGGCCTCGTATCACTAGCAGTCGAGATGACAGGCATCTTACCCGCATGGCTGTAACGGATCGTGCAGCCACATCTCGATCCCTGAGTCAACAGATGGGGACGTTTGCAAGACAACAGCCATCTGCACGAACAGTTCGACGACGTTTGCAGCAGCATGGACTATCAGCTGGGAGACCATGGCTGCGTTTACCCTTGACGCTGCATCACAGACAGGAGCGCCTGCGATAGTGTACTCCACGACGAACCTGGGTGCACGAATGGTAAAACGTCATTTTTCCGGATGAATCCAGGTTCTGTTTACAGAATCATGATGGTCGCATCCGTGTTTGGTGACATCGCGGTGAACGCACATTGGAAGCGTGTATTCGTCATCGCCATACTGGCGTATCACCCGGCGTGATGGTATGGGGTGCCATTGGTTACACGTCTCGGTCACCTCTTGTTCGCATTTACAGCACTTTGAACAGTGGACGTTACATTTCAGATGTGTTACGACCCGTGGCTCTACCCTTCATTCGATCCCTGCGAAACCCTACATTTCTGTAGGATAATGCACGACAGCATTTTGCAGTTCCTGTACGGGCCTTTCTGGATACAGAAAATGTTCGACTGCTGCCCTGACCAGCACATTCTCCAGATCTCTCACCAATTGAAAACGTCTGGTCAATGGTGGCCGAACAACTGGCTCGTCACAATACGCCAGTCACTATTCTTGATGAACTGTGCTATCGTGTTGAAGCTGCATGGGCAGCTGTACCTGTACACGCCATCCAAACTCTGTTTGATTCAATTTCCAGGCGTATCAATGCTGTTACTACGGCCAGAGGTGGTTGTTTTGGGTACTGATTTCTCAGGATCTAAGCACCCAAATTGCGTGAAAATGTAATCACATGTCAGTTCTAGTATAATATATTTGTCCAATGAATACCCGTTTATTATCTGCATTTCTTCTTGGTGTAGCAATTGTAATGGCCAGTAGTGTATGGATGAGCAGCCCATAGTGGCTCACCTTCCATGTATTCTTTTTAAATTTTTGTGACTAAAGCCTTTCTCGCTTGATATTTATCTTATAAGTGACATGTAAGTACTGTTTCTTTCTTGTAGTCTTTGTCAGTACTTACACTTTGCCGGCCGGAGTGGCCGTGCGGTTCTAGGCGCTAAAGTCTGGAACCGCGCGACCGCTACAGTCGCATTTCGAATCCTGTCTCGGGCATGGATGTGTGTGATGTTCTTAGTTTAGTTATGTTTAAGTAGTTCTAAGTTCTAGGGGACTGATGACCTCAGAAGTTAAGTCCCATAGTGCTCAGAGCCATTTGAAGTTACACTTTTATATAAAAATTTTTGCTATTACATTTGTACTTATGTTGTAGGCCAACTTGAATATTTAATTTCCGATGAAGGAACTCGTAGAAGTGTTGAAACCTGGTCAAAAGACTTAAATTTTGTGACCGAGCGCTGTAATTTCTTTAACTTTAATTGTAAACGGTCACTGAACTAACCAGCCATGTTTAAACTTTTAAGGTTAGTGAAGGCATTTTCAAAATCGCCGGACTGAGAAGAGGAATCTTTTGCAGACCTCAAGATCCCCTATATCAGCGGTGGAAAGTTTAAAGAGAGAGTATCTATTGGCCCCCAACTGCGACAGCTAGTCTAAGATATCGATTTCACCAACTCGATAAGTTAGACTGAAAAATATGCATGGAATGCCTTCATGTCAGTATTTACGCACTTTCTTGGGAATCACAAGTCTCATGACTATAAAGAGATTGTGAATAACATGAAAAGATATTTCCAGCGTATGAAGTGTCGTACGTCACCAAAATTACATTTCCTTGATTACGTTCTTGACTTTCTGTCTTAGAGATTGGGGGGATACGAGTGAAAAACACGGGGAGCGTTTTCATCAGGAGATTATAGTAAAGGAAAAGCGGTTTGTGGGGCCGTGGCAAGTTTTCAGAATTATGTATTTTTTATAAGTAATGAAACCTCTACTTTTGGAAAATGGTATGTGATAGGAGATTTTTATTTTCATATTCGTGTTGCCTTTAACCATGACAACTAAAAATCCGTAACTTTATCCGGAGGGCAGACAAATAGTTCAAATGTGTTGTAGACTCTGATGTCGATGTCAGACTCAGTGGCCTATTTTGTGCAGGCGTCTGTCGCGTTCGCTCAATGTTGCCAGTCGTTACGCCTTTTGACCGTCACCCCGAACATGGTACATCATCAATGACTCACCATTCGTACCAAAGTGAACAGGTTGTACATACATGAACAACCCACGGCTTCTGTTCCACTGACACACGCACCTCTTGTGAAAAGACTTTTCGCGTTGTTCCATTTGACGCAGGATGCGTTTATGCTCGCCATCTCCGGCAGCACCCAGCAGTCACGGAATAATACCGATTCATTAAACCTGCGGCAGCGAGAACAACAACCTGTTTTTGTGTTTGGAACCGCGACCAGCGCCGACAGTAGTGAAACTGCGATTACCAAATCAGCCGCTTCATCCGGATTCCACCCGGCTTCAATACTCTATTTAATGGTAACTGCGACAGATAAATGAAGGTTGGCAACACTTCAGGCGATCGTCGACTGTTGTGGCATGGCGACTCGGATCATCAGCTTCGCTCCTCTAGATTAACGTACCACGTCGGTCGTGGTTGTGAAATCGTCATGGACGTTAGCTATTGTGTCCGTAGAGAAAGTTTCGAATATGCCTAAAGATAACTGTAAATGCAAATTTAGGGAAAATTACAAAAATGAATTTCCATTTCTACGAAAGAAAGAGCAGTACATGAGGCAAAAACCTTGATGTTCAAGTAAATGGCCTAAAAGTGTTTGTAAGTGAACGGCTCAAATCGAAAACCTCATCAACATTTCAGAGGAAACTGAATGTGATAGGTGGTGTGCTTTCACGAACAATCGTTCTGGAAATGAATGCCGGCCGGAGTGGCCTTGCGGTTCTAGGCGCTACAGTCTGGAACCGAGCGACCGCTACGGTCGCAGGTTCGAAACCTGCCTCGGGCATGGATGTGTATGATGTCCTGATGTCCTTAGGTTAGTTAGGTTTAATCAGTTCTAAGTTCTAGGCGACTGATGACCTCAGAAGTTAAGTCGCATAGTGCTCAGAGCCATTTGAACTTTTTTTTTTTTTTAAATGAGTATTCAGAACTTTAGAAAACTTTGCGCTACTTTTTTGCAGTCCCTGTCCACAATTCATCTGTGCTAAGAATATTTTCCTTATGAAACAGGCTATAAGTAAAATGGAAATACCGTGTGGCTAGGGCCTCCCGTCGGCTAGACGGTTCGCCTGGTGCAAGTCTTTCGAGTTGACGCCTCTTCGGCGACTTGCGTGTCGATGGGGATGAAATGATGATGATAAGGACAACACAACACCCAGTCCCTGAGCAGAGAAAATCTCCGCCCCAGCCGGGAATCGAACGTGGGCCGTTAGGCATAACATTCCGTCGCGCTGACCACTCAGCTACCAGGGGCGGACAGGCTATAAGAAAGAAACGGAAATTCTTTACAGCGTGTAACGAAATTGTCGATCGTCAGTTACAACTATAAAGATCTCACTTGTTCTCAGTACTTTGATAACATCAAATCCAAGAAACATGAATTGTGGTTACCTGTTTCAAAGCAATCCATGCCATTCTTTACCAGACTATATCTACAGGGCTATTACAAATGATTGAAGCGATTTGATAAATTTACTGTAGGTCCATTCATTGACATATGGTCACGACACACTACAGATACGTAGAAAAACTCATAAAGTTTTGTTCGGCTGAAGCCGCACTTCAGGTTTCTGCCGCCAGAGCGCTCGAGAGCGCAGTGAGACAAAATGGCGAAAGGAGCCGAGAAAGCGTATTCGTGCTTGAAATGCACTCACATCAGTCAGTCATAACAGTGCAACGACACTTCAGGACGAAGTTCAACAAAGATCCACCAACTGCTAACTCCATTCGGCGATGGTATGCGCAGTTTAAAGCTTCTGGATGCCTCTGTAAGGGGAAATCAACGGCTCAGCCTGCAGTGAGCGAAGAAACGGTTGAACGCGTGCGGGCAAGTTTCACGCGTAGCCCGCGGAAGTCGACGAATAAAGCAAGCAGGGAGCTAAACGTACCACAGCCGACGGTTTGGAAAATCTTACGGAAAAGGCTAAAGCAGAAGCCTTACCGTTTACAATTGCTACAAGCCCTGACACCCGATGACAAAGTCAAACGCTTTGAATTTTCGGCGCGGTTGCAACAGTTCATGGAAGAGGACGCGTTCAGTGCGAAACTTGTTTTCAGTGATGAAGCAACATTTTTTCTTAATGGTGAAGTGAACAGACACAATGTGCGAATCTGGGCGGTAGAGAATCCTCGCGCATTCGTGCAGCAAATTCGCAATTCACCAAAAGTTAACGTGTTTTGTGCAATCTCACGGTTTAAAGTTTACGGCCCCTTTTTCTTCTGCGAAAAAACGTTACAGGACACGTGTATCTGGACATGCTGGAAAATTGGCTCGTGCCACAACTGGAGACCGAAAGCGCCGACTTCATCTTTCAACAGGATGGTGCTCCACCGCACTTCCATCATGATGTTCGGCATTTCTTAAACAGGAGAT
The DNA here is from genome assembly GCF_023864275.1 of Schistocerca cancellata. Lineage (NCBI taxonomy): Eukaryota > Metazoa > Arthropoda > Insecta > Orthoptera > Acrididae > Schistocerca > Schistocerca cancellata. The sequence continues at coordinate 106,975,425 of NC_064631.1, read as the reverse complement.
TGGAAAACCGATGGATCGGTCGTGGTGGAGATCATGATCAGCAATTCATGTCATGGTCTCCACGCTCTCCCGACTTAACCCCATGCGATTTCTTTCTGTGGGGTTATGTGAAAGATTCAGTGTTTAAACCTCCTCTACCAAGACGTGCCAGAACTGCGAGCTCGCATCAACGATGCTTTCGAACTCATTGATGGGGACATGCTGCGCCGAGTGTGGGAGGAACTTGATTATCGGCTTGATGTCTGCCGAATCACTAAAGGGGCACATATCGAACATTTGTGAATGCCTAAAAAAGCTTTTTGAGTTTTTGTATGTGTGTGCAAAGCATTGTGAAAATATCTCAAATAATAAAGTTATTGTAGAGCTGTGAAATCGCTTCAATCATTTGTAATAACCCTGTATATGAGTATTTCTCATAGCGCATAGAGTTTGCTTGTCAGAAGAAAAAGATATTTTGCAATTCTGAGGAGTAAAATAGTGATCGAAACTCCGCAAAAATATTTTGCCGAAATTAAAACTGATGTTTTAAGACAGGCATCCCAAGTTGCTAATCAAATCTGTTACACCTTCTGCCAATAAAAGGCAGTCTTTGATTCGCGTTTCCTACATTTTCAGTTGTCATTCCTGTTCAGGTTGATGATGATGATGTTTGGTTTGTGGGGCGCTCAACTGCGTGGTTATCAGCGCCCGTACAATTTCCCAACCTTTGCTCAGTCCAATTTCGCCACTTTCCTGGATGATGATGAAATGATGAGGACAACACAAACACCCAGTCATCTCGAGGCAGGTGAAAATCCCTGACCCCGCCGGGAATCGAACCCGGGACCCCGTGCTCGGGAAGCGAGAACGCTACCGCGAGACCACGAGCGGCGGACTCCTGTTCAGGTTGTTGACTACTGTACACTCTACATGTTTGACTGAATAGACAACCTATAAATCTGTTATATTTATCGTCTAACATCAATAAGCTCTTCACGAAAAAAATGTTAGTCCCCCCTTTCTTTCTTTTAATAAAAAAACGGACACTAGTCGCTTTGCGCCTCTGATACCTCTTCTTGCTCTGGGAAGTGTAGCAACGCGACGCGGCATGGACTCAACAAGTCGTTGGAAGTTCTCTGCAGAAATACTGAGCCATATTGCGTCTACAGCCGTTCATAATTCCGAGTGTCGGCGGTGCTGAATTTTGTGCACCAACTAAAGCTCTCTATTATGTCCCATAAATGTTCGATGGCTGGCCAGATCATTCGCTCGAATTGTGCAGAATATTCTTCACACCAATCGCGAACAGTTGTAGTCTGGTGACATGTTGCCTTGTCATCATAAAAATTGCATCATTGTTTGGGAACATGAAGTTCATGAATGGTTACAAATGGTCTTGAAATAGCCGGAAATAACTGTTTCCAGTGAGTGATCAGTTCAGTTAAAGCAGAGAATCCAGGTCATTCCATGTACACACAGCGCACACCTTTATACAGCCACCACCAGCTTGCACAGTACCTAGTTGACAAGTTCTATCCACGGTTTCGTCGGGTCTGCGACACACTCGCATCCTACCATCGGCTCTTACGAATTGAAATCGGGAGTCATCTGACCACGCCATCATTTTCCAGTCGTCTAGGGTCCAACCGATACGGTCACGAGCTGCTAGCAAAGGCACTCGCATCGGTCATCTGCTGCCATAACCCTTTAACGCTGGATTTCGCCGCACTGTCCTGACGGATACATTCATCGCTGGTTCCACATTGATTTCTGCGCCTATTTCACGCAGTGTTGATTGTCTATTAGCACTGACAACTCTACCCGAACGCCGCTACTGTCGTTCGTGAAGGCCGTCGGCCACAGTGATGTCCGTGGAGAGGCGTAAACCTGAAATTTGGTTCTCTCGGTACGCTCTTGACACTGTAGATTTCAGAATATTGAATCCCTTAACGATTTCCGAAACGGAATGTCCCATGCATCTAGCTGCAAGTACCATTCCGCTTTGAAAGTCTGTTAATTGCCGTCGCGCGGTGAGAATCACGTCGGAAACGTTTTCACATGGATGACCTTAGTAGTACAAGTGACAGCTCCGCCAATGCACTTCCTGTTTGTATCTTTGTACGCGATACAACCGACATCTGTATATGTGCATTTCGCTATCCCATGACTTTTTTTGTCAGCATGTTTTAGAATTGCTACACGTGGTCATGCGATCCTCCACTGACGAAATCAGCTCAGTGAGGCGCACACACACTCAAACGATACCATACGCGACACGACACATCGCAATAAAGGTCGCGCGACACGACGCTAAACGGTGCGACACGTCAAGCAGTAAGGCAGCACGAGTCACGTCTCTGCCTCAGTTGCTACCACGAGCTCACTTCTTAAGTGGACGTTCATGTGGCTTATCATTATTTAAGGCTCAGAAAACTGAAACGGAAAGGAAGTCTGTCGGTGTGCCGGTTGAATGTTCTGAATATCATAGTTCGGCTGTAGCTTCTCGTGAGCTCTCTCAAGACGAACACAAAAGTCCACGAATTCAATCGAGTAAATCCAGACAGTTTCCAGTTTCTGGAGCAACTGCGACTAGACGCGTGGTCTCAGGCGCCTTGTCACGGTTCGCGCGGCTCCCCCCGTTGGAGGTTCGAGTCCTCTCTCGGACACGGGTGTGTGCGCTGTCCTGAGCATAAGTTAGTTTAAGTTACATTGAGTAGTGTATAAGCTAGGGGACCGATGACTTCAGCAGTTTGGTCCCATAGGAACTTACCACAAATTTCCAAAATTGTTACTGCGACAAAACGGGATACAAATTTTCGACTTACTGTTTCTCCTGCAGAGTGAAACGTCCCCTTTGAACAATTATACATGACTGTGCTTATACTGACACACAATATTTATAGCGCAACGCAATCTGACTTCCAAAAATCCCTACAAAAGAATGGCCCTGACTAACATTAACCTATACGTTTCACAAATCACTTACCTCACAAAAATCTTCGTTACTCAAGCTACTGCAATACAGCGAGCGCCACTACTGCCAGCTAAATAAAGGATTCAAACTACGGAAGACACTAACTACTGATAGGCATAGTTAGCAAATGAAAGCTTTTAATAGAGAACAAACAATGTATTTACCTTAACAGTCATAATATATATAGCAGTTCATGACATCCAGTCTTACAAATTTCAAAACTCCGCCATTTATCTCCCCACATCCACCACTGCTGGCGGCTCACCTCCAACTGCACAACGCTACGCGCTGTTCACATCCAGCTGCCCAACACTACAATGGCAGACAACAATGCAAACTAGCCACAGACTGCACACAGCACAGCCAGTGATTTTCATACAGAGCGCTACCTGGCGTTACCAATAAGAAAACCTAAAGAGCCTACTTACAAGAGAAGCTATTTATTGCAGTAATATGTTTCTGAAAGTATTTGTATGGAGTGTAGCCATGTATGGAAGTGAAACGTGGGTAATAAATAGTTTAGACAAGAAGAGAATAGAAGCTTTCGAAATGTGCTGCTACAGAAGAATGCTCAAGAGTAGATGGGAGATCACATAACTAATGAGGAGGTATTGAATAGAATTGGTGAGAAGAGAAATTTGTGGCACAACTTGACTAGGACAAGGGATTGGTTGGTGGGGCATATTCTGAGGCATCAAGGGATCACCAATTCAGTATTGGATGGCAGTGTTCAAATGGTTCAAATGGCTCTGAGCACTATGGGACTTAACATCTGAGGTCATCAGTCCCCTAGAACTTAGGACTACTTAAACCTAACTAACCTAAGGACACCACACACATGCATGCCCGAGGCAGGATTCGAACTTGCGACCGTAGCGGTCGCGCGGTTCCAGACTGAAGCGCCTAGAACCGCTCGGCCACCACGGCCGGCGAGGGCAGTGTGGAGGGTAAAAATCGTAGAGGGAGACCAAGAGATTAAACACTAAGCAGATTCAGAAGGATGTAGGCTGCAGTAGGTACTGGGAGATGAAGAAGACTGCACAGGATAGAGTAGCATGGAGAGCTGCATCAAACCAGTCTCAGGACTGAACACCACAACAACGACAACAACAAGTGGGTACTAGTATCAGAATGACGTTAAAAGTCTATTTTTAGTAAGAACACCTAGAACGGCGTTTTATTCAGTGCGGTACATGCACTGATGAGGCAAAACATTATGACCACTGCCCACCGCGAGGTTGAATGCCTGCTGGTGGTGTTGCGGGCGCGTGACTCCCAAGGGACACTCCCCATCGCTCTCCCTTCAGATTTAGTGGTAGGAGGGCCCAGCGGACAGCCAGTCGAAAACTGAACAAACATCAGACATGACAACAGGAAGAAGGTGTACTGGACTGCGAAAAAAAAAAAAAAAAAGAAAGAAAGCGAAATAGAAGCAGTGAACGGCTCAAGCTTAACAACTGCAATATTGAGGGAATGGTTCAAATGGCTCTGACTACTACGGCACTTAACTTCTGAGGTCATCAGTCCCCGAGAAGTTAGAACTACTTAAATCATGCCCGAGGCAGAATTCGAACCTGCGACCCTAGCAGCAGCGCGATTCCAGACTAGCTCCTAGAACCGCTCGGTCACCCCGATCGGCAGCGAATGAAAGAGCCAGTGGCGTCGTGGATAGCTGGACTCAAGGTTGGAGTATAAAGCGCCGAGCCGTGTTCAAACCTCGCTCGTGCCTTTTTTTGTGTGTGTGTGTCTGTATCGTGGTTTAACGTCCGTTTGCAACAGCAAGATGTAAGGAAGAGACGCACAATTAAAGTTGATTCTGCACGACTACTCTATTAGCAGCCGAAACCAACGGAAACCGCAAACCTTTGATGACAAGGCGACAAGACAACCGAATCCTCCACCGGGAAATATATCTGGTGTGTCATACACGGTATTAGTGACAATACGTGTGTCATATCAAAGGACCTAATTTGTACGCTTGGTGACTGAGTGAAGTATTTCTCCTTGCCCGATTTAAGTGTTTGTATGAATGTGCATGTGATCACTCCCAAGGAAATGATGACGATGTTTGGTTTGTGGGGTGCTCAACTGCGCGGTGATCAGCGCCGGTACCAAGTCCCATTTTTTACACAGTCCATTTTTTCTTCACTGTCACAAATAATGATGAGGATGATGAAATGAGAGGGCAACACAAACACCCAGTCCCCGGGCAGAGAAAATACCCAAACCGGCTGGGAAGCGAACCCGGGACTCTGTGATCCAGAGGCAGCAACGCTAGCCACCAGACCACTAGCTGCGGACCCAAGAAAATGATGAAAACATAAAGAGTTTGTCACAAGCTGCAAAAACGGACGCAACGGTTTCACAACAGTTTCTCTGTCAAAACATACGTTTTTAACCTTTTTAAATTTGCGTTTCGTTTTGGAAGTTTTGACTGTTGAATTACTTTGATGTAACATCACGGCCGTTGATTCGTTATATTCATTTCTGTGAGACGTCCATGTGGTATCTCGCCTGCTCTCACATTTCCTTTCGACGGTAATGTATTCTTACCACATGACTTATGTTCTATAACCAATGTGTAGTATGACAATTTCCAAGACTACAGAAAAAGAACAAACATTTCAGTGACTGGATGAACAGTTCATAAGTTGTGAAAAAAAAAAATAAATAGCTCGAGGGGGTTTGGAACTCGGCTCCACTGTTGTGAAGTACAACACTGAGACCGTGACCGCTTGACCACGACGCCATGGCCGTTACGCTCTGCTCAATGTTGCTCTCGTTAAGCTTGGACCGTTCACTATTTATGTTTTGCTTTTTTTTTCACAGTTCAGTTCACCTTCTTCCTGTTGTCATGCTTGATCTGTATTCGGTTTTTGACATGCTATTCACTAGGTCATCTGAGGGGGTTCAATGGTGAGGTCACTAAGGAAAACGGAAGAGACGAATGGGCAGTCGTTAAAGCAAAGATACGGGCCGCAAGTGCAGAAATCCACTGACATTGGCGGTCCTGGCAAGGGGCGCATCGTTGTGGCGCTGATACTGGAAAAGAGAATCTCTGAAACGGCGAAAGCTGGTCGCCTGTCGGCATGCTACTATCGCGGGCACCTATGGCAAGTGGTTGAAGGATGGTGCTATAACGAGTAGGCCGTACAGTACTGGACGACCGCGTCTCGTCTCGAAACATGTGTTGTTGTTGTGGTCTTCAGTCCGGAGACTGGGTTGATGCAGCTCTCCATGCTACTCTATCCTGTGCAAGCTTCTTCATCTCCCAATACCTACTGCAACCTACATCCTTCTGAATCTGTTTAGTGTATTCATATCTTGGTCTCCCTCTACGATTTTTACCCTCCACGCTTCCCTCCAATACTAAATTGGTGATCTCTTGATGTCTCAGAATATGCCCCACCAGCTGATCCCTTCTTCTAGTCAAGTTGTGCCACAAATTTCTCTTCTCCCCAATTCTGTTAAATACCTCGTTATTAGTTATGTGATTCACCCATCTAACCTTCAGCATTCTTCTGTAACACCACATTTCTGAAGCTACAATTCGCTTCTTGTCTAAATTACTTGTCGTCCACGTTTCACTTCCATACGTGGCTACACTCCATAGAAATACTTTCAGAAAAGACTTCCTGATACTTAAATCCATACTCGATGTTAACAAATTTCTCTTCTTAAGAAACGCTTTCCTTGCCATTGCCAGTCTACATTTTATATCCTCTCTACTTTGACCTTCATCAGTTATTTTCCTCCCCAAATAGCAAAACTCATTTACTAATTTAAGCGTCTCATTTCCTAATCTAATTCCCGCAGCATCACCCGATTTAATTCGACTACATTCCATTATCCTCGTTTTGCTTTTGTTGATGTTCATCTTATATCCTCTTTTCAAGACGCTGTCCATTCCGTACAACTGCTCTTCCAGGTCCTTTGCTCTCTCTGACAGAATTACAATGTCATCGGCAAACCTCTAAGTTTTAATTTCTTCTCCATGGATTTTAATTCCTACTCCGAATTTTTCTTTTGTTCCCTTCACTGCTTGCACAATATACAGATTGAATAACATCGGGGATAGGCTACAACCCTGTCTCACACCCTTCACTACCACTGCTTCCCTTTCATGACCCCCGATTCTTGTAACTGCCATCTGGTTTCTGTACAAATTGTAAATAGCCTTTCGTTCCGTGTATTTTACCCCTGCCACTTTCAGAATTTGTAAGAGAGTATTCCAGTCAACGTTGTCAAAAGCTTTCTCTAAGTCTACAAATGCTAGAAACGTAGATTTGCCTTTCCTTAATCTGTTTTCTAAGATGAGTCGTAGGGTCAGTATTGCCTCACGTGTTTCAACATACCTACGGAATCTAAACTGGTGTTCCCCGAGGTCGGCTTCTACCAGTTTTTCCATTCGTCTGTAAAGAATTCGTGTTAGTATTTTTGCAGCCGTAGCTTATTAAATTGATAGTTCCTTAATTTTCACATCTGTCAACACCTGCCTTCTTTGGGAAACATAGAGGGCAGAAAATTCCCGTCTATGTAATCCAGGGTAGACAGCGATCTGAGACAGATCTGACGACAGAGTACTATGCCCGTGCCGGCACAGGTGTTCACACCGTTCAAACGCCACTGTTTAGCATGGAGTTCCACATCACACGACGCCCACGTGTTCCTGTGTTGACCCAACGACATTGTCAGTTACGATTACAATGGGCACAGCGTCCCTGAGTTTTCACGGTGGATCAATAGAAACGTGTCACCATCGAACGAATCGCATTCCTTGATACACCACGTCGACGGTTGGCTGCTTACATGCCATCATCCAGGCGAGTGACTGCATGAAACATGCACTGCGCCGCAGCTGCAGGCTGGCGAGGGTCGAATTATTCCGTGAGGTGCATCGAGTTGGGTTCGCCAAGTTGAGTAATTAGTAACTTCTTTTAAAATCTCGACTCTTACGATTTGTTCGTTATTTGTAGATTGTTGTTTCCTCAGCAGTTCACGCGTGTGATAACAAGTGGTGGGTGTTGCTGTCTAGAACCCGCAGCGTTCTTCCGTAGTGATTTGACAGTTGTGACTTGTGTTTCCTGTATTCTCTTAAACTTGTCTTGAGTGGTGGTTGATGCCTTGATCTTGGTAGGGCCGAGTTAGAAAGTGTAGATATCTTGGTTTACTCGACATCGGCCGATATTCTCTGTTGTTTGTGCAGTTGTATCTGACGGTTGGAAATCGATCGAATTGTCGGTCGGAGTGTTAATATGTCTGTCGTTCGGAGCTTTGTCGGATTCGGTGTTAACGAATTTATTGCTTAAAGGCCGAATTCTTGAAATATGTTTTTATTTTGCCTATCATCTTGCGAGGTGGTATATGTGTAATGTAGAGCCTGTTGTACATTTTATGTAAGTCTGCATTTTATGGCTTTTATTTAAATACTCATTTTAGTTTATAGAGTGGCCACCCTTCCACTGTAAGAGTTCTTTAAAAATAAGTTGCACTTTCGGTGGCAAATAATTTTAATGTGAGTGTTTTGTACCATTTCTATCCCTCTTACAGGCTGCATAGTTTATGTGTTTGCGTGAGTTGTTGAAATTTTTAGTTTAAAGTAATGTGGTGTGTTGCAGATTTGCACCAGTGTAGTCTTTCAGAGGTTGTTGTGAGCGGTCGTGACTAAGGCCGTGTTGAAATGGAGCAGGCAAGCTTCATAGCCCGAAGGCTCCTATTGTTAATTTGTTCTTTAGCCTCCAAAATTGTGAAATTGTAACTTGATATTTCGAGGGTGCTTTTCTGCTTATAATTTTAAATCTGTTTTTGAAAAAGCTTTTAGGAATAAAATTCACATTAGGTTATTTTATTTTCCATCAGTTACTTCCTGGCAACTACTTCCACGCTCACCTAGTGTGATGAAATGTGTTAATGTTCTTGATTAATCATGTAACTTCTAATAACTGCGATTTCTGGCGAAGACCTGGCGCAGATCCCCAAAGCACCCGAACCGTCCGTTGACAGCCGCCTCAACAGACGCAGGAAGGCGCGCCGATCTCCCGTCTCACGGCGTCGCAGCTCGCGCCGGCCAGACCGATGTCGTGGGTTGATCCTGTTGCTCTCGTGTCGGCCACGAAGCCACTACGCCTCGCTATACGGCGCGGTCCACTGGACTCATGTGGCGACCTCACATGCGCCGACGCTGCAGGCGGACAAGTCATCTTGTGTCCCAGTGCGCGACCGACCAACCGATCGATCCGCCCGCCAATGCCCATTGCCTGAACAAACTCTAGCAGACTGGCGGCCTAACACATACTAGCACTCCGGACGGCCGACAGACAGTAACCGCCTCACCAATGCGGACGACAGACAGACCCAGACTAACTGGGCTGACCAACTGACCAGACTCGCCCCTAGCTGAGGACTGACTTTCCCTGGCTGACCAACTGCCTCCGACTAACTCCTCTAGCGAGCTCCTAGCCCCCTTAAATCCACCTCAACAGGCAACCTTTCCCCTTTCCCACCAAAGGGAGACACCGAAGCTGCGATTGCCACAGCGGCGCCACCGCTAGAAACGGAGGGCGACTGCTTCACACCACGTGCTGCGGCGCGCTCTTCAAAACAGCAAATTTTACCATGACAACAATGAATGCATGGACATTATTGCGGGCCACTTGCATCGCTTTGCGCTCGAAGTCTCCCCCCACGGCGATGACAGCTTCCAGCAGGATAACTGTCCGTGTTGCAAGGTCAGAATCTTGCTACAGTGGTTTGAGGGACGTTATAGTGATCTCACACTGATGTCTTGGCCAGCAAATGTGCCTGATCTGTACCCACTGGAACACATATCGCGCCCCAGCTGCGTGCCCGTAAACCACCATCCTGTAATTTGCGAGAATTGCTTGACCTGTGCGTAGAAGTCTAACTAACTTTTTATCCGCTCCACCAATACGGGTTGCTTCTGCATACGCATTGCGTATCATATCGCATACTGTATCATATCGCATACTGTATCGTATCGCATACTGTATCCCTCAGTGAGAACTGCTCTTAAAATAAGTCGACGTGGAGACGTGATAGAACGGTAAGAAGGAGATACCGTGTCAGACGGTTACATGATCACATCATAAATGAAGCAGCCCAGTTTGTTGGTATCTCAATGAGGATCGTCCAATGTGTCTATAAAAAATGAGATTTGTCTGGCAACGATGTAATGTCCCACAATGTTAGTGATCGAAAATGTTTCTAACCGGCAGGTCCGAGACGAGTATCATGCTTTATCAGTGACTATTTCAAACTGTGATATCATAGATTGGTACCAACGTCACCGATGTCCCTTAGTTGGCAACGGAAATGCACGTTTCTGACGTATGCCGACAGCAGTCGCCTGGGTACTCCGTGGATCCACGCCTACGATCGCCCTCTCCCGCCGTGATATAGGATGGCCGGCGGCAGCTAAACGGCCAGTCTTCGACAGTCTGCAGTTAGTCACCCTGCGAAAGTTGGCCTGTGGATCAACACTGGGAGCCTCGTACTGCGTGCCACTCTTTACGTTGCTTCTTGTAATAGCTGGGCTTTATTGCTCATTGTTCCTTTGTAAAGTTTCTTTAAACGCTTAGAGAAAGCTACAAGTTAAGTACAACTTCTGTATATTGTATTTGAACGTTCGCTAATCATTTCTGTTCCTGCCCCGCTTCCCTATGACGACGGGTCTGTAGCTCACCCCTCCTTACCGTTGTGTATGAAGTAGTATAACACACAAACCCTACAGGAACTGCCACTGTCAGTGAATGGTCATCCACCTTATTCAGTTTCCAAGTAGACATTTTGAAGGCAACTGCATTCAATTGACTCTTGGCGTCCAGTAGCTCGCAAAAGGCTATTGGTCACAGCACATAATGCTACAAGTCTTCGCCTAGCCAAAGCACACACAAGCTGGACGGTAGCTGATTAGGCGCGATTTCAAGTGATGTAAGTGTTGTGTCTAGACAAGACAGTCTAGACACAAGGCGAGGAAGCCGAAAGGGCACGCGTCAACTCACGCCGGCTTGCGTAAGTCTGAAACAGGATACGTAATGAATGCTATAAAGAAATGTACGTAGCTGCAGGAATAGTTAACTTTAATCCACCATTTGTATACAGCATTCTTGATGATACAAGTGAGACTCTCTCTAGATACGGTTAATGGCACCTTGCTAGGTCGTAACCATGGACTTAGCTGAAGGCTATTCTAACTATCTCTCGCAAATGAGAGAAAGGCTTCGTCAGTGTAGTCGCTAGCAAAGTCGTCGTACAACTAGGCCGAGTGCTAGTGCGTCTCTCTAGACCTGCCGTGTGGTGGCGCTCGGTCTGCAATTACTGACAGTGGCGACACGCGGGTCCGACATGTACTAATAGACCGCGGCCGATTTAAAGCTACCACCTAGCAAGTGTGGTGTCTGGCGGTGACACCACAGTAAGGCCTCCGGTACACCACTGGGCCAATGAGGTGTTAAACCTGTACTGTTTAGAGGATGAAGTTAGGCTGGAAGGGAGCGTTGTTCAAATGATACTTTTGCACATTCATTCAAGTTATCGCGAACGTGAACTAGGATGTTTATTTCAACATTCCTGTGACGAAATTTGCACTGTTTCTACATTTTCACGGTGAGTATGCTCTGGACACTTGCAACTTCCAAGACGACAACACCTATCTTCATAGGGCGGGAAGCATGATCAACACTCAGACATTCTATTGCACCTCGACTGTCCTACTACATCAACCGACCTTAATCCCAAAGAAAATACTGGGGCTATTTGGAACAGTGGGTGAAGCACAGAAATCGAAATCCGCACAGTTTATTAGCTATACGGGATCTAATCAACAGTGAGTAGTTTTTGGCATACTTGAAGACATTTGTGGGCTATTTTCCTCGTCGAGATGATAGCATTAAAATAATGCAAGAGACAGTGTTACATGGTATTAGCGTGATTTTTTTTTGTCCTGTGTGCTTGGTCGTTCATTGATATTCGTTTAGTACTGATATAGAATCTCACCAGTATTTATTACTGAAGGCCAGTTCTCCCTTTTCGCAGACTCAGGCACCTTCTGTATATCAGTTTGTAATTCGTTTTGATCTTGTGTCTACTACAGCGTAGTCTATTTCAGATGACTCACTAGCCGACGCTTCGACCTTGAAAGGACTGTCCGCTACCGCCAATACATAACAACACAACGTCTGATCACTCGCTGTGGTCGATTAATGTGTAGTATAAACGAACCTGATTCCGTGGAACTCCGCGAATCAAAAAATGGCTCTCAGCACTATGGGACTTAACATCTTAGGTCATCAGTCCCCTAGAACTTAGAACTACTTAAACCTAACCAACCTAAGGACATCACACACATCCATGCCCGAGGCAGGATTCGAACCTGCGACCGTAGCAGTCCCGCGGCTCCGGACTGCAGCGCCTAGAACCGCACGGCCACTACGGCCGGCTCTCCGCGAATCCTGTTAAAGGTATCTTCATGCGATGGTTCTTTCCTCGTGTGCAATCGCAGATGCACGGGATTAATAGGGCGTGCACATAAATTTGTGGAAAGAACGCACGTACGCATGGGCGTCCTCATGTCCACACTTTGTCTCGTTGTGGGAGCACTCTGTTCTGAATCCTCTTCTTTGCATGGGAGCTTGTGTTGCGTTTAGTGTGATGAAAAGGTGACAGAAAAAGAAAACGCAAAAGCGACTGTAGGTAAATAAGTATCTAAAGAAAAGACGTACGAGAAATTTCAGGAGAAGATAAGAGCGAGCTCTTATATTTTCTTCTTGGTTAACTGCAGGGATAAGGCTGGCTGGCAATAACGCTTCGTTAGCTGCCGGCGACTTGTACACCACTTTAAACTATTTATCTCGTATTTCAAAATAGAGCACTTCAGTGATTATTCCTGAAACTGAGAAATACATAAGTGTGGTTCTTAGCCGTTATAGGAGGGTAAATTAAACATCAATACGTCATGTGTACTTTATTTTATAAAGACACAGTTATTTACACAACTTTAATCATGAAAGGTTATAAGTAGATTAACATCCTCAGATTCGACAAATTTTGGAGTTTCATAGGCACCAGAACGCACTGGAACGGAGTTGTGTTTTCCGTGTTTTTTGTATCAGCAGTGTCCTTCATGTCTATTTCTAATAGCTTTTTGAGGAGCCACACATACACAATCATTTCTTTTGTGTGAATGTCAGGCTCCTCAGTTGTGCTAATAAATCGCCGTATTATGAACATTCGTCCATAGTTTTCATACTCTACACTTTTCATACATTCTCTGTTTTACTGCTTCGGAACTTACGGTATCTGATAATTTACGGTAATACAGTCGGAGACTTTTTATTGAATACCTTACACTTGGGGGATCACACCCAAAAGCTTTATTCAAATAATCTTTAGAAGCGGCATTCCATACGATTTTTCTTTGTCTGTAATTATCTATAAATTCAAGCGTGCTTCCTTTGGAGACAACAGACATTATTGCACATAAATCGCTTCACATCATAACCTCAACACATTACACGATCAAACACACAAGGGCTCCAGCTGCCTGTCGTCTGCTAAAAAGATAGAGATTTCCACGGGAGCCGGGAAGCAATGCTCCTTACGCATGACCTCCATTTCAAGGACATTATGCACGCACAAATGCGCATGCGTAGTTACGCTGTTAGAAACAAATGAGCATGCGCGAAGGTGAACACCAAAAAAAGGCACCTCGTGGACGCACGCCTTGAGTAGTTGTGGACAGCCTGCACTTACGTCAGCCGTTTCAGCCTATGGCGCAGCTGGCGGTCAAACTGGCAATACTGTAGCGCCACGCTACACCATTTATGTAACGGTTTTCATTCCAACAACGGGGAAGGGCTTATCACACTTCGCATGGGGGCGGGCGCTAGATATCATTTAGGTTGCTCTACAGTATTTCTCATCGATTATTACACACAGTGACGTTTCTAGCAGGAAACTGATATAAGTTACAATTACTTGATGGTTAACACTTCAAGCTTTGTAGCTGGTTTTCACCAAACAGAGCGCCCAATGTTACGCTCAAACCGTTCGCCATTGTCACACTGACACAACAATTGGTCATATAATTGCGTAGGCTTCCGCGGCCAGAGTCAGTCGACATAAAAGTTTTCTGGGTTTGGTACCGCGTCATAATGTAAAAACTACTGCTGCTATAGAAAAGCCAACGTTTCGGCCACGATTGCAGCGGCCTTCTTCTGGGTCTAATGGTGACCGCTACGGTCGCAGGTTCGAATCCTGCCTCGGGCATGGATGTGTATGATGTCCTCAGGTTAGTTAGACCCAGAAGAAGGCCGCTGCAATCGTGGCCGAAACGTTGGCTTTTCTATAGCAGCAGTATTTTTTTTTACATTATGACGCGGTACCAAACCCAGAAAACTTTTATCTCAACAATTGGTCAGTTCGCTTTCAGTTCCTTTTCTAGCTTTCTCTTTTTGTGTGTTTTTATCACGAATCCTTGTTCTGGCCCTTTTACTTCGTATTCACGACAGCCGCAACAGAAACACACACACACACACACACACACACACACACACACACACACACACGCACAATTCATTGCAGTGTAATGGCTTAACGCAGTTGTTAGCGTATAGACCTGAATTGTAGAATGTAGCCGGCCGGGGTGGCCGAGCGGTTCTAGGCACTTCAGTCTGGAACCGCGCGACCGCTACGGTCGCAGGTTCGAATCCTGCCTCGGGCATGGATGTGTGTGATGTCCTCAGGTTAGTTAGGTTTAAGTAGTTCTAAGTTCTAGGGGACAGATGACCTCAGACGTTGAGTCCCATAGTGCTCAGAGCCATTTCAACCATTTTTGTAGAAAGTCAAAGGTTCGAATCTTGTCAAAGATATGGATTTTTTTTTAATTTCTAAGTTTCATCAAAAGTCTTTGATTATAATTTTTATTCAATTAATTGGTTTAAATGTAACTTTTTTTATTTCTAATACTTTTCCATGCCATTTTCATCAACATGTTGACTTTTTTCATTTGTTCTTATTTTTCTCCGCACCATTCTTTTTTCGTATCGAATCTGCTTTTATCGCCTATAATCTGCAACTAAGTGGCAACCAGCGCTACTCATCGGTTGGTAACGTGGCAGCTCATGCACCCAGTGTAAGGATAGTTTCAGGTAGCCAATGATAGTGGGAAATTACACTTTGCCCTTAGCGCTTGAATTGAATTTTTCTGTGTTGACTTTACTCGTAGAAGTGAGCTTTAATCGCCATGAACAAAGCGATCGTGGTTTTAGTTCTGCTGCAAATTGTCCGCCTTTTTCTCGGATACTTCGCACATCACGGGCTTGTGGTTAGGTTAGGACATGAGTTTAAAGTCAGGGCTACACAACGCGTCGTCTGCCTCAGTTTACTCTGCCGTTTTGGAATTGTCTGTAACACAAGGTTTTCTCCATCTGGGGAAAGAGCAAGAAGTCACTGGGTTCAAAGTCAGGAGAATATGAGCTGTTAGGCTGCATACTGCGCAGAATGACCGAGGGTGATGTCGTGTGCAGTTTAACATGACACTACGTCTTGACAGGCTCCCATAATCTTGTCAGAAGATTTCGGTCACATACTTCTTTGACGGTTTGCACCTTACAAGAGTAATCTGTTTAGCGCCACGCCACAGTACTCCCAAAGAACATTGAGCATTACCTTGTCCATGTAGGTTGGGTTCTGCCTCCTTCGATGGTGGTAAATCCACATGTTTCTACACTGATTGCTTTGCCCCTTTACTTCAGTGTCATAGCGATGCACCCAGCACTCGTGTACAGCGAGCAGTCGGCAAAGGGAGCCATCGGGATTTGCGTCACAGAGCTGCCACGTTTCCGTCGGTGCGTCGGTTCGGCAGGACTTTTGAATGAGCAGTTTCAGAACTCAGTGGTCAACGACCTTACATATTTTAATTAAAAATGTCGTGTAAAATGTTTAAACTGATCCACGAGGCCTCGATGGTGATTCGATAACCACTCTTGACGAATCCCAGTTCTTCACAGAGAGACGGTCCGCCACTCGTTCTTCGTCTGTCGACACTGGAAGCGCCTGCTCCAACTTACCATTGTGTTGTATGGTGGTGCATTGCTACTGTACACTTCCACCAACTCAGCATGGACCATTGCAGGTTTTTTTCTTTCAATTACAGAAAACGAAATACCGTAAGATAGCTCCCTTCATCAGTAAATTGCAGTGTGATATGTTACTCTGGCGTGCGAGATTCAATGCGTACCGGGGCTGCACACATGAAACACGGATGTGGGGCGTCCAATAAGTAATATAGTACATTTTTCTTCTCGAACAATTGAAAAAAATGCGGAATTTGTTGTGGGATACCGTGTACTGTTCCCGCGTCAGCCCCTATAGCTTCCTGAAGTCGCAAGTAATGCAGGTAGTCGACTTGGATTCATTGCTCAGATGCTGGTGAAACGTAATTACTCTGTAAAGGAAATTGTTTACAAAACACTTGTGCATCCCATCTCAAAATAGGGGGGGGGGCAACAAGAATGGTCATTGCTGTGTTTCCCTCGTGAGAGAACGTCACGGGGAAGTTGAAATACCTGAACTGACAGACGTCTGAAGTTAGACCCAAACTGCCATGTGAAAGCGTGCTTTGAAAATTTGAAGTAGCAGTATTAACCGTGGAATCTACAGGTATTTTCCTTCCCCTAAGTGTCTCTCTCGTAGGAACCGTGAAGATTAGATCAGACTAATTACAGTAGACACTGAGACATTTGGGCAACCATTCTTCCCCCACTCCATAAGTAAATGGATGAGAAAGAAACCCCAGAGACGGTAGAATCGTAAGCGTGCTCTGCTCTGCACTTCACAGTAGTACGCAGAATATGGGAGCAGATGATCGCTGGTAGACGTTTGATTACAATGTACAGATTCCCCAACTGCTGCGTTTTATGCAATCCGCAACACCTTCAAATACCACGCACAAGATTTTCATATTTTCTCACTCACTTCGAGCCGATTATTAGTTCTGCAGAGAAATGAAAAGAACCTTTTTGTAGGAAACTTAATGCAGTTAAATTCTGTACTGGGATATGTTTTCCTTGGAATTATTTTAAAAAATGTACAAAAGTGACCTTCACATGCGTTTTTCTTGAATAACTCGAAACCCGTGGCCTCCGGTGAAACCGTATACCGAGACCAAAATTTAACTACATTAAAATTCCTACAAAAAGGTTCTGTTCATTTTTTCTGTAGGACTTACAGATTGCACGCAGTGAGCAAGAGAATATGAAAAATTTGCACGTGGTATTTTAAGGCGCTTCAGGCTACATACTCGTAAAGCCCTACGACAGGGGCAGCTGAATCAGCCTGTATATTCCAAAATGCTACTAAAAGTCCACGTTAATGAGACGGATCCATAGTTTTGCAGACTGCTTCTATGTAATGCTATGTCTATTGGTGTTACTCGTGCCACTTTGTTGTCTTTCGTCGAGCTAACGCAAACGATTGCTGAATATGGAGCTACTTCATCAGCATATCCAGAATGAAAACTAACTAGTACACATACTAGGCCAGAAGAAATTCCTATATTAAGCAACATACTTGAGTATACCAAGCAGACCTATAAGGGTTATGCTTGAGCATAAAAGCCTCTGGGTTGTGCTGTTCTAATTGGAAATTTGTGGTAAGTTCCTGTGGGATCAGACTGCTGAGGTCATAGGTCCCTAGGCTTACACACCACTTAATCTAACTTACACTAACTTACTCTCAGGAGGCCGGCCGGTGTGGCCGAGCGGTTCTAGGCGCTACAGCCTGGAACCGCGCGACCGCAACGGTTGCAGGTTCGAATCCTGCCTCGGGCATGGATGGCTGTTGTGTCCTTAGGTTAGTTAGATTTAAGTAGTTCTAAGTTCTAGGGGACTGATGACCTCAGAAGTTAAGTTCCATAGTGCTCAGAGCCATTTCTTTTTACGCTCAGGACAACACACACACTCATGCCCGAGGGAGGACTCGAACCTCCGACAGGAGGAGCCGCGCCAACCGTGAGAAGGCGCTGCGCTGTTGTTGGCTTTGACAACGAACGGCACCTGTACAACGTCCTCAGTACGTTTCAAGTGTCAGTTCTGGGCAGAACAGTGTTGTATAGGAGCGTGCATTATGTTGGGCCTACCTGAAATTGAACGTGGGCAAATTGTTTGTGGTTATATGGTGGATTAATTCGTAATCAAGGTAGCCGAAGTGTTTGGTATTTCAAGAAAGACCGTATCGAACATTTATACCACATACAGAGAACGTGGAGAAACATCATCCGCCACGCTACGACGCGGACGAAACTGAGTGTTGAGTGATCGTGACAGACGGTTATTGAAGAGCACTGTGACGAAAAACAAAAGGTCGACGGCTGTAAAAGTCACTACAGAACTGAATTTCGCACTCTCGAACCCTGTCAGCTCCGAAACAACACTAAGGATGCTCCATAACCGGGGATTTACAGGTCGAGCTGAAATTCCAGAACCATTCATCGGTGATGCAAGTAAGTAACAGGAAAACGTGGTGCTGAAGCCATAATACCTGATGTATGGAGCAATGGAACAAACTCATTTGGTCAAGTGACTATTGTTTCGCACTATTTCCAACTTCTGCCCGAGTTTACCTGGCATGGCGGTTTTTCGGTGCCACCGTTATCCTGCAAGATCTCAAAATTGCGAAGCATTATGTGCCCATTTTGGCTGATTGGGTACATTCCATGGTACAATGTTTGTTCCCCAATAGTGACGCTGGGTTCCAAGACCACAGGGGCCCTGTTCAAACAGTTCGCATCGTCCAGAAGTGGTTTTGTGAGCACGAGCATGAATTTTCGTGTCTCCCCTAGCCACCACAGTCACTAGGTCTCAATATTGTTGAGCCATTGTGGTCAACAATAAAGAGAAGGGTGCACAATCGCTATCCACCTCCATCACCCCTACCCGAACGTTCCACTACTTTGGAGGGAGAATGGTACAAGATTCGCTCTAAAACCACACGAGACGTGCACTTATCCATTCCGAGACGACTAAGCATTTTTGTATGCCAACGGGTTTCCTACACCGTATTGGGAATTGTAATGTGTCCTGTTTTTTGGGGTTTCCATATTTTTGTCCAAACCCTCCACTTTTAAATTATTCGTGGTCACTGATGTTCTTGACTGGAATTCTGGAATATTTACTCAGTTTCCTTTGCTGAAAGAATTTATAAAATCATAGTTCAATAATTTTGTTTTAAATAGTGCTATCATTTGTAACGCACATGTTTATCATGCAGCGTGAACGTCGAGTTTCTCTTTCCCCTCATATACTTTATATACGGGCAGAACGTGTTTGCATATTCTACTACATTTAGACAGACGGTTTTGTCTTGACAGTTTTAAAAGCATCTCGCATTGAATTCCACACTACATTTGGACATTCTGTAAATCTGATATTCAACCTTGTGGTCTATTATTCCTGTACCCATTATGAAGCTCTGTGTTTATGTCATACTGTTTATCACTAAGACAGATGTGCCAAGTCACTGAGGCTAGGATGTTATCGCATCTGTTTCCTTTTTCCTGTCGGCTCGAAAACTTGTTGCACAACATAATGATCAAAGCAAGCATTTAGTATACTTTCGGGCGATGTTTCATGCCTACCACTCATTTTGAACACGTATTTTCGCCAAAATATCTAGAGGACCTTGAAATTTCCACGAACTGTAATTACAAGAGACGAATGTTTACTCTCAGTCACACTTGGATTTCCTTTGAACGGTTCGGCAACCATATCATGTGACTCATGGGAGGGAGAGGGGGGCGGTAGAAGGAGAAATTTATCAACTTCTTTCAATTGTCGGGTGGGTGTAAGAACTCTTTACTTCAACTTCACTACAAGGTACATAAATTTTAACGGCAATAAGCACTCCACCTGCATCTATATTGCTGTTACCGTATACTGCTCATTTGTACATCATATGTCGCAAACCGGGCACTGTATGCATAAAATATGGGTTATTCCGAACTTCAGAGAGCAGTTAAGAGCTATGACAACTTTAAACAGACACATATTTTAGCCATTCTCAAACACTGATTTACTTGGGATCAGAGGCATAAAGGTGACAATCGATTCCTGTTGGATATAGACACCATCACGAACCATGTATGGGGACTTTGTCGATGAGGGGTGGATTACATGATTCAACGATACACACAGCCGAACCATAGGTGCAACGATACTAGATTCGCGTCTATAGAGAAACATTTCATGCCATGGTTCCTGAAGAGTGGTAGCATCAGCTTTTTGAGCAGTTGGAGGAGCAACACTCTGGATGACTGACTGATTCACACTGTAACGTAAGCCACCATGGTATTGCTACTGTGGTAATGCGAGTGGGTTAATGAAATCTTAACGTTAGGCTTTCACGGCCGGCGTCTTCATTAATTAGAGCTTCCGGGCTAAGAGGTCACGGTCGAACTGTAGAAATTCTTCCTCCTGACGTTGAAACGTCCCCTTAGAAAAATTATACAAGACTCTGCTTAAACAGACACACAATATTTTTTTAGCGCAACGCAATCTGACTTTCAGTAATCCCTACAAGAGAATGGCCCTGACTAAATTAACCTATATGTTTTACAAATCACTTACCTCACAAAAATTTCGTTACTCGAACTACTGCAATACAGCGAGCGCCACTACTGCCAGCTAAATAAAAGATTCAAACTACGGAAGGCACTAACTACTGATAGGCATAGTTAGCAAATGAAAGCTTTTAATAGAGATCAAACAATGTATTTACCTTAATAGTCATAATATATATAGCAGTGCATGACATCCACTCTTACAAATGTACTGTTTCTGATGGACACACCTCCAGATTATCCATTCTCAAAAATCCGCCATCTGACTTCCCCACATCCACCACTGCTAGCGGCTCGCCTCCAACTGCGCAACGCTACGTGCTGTTAACATCCAGCTGCCCAACACTACAATGGTAGACAACAATGCAAACTAGCCACAGACTGCACACAGCACAGCCAGTGATTTTCATACATAGCGCTATGTGGCGTTACCAATAAGAAAACCTAAACAGCCTACTTACATAGCCCCCATGCTCCCCACAAAAAATTTTACAAATTGTTTTGGGCACTGGCCAATACATATTTGTTAAAAAAAATTTCACAATTACAATAACAAAGAAATCATATGCACACACTTATTGATACAATGTTGGTCAAAAGCTAAAATTTTCTCACAGTCCATAAAGACAGTCCTGATCATTCATCACAGTAAAATTGCAGTTTTTTTTTCTCAAAGTCTGAGCAGTAAAAGACAATGCACACGGAAGTAGTGGACTTCAATGCAGCCTTGAAGAAGTAGTGTTGTCCTTCCAACAGAAAGACAATGCTGACTCTTGACATGCAGACAGGTAATGGGCCACAACAGAGCAAACCCACCGCAGATTCAGTCGAAGTTTTGAAGAATATTGGTCGGTAGGTCATCGCAGAGTAGACCCACTGTAGTCCTGGTAGAGATTACGGTATTGGTGGGCCACCAGAGGTGCAGACCCACTGCAGTCCTTGTAGAAATAATGGTATTGGTGGGCCATCAAAGATGCAGACCCACTGTAGTCCTTGTAGAGATGGCCAGCAGCCAGCTGTTGCGACTGTGCAGGTGCACAATCACCACCGAAGAGTTTTGCGGAGAATATAGCAAGTCCATAAACCACCACTTGTGCACGCACAAAGTTTTTGGAATTGTCCTTAGAACCAGCAAT
The DNA here is from genome assembly GCF_023864275.1 of Schistocerca cancellata. Lineage (NCBI taxonomy): Eukaryota > Metazoa > Arthropoda > Insecta > Orthoptera > Acrididae > Schistocerca > Schistocerca cancellata. The sequence continues at coordinate 106,953,701 of NC_064631.1, read as the reverse complement.
GCTGTTAATCAGTCCCTTTCTGAATTATTAACACACGTGCAGACACTATCAGTCCCTACTTCTCACATATTGTCCATATACTATGACCAACAGAAACGTGTGCAGTGAAATGTAACTTACAAGTTACTTAATTTGATGAACTGGTGTCAATTACAATTTTATAAAATGAGAATACAATAACACAATAATACAGATAACATTTGTAGAATACAATAACATAATAATACAGATAACATTTGTAGTAATACTGGCTTTACAAAAGAATAGAAATAGATATATACATCAGTGTTACAAGAATAATTACATAAGTACATACATAAAAGATCACAATAACTTTTGAAACATCAACATCACACATGAGCATTAAAACAAAACAGAATAAATAATATCTAAGCATCTTTACAAGGAAAATAACATATTATAAGAAAAATTCTACAACATAAATCTTATTAGCTAAACACATACAGACAGGAAAAACACAAATTCACATAGTGTACTAATACAAAAATACAGGGCAGGGTTTGTTTTCAGTGTGACATTTGGTACTGAAGTGCAACCCAAAACTTCGTTCTGGAGATCTTTCCTCTTATTTCAACATTTGTTTCCACCAAAAAAAAATTCTATCCAAGCATGCTTTCTGTATTCTGTTCACATCCTCTTTCAAAAATAGTTTTTCTCCACTGTACACTACTTTTTTGGCCAAACCATTTTCTTATAGCTTCTCAATGCATTTCCTCCAATTCATCATAGTTAGTTTCTTATATAGCCTACCCCATCTTAAGCTAACTTAAATCTACTGAGCTCAGATGCTAAACTAAGGGACGAGGCAATGCAGCAGCACAAAACAATTAACACAAACAGCAATGACAAAAAATGCAAATTGGCAAAGCTAGCAGCAGGAAATCTAAATTAGCAAAGCAATTGCAATATTACAACTAATATAAGACAATGTGCAGCAAACAAGAAAAATAAATCAGTAACAAAACTGGTTTAACAGAGTAATACAAAGTCAAATTCAGTAACACTATGCTTGGCAAACAGCAGCAGCAAATGCTATAACTTGTACCTAAACATGACAAAGCTCAAGCAGAAAAAATATTACACCAAAGACAACAATGCAGAAAAGGGAAATGTCTATTCACATCTTAATATCTATGTCATTAAAGTGGTGCACCACAAGAAGTTATTCTACCAAAAAAAAATTACCATGTAGTTGAAAAGAAAATTATGTATGCAGTAACTGTTATTAATCCCTTCTTATTGTTCTTTCCTTTCCAAGTTCTCCTTTTTCGAAGAACGTGGATCATAAAATTATTATTTAATAGATCTGTTAACAGAAAGCGTTCACATTAGCAAATGCATTTTATTTTATTTTATAAAACCAATGCTGCAACACAGTTGGAAACCAGATATCAAATGAAATAGGCAACTATGAAAAGCAAAGCATAAAAATATCATTCAATACTCATGTGACATTTCATAAGTTAGTAGAAATTCTCTCATCTCTCATAGAAAGACGATTGTCATAATCAGGTGTGCAGATGTAAGTATCTTTCCAAGTAATGAGCGTGTCGTATTTGCGATGCTTTCTGCAAAGGAATGTCAATAGCAAAGAAAATGGCCTCTTTTTTTCTCCACCTAATGGGTTTCTTTTGTCAGACGACTATCTCTCAGCTGGGCGCCCAAAACGCATTACGTCAAGGTCACTTACCTTTCTTACCGAAATATTTACGACAGCAGGTTCCGGTACAGTGGCAGTCTCATATAAAAAAAATTTCACAGGTTGAGAATTTGCATTACAAATGTGTAGAAACAAAATCCTATAAATATAACAGTGTCCAAAAAAATTTCGTCGGCATTGTGATACATTAAGCATATACACACATTTCATAACTCTTTAAGTACGATTCTTGGTTTCCAACATACTTTTTCACAAACCAGAGTAGCTAACCACTACTCATTATTCCTTACCTTATTACACATATACACTCCTGGAAATGGAAAAAAGAACACATTGACACCGGTGTGTCAGACCCACCATACTTGCTCCGGACACTGCGAGAGGGCTGTACAAGCAATGATCACACGCACGGCACAGCGGACACACCAGGAACCGCGGTGTTGGCCGTCGAATGGCGCTAGCTGCACAGCATTTGTGCACCGCCGCCGTCAGTGTCAGCCAGTTTGCCGTGGCATACGGAGCTCCATCACAGTCTTTAACACTGGTAGCATGCCGCGACAGCGTGGACGTGAACCGTATGTGCAGTTGACGGACTTTGAGCGAGGGTGTATAGTAGGCATGCGGGAGGCCGGGTGGACGTACCGCCGAATTGCTCAACACGTGGGGCGTGAGGTTTTCACAGTACATCGATGTTGTCGCCAGTGGTCGGCGGAAGGTGCACGTGCCCGTCGACCTGGGACCGGACCGCAGCGACGCACGGATGCACGCCAAGGCCGTAGGATCCTATGCAGTGCCATCGGGGAACGCACCGCCACTTCCCAGCAAATTAGGGACACTGTTGCTCCTGGGGTATCGGCGAGGACCATTCGCAACCGTCTCCATGAAGCTGGGCTACGGTCCCGCACACCGTTAGGCCGTTTTCCGCTCACGCCCCAACATCGTGCAGCCCGCCTCCAGTGGTGTCGCGACAGGCGTGAATGGAGGGACGAATGGAGACGTGTCGTCTTCAGCGATGAGAGTCGCTTCTGCCTTGGTGCCAATGATGGTCGTATGTGTGTTTGGCGCCGTGCAGGTGAGCGCCACAATCAGGACTGCATACGACCGAGGCACACAGGGCCAACACCCGGCATCATGGTGTGGGGAGTGATCTCCTACACTGGCCGTACACCACTGGTGATCGTCGAGGGGATACTGAATAGTGCACGGTACATCCAAACCGCCATCGAACCCATCGTTCTACCATTCCTAGACCGGCAAGGGAACTTGCTGTTCCAACAGGACAATGCACGTCCGCATGTATCCCGTGCCACCCAACGTGCTCTAGAAGGTGTAAGTCAACTACCCTGGCCAGCAAGATTTCCGGATCTGTCCCCCATTGAGCATGTTTGGGACTGGATGAAGCGTCGTCTCACGCGGTCTGCACGTCCAGCACGAACGCTGGTCCAACTGAGGCGCCAGGTGGAAATGGCATGGCAAGCCGTTCCACAGGACTACATCCAGCATCTCTACCATCGTCTCCATGGGAGAATAGCAGCCTGCATTGCTGCGAAAGGTGGATATACACTGTACTAGTGCCGACATTGTGCATGCTCTGTTGCCTGTGTCTATGTGCCTGTGGTTCTGTCAGTGTGATCATGTGATGTATCTGGCCCCAGGAATGTGTCAATAAAGTTTCCCCTTCTTGGGACAATGAATTCACGGTGTTCTTATTTCAATTTCCAGGAGTGTACATATTCATCAACACTTCTTCAGTATTTCATCATAATAAATACATGTCATAATAAACATTCCTCTACAGCATAATACACATTGTCGTCGTAATAATAACATCATAACACCTCATTCAATTTTCAAAAACGTCGTAGCTTTCTGCAATAATTTCAAAACCTAAAAAAAGTTCTCTGCTCATTTCAATAGTGTCATCTACCTCAAACGTACTTTAAAAATCATGATCTCATACCAAATACATCATTCAAAGCTCTCATAGTATTTCAATGGTTCCGAAAAAATATGGACAGTTCACAAAGTACAGACAAAATACAATTTCATAAGTGTGAAGTTATCCAACTGTGTAATTACGTAAACATCTGTCACTGATGTAGCAAAATAAATGTTTGTCTCTCTCAGTTAATTGATCAGATAGCTGTGTAATTTATGTGTTAGAGAAATATGGTACCGATGTGTACAGTTGTATAAGCAAATACCATATTAGCTAGGGCTCCTTGTGCTTGCCAGACACATGGTACACAATGTAGGCGTGTACCCCCCTGAGTATTAATGTAATTATACCCTCAGGTATTACAGATTACAGCAATGGAATGAAATGTATCATGGAAAACCTTTGTGTCATGGTAATTCAAAAATCTTTAAAAATAAATGTTTTAAGTACAAAATTAATCACTCAAATACGTGTACTGTAGCGCTAAACTGAGCGTCTTGTTGCAAGATAATCTGTGTGGAAGTGTCTTAGTTATCGTCCTCCGAAAGCTAAGTTCTGCAGAAGTCAATGTACTTACCTCATGATAAACAAAAGTGAAACGCTTTGCGTATAGATATCTTACTTATTACGCTTATTGCTGTGATGAAGAAAGTACTGTGCTGTAACGTATTGTTGTGCTAAGGAAAAGGCTGTCTCATTGTAGCTATACCACAAAAGTTACTACTAAAACATGTTTTCCTTTCCAGAAGAATTCAGAAAAACTGTGCAGACATAAAACAGAAACACCGCAAAAGCAACATTGTCAATTGTCACTCTTAGTAGCGTCGTGATAAAATCGTGTAGCTGTCACATAAACTAACCACTGTGTCATCTGGTATCTCACAGAAAGTACTTTAAATCCAGAAAGTATTTTCAAATAAACCAAAATGTTGCATTAAAATCTTATTAGCGGTACCAGTATATGTCCCAAGTACGTAAGCCTGATAGTTGTTATGTCATCGTGCAATTAACAAGCAAGAATGTACAAATAACAACACTGTGTCGTCTGTTCACTATAACAATGCATTCGTAATTTCTGTTTAAAAATGTTCCATAAGTTCTAGACTGGATAGTTAACTTCAAACATTGTTGCATGTCAACAGATTCTAAGTCTGACAAAGCATACTAGTAATGTAAAGTGAAAAGTTATATGGCAAAGACAAAGTTAAAAAGCAGATTATCTTTCGATAAACGGTTTTACATGTGAAATGTGGTGTAAACCTTTACTCTTCCTAGTACGCAGAGTTTCAACTCCAACGCCATTATCATGTGGTATACATCGGTAAGGAATGCTAAAATTTTGCTCAAGGTTAGCGTCTATGTTATTTTCCTCTGAGCCAGCCGACGCACGTGGCTGCCTGCGGTGCGAGTCATTGTCTGTCTCTTTGTTGGCGCGGGTCGTTATTAGGATTAGGCGACCTAACTTCTACACATACACCTTGTCGAGAGGGCCCTGCCCTGTTTGAATCCCGCCAGTTCTGATGAAATTCAGGTCTGGCGTTTTGTCGGTAGTTTTACATAGTTTTTTTTTTTGCTGGTCATGTGGTGGAGAATTTCTCCCGGAATCGTAACTGCGGGGTGGACCGTTGCGTCTAAAGTTATTCTTTCTCCCGTGATAATAATAGTTCTGGCTGCCATATTGTCTGTTTCTATTATTGTCTCTGTCATATTCATTACTACGGAAATGCGATCTTTCTCTGTAACTATTGTCATATGGGTGATGTCTGTTTTGGTCATGATTTGCATTGTGAGAATAGCCTTGTCGTGTCCATTTATTATTTCTGTCATAGCGGAATTGTGACGGATGTGACCTGTAATTGTTGTGCTCCTGTTTTCACGTTCCGCGATTGTCAGTGTCAATTTCCAATTCTTGTAAGAGTCCCTCAAAAGCTTCAATGTCGTCTTTGCAATGTCCTGCCAAAATAATATGTCGTAAATGTTCAGGTAATTTGATTAAGCAAATGCGGATGAGTTCTGAGGGGCTGTATGGGTTTGACAGGTACTGATTCTTGTGCAATATGTCTTCAAAATATTTCACAAGACTGGAAAATTCAGATTGTTCGAAATGTTTCTTCATTATGATGCTATGTTTTACTCGGTCTTGTGTAGCTTGAGACCAATATGCTGAGGATAAGGCATGATAAAATTCTCCTTCACTGTGACAATCGTGAATGACCGATCGTATTCTTTCAGCTGGTTCATTCTCTAAGTAGCCACACATAAATTCTAATCTGTGCTCTAATGACCAGTTGGGAGGAAAACAATGAGATAATTGATGGAGCCACACTTGTGGATGAATGTCGTTGCCAGAATTCTTAAATGTTTTGAATTTATGTGTAGCAATGAACAGCTTATAGTCAAAATCATCGTGTCGGCGAGTGGCATGTCGGTCATTGTTACGTCGTTTCGGCGGTTACATCTCAAAATTCGGTGCACCTTGCCAATTTCTTTCATAATTTCCGAAATGCCCTGTGTTATTATTTTGTGGCTTTTCCGTATTTCTAAGTCCCTCTTCCCATGTTGGAGCGCTAGTGTCCTCTGAAATATGTAATTTTTGTATTACTTGTGCCAACTAATCTTGTACTTCCCGGATTTCTCTTTTGTGTTGCGAATTAATTTGATTCTGATTTTGTTTGAATTTCTTAATTTGTTCATACTCTTCTGTGTCAGTGATGGCTACAGGTCTTGTGTCATTCAGATCATCATCTACCTTTGCAGATAAGTTAGTGGACTGATCCGAATGTTCGACTACTTTCTCCAATAGTGTACTTATTTCCTCAGTGTGTTTTTCTGAACCAAATTTCAGAGTGTCCATTTGTGTTGAAATCGTATCTACTGTGTCCTTTAAGTTTTCCTGAGTTTTTGCAAGTTACATAACCGAATCGGAAGCTGCAACTGAGTCAATTTTAGCTTGCAAGGTCTCATGATTTTTTTATGACTAATTCGTGATTCTGTAATGTATTTTCATGCCGCGAAAAAATAGGTTGGAAATGCCCACAAATTCGTGTTTTTACGTCATTACAGACTTTTTGACATTTCGATTCGATTTTATGTAACTCAGTAGTTAAATCTTCATGTTTTTGTTCAATCGTATGTTCCACTGAGTCTAACTTTTGAAGCTTTTGTTCCATTGTCTCTAACTTTTGAAGCTTTTGCTGTGTTTGTCTCTGATTTTGTTCCATTGTGTCTAACTGTTGCTGTGTTTGTCTCTGGTTTTCTTTCATTTGTTGCATTAATTACAATAATAATGTATTAGTGTCTGGAATCTGTTCTTCTATGCTTTTCGGCAGTACATTTGCACCGGCAACATTCACATTTTGACAAGCAGAAAATGTATCTTGACTTATTTGAGAAAACGGTGAGGACGCAAAACCTGAATCTACAGTATTTGCAAGATTGTGTCCTGTCATTTCGGATTCCTGAGGCGAGCTGTTGCCGACCGATCGATCGATAATGCTTCCCTTTTCACTAATTGTTTCACTGCCTAGACCATTATTTGCAGCCCGCTCCATTTCCCTATGCACAATTACCAAATTACTATTTTGAACATTAGTTAATTCATTACTCGGCGGCGCTAACACACTGCTTTCGTCTTCACTGTCATTTCTCAGTTTACTTTGGATTACGATTACGTTTTACGTATTACGTTTTCACACGCCATTATTGTCACAATATTTCACACGACAACACAGAAAACCACAATCTTAAGAGCAAAATAAGAAAACACATTAACATAGTATTGAAAATAATATCTCGTTAATTGCAAGCGCAGTTGCGAAATACTTGGTGCAAATCTACATGCATGCCACAACTGTTTTACTGTACAAGAATGAAAAACTACAACTACAAAGGAAATTCTCTCTACAATTACGCGCTAGCAATAAACAAAGGCTGCACTAATTACACAAACTACAAGAAAAAATCAGAAGATTCCAGTGAGGTATCCTCGGCTAAGGGTCGACATATGAAACGTCCCCTTAGAAAAATTATAAAAGACAGTGCTTAAACAGACACACAATATTTTTTTAGCGCAACGCAATCTGACTTTCAGTAATCCCTACAAGAGAATGGCCCTGACTAAATTAACCTGTACGTTTTACAAATCACTTACCTCACAAAAATCTTCATTACTCGAACTACTGCAATACAGCGAGCGCCACTACTGCCAGATAAATAAAAGACTCAAACTATGGAAGGCACTAACTACTGATAGGCATAGTTAGCAAATGAAAGCTTTTAATAGAGAACAAACAGTGTATTTACCTTAATAGTCATCATATATATATAGCAGTTCATGACATCCATTCTTACAAATGTACTGTTTCTGATGGACACACCTCCAGATTATCCATTCTCAAAAATCCGCGATCTCACTTCCCCACATCCACTACTGCTGGCGGCTCGCCTCCAACTGCGCAACGCTACGTGCTGTTAACATCCAGCTGCCCAACACTACAATGGCAGACAACAATGCAAACTAGCCACAGACTGCACACAGCACAGCCAGTGATTTTCATACATAGCGCTATGTGGCGTTACCAATAAGAAAACCTAAACAGCCTGCTTACAACGTTTCGTTGCCAACGGCGGGCTACATCTTCCGGGGTGAGCCAACGACTGAATCGTTGGCTCACCTCGGAAGATGTCGCCTACCGTTGGCACCGAAACGTCAGGGGGAAGAATTTCTACTGTTCGACCACGGCCTCTGAGTCCAGAAGTTTTAATTAACGGGGTTAATGAAATGTAAAACTAAACCTATTATATTTCTCCAGGATATGCAGTTTAACGATGATTGCATTCTCATGAATAAAATTTTCTGAAGGTAAAATTTATCCCCATTGGAATCATGAGGCTGGGACTATTCAGGAGGATGTCGTCATCAGAAAAAACAAAACGCTTTCCACGCGTCTCGTGGGTGGGTTAGAAAATTTAAAGAGGGAAGTAGATAGGGTAATGTTATATATAGCGGAATTAGTGAAGTGTGGTGGCAGGAGGAACAGAATAGCTGGTCATGCGAGCACAGGATTATCGACAAAAAATAAAATAGGGGTAACACTGAAGTTTGTCGTAACTTGTGTCTGTTTTGTGTTCTATGCTCAAGTGGTTTCCTAATGTTAAACTTTGTGTGTGTTTGTACTGCGATCCTGAACAATGCAGGCGGTGTGACCACGAAAACGTTACCTGATAGAACGAGCCGCCAAATCAATCTGAAACTGTGTAACTGTATTACAGCTAAGTTTTAGGAAACGTAAAACTTTATACTACATTTTGTATTGTGTAGTGCAGTGCAGTGAACTGTGCTACCATGCGTGACGTCACGGTGGGTGACTTGCAGTTCCAACACAGAACTAACAGAGTAAAAATTCTACATAAAACCACGAATCGTTCTTTGAAACAACAAATGTCCAAAATGCTTCTATAAAAATGCTCTTTAAATTTACGTACCAGAACTGACTAAATAAAATACCAAACATTAAACGATACACACTCGAATGTAACACTGCACTGTAAGAATTAAGAACGTCTGCGTAAGAAATGAGATAACTGTAAATGACTTTGCTGTGTCCTGACTGTTATTAAACTGACCCTAACGAATTTTCATTACTTCCCTCTGGCAACAGAAACTCTGGACTGCTCGAAAGTGATGAAAATAAAAACGCAGCGCAACAGCAAACCAGCTAAAGAAAAGAAAGCCTCGAGCAGCTGCAACGCAAGGACGTGTTGCTATGCTAGTTTTTGCCACTGCCTTCCGCGAAGCTCAACGCGGCAACACGCAATTAGAAAGTAAAAGATTCGTGAGGAGGCGTGGTGGGCTCTCGAGTAACTAAAAGATTGAAAATAGACGAGCATTCTAGATCTGTATTGCGAAACTCATTCGTTAAGAATTACAATCATCTGTACAAAAACTACTTATTATTGGAAAATGTTACAGAGCCATGGAATTAGTTACTGAATGGTAAAATAGTGGTAAACCTGTAAGACAGAGTTGAATCCATGTGAACAGATACTTTTACTTTATCTTGTCTCGAATATCAAACTATCTGATCCAAACCAATAACGACAATTAACCGAAAATTTGAGTTTCACAAACTCATAAATTTGCGCAAGCAAGCGGTGCAGCGACAACATTACCTGAAAATCTTCACACTTCTGAAATCAATCTTTACAAAATGATATTTCCAAAACTCAACATCCTCTGCATTTGCATCTCTATGTTCTGCCAGTTATCTCAGACTATACAGCTGCGTAAACTACACCCGACTCGCTCATTTAGGCCCGCTTCACACTGGGACACTGGTGACGGTCACCAGCGACGGTCACCGACAGAGATGCATTCGTTTGAATTGGAGCATTCACACCGGGACACTACACTGCCTCAACAGAGCCACTGTGACGCAGCAGTGACTCATCCTCGCCACATGTGACGGGGTCACTGTGATCACAGCACTCACCGCCGGACATGCGTCAGTTTGAACTGGAGTGTTCGCACTGGGACTCAGGTCACAGACACAGCGCTGCAGATTTGCGAACAGACGGCAGTCATTTTTGAGACAATGACGCGAAACATTCATCGTACATTATACTGTACACACTGTAGCCATGAGTTTATATTTGATTAGCACAGAAGATTCTATAAGTGAAGTAGAAAGTCGTCCTGCTACTTGGGATGAGAAAAGTGGTGACTGTAGCAACAAAGTGGTGAAAATGAATGCGTGGCAAGAAATTATAACGAGGTTTGTGCCTGATTTCAGCGAGAAGAGCATGAATGAGAAAAACAAAATTGGTAAGTTGTATGTTCTTTTTTCAAATTTAGTACCTTATTTTTCGGACCATAAAACGCTAGCGAGATTTAGTTGCTACCCCAGTACGAGTCCATTTCACTAACTAATCAGTTGGCAATACCTGCGGTGTCGGGCACCGATAATCCAGGAGTGTTCACCACAGTCACTGGTGACCATCACTGGCGACCGTCACCAGTGCGCCAGTGTGAAACGGGCCTTACTTCTCACAGAATGCTCCTGGCAACCAAAGATCACAATGCTTATACCTAAAATCGCTGTGGCCTAACATGTCGACCGTTGAAGCTTTCTGTTTGAAAAATATCCACTATGCAAATATAAAATATGATACATCGACTAAAAATGGAGCTCATATGTTTTCATTGAATACCTAAAATAAGCTAGAAAGTTTACAAAGTCTAATAATAAATAAATAGTAATGCGGGTAAAGTACTGTTAAGAGCCCAGCATAACAGTAGCCGAGATAAACACAGAGCCAACATTCCCCAGAGTAGTACAAGTGTACACTACGTGTATTGCGACATCTATTGGTGGATACTAATGTGGGGTGTGTGCCCCCTTCTCCTGTATGAGGGCTTGAACTCTGTTAGGAAAACGTTCAGTGTGGTGTTTGAATGCCTTTTGAGGAATTGCAGCCCATTCTCCTTCAAGATCCGCAACCAGGAAGGTAATGCCATCTGGAGCAGAGGAAACCTTGTACTTATACTACTCTGGTGGGTGTTGGCTCTGCCTCCATCTCAGTTACTGTAATGCGGCGATCTTAAGAGTAGTTTACCTTCATTCCTATTCCTTTATCCGTTATTAGACTTTATAAGGTCTCTAGCTCCATCCAAAACTGTTCCATTGGGCACATCTCTGGCGCCTGTGCAGGGTCCATTTTAGGAATGTTGTTATCCATAAACAATTGCGCCACAATTGCTGTTTTATGACAGGGTGCAATGTCATGCTGACAGAGACAACCATAGTTTCTGAACTGTTCTTCATCTTTCACAGCACGCAATGCTGTAAAACGTATTCATATCCCTTATCATTTGGCGTTTCTTTGGGACAGTACGAGGGCCAGGTACTGACCACGAAAAGCACCACCATACATAACATAGAACACTTGGCAGCGCACGTGATGGCGGCAAAACCCTCTCCAGATATTCGCCAAACAAAAACCCTTCCATCGGATTGTCACAGGGAACAGCGTGAGTAACCGTCCAAAATCACTCATTTCCAGTCGTCCACTGTCCAGTTCCGTGGCTTTTTGCACCAAGCGTAGCTTATCATCGACTACATTCGAGGGAGGATCGAAAAGTTTCTAGCCTAACAAACAAAGAATGACAAAAATTTCATAATACCAATTCACTTTTCAATATAACACCCCTGTACACTAATACATTTTCGAGCAAGCTCGGGATAATTTCTGCAAACCATTCAAATAAAAGGTCTTCGATTTCGGGTCCAACCAGGCATTCGCAGCATCAATCACTGCATCATCATTGTAAAATCGTCGTTCTTCGAGGTCTTTTTTTTTTAGCTTTGGGAAAAGAAACAAGTCTGATGGAGCCAAATCTGGAGACTATGGCGGATGACTTAACAATTTGAACCCGGAGCCACGCAGAGTTTCAAGTGCTGCGAGGTTTTGTGCGCCGGAGCGTTGTCCTGATGCAAAAGAACTCCGCGCGCCAATATTCGGCGCCTTTTTTTCTCTCTTCTTTCTACCGGCGCAGGAGGGTACAGTAGTATGATTCATTGGTAGTCACACCCATTTGCCAGTAATTCACCATAATTACTCCTTCTGCATCCCAGAAGACCGATGCCAACACCTTACTGGTTGATTTTTGCACCCGGAATTTTTTTTTTTGGGTAGGATATGAAGAATGTTTCCATTGCTGTGACCTGTTTTGTCTCAGGATCAAAGTGGTGAACCCACGTTTCGTCCTCGCAAGAAAGCCGCCTTCACCCGTTGGAAATTGACGATTTTTTTCAAATTGTTCAAATGGCTGTGAGCAATATGGGACTTAACATCTGAGGTTATCAGTCCCCTAGAACGTAGAACTACTTAAACCTAACTAACCTAAGGACATCACACATATCCATGCCCGAGGCAGGATTCGAACCTGCGACACCAGCGGTCGCGTGGTTCCAGACTGAAGCGCCTAGAACCGCCCGGCCACTGCGGCCGGCGACGATTTTTTCACAACACAGCACGCGCTCCCATCTCTGATCTGCATTCAAGTCTTTCGGGACTCGTCGAGCTGGAATTTCCGCATTCCCAAAATATCCACAACAATGTCATGAGCACGCCCACGGGAGATTCCAAATGTGGTTTCAATGTGCTGCAACGTTGTTCGACGAACCTGCAAAATCGTATCGTGAATTGCAGTCACTGTTTCGTCAGTGGCAACGATGACAGGCCTTCCGCTCCTTGGCGCATCTTCCACACTCGTTTTGAAGTCGGACACACAGTTTTTCACTGTTGCATAAGACAGAGCACTGTTTTTAAGTGTACTGCGCATGTCCTCCGCAATTTCCTTGGGCGTCATTCCCTTCATATGAAGATTTTCAATCACAGAACGGTTCTCTCGATATTCGTCATTTTGCTTACTCTACAGTATACAACGCATCCTAGCGGCAAAACTAACGAAGCTGGAGCAGCGAAATTTGACTTGCATAACCACGTAGAGTCACCATAAAAGTAGATGATATTGTTTGTGCGAGACATTACGGTAACTATATCGGGCTACAAACTTTTCGACTGCCCCTCGTAAATGTGTGGCTGACAAAGAGCTTCTCGATCACTGTATCTCATTGTGCTAGCTCGACTGTTGCTAGGACTTTGAACTCACGAGTCATTCCTTCCGCTGGTTTTTACTGCCACCGTGCGCAATGTTTGACCCCAGCAGGTCTACATGAGATCTGCCTCGTCGTGGTTTAACTGGGGTTGTTCTTTCGCATTTACACTTCACATTCACTTTACCAACAGTCCAATTGGATAGTTTTAGAAGGGCTGAAATGTCTCTGATGGATTTGTTGCCCAGCTGACATCCAGCGACTAGACCGCATTCCAAGTCACTGAGTTGTCCTGACCGACCCACTGTGCTGTTAACAGCTTTTCTGCTTGTAACAGAATCTTGCATCTCTCTTGTTACACTGGCGGGTTCGCCTTGCGTGACATCTAGTGGCCTGTCCTGCATTACACAGATGTGTCCGGATACTTTTCAGCAGGTGTATGCTTGGAATGTGTGAAACCGGCTTTGGGAGTGGGAAGTGTTCACGGCCCTATCTCTGCCTGTGGGGTGTCCTTGGGAGCACTTGAAGGTCCACTAATATGAGGTGCATTCAAGTTCTAAGGCCTCCGATTTTTTTTCTCCGGACTGGAAAGAGATAGAAACATACGCATTGTTTTAAAATGAGGCCGCGTTCATTGTCAATACGTCCCAGAGATCGCAGCACCGTACGGCAGATGGAATTTTACCGCCAGTGGCGAGAATGAGAACTGTTTTAAATACTTAAAATGGCGACGTTTTCCTTACTTGAACAGTGTGCAATCATTTGTTTTCTGAATTTGCGTGGTGTGAAACCAATTGAAATTCATCGACAGTTGAAGGAGACATGTGGTGATGGAGTTATGGATGTGTCGAAAGTGTGTTCGTGGGTGCGACAGTTTAATGAAGGCAGAACATCATGTGACAACAAACCGAAACAACCTCGGGCTCGCACAAGCCGGTCTGACGACATGATCCAGAAAGTGGAGAGAATTGTTTTGGGGGATCGCCGAATGACTGTTGAACAGATCGCCTCCAGAGTTGGCATTTCTGTGGGTTCTGTGCACACAATCCTGCATGACGACAGGTGGGTACCACGAATGCTGACGGACGACCACATGGCTGCCCATGTAGCATGTTGCCAAGCAATGTTGACGCACAACGACAGCATGGATGGGACTTTCTTTTCGTCGGTTGTGACAATGGATGAGACGTGGACGCCATTTTTCAATCCAGAAACAAAGCGCCAGTCAGCTCAATGGAAGCACACAGATTCACCGCCACCAAAAAAATTTCGGGTAACTGCCAGTGCTGAAAAAATGATGGTGTCCATGTTCTGGGACAGCGAGGGCGTAATCCTTACCCATTGCGTTCCAAAGGGCACTACGGCAACAGGTGCATCCTACGAAAATGTTTTGAAGAACAAATTCCTTCCTGCACTGCAACAAAAACGTCCAGAAAGGGCTGCGCGTGTGCTGTTTCACCAAGACAACGCACCCACACATCGAGCTAACGTTACGCAACAGTTTCTTCGTGATAACTTTGAAGTGATTCCTCATGCTCCCTACTCACCTGACCTGGTTCCTAGTGACTTTTGGCTTTTTCCAACAATGAAAGACACTCTCCGTGGCCGCACATTCACCAGTCGTGCTGCTATTGCCTCAGCGATTTTCCAGTGGTCAAAACAGACTCCTAAAGAAGCCTTCGCCGCTGCCATGGAATCATGAAAAATGTGTACGTCTGCAGGGCGATTACGTCGAGAAGTAACGCCAGTTTCATCGATTTCGGGTGAGTAGTTAATCAGAAAAAAAATCGGAGGCCTTAGAACTTGAATGCACCTCGTAGAACTACGCTGGCCTCCACTGATATCCTAGCGTTCTGGCAGCACAAGTTTAAATAAACGCTCGCAAACAAACAAATTAGAAAGTTATGACTTGCGGAATATGCAGTTACGTGACAACTATCCTTCCATCGTTAACATGTTGACTGCCACGAGACCGCCGCCGGCAACAGCCGAGTCTCACATCTGATGCCGTGACCTCTCCGACGGGCAGACGATCATTTCTGTTTAGGACAGTGTATAGTGCAGCACTGTGCATTAAACTGTATTTCTGTTATATACAGAGTGAGTCACGTAAGACGTAACACCCGTTCTACTTCGTGAACAGCTACACATATCGAAACGCGGTTTTCGGCAAATGTTAGCGCGTCGAGGAGAACGTATGTTTTTGTTTCGGTAATGTTTTTTTTTTGCGCTGGTATCAACTAGATATTGAATTAAGTACTTTTTTCTTAAATGGAACCGTATATTTTTTTATTACAGCATTCGACAGCACTTTAAAAGGCTACTGTTGTGATATAGCGTTTGTTAATGTTAACATTAACACCTGTCATAAAAAGATTCGAGAAATGTATTAGAATGTGAGAGTGTGGTGGCCGGAAACGGCATTTGCGGTTCAAACACTGTCATAGAGGCGTCTCGGACCAGGCTGCGTATCTGTAGACGGTAAGATAGGCAAGTGTAACGAGAATGAAACTTTATTTCTCTTGAACTAACCTACTACCTAGACGCCGGTTCACTTACGAATGTTGTATATGGAAATACGACATAAGCTAGACTGTAGCGTATCACAAAAGGCTCAGGAGAACTATTTCACATTTGTGTGCCCTTCCAGATATACGTGAGCTGGAACAGAGAAATCACCTGTTCATTCTTCAAAAATAAAGAGGTCTACATACTGCAAAAAGCAACCATTGGTTTAAATATCTAAATGGTAGAAGGAAGATTTGACCTCTCTTTTCTTGTACGTGACTTCTTACAGGTAAAATACGAGTACATGCTGTCATACAATTGTCTGTGCTTACACTACTCTACACTATATCGTATGGGATACATTCTTTTGAACTAAACATTTTACTAAAAATACTTTGGTAACCAGCTGTACACCGCAAAATAAATATTCTTCTTAATGAAAATGCTGAACGTAAGCTCGTAATGACGGTGTTACCAGCTACGTGCGATACATGCTGTCGATTTATTTGACACTGCTATGCAATTTCATACACACGTAAATGAAATAAACAGTTTACTAACAATGATTTGGTAACCTCCCAAATCACAGGACATAAATTTTATCGTTTTATCGTTTATTTAAACATGTGTTCAAACTGTTGCCCATGGACTGAAAGCCAAATTTGCAATCGCTGTTCGAAAGAACGATGAACAGACGTAATTACAGTGGTTGATATGGTAAAGCATGCACTGGCGATTCGAAGACACACATCGTCTGGCGTAGCTGGGGCTTCGTCATCGAGTGCATCCACAAAGAATTTAATCGAGAGGAGTCAAATCGGGGGTCCTCGCAGGCCATTTGACAACAGAATTTCATCCTATCCAACGTCCAGGAAAGTTGTCATTGAGCATTTGGGTTGCAACACGGGACGAGTGAGCTGGACGACCGTCGTGTTGCAACCACATACACTGTCGAATATCCAGTGGTACCCTTCTAGAAGAACCGGCAGTGTGCGTGCGATTGTCAGTTAGAACGTCTGAGATAAATAAGGTCTCACAATGTAACTTCCTATGATGCCGCACCATACGTCTACAGTCCACGGCCGTTGACGTTGCACCTGGCGAAGCCAGTGTGGATTTTCGGCTGCCCAGTAGTGCATGTTATGCAAATTTACATTAGAATTGTTAGTAAACGTTGCTTCATCGGTAAAGAGCACGCGTTGGATGAAGAAGGGTCGTCTAACAGTTGCTGAAGAGCAAACTGACAAATTTCTGTACGATGTTCGAAATAACCGTAGTCGAATGACTGGTGTAGTGGCAGATAATAGGAGCGGAAATTCTCTCGATGCAGGATGCGAATGACACTAGTCCTTGGCAGTACATCTCGTATCACGGTGAGGGTTCATTCGCGTCGTAACCAGAATAGCTTCTTCGTGTTGTCTGTCAGCTGCGCCGCGAGGGGTTAGCCGAGCGGTCTAGGGCGCTGCGTCATGGACTGTGCGGCTGGTCCCGGCGAAGGTTCGAGTCCTCCCTCGGGCATGGGTGTATGTGTTTGTCCTTAGGATAATTTAGGTTAAGTTGTGTGTAAGCAGTTAAGTCCCATAAGATTTCACACACATTTGAACTTTCTTTTTTCTGTCAGTGGCAGTCTTCTTCCTTGTCCTCCTTTTGACGTTCAAGCAACCTGTACCCACTAGCCTCTTAATAATTCGTGCAATTTCCTGACGCATCGGACATTTGCGATACGGATAGCTTTATACCGCTGTACTGCTTTTAGGCATTTCTTTTATATTCACCATATAAATGTAGTGTACCCAACTTCTCCTCATTGATTTACGTGTCTGCACGGAACGAATGTTGTAGGAGAAATAAGTGGCCTGCAGTACAGACAAATAAACAAGCAAATGCGTTGACATCACGACAGTGTAGCACGAGAGCTCTGCTTAGCGGCGTTTGCATCGCTAATGCCGATTCCGGCCACTATGCTCTCAAATTCTAGGATATTTCTCGACCTTCTTACCGACACGTTTCACTGCCAACATTGACAAATGCTATATCACTGTAACTGTCTTCTCAAGAACTGTCGAATACTATTATAAAAAGTAAACGTGTCCATTTAAAAAAACATTGTTGTTGTTGTGGTCTTCAGTCCTGAGACTGGTTTGATGCAGCTCTCCATGCTACTCTATCCTGTGCAAGTTTCTTCATCTCCCAGTACCTACTGCAACCTACATCCTTCTGAATCTGTTTAGTGTATTCATCTCTTGGTCTCCCCCTACGATTTTTACCCTCCACGCTGCCCTCCAATACTAAATTGGTGATCCCTTGATGCCTCAGAACATGTCCTACCAACCGATCCCTTTTTCTGGTCAAGTTGTACTTGCTTCGATATCTCCGTTGATACCAGCGCTAAAAACATTAACGAAACAAACAAACAAATGTGCTCCTCGACGCTCTAACATTTGCCGAAAACCGCGTTTCGATATGTGTAACTGTTCACGATATAAAATGGATGTTACGCCTTACGTGAGATGCTATATATTGGTATGAAAAGTGAGATTTGCTTTATCCTATACTCGTAATACGAGCATAAACGGTCTTATCCCAAATGGATCCCATACCAGTGCGACGACACGACATTATAAACATCTGAACAACGGCTGGTTTCACTGATGAAGAATTACTGAAGATGTTGAAAGAATCAGAGTTTAATGTCGATGATCCAGCATTATCATAGTTTCCTGGCGAAGAACATGAGTTTGTGACGCAACTGATAACGACAGAAGTGACGATGACGACGATTGTGTTGGTAACAGTGATGCCGATGGACTGCAAGAAGACTGCAGCAAGTAGAAGTCTAAGAAGCCACATCTGCGCCCATACCGAATGTGACTGAGATTGTATTACAAACACACCGTCCAGAGGTATACTGTATTAAATGGTGTGGAGTGTATGGCCGCCAGCAGATGCAAGCCTGCTTGTGTCGTACAGAAACAGGTCATCTTAACGAAATGCATCCAAGAATTGCGTTCACGCTTGAACTTGAATCTGAAGATAGTGTGTACCTTCACGATGTGTCTGTTAGCGGAGCATCGGACACGTGTGTACAGAACACCTACATATTCAGGAATAACGATTGGGAGCAATTTCATTCAACCGACACAACATCGAAAGACAATATTCTTACCCAACATTCCACAGGATATTTCAGTTGCCCGTTACAAATGAGGAAAGAGCCAGAAAACTACATATTATTAAAAGTATTGCATTAAGAAACGATTATGAAGAATGCGATGTAAGCAAATTATACCGTACCGTAAAGAAAATTGGTAAAGAGCATTACTTAGTCATATAAGAAGTCGGGATGAAAATAAACGTTATGTGACACTAGAAACGTCCTATAAGTGACTGCATTGTGATATGTTTTCCTTGGAGGAAGGTAAAATCATATTTAGGACTGATAATTTTCTAGGACATGCCGTGAAATACAGAGACTGTTTATCCGGGGATAGGTACAGCGAGTCGGATTGTAAAAAAATCAGTGGGCTTGATTGTGAAAGCATATGGATCGACCAGACAGGAAGACGGTTTCGTGTTCGGTATGAAGAACATTGTAAGCCAATTCTACCCGTACTTTAGGAAAACATTTAAACCCAACTGAGTATAACATAAGACAAATTCAAAATACCATGAGCGTAATCGATAAAGCGCAAAAAGGCTCGTAATTAAACGCCTTGCCGCAGTGGTAACACCGGTTCCCGTCAGATCTCCGACGTTAAGCGCTTTCGGGCTGGGCTAGCACTTGGATGGGTGACCATCCGGTCTGCCGAACGCTGTTGGCAAGCGGGATGCACTCAGCCCTTGTGAGGCAAACTGAGGAGCTACTTGACTGAGAAGTAGCGGCTGCCGTCTCGCAAACTGACATACGGCCGGGAGAGCGGTGTGCTGACCAGATGCCCCTCCATATCCGCATCCAGTGACGCCTGTGGGCTGAGGATGACACGGCGGCCGGTCGGTACCTTTAGGCCTTCATAACCTGTGCGGGAGGAGTGAAGTTTAGTTTTTAGAGGAGTTTGAGATATTTACACAAAAGAAAAGTAGCGCGGAAAATTTATTAAATGAGCAGAGAGAGTTCAGTTTGCGAGGAGTTTTTCTTCTTGTTCGATGAGTTGTTGTAAAAGATTGTGCTAGTACGTGGATTGTACATATCGATGTGAGTTTTACGTTCCCAATCAGACGCGATAACTTCCTGAGTTGTGCTTTGATAATACATCCGGCCTGTGAGGGACAGTAAACATCAGAGGTCTGCTGCACACCACTTTGTGTCTGGCTGTGGTACGGAGTGGTGTTCTCACAAGGGAACATCCCCATCGCACCCCCCTCAGATTTAGTTATAAGTTGGCACAATGGATAGGCCTTGAAAGACTGAACACAGATCAATCGAGAAAACAGGAAGAAGTTGTGTGGAACTATGAAAAAGTAAGAGAAAAATATACAAACTGGCTCGTCCATGCGTAAGATAGACAATATTAAGGGCAATCTGAGGCGAGGAGCGTTGTGGTCCCGTGGTTAGTGTGAACAGCTGCGGACCGAGAAGTCCTTGGTTCAAATCTGCCCTCCACTGAAAATTTTGCTTTCTTTATTTTCGCAAAGTTATGATCTGTCCGTTCGTTCATTGACGTCTCTGTTCACTGTAATAAGTTTAGTGTCTGTTTTGCGACCGCACCGCAAAACCGTGTGATTAGTTGACGAAAGGACATGCCTCTCCAATGGGAACCGAAAACATTTGATCGCAAGGTCATAGGTCAACCAATTCCTCCACAGGAAAACACGTCTGATATTTTGTATACGACACTGGTGACAGCATGTGCGTCACATGACAGGACTATGTTGTCGACCCACCTAACTAGTACACTTGGCGAATGGGTGAAAAGTTTCTTCTACCTTGCCCGATTTAGGTTTTCTTGTGGATGTAATAATCATTCCAAAAAAATTGATGAAAACATAAGAGTTTTTCACATAAACTGAAAATAAAAAATTAAAATTTTCGGTCGAGGGAAGATTTGAACCAAGGACCTCTCATTCCGCAGCTGTTCACGCTAACCACGGGACCACGGCGCTCCTCGCCTCACATTGCCCATAATATTGCCTATCTTGCTCATGGACGACACAGTTTGTATATTTTGCTTATTTTTTCATAGTTCCACACAACTTCTTCCTGTTTTCTCGATTGATCTGTGTTCAGTTTTTCAAGGCCTATCCATTGTGCCAACTTATAACTAAATCTGAGGGGGGTGCAATGGGGATGTTCTCTTGTCAGCAACTTAACGTGTTGCTACCAGAGCAATGACTGTAACTTTTTGTAATGGTGACTTTTACTGATGTCGTTGCTAAATACTGTAATTTTCGCAGATGTGATAATGCTCGTGTTTCACGAGCGAAACAGTTTATGCTAAATCAGACTGTGCGCCACCTATGGGTGTTTTGTCTGAATATTACTTACAGTGGTCGATTATCCTCGAGAGGCCATGCCAGGGCCTGCGAAATAGATAAAGTTCGCGATTGACATTGTTCCGATGACAATTTTAACACTGCAATTTCAGTAAGCAGTACTGTTTCACGAAGTCTCTTAAGAAAGCTCTGATCAAGACGAAGCAATTTGGGCAATTCTGAATCGTCCAGCTAGGGACTCGAATCTACGACCTCCGTTGTCCACTAGATACCCACAGCCTTGGGGGAGCCAATCCTCGTAGTTAGGTTTGCAGTACCACAGAGCTAACACATAAATAACAGCTGAAAAATTAATTCTGTTACCGGTTAGAGCATACAAAACTGCACGTGAGAACTATATGAATGGATGGCTGGAAGAACGTGGTATATTACATTTTCCCGTGGGACAGCGAGGTATGAGTGCCCTCTACGTTGTGCCAATTTGTGGCGGTTGCAGAGGACACCGTTAAATTGCTGTAGCATGGAAAAGTAGCGGGTGTGCACTGAAAGAACGTGGTATGTAGCCGAGACAGGTTTTATTGAGTCAGTGCCCAGTGCATGGGTCATGGCGTGCAGCATGAATCGCTTGAATGTTACTGCCCGTGATCAGCCGAGTTTAAAGAAGCGGAAAAGGGCAGTATACAGGGCTATTACAAATGATTGAAGCGATTTCATAAATTCACTGTAGCTCCATTCATTGACATATGGTCACGACACACTACAGATACGTAGAAAAACTCATAATGTTTTGTTCGGCTGAAGCCGCACTTCAGGTTTCTGCCGTCAGAGCGCTGGAGAGCGCAGTGAGACAAAATGGCGACAGGAGCCGAGAAAGCGTATGTCGTGCTTGAAATGCACTCACGTCAGTCATAACAGTGCAACGACACTTCAGGACGAAGTTCAACAAAGATCCACCAACTGCTAACTCCATTCGGCGTGGTATGCGCAGTTTAAAGCTTCTGGATGCCTCTGTAATGGGAAATCAACGGGTCGGCCTGCAGTGAGCGAAGAAACGGTTGAACGCGTGCGGGCAAGTTTCACGCGTGGCCCGCGGAAAATTGGCTCATGCCACAACTGGAGACCGACAGCGCCGACTTCATCTTTCAACAGGATGGTGCTCCACCGCACTTCCATCATGATGTTCGGCATTTCTTAAACAGGAGATTGGAAAACCGATGGATCGGTAGTGGTGGAGATCATGATCAGCAATTCATGTCATGGCCTCCACGCTCTCCCGACTTAACCCCATGCGATTTCTTTCTGTGGGGTTATGTGAAAGATTCAGTGTTTAAACCTCCTCTACCAAGAAACGTGCCAGAACTGCGAGCTCGCACCAACGATGCTTTCGAACTCATTGATGGGGACATGCTGCGCCGGGTGTGGGAGGAACTTGATTATCGGCTTGATGTCTGCCGAATCACTAAAGGGGCACATATCGAACATTTGTGAATGCCTAAAAAAACTTTTTGAGTTTTTGTATGTGTGTGCAAAGCATTTTGAAAATATCTCAAATAATAAAGTTATTGTAGAGCTGTGAAATCGCTTCAATCGTTTGTAATAACCCTGTATATGTTAGAGTGGAAGGATAAGAAGTGTAAACATCTAAAACACGTTGGTAAGTCCTATCTGAAAAGACGAGGAAATGAAAGAATTTGATATGTGTTGTGTTTCAGTCTGCGGAAATTAGGTGAAATGCTCATTTTATTAATGGAAAACAGCAAGTTTGATGTAATTACTCAATTGATCGACAAATAAGAACATCACCATATTCAGAAAACTATCTGTTGTGTGTTTCGTTTTAAAATGTGCTGTCACACATATGTTGGTTAGTGTGCGTTTTTAATGCTGTACAGTACGTCTGTAATAATACACGTCTTATTCTGAAATAGTTTTGTGTTACGGTATGATTCTGTACCGGGTCCTACAAATGGCAACATCCATTAGAGTGCAGTGGAATAACGTGGTATGTCGCCACTGCAGCGCTGTCCAGCTCGATCTACGTAAACACGCAGCAAACACGCTTCCTGTAAACTTTCGAAACGCGGCACAACGTTCTTCCAGCCATCAATTCATATGCTGCACGAATCTCGGCCGGGACTCAGCCTATCTCGGCTTTGATTGGTTTTTCTCGAAAGTACTGGGTACAGCGTCACGTTTTATTTTGCACTGGTGGGCGGCATTTTTCGGTCGGCATGACTTTTCTACAGTTAGGTAGCGAAACTAATAAAGAAATAGATGTTCTACTGGATTAACTTTCAGACCTCGTTAATCATAAAAACGGAGAAATTAGAGGACGAGTTAATAAATGAACCGGAACATTCAAATAGCAGCGAAAACTACACCGCCGTATCAACAACAGCTGAATCGTGGTTCCTGCGTTGTTTAACAAATGCAATGTTCGTGGTATAAAGGAAGTTCGAAGGTCCAGTGGCTGTTTGCACAAAAAGAGACAGTCTAATTGTGTATCGCCGTAAGTCTTCAAAAAAGGATGGGAATGACAGAAGCGAAGCACGAGAATTGTCACTATTATGCAGTCGCATGATCTATGGGTACTGCAAATTTGCTGATGGAACGACGTTTCAACACCACACAGAACGAATTTAAAAATTTAGCTGTCAGTTAAAAAGCGAAAACTTATAGAGAGCAACAGGCGGGATTCATTGTTCTGCATACCAAGAAGCAAATTTGCAGGCGTAGACCATGTGAGAAAATTGGTGGAACAAACAGTACATTGTCTAAATTCGCGCACATTTTACACAATCAGTTGCACAGTTTTCGATGAAATTGAACGAACTGTATGAAGACTTTATATGTTAATCAAAACTGCACTGTTTAAGTCAACGGACATGCCTGGAACGATTTTTCGATTTAAAAGCCGCTATTGTTGAATTTATGAAGGAAAAAGTAAAGCAGAAACGAAAATTAGAATATCAGGAATGGATTGCAGACCTCGCGTTTTAAGTGGACTTGACTACATGATGTTAAGAATTTCAGACATGATGGAGAAGTGTAAATGAAGCAATTTGAGCTAAGGGACTCTGGTACAGAAACGAGCGAGTCGAAAGTTATAATTAAAAATCGGTGGAGGTAACAGTGGAATACACGTACCGGCACCACCGTTGCTAAGATTGTGGGGCTGACACCTTACAGAGGTGGTAGCATGGACCAAAACAAGTAAAAAAGTCTAGTGTACATGGGCTCTAAAATGCATACATTAAGAGCTGTGAGCAACTGTTCACCTCTGCTGCTGTGAAACATTCTCTTCTACTGAACGACCGCCCGTAGCTGTTAAGAAATCCGTTTTAGAGTCCATATCTATTGGACATGTTGAATTGTTCCGGCCCGTATTACCTCCTCCAAAAATATATAAAGCAAAGAGCTTGGTTCAAATGGCTCTGAGCATTATGGGACTTAACATATGAGGTCATCAGTCCCCTAGAACTCAAAACTACTTAAACCTAACTAACCTAAGGACGTCACACACATCCATGCCCGAGGCAGGATTCGAATCTGCGACCGTAGCGGTCGCGCGGTTCCAGACTGTAGCGCCTAGAACCGCTCGGCCACCCGAGCCGCCTGGTAAGAGCTTGCAATACAAGAGACGTGTTTCACATTATCGAAGATGAACAAGGGCTCGTAGCTCTTTTAAGGTGTGCATTTTATAGCCAATGTTTACTAGATATTTTTTACTTGTTTTGGTCCACATTGCTAGCTGTGAAAGTTGCTTACATTTACGCTTCTCCGTGATCCGTGGAAGATTGTGGCATCATCACGGAATCAACTCGAGTACGTCCAACAAGACAAACACTAATACTATAGAGTTAACATTAATGTACCTATGTGTAGCACAGGGCTGAATTTAAGATCTGTCGACCGTATCTCGAACCTATGCTGCTGGTCCTACCAAAAGAAAATTTTGTGGTAAGTAACCACAAAACAGCATTACCAAGCAACTGTCAAATAAGAAACCCATATGCAGCAGTTAAAAGGTACTATTTAAATGCCGGCCGGTATGGCCGAGCGGTTCTAGGCGCTTCAGTCTGGAACCACGCGACCGCTACGGTCACAGGTTCGAATCCTGCCTCGGGCGTGGATGTGTGTGATGTCCTTAGGTTAGTTAGGTTTAAGTAGTTCTAAGTTCTAGGGGACTGATGACCTCCGATGTTTAGTCCCATAGTGCTCAGAGCAATTTGAACGATTTGAACTATTTAAATAGCTGACAAACCCGGCATTGACCGAATATTCATTCTGGCAATTTTCTACGAGAAACCTACATTTTCTATACGCTGGGCTCAGCCACTTCTCGTGTCTACAACGCGATGTTGCAAACGTCTCTATGTCAACGCCTCATCGTACCTCTACAGACGGCAATTGTTTTCGCCTACAGGCGTTCGCGCTTCGCAGTTGAAAGCTGTCCAAAGCCCTGCCACATGCAAAGGACTTCGTTAAGCTGACTCGACTATAAGACTGTCTTAACAGAAAAGAATAAATAATTAAAACTTTGTGCACTATGCGGTATTTTTTCATACATCTCAGTGTTTATGAAGTCTTGTCTCTTGCACAATGTGTCATACAATGATATAATTGTGTTGGAAGATTCAGCGCCATATATGGATACTGTCTGCGAAATATGCTGCGAATACACTGAGATGGCAAGAGTCGTGGGATAGCGATAAGCGCATACGCAGATGGCGGTAATTTCGCATACACAGGGTATGAGAGAGCAGTGCATTGGCGGAGCCATCATTGGACTCTGGTGAGTCATGTGAAAAGGTGAGCGACGTAATGGGACATAATGGGACTTCCCATTTAGGAAATCGTTAGGGAATTCCATATTCTGAGATCTACAGTGTCAAGAGTGTGCAGAGGATACCAAATGCCAGCCATTACCTCTCACCACAGACAACACCGGCCGACAGTCTTCACCTACCGACCGAGAGCAACGGCGTTACGTAGAGCTGTCAGTGCTTACAGACAAACAACACTGCGTGAAATAACCGCAGAAATCAGTGTGGGACATACGACGAACACATCCGTTAGAACAGTTCAGTGAATTTTGAAGTTAACGGGCTACGGCAGCAGATGACTGACGCTTATGCCTTTGCAAATAGCACGACATCGCCTGCAGTGCCTCTCCTGTGTTCGTGACCATATCGGTTGAACGCTAGGCGACTGGAAAACCGTGGCCTGGCCAGATGAGTCCCAATTTCAGTTGGTAAGAGCTGATGGTAGGGGTCGAGTGTGGCGCAGACCCGACGAAGCCATGGACCCAACTTGTCAACAAAGCACTGTGCAAGCTGGTAGTGGCTCCATAACGCTGTGAGGTATGTTTACGTGGCATGAACTGCGCCCTCTGGTGAGACTGAACAGACCATTGAGTGGAAATGGTTATGTTCGGCTACTTGGAGATCATTCGCATCCATTATAGACTTTATGTTCCCAGACAACAATGGAATTTTTATGCGTGACAATGCACCGTGTCAGCTGGCCACAACGGTTCGCGATTGATTTGAAGAATGTTCTGGACAGTTGGAGCGATTGTTGTGGCCACCCAGATCGCCGGTCATGAACCCCATCGAACGTTTATGGCACATAACCGACAGGTCAGTTCGTGCACAAAATCCTGCACAGGCAACACTCCGTCATTGTGGACGGCTGTAGAGACAGCGTGGCTCAATCTTTCTGGAGGGCACTTTCAACGCCTTGTTGAGCCCACGCCACATCGTGTTGCTGCTCTACACCAGACAAGAAGATGGTCCGGGACGATATTAGAAGGTATCCCATGTACAAGTAGCAGCAAAGAAGCAGTAAATTTAAACGGCATGCATGATGTCTAAGTTTTTCGCGCGTCTCGTTGTTTATGACGTCATATTTCTTGAAAGTAGGTGGTTCTTACCACCACCACCTCTTTAGGTGGTGGTGTTCTTACCCCCCACAGTGATTGTTACCTGATACTAACTGATATGTGTACCAAGCTTGATTGAAATCGGTCTAATGATTTAGGAAGACATGGGAAACACACACACACACACACACACACGCACGCGCGCGCACACACACACACACACACACACACACACACACACACACACACACACAGATACATTTTTGTAAAATGTATGAGTTGCATAAAATTTTACTGGCCAATGTTAACCTGCCACGAACTTCTCGTAAGGCGCACCGCGTTAGCTTGCGAAACAGGGAAGTGAACTAGACTCAGATTGAAATCGCACGGAGTATTAACCATCGTGGTCTGGTACACTGGCAAGTTTGAGTACGGTTTGTAGGTGGTTTCCCGCGATCGCTTATGCAAATGCTGAGACTTTCACCAAATTTCACCTCAGAGAATACGATACACATACAGTTTAAATACGACAATAGACAGAACAAAGTTTGTCCGAGTCAGAGACAGATGACCGACACGTCTACCCCCTCCTCCCTCCTCCCCTTAGGTTCCCTAGACTGTTGTGGGATCAGGAACGGGATCAGGCCACGAAGTTGAACAACAAAAACAAAATAAACTTTGCCAAATCCTGAAAAGCGGACCGCGTACTAGACGGGATAAATGCTACGGAAAATAAAGAAAGAAAATGTATGGAGGATTAATGAGCTGATTATATTAAAATAAAGAAAATAACTGAAAGCGTTATGGTATTCACCTTGGTTAGTAGTTGGGATTAATGGCCATTCAAAAATCAGTGTTAATATCTTTTTTTCTTAAAAAAAAACAGTCATTTGGTAGATACGAGCATATATGTTTGTTAGACAAATGCAAGAAAACAAATGGGATTGTAAATCAAATGGTTCAAATGGCTCTGAGCACTATGGGACTTAACTTCTATGGTCATCAGTCCCCTAGAACTTAGAACTACTTAAACCTAACTAACCTAAGGACAGCACACAACACCCAGCCTTCACGAGGCAGAGAAAATCCCTGACCCCGCCGGGAATCGAACCCGGGAACCCGGGCGTGGGAAGCGAGAACGCTACCGCACCACCACGAGATGCGGGCTGAATGGGATTGTACAAGCAAGCAAATTTTACTTATATTTAATTCAAATATAGTACTGTCCCAAATAATCATCCTTGAATGAAAGACTGAAGTAATCTTATTGGCTAATCGGTTTGCGCCTTCCTTTCTACTAATGAAACTACTTATAATATCTTCATAAACCATCACTTTCAGTACGGAGCGAAGACAGAATTTTTCGTTGAAGCGTTCACGGTGATCGCTTGACCTTGCTATGACTTCACGAGTCAGTAGGCTGTCTGTCAGATGCTTTGGTTCTTAAGGCACCATCATCTACGTTTCCAGCAACGTGCCCGTAACGAATAAAGTTACGTAAGAATGACCTTCTCCAGATATAAGAGCTCAAGAATTCGCTTCCGGCGACAGTAAATGATAACAAAAGGATGGGTACGGGTTAGGACAAAATTAGGTATGTGAAAAACCGGCTTTTCGCGACATCGAACTCACTTCAAAGTGTCAAAATTCCAAATCTTTAAAAGTTTTTGCGATTTTGCCAACTGACATGACATTGTTATTCAACACGACACAACAAAGTTCAGTGCAGTTACTTCCATACAACAATTTCAAAATAATGTTTTATTTAATTAAAAAGTTTCAGTTTAACTAACTGTGCGCTGAAGGACTTTGTTTAACAGTTTCGAGACTATCACACAGTAGCATGGTCGATTCTTCAGCACTGTTATTGCCCTAGCTTACCGTGTAATGCTGCAACTGAATACTTTTTTTCTTAGAAATGCAGTGCCAGTACTGAAATGAGGCAGGGACCAGTGCAAGTAACGTTTGTAATTCCACTTTCTAGTCTGCTACATTTCATATAGGTCGTCAGTCCTCACAAGACAATTATTTTCTGTATAAATTTTTTTCCATTCCCTTGTGTCAGGGTGCTACAGCAACCGGTTTCCAATTATTTCAGAATACAGTCTTGGTTGCGAAGTTATTTAATGTCAATAAAGCGTCTCACCCTTTTCGGGCATTATCAGATTGTCCATAAAAACAATAAATCCAATTAGGAACAAACGGAGAAAGGAGCACGATGCTATCTTGTACGATTACGCAGGTGAAATGAACTAAAAGTTACAGAAACTTACGTAAAAGTAGCTGGTTATGCCCATCCATCATAGAGCCATATAAAATGGGAAATGGACGCAAAAGTAACTGCGTCCGTTTTTTATTTTACATGGCTTGATGACGGAGTGTTACAGAACCAGCAAATTTTACCTAAGTTTCTGTTACTTTTAGTTCATTTTACCTGCGTAGCCTTACAAGATAGGACCTGCCCCTTTTTGTGTTTGTTTATAATTGATTGGTTTCTCGTTTTTGCTAGACAGTGATGATGCCCCAAAAGGATGAAACGCAATATTGAGTTTAAATAACTTCACAACGAAGACTGTTTTTATTCTGAAATAATTCGAAACCGGTTACTGTGGCTTTTTTTTCACAAAATTATGAAGTTTCCGTCCGGTCATTTGACGTGTCTGTTCTTCTTCTGTAATCTTGGCAATTGTCATACTATTCATCGATTACAGAATATTAGTCATGTGGTAAGAGTATATTACCATCGCAAGTAAACGTGATGAATAGTGGGAGCAGGCGAGAGGCCATACAGACCACTCACAGAAATGAAAACAATAAATAAACGGGTGTGAACTATGTTGCCACAAATAAATGGAAGAGACAAAACTTGCAAAACGAGACGCATGAGTCATAACATGTGGTACTTGTGTGATGAAATAGAAGGTACGTACGTCTGGAGGTCCCTTCCCTGCAACTCGCAGTTGCAGATGGCGTTACACCACGGAACAGACACAAATACGAATACAACGAAGATACACGTCAATGACCGGGCGGACAGTTCATAATGTTATGTAAAAAAATAAATAGGGCACGAAGGAGATTGGACACAGATTTCCCCCTTCCAACACAGTGACCTCACAACCATGACGCTGTGGCTAATTAACGTCGCTCGATGTTGCACATCTTGACCTTGGGCCGTTCACTATTTCTATTTTGCTTCATTTTTGACAGTTCAGTAGACCTTCATCCTGTTATCATGCTTGATCTGTGTTCAGTTTTTCACGGTCTATCCACCTGACCATCTTACACAAAATGTAAGGGGGTTACGATAGGGAGTTTCCCTCGTAAGGAGACAGACCTTTACCCAAGTGGTTGTCATTATTTTGTGTAACGCAACTTTTGTACTTTGTTAAAGATCAAGATGGTGAAACATACAGTAGCTCTCTTTACCAGTATTAAATAATTTTCTCATTAAAAAACTTCGCTACATTTGTAGAAATTCTTAGAATGACTGATTCGGTTCAAAGGTTCTACACAAATCTTTTGTGAAGTAGCGGCAGACAGAAGCGTTCAATTTGCCAAAGCATACAAGGAAATATTACTGATCTTTACGGCTCTTGTAATTATATATGAACGAACACAGCTAACTTTTTATTTAAACTGCCATACTAAAATGTCTTTAACAAATTGCGCAGGATGTTGCAACAACCGCACGATAAAAGGGAAGGTTACGCGTGAAATTGAGATTTCTTCAATTACAACTGTACTTATAAGGTTATAACAAAAAGGTGTACTTTATTTCTTAAACATGTGAAACAAGAAAAATGATCTTCCTTATCAAACTAAAAGGTACTTTGTATCACGTCGCATTATTACAGTTATAAAATTTGTATGCGGCTTCCACCTAGCCGGTGCCGATGCCAAAGTCTTTAAACTGCTCAAAGTAAACGCCCAGGTAGTGGTTTCGAATTCTTAACATTCCCACCTTATTAAATATCATCTACCATCAATACATCGTGTAACAGGCATTAATACGCTTTCTTGCCTCCACATTCTTCCATCATTCGGAGTTCTTGAATAGTGGTAGTCCCACTTTCACCGCTTCATACCACTGCAACTGTCAGAAGAAGACCCGTTACGACGATGGCTAAACATACGCTGACTATACTCTCTCCTCGCGCCGTGACTCAACGTGCCAAATGCGTTAGTACTTGCCCCATCCCTTGGTAGAAGATTACCCTCAAAATTTAGTCGTATTTCTTTCTAGGGAAAAATCAGCTTCTCTATTCGTTCCATTATATAGTTTTCACAACATTTACGAGGGTAATCCCAACCGCAAGGTCTCCTATTTTTTATATGTACATAGACCTGTTTATTTCTACAATGGTTTAAATCAGTTTACAGCTTGAACATTTAGCTACTTTTCGACATAATCACCATTTCTGTCTATGCATTTTTGTAGACGCTATGGCAGTTTTTGTATGCCCATGTCATACCAGCTAGCCGCCATGCTGTTTCGAAAGTTATAGACGTCTTCTTTCACCTCGCCGTCGGAGCGGAATCGCTCTCCGGCGAAATGTTCTTTTAACCTGGGGAACAGGTGATAGTCACTGGGCGCCAAGTCAGGACTATGGGGTGAGTGGGTGATTACGTTCCACTGAAACTGTTGCAGGAGAGCAACGGTTTGTCGAGCGATGTGTGGACGAGTGTTCTCCTGGAGAATGTGTACGCCATTGCTCAACATTCCTCTTCTCCGGTTCTGAATTGCCCGTTTGAGTTTTTTCAGTCTCTCACAGTACCCGTCACCGTTAATTGTGGTCCCAGCGATTCAGCTCGGACGACGAGGTGAAAGAAGAGGTTCATAACTTTGTAAACAGCATGGCGGCGAGCTGCTAAGACATGGGCATACAAAAACTGCCACAGCGTCTACAAAAATGCATCGACAGAAGTGGTGATTATGTCGAAAAATAGCTAAATGTTCAAGCAGTAAACTGATGTAAACCGTTGTAGAAATAAACGGGTCTTTGTAGTTATAAAAAAGGAGACCTAACTTTTGAGATTACCCTCGTACTTTACAGTATAGAAACAATAAATTGGAATATAAATAATACAAATAATAACGAGTAACGTCCTCTGTACACTCACAAACAAAAACTGTTCCCATAGAACACCGTTAACAAAAATAGACAATATCACTCATATACACGGTCCAGTCACATTAATGCGACTACCTGTAAAAAGCCTGAATAACCACTGTTTACGCCGGCCGGTGTGGCCGAGCGGTTCTAGGCGCTACAGTCTGGAACCACGAACCCGCTACGGTCGCAGGTATGAATCCTGCCCCTGGCATGGGTGTGTGTGATGTCCTTAGGTTAGTTAGGTTTAAGTAGTTCTAAGTTATAGGGGACTGATGACCTCAGAAGTTAAGTCCGATAGTGCTCAGAGCCATTTGAACCATTTTGAACCACTTTTTACAGCTCGCACATGTAGGAAGAATCACCGAGGTTTTGGAAGGTTGTTGTTGTTGTGGTCTTCAGTCCTGAGACTGGTTTGATGCAGCTCTCCATGCTACTCTATCCTGTGCAAGCTTCTTCATCTCCCAGTACCTACTGCAACCTACATCCTTTTGAATCTGCTTAGTGTATTCATCTCTTGGTGTCCCCCTACGATTTTTACCCTCCACGCTGCCCTCCAATACTAAATTGGTGATCCCTTGATGCCTCAGAACATGTCCTACCAACCGATCCCTTCTTCTGGTCAAGTTGTGCCACAAACTTCTCTTCTCCCCAATCCTATTCAATACTTCCTCATTAATTATGTGATCTACCCATCTAATCTTCAGCATTCTTCTGTAGCACAACATTTCGAAAGCTTCTATTCTCTTCTTGTCCAAACTATTTACCGTCCATGTTTCACTTCCATACATGGCTACACTCCATAAAAATACTTTCAGAAACTACTTCCTGACACTTAAATCTATACTCGATGTTAACAAATTTCTCTTCTTCAGAAACGCTTTCCTTGCCATTGCCAGTCTGCATTTTATATCCTGTCTACTTCGACCATCATCAGTTATTTTGCTCCCCAAATAGCAAAACTCCTTTACTACTTTAAGTGTCTCATTTCCTAATCTAATACCCTCAACATCACCCGACTTAATTCGACTACATTCCATTATCCTCGTTTTGCCTATGTACGAGCCCTAATCTCTCTTATCTTATCTTTGTGGTCTTTCCGCGAAATGTAAGTTGGCGGCAGTAAAATTGTACTGCAGTCAGCCTCAAATGCTGGTTCTCTAAATTTCCTCAGTAAAGATTCACGAAAAAACGCCTCCATTCCTCTATAGACTCCCACCCGAGTTCCTGAAGCATTTCCGTAACACTCGCGTGATGATCAAACATACCAGTAACAAATCTAGCTGCCCGCCTCTGAATTGCTTCTATGTCCTCCCTCAATCCGACCTGATAGGGATCCCAAACGCTCGAGCAGTACTCAAGAATAGGTCATATTAGTGTTTTATAAGCGGTCTCCTTTACAGATGAACCACATCTTCCCAAAATTCTACCAATGAACGAAGACGACTGTCCGCCTTCCCCACAACTGCCATTACATGCTTGTCCCACTTCATATCGCTCAGCAATGTTACCCCCAAATATTTAATCGACGTGACTGTGTCAAGCGCTATACTACTAATGGAGTATTCAAACATTACGGGACTCTTTTTCCTATTCATCTGCATTAATTTACATTTATCTATATTTAGAGTTAGCTGCCATTCTTTACACCAGTCACAAATCCTGTCGAAGTCATCTTGTATCCTCCTACAGTCACACAACGACACCTTCCCGTACACCACAGCATCATTAGCAAACAGCCGCACATTGCTATCCACCCTATCCAGAAGATCATTTACGTAGATAGAAAACAACAGCGGACCTGCCACACTTCCCTGGGGCACTTCAGATGACACCCTCACCTCCGACGAACACTCACCATAAGGACAACGTACTGGGTTCTACTACTTAAGAAGTATTCGAGCCACTCACATACTTGGGAACCAATCCCATATGCTCGTACCTTAGTTAGGAGGCTACAGTGGGCCACAGAGTCAAACGCTTTCCGGAAGTCAAGGAATATGGCATCCGTCTGATACCCTTCATCCATGGTTCGCAAGATATCATGTGAAAAAAGGGCGAGTTGCGTTTCGCAGGAGCGATGCTTTCTAAAGCTGCGCTGATGCATGGACAGCAACTTCTCTGTCTCAAGGAAATTCATTATATTCGAACTGAGAATATGTTCGAGAATCCTGCAACAAACCGATGTTAAGGATATTGGTCTGTAATTTTGAGGATCCGTCCTTCTACCCTTCTTATATACAGTCGTCACCTGCTCTTTTTTCCAGTCGCTCGGGACTTTCCGTTGGGCAAGAGATTCGCGATAAATGCAAGCTAAGTAAGGAGCCAGTGCACTAGAGTACTCTCTGTAAAACCGAATTGGAATCCCATCAGGACCTGGCGATTTATTTATTTTCAACCCATTCAGCTCCTTCACAACCCCAGGGATGCCTATCACTTACCCCTGCCATCTGTGGTCCATGGTGCAGTACAGTTGCTTCAGCGCCAGTTTTGCATTTTACCATGCGCCATGTATACTTTAACCGCGACGGCACATAAACTGTTTACAAAACTTAGCCGTTTCAGAAATGCTTCCAACCTTGGCCCCAAAGCCAATGACCACGCCCTTTTGGACATCAGATAAATCGCTGTTTCCGCATTACAACAAGTCTGCTGCTTTCCTCCCCCCCTCCCTCCCCGCCCACCCGGCATGCTTTATATGCCTCCCTCTGCTAGTGCTTCCACCTGTCGCCTGTGAGTGGCAGTTGTACATTGACCTCGAAAATACGTAGTGGTTACGTTAGTGTGACTGGACTGTATGTGCAGGTGTAGTGTTGTTACATTACAGCAGTGAGAGATGATGGTACACGTATCAGGGTCTAATTCATCCCAAGTGAACATCCATAATATGGCTGTAACAGATTAGCAACCGGGGCACGTCACCTCGCTTGTTTTCCTACATATCCCCACCGGCCTGCAGCTTTTAGCAATCTATTGTTGTTGTGGTCTTTAGTCCGGAGACTAGTTTAATGCCACTGTCTTATTTTGTGCAAGCCTCTTCATTTATCAATAACTGCTGCAACTTACATGCATATGAATCTGCTTACTACATACATCACTTGTTCTCCTCGTACAATTTTTACCTCACTATGTCGCTCCATTACCAGACTGATTATTCCTTGATGCATCAGGATGTGTCCTATCAATCGATACCTTCTTTTAATCACGCTATGCCAGAACACTATTTTTTTTTACTATTGAATTCAGTACATTCTTATTAGTTACTCGATCTAACCACTCTTCTGTAGCATCTCCATACAAGACTTCACTCCAGACAATCACCTTCAGAAAAGCTTTCCTAATTTATACTCGACATTAGTAGATTTAAGTTTTTCAGAAACGCTACTCTTGCTATTGCCAGCATGTGTTTTACACCCTCTCGGCCATCGTCAGTTAATTTGCCGTCCAAATATCTAAATTCATCTACTACTTTTAGTGTCTCATTCGCTATTATCTGAACTAATTCCTTCAGTTGGTTTAATTCTACTACAACCAGTTACGCTTCTTTTGCTTTTGCTGATATTTGTCTTATAACCTCTATTCAACACACTGCCCATTCCGTTAAACTGCTCTTACAAGTCGTTTGCTGTCTCTGACGCAACCCTAAAAAATTGTTTTTGTTCTCCCTAAAATTTCATGCCCTCACAATCTGCTAGACTGACGAAAAACTCTATACAGGGGTTGAGTTAGGAAGTAATTCCGCAGCCACCTTATTCACCTGATTGTGCTCCCTCGGATTTTCACCTTTTCCACTTTCTATCGAAGAACTTTCACGAAACTTCCTTTCCGGATGAAAATATGCTCCGAGCATGGCTAGGGGGTTCCTCGCCTGAAAACCACACGATTTCTACAGTCACGGAATCGAAAAGCGTTGGCAGACTGAAACTTCCTGGCAGATTAAAACTGTGTGTCGGACCGAAACACGAGCTCGGGACCTCCTGAGTTCGAGTCTCGGTCCGGCACACAGTTTTAATCTGCCAGGAAGTTTCATATCAGCGCACACTCCGCTGCAGAGTGAAAATCTCATTCTGGAAACATCCTCCAGGCTGTGGCTAAGCCATGTCTCCGCAATATCCTTTCTTTCAGGAGTGCTAGTCCTGCAAGGTTCGCAGGAGAGCTTCTGTAAAGTTTGGAAGGTAGGAGACGAGGTACTGGCAGAAGTAAAGCTGTGAGGACGGGGAGTGAGTCGTGCTTCGGTTGCTCAGTTGGTAGAGCCCTTGCCCGCGATAGGCAAAGGTCCTGAGTTCGAGTCTCGGTCCGGCACACAGTTTTAATCTGCCAGGAAGTTTCATATCAGCGCATACTCCGCTGCACAGTGAAAATCTCATTCGTTGGCAGACTATTGTAAATTGTAAAGGAGAATTAAATAGTAAAGGAGAATATATTATTGATGACTAAAGTCTCTGCTATGTGTGTCTGTTGTGTTTACTAAAGTTATGGACAAACGCTATGAACGTATTCACCAACATAATACAATAAACTGCTAGGTTTAGCAAATGTTGATGCATAGCTGAACAATCATCGGTATATCCTTCACATTATTTACATTAAACAAAGAATCGAAGGTGCGATATGGATGTTATTTATGTTATGAAGTTACGCCAAACAATTGTTTGTCACATTGTCATACGTGGTCTCAAAACAGCCCGCACTTTAAGTCTATTTTGTTTATAACTTGAGTATGCCAAATACCTTGTTCCATTAAGTGATTGTATCAGAGATTAATCCGTAGTCTTCATCGTCATTTTAGTTTCTTAATCCGTCTCGAGAACTACAAATACATGCAAATGATTGTCTACTGACGATCAATATCTGCTTTCTACATGAGATTTAAGCCTCCAGTGTTGCAGTGGCAACAGACGATAAATTTCTGTATATCAGTGGCTTTGGGTTTGGCAAGAAAAGAAGTCGAGTGTCCAACAAACCAGGCAAATGTCTTTTGTTTAACGCAAGGGAAAAATTTAAAATCTGGTCTAAAAACTTGCCCAACGTTTATCGTATTTATGAAGGTTCTTGTGACAATGTACAGTTCTTCCCTCACTCAATTCCAAATGTTAATAGTTTTTTTGGGTAGAAATACACTGTCGGAAATAAAGTTAGTACGTCCATCTAGAGGTTTCCAGTTCACTCAAGATTTATTGTTGCAACAGTTGTGGACTACATGAAATCATTATATTTACAGATATTCACAGATCAATAGCATAAGCGGTTCTGAGGTACCAGGTATCGACCCTACCTGAAACACCCATATCAGTACGTGGTGTAGCCCCAACAGGCGGCAATTCAGGCGCTGACTCTGGCATCCAGTCGATCGTACAGATGGCGAATACTGTCCTGGGGTGCGTCGTGCCACGCCTCCCCGTCTTTTTCATGTAGTTCTGGAGTTGTTGGTTGCCGAGTCGCACGACTCACTTCTCGTCACGTCATATCCCACACGTGCTCGATTGAAGCAACACCGGAAATGGTGCTGGCCGGCAAAGTTGCTGCACGGCTTGCAGAACACGTCGCGTTTCACGGGCAGTGCGTGGGCGAGCATTATCCTGTTGGAACAACACATCACCTTGAGAGGTGGCATGAGCCCCCTCTCATATTTCTATCTTACGGTTTTCCTCTCTAATTGCATGCAGTGAAAAGTCCCTATTCCTTCACACGCGGACTTCCCACGCAGCGTCTCTCGTCACCCGGGTGGTCCGGTGACAGGCGGGCTCTGCTGATCTGGAAAGCGTTAAGCCGACAGGTGTGAGGAAGTCGAGTGAATGCTTTGCAGACGCCGACATTGTCAAAAGACACGCCTGGAGGGGTCTGAAGTAGCGGCTGGGCGAGAAGTTCCGTTACTTCGCAGAAACTTAGCGAAAACACTTTCTGGCGGGCTACCAGCGAGGCGTGGGAATGACTTGTGTACCCAGGCAGTTGTGGCGGGAAAATTTCCGCGCTTTCTGCAAAATAGTAACTGTGATTGGCTTGCTCAGGGCATAGCTCCGTGACATAGCAAAATCAGCGCAGAAATTGGCGCCAAGAATCTCCATTGGTGGAATGGTAGTGCTCCGGCAATAGAGTGGAATTTTCCGCCGGTTTTCGAGTTGCTGATTGGAACGTTTAACCACGGCCACTGTCGTGGGGGGCGGGAATGTTGTGTGTTCGGCCTGTACGGGTGCTCTAGGTAGTCGGCTCTCGCCTTTCGGTCGAGGACGTCGAAGCAACCAGCCATCGCCTCCGGTACGCCAGATCGGGTTCTGGCAGTTAAGAAGACAGTTTGGTAATGTATGTCCGCAGCACCGGCAGATAGGGATTTTCCTAGGTGATAAATCAGAGCTCAGCAGAGCGCGCCTGTTCGTCTTTTTCTAACTTTGTTCTGTCTTGAGTAGCAGCAATTAATGTTGGGTTAGCTGTGTGTCTCTCTTAAGATTTGAGTGACAAGGAATTGGCTCCACATACCACTTCGTCTTAAACCTCACAATCTAGTTTAGGGACAACTTCACCTTCATAGCGTTTGTTTGAGTATCCAATTTGAGCCAATTTGATGTATTATAAATGTTTCATGTGTTTTTGTTTATTATTTTGTGTTTAGTCTTAATAAATCATATTGTTATTTTGGACAGAACTTTCATTCTGTTAATCGGTAGAGCAACCCATCATTTCTCACTACGTTAATGAAACCTTCCTTTATTTAACTTATTTATCAAATTAAATTATTGCAGGTGCCAAACTCTTTTCTACTCCACTTGCAGGGTTGATTACAGTCAGTTCGCGTATATTTTTTAATCCATGTGCAACAGCAAATGTCGGAGTTAGAATAGGGGGGGGGGGCTTAGAGCATCATTTACATATGGAGATTCTAGAAGAATTTAGTGTTAAATACACTGCTTGCCCCGGCACCTCGCAACCTTTATGTTGCAAGAACCGCTCCAACAACATTCTGCGCGTATCGGGAGCTGGGTGGCGCCCCTTCGAGAAACACTAAAGGAATACGATGTAGTAATTTATCGGACCCCGACCATAAGACCTGGGGTGGTATCAGTGCGTCTTGCACGAATGCACTCTGAGACAGCGCTCACCAGGTCTACGTCGGACGCGCAAATAACCACGACTTGGTGCAGGCAGAATCCTCTTCCATCACTGAAGATAACGATGCGCCATTCCATCGACCTTATCTTCTGACGACACCAGTCGACCCGTGCACGTCGATGATATGGCGTGAGTGGAGAGCAGTTTAGAGATGTGTGTGCCCATAGACCCTCTGCTAAAAACCAGTTCGCAACAGTTCGTGTTGACACGTCGGGACTCATGAGCCCTCTTATCTGTGCTGTACGACCAGTCACAGCTCCTCTTACAATAGGACGATCTTGGCGGGTATCAGTGTTGCGTGGACATCCAGAACCTCGTCCACGGGTGTGAGAATGTTCACGTGACCACTGATACGAGCATCGCCGCGCAACTGACACAGCACGTCCAACTTGTACTGAGTAAAATCTTTGCCTGGGTATTTCTCCAAGCTTGTAACAAATATCCGTGAGGATATTTGATTGCCATAGGATTCTTGGACCCGGGTGTTTCATGTGGTGTCACCGCCAGACACCGCACTTGCTAGGTGGTAGCCTTTAAATCGGCCGCGGTCCGTTAGTATACGACGGACCCGCGTGTCGCCACTATCAGTGATTGCAGACCGAGCGCTGCCACACGGCAGGTCTAGAGAGACACTTCCTAGCACTCGCCCCAGTTGTACAGCCGACTTTGCTAGCGATGGTTCACTGACAAATTACGCTCTCATTTGCCGAGACGATAGTTAGCATAGCCTTCAGCTACGTCATTTGCTACGACCTAGCAAGGCGCCATTATCATTTGCTAGCGCGCATCTCGTGGTCGTGCGGTAGCGTTCTCGTTTCCCACGCCCGGGTTCCCGGGTTCGATTCCCGGCGGGGTCAGGGATTTTCTCTGCCTCGTGATGGCTGGGTGTTGTGTGCTGTCCTTAGGTTAGTTAGGTTTAAGTAGTTCTAAGTTCTAGGGGACTGATGACCATAGATGTTAAGTCCCATAGTGCTCAGAGCCATTTTTTATCATTTGCTATTTATCTTGTGATGCCTGTACCGTCAGACCGATGTTCACCAATTATGGATTAAAGTTAAGTATTCCAACAGCTACGACCTTTTTTGCTAAAGTCTAACTTCCTTAAATGCTCCAGACCTCACGCCAGCCTGCGTGAACTTAAACGCGTGCCTTTCGGCTTCCTAATAGTGGCTTGGCTGTCTTGCTAAGTCACAACATTTCACGTGACAGACACGGTGATCACTCAGCTATGGAGGCCGGCGTCTCCAGAGTGGAAACATCACCGTTAAACTAAATTTTGCACCCGCGAGTCCTCATATTCTAATTGTAGAACAAGTGGCTTATCAAGTCTTCGTGTGTCCATCTTCCCAGAGATGGCTGCGGGACTCCGCTGTTCGATACAGGATGTCAAATCAAACACCTTTCAACTGTCTAGTTTAGAAATTTTTTATTTGGCTACCAGTTTCGGCGATTTACTACGCCATCTTCAGTCGGCAGATTATGGTTGAAGAGATCGCTATAACAAGCATAAATCTACTAATATCGATATTGCTGGCCCCTGTTTTGACAATAACCGAAATGGAATCTTCCTACACGTCGGTCAGGGGTCTGAAGACGGCGTAGTAAATCGCCGAAACTGGAAGCCAAATAAAATAAGTTTGGAAGCTAGACGGCTGAAAAGTATTTGATTTGAGATCCTGAGTGGCTTATCAGGTTCTGGTTTTTATTTTAGTTTTGAATGTTTGGGGATTGCAAGTTTCCTGCCTGATATCCGCCGCAACCGGAACGTTTAACATTCGGAACCCTAGACAGGCAGACACATTCTTAAACTCGCGCGCCAAAATGTTTACTTGTCAATGGTATCCGCGGCCCAAAGTAAGAGCGAATTTATGATGAAGTGCCAATTCATTCACAGTTTCCCTTGTTTGCAGATGCTGCTGCTTC
This sequence comes from Schistocerca cancellata, assembly GCF_023864275.1. Taxonomy (NCBI): domain Eukaryota; kingdom Metazoa; phylum Arthropoda; class Insecta; order Orthoptera; family Acrididae; genus Schistocerca; species Schistocerca cancellata. The sequence goes on along the minus strand of NC_064631.1, from coordinate 106,912,501 downwards.
TGCTGTTCGCCGTCGCTGTCGTGTGCTGGGTGCTGCACCGATGGATCAACATGAAGCCCAAGAACTTCCCGCCAGGTGAGATGATGTTTGGTTTGTGGGGCGCTCAACTGCGTGGTCATCAGCGTCCGTACGAAGTCCCAATTTTTACACAATCCAATCCAGCCACTGTCACGTATGACGATGATGATGAAATTATTAGGACAACACACACACCCAGTCCCGGGCAGAGAAAATTCCCAACCCAGCCGGGAATCGAACCCGGGACCCCGTGATCCAGAGGCAGCAACGCTAGCCACTAGACCTATCCAGGTGAGAGCAACAAGTTTTCTCATTCAGTGGTTTCATCATAAATGACAAGGTGACCATTCCCGTGAAAAGGCCGGATTAGAGCGCTTCGTCAACGACGACAACCGAGCCCAACGAGAAAGACAGACCGTAGGGAGTACATCACAGCACGTGACACTGCAGGTCTTACGAATGCCAGCAACTGTAACCGGCGGGGTGCGAGTAACTATTTCATACGGGTTTAATAAATCTTGACTGCGCGTTTAAGTTTCGCAAGTTCTCGGCAGGACACGACACAGTTAAGAGCTTTAGTGGCTACCTTTTCAATTACATGCTGATTTCCCATAGGCCCTACAGAAAGCCAAGCGTTCACCAAGTGTGACGGATTTCTTTGCGGGGCATGTCTTTCTTGTGGGGTCTCAACAACTGTTATGACAGTTCAGGCCGTGGTAAGAGTGGCGCGGGGGGGTGGGGGGGCTGGCAGTGCGTATCCGCCACAAACCCACCTGTTCTCCTTTCGCGCTGGTAGGAACACAGAGATTTAAAAAAAAAAAAAGGGGGAGGAGGTGTGCAAAAGGGGAAAGGACATCGTCACTCGTTGCAACAATAACGAGTTCACTCTCATTGGGCGAAAGCCAAGATGGTTCCTTCGAAATCGAGTCTCTAATCTCTAATGACCTACCAGTCCGCTGCACGTTCGTTTCTTCTGTCCGACTGCAATTTAAGGTTATTCAGTCATATTAGATCATTTAAAAAACCTTCAACTCGCTTCGTGCCTGTGCCCGAGCGGTTCTAGGCGCTTCAGTCCGGAACCGCTCTGCTGCTACGGTCGCAGGTTCGAATCCTGCCTCAGACATGGATGTGTGTGATGTCCTTAGGTTAGTTAGGTTTAAGTAGTTCTAAGTCTAGGGGACTGATGTTCTAAGTCTAGGGGACTGATGATCTCAGATGTTAAGTCCCATAGTGCTTAGAGCCATTTGAACCTTTTTTTTTTCACTTCGTGCTCGAAATATGTTATCCGTCGTTGGGAGTTCTGTGAGAATTCATTGGGTATGCAAGGTGAACCCAACACTTCACCGGCGAAATTTCGGAGGCTTTTAGTGATATTTTCTGAATATCTTGGTATAAAAAATCCGTGGTCCGTGGTGTCTCGTTACAGAATAATAACGTGAAAGTTATCTTTAAAAGATAAAAAAAGATTATGGGAATGTGCTCCTGTTTGGTTTACTTCTGCAGTTTCTCTTTATGACGATATAGTCTCTTCATGAATGTAAGATATTGCATACTAAAATACTCCATTCATAAAAAAGAAATGTGTGCATAAGTTAACCTCTCGTTCACAATTAAGAACTGATATCTGTGAGAGTGAGAAGCAAATCTGACTGCGAGAATGTAAATAAAATATGCCCTGTCTGAACAAACAATGTCTTAAAAAATTACTCTGAACATAAATAAGAATAATTAAACTCATCACTTTTAGTTGCCGCTGTGAAACTGAAAACTCTTATCTCCTGTATTTGGCGTACCTTTGTCACAATGGAAAACGCTGTGCAACTGCTCTGGTAGAGGAAAGGAAAAGAAACGTGCATGTCAATTTCTGAGCTACTACTAACTACGGAGAATCGTGTATAGTGCAAATGTAATCACTTAAAAACACGCAGTGCAAACTTGATTGTCGTAAAATTTATCTCTCATAAAAAAGAATGTTCATCAGGTAATGGGAGCTGGATAAAGATGTAAGATACTCTTAGTTACTCTCCGGACAAAAATTCTTCTCAGGTAACTCTATTAAAAACAATTCATCTAAAAAAATTCTTGGCACTATTCCACTTACAAAATTTTACTTTTGAACGCTTAGCAAGCAATAAGAGAATATTTCATTACAAATTACAATTACGTATGATCAAGACTGGAGAAATACAAAAATTACCCGAAGATGAAAATTTATTCTAACACAAAAGTCCTCATACCAATGATTAATTTTTATTCAACTTTTCAAATCCATTAACATTGCCTGTGACAAAACTTTATAAAACTAGCAAGAAATTCCTGATTGGGATGTCTGTGTTGAACTGACAACGCCTAACTGAATGCTGCCGCAGTGAAGTAAGATACCTTAAATCTCAAGCTTCTCAACATAGTATCTACCTTAATAAATCCCTCTCATTCAATGCGTTATGATATTCCTTTTGTAATAATAATCTCTTCCATCAGATCAATAAAATAATTTTCAAGCCTCCCCATGATTTTCGTCTTCCTGTACGAGCACAGTGGCACGACACCCCGCTACAACTCCTATCTCCTCTCCTCGCAATGAACAATAAACACCCGCGCACGATCAACATTTAACAAATGCTCGTCTTCGCAGAGCAAAGATGACCTAAATAGTTTCCGGGTAGCGCGGCGTCTCCTACGAGGCTACATGCGCGTAACTATCAGATACAAATATTGCATGCGCGCCTTAAGACATCCAGAAACAAAAATATTACCTATAAAATTACAGACACACACACCCTTCAAACGTACTTACGATTTACTCTCTTTGTTATCCCAGTGGCGTTTGTTTCTGTGAAAATAGTTGCACAACACTGAAAAAATGTAAAATCCATTCATTAAAATGTAAAGCCCAAAAAGACAGGAACTGGTTTCTCGTTTGCACCTATGTACAGATGCGGAAGTATGACAATATCGTTGCCATTGTTCGGCATTGAGTCGCTGTGACGCTCTACCAGTACGGTCGGCGAACTCATACGGTATGTTCATATCGACCATTTTCATCAGTAACCCTATTCATACCTCAGTGTATGATTGAAAACATATAACTATCACTGCCGCGAATACAAATCCGAGACAGCAGGCCGCTGTGGCCGAGCGGTTCTAGGGGCTTCAGTCTGGAACCGCGCGACCGCTACGGTCGCAGGTTCCAATCCTGCCTCGGGCATGGATGTGTGTGCTGTCCTTAAGTTAGTTACGTTTAAGTGGTTCTAAGTTCTAGGGGACTGTTGACCTCACAGGTTAAGTCCCATAGTGCTCAGAGCTATTTGAACCATTTGAACAAACCCGAGACAGGGTCCAGCAATACTGAACACAAGCTCGAAGGGGAAGACTAATGTGGGTTCTATGTTATCTACCAAAGTGCCGTGACTGGATGGAACAAGTTTGTTTCAAAACAAGAAACACAGCGCATGTCGTCGATATTTGCAATGTTGTGTGTAGACAGTTTCAGTCCAATACATATAGGAAGATAAATCGGCATAAGAAGTGAAACGAATCCAATTACTCTTCAAAGAGATTTCTTACATACTGACGGAAAAAACCGAAACACTAAAAAATACTTAATACTGAGTAATGAAATTTCGGGAATACGTTTTTCTATACTCATACTCATAAATTAAGGAAAATGCTGATACATGGTGAAAAAACGCTCGGGTGGGCGATTTGCGGGTTTAAATCACCTCGGGGTATGGCCATGTGGTGCATTTGACCTGCGGTCGTCGCACGGTGGCGCTGGCAGCAGTCCACATAAGCAAAGGTGTGTTGGTGCATGTCAGAGTACGATGCAGCGAGTAAGTGTGCAGGCGTTTTCAGACGTGCTAATGGTGACTGTGTGTTGAAAATGGCTCAAAGAACAGATGTTGATGACGTTATGAGGGGTAGAATGCTAGGGCGACTGCAGGCTGGTCAAACACAGCAGGTCGTAGCACGAGTCCTCCGTGTGCCACAAAGTGTGATCTCAAGATTATGGCAACGATTCCAGCAGACAAGAAACGTGTCCAGGCGCTACAGTACGGGACGTCCACAGTGTACAACACCACAAGAAGACATATCTCACCATCAGTGCCCGCAGACGGCCACAAAGTACTGCAGGTAGCCTTGCTCGGGACCTTACCACAGCCACTGGAACAGTTGTCTCCAGACACATCGTCTACAGACGACTGAACAGTCATGGTTTATTCTCCGGGAGACCTGCAAGGTGCATTCCACTGACCCCTGGTCACAGGAGAGCCCGTAAAGCCTGGTGCGGCTGGATTGAAGAGTTTTTAGCAAGCAGAACACAGCATGTTGTTCTCAATGGAGAGACGTCTACAGACGTTAAAGTAACCTCTGGCGTGCCACAGGGGAGTGTTATGGGACCATTGTTTTTCACAATATATATAAATGACCTAGTACATAGTGTCGGAAGTTCCACGCGGCTTTTCGTTGATGATGCTGTAGAATTCAGAGAAGTTGCAGCATTAGAAAATTGCAGCGAAATTCAGGAAGATCTGCAGCAGATAGGCACTTGGTGCAGGGAGTTGCAACTGACCCTTAACATGTTGTTGTTGTGTTGTTGTGGTCTTCAGTCCTGAGACTGGTTTGATGCAGCTCTCCATGCTACTCTATCCTGTGCAAGCTTCTTCATCTCCCAGTACCTACTGCAACCTACATCCTTCTGAATCTGCTTAGTGTATTCATCTCTTGGTCTCCCTCTACGATTTTTACCCTCCACGCTGCCCTCCAATCCTAAATTTGTGATCCCTCCATGCCTCAGAACATGTCCTACCAACCGATCCCTTCTTCTAGTCAAGTTGTGCCACAAACTTCTCTTCTCCCCAATCCTATTCAATACCTCCTCATTAGTTACGTGATCTACCCACCTTATCTTCAGCATTCTTCTGTAGCACCACATTTCGAAAGCTTCTATTCTCTTCTTGTCCAAACTAGTTATCGTCCATGTCTCACTTCCATACATGGCTACACTCCATACAAATACCTTCAGAAACGACTTCCTGGCACCTAAATCTATACTCGATGTTAACAAATTTCTCTTCTTGAGAAACGCTTTCCTTGCCATTGCCAGTCTACATTTTATATCCTCTCTACTTCGACCATCATCGGTTATTTTACTCCCTAAATAGCAAAACTCCTTTACTACTTTAAGTGTCTCATTTCCTAATCTAATTCCCTCAGCATCACCCGACTTAATTTGACTACATTCCATTATCCTCGTTTTGCTTTTGTTGATGTTCATCTTATATCCTCCTTTCAAGACACTGTCCATTCCGTTCAACTGCTCTTCCAAGTCCTTTGCTGTCTCTGACAGAATTACAATGTCATCGGCGAACCTCAAAGTTTTTACTTCTTCTCCATGAATTTTAATACCTACTCCGAATTTTTCTTTTGTTTCCTTTACTGCTTGCTCAATATACAGATTGAATAACATCGGGGAGAGGCTACAACCCTGTCTCACTCCTTTCCCAACCACTGCTTCCCTTTCATGCCCCTCGACTCTTATAACTGCCATCTGGTTTCTGTACAAATTGTAAATAGCCTTTCGCTCCCTGTATTTTACCCCTGCCACCTTCAGAATTTGAAAGAGAGTATTCCAGTCAACATTGTCAAAAGCTTTCTCTAAGTCTACAAATGCTAGAAACGTAGGTTTGCCTTTTCTTAATCTTTCTTCCAAGATAAGTCGTAAGGTCAGTATTGCCTCACGTGTTCCAACATTTCTACGGAATCCAAACTGATCTTCCCCGAGGTCGGCTTCTACCAGTTTTTCCATTCGTCTGTAAAGAATTCGCGTTAGTATTTTGCAGCTGTGACTTATTAAACTGATAGTTCGGTAACTTTCACATCTGTCAACACCTGATTTCTTTGGGATTGGAATTATTATATTCTTCTTAAAGTCTGAGGGTATTTCGCCTGTCTCATACATCGTGCTCACCAGATGGTAGAGTTTTGTCATGACTGGCTCTCCTGAGGCCATCAGTAGTTCTAATGGAATGTTGTCTACTCCCGGGGCCTTGTTTTGACTCAGGTCTTTCAGTGCTCTGTCAAACTCTTCACGCAGTATCTTATCTCCCATTTCATCTTCATCTACATCCTCTTCCATTTCCATAACATTGTCCTCAAGTACATCGCCCTTGTATAAACCCTCTATATACTCCTTCCACCTTTCTGCTTTCCCTTCTTTGCTTAGAACTGGGTTGCCATCTGAGCTCTTGATATTCATACAAGTGGTTCTCTTCTCTCCAAAGGTCTCTTTAATTTTCCTGTAGGCAGTATCTATCTTACCCCTAGCGAGACAAGTCTCTACATCCTTACATTTGTCCTCTAGCCATCCCTGCTTAGCCATTTTGCACTTCCTGTCGATTTCATTTTTGAGACGTTTATATTCCTTTTTGCCTGCTTCATTTACTGCATTTTTATGCTTTCTCCTTTCATCAATTAAATTCAATATTTCTTCTGTTACCCAAGGATTTCTATTAGCCCGCGTCTTTTTACCTACTTGATCGTCTGCTGCCTTCACCACTTCATCCCTCAGAGCTACCCATTCTTCTTCTACTGTATTTCTTTCCCCCATTCCTGTCAATTGTTCCCTAATGCTCTCCCTGAAACTCTCTACAACCTCTGGTTCTTTCAGTTTATCCAGGTCCCATCTCCTTAAATTCCCACCTTTTTGCAGTTTCTTCAGTTTCAATCTGCAGTTCATAACCAATAGATTGTGGTCAGAATCTACATCTGCCCCAGGAAATGTCTTACAATTTAATACCTGGTTCCTAAATCTCTGTCTTACCATTATATAATCTATCTGAAACCTGTCAGTATCTCCAGGCTTCTTCCATGTATACAGCCTCCTTTCATGATTCTTGAACCAAGTGTTAGCTATGATTAAGTTATGCTCTGTGCAAAATTCTACAAGGCGGCTTCCTCTTTCATTCCTTCCCCCCAATCCATATTCACCTACTATGTTTCCTTCTCTCCCTTTTCCTACTGACGAATTCCAGTCACCCATCACTATTAAATTTTCGTCTCCCTTCACTACCTGAATAATTTCTTTTATCTCGTCATACATTTCATCTATTTCTTCATCATCTGCAGAGGTAGTTGGCATATAAACTTGTACTACTGTAGTAGGCATGGGCTTTGTGTCTATCTTGGCCACAATAATGCGTTCACTATGCTGTTTGTAGTAGCTTACCCGCACTCCTATTTTTTTATTCATTATTAAACCTACTCCTGCATTACCCCTATTTGATTTTGTATTTATAACCCTGTAATCACCTGACCAAAAGTCTTGTTCCTCCTGCCACCGAACTTCACTAATTCCCACTATATCTAACTTTAACCTATCCATCTCCCTTTTTAAATTTTCTAACCTACCTGCCCGATTAAGTGATCTGACATTCCACGCTCCGATCCGTAGAACGCCAGTTTTCTTTCTCCTGATAACGACGTCCTCTTGAGTAGTCCCCGCCCGGAGATCCGAATGGGGGACTATTTTACCTCCGGAATATTTTACCCAAGAGGACGCCATCATCATTTAATCATACAGTAGAGCTGCATGTCCTCGGGAAAAATTACGGCTGTAGTTTCCCCTTGCTTTCAGCCGTTCGCAGTACCAGCACAGCAAGGCCGTTTTGGTTAATGTTACAAGGCCAGATCAGTCAATCATCCAGACTGTTGCCCCTGCAACTACTGAAAAGGCTGCTGCCCCTCTTCAGGAACCACATGTTTGTCTGGCCTCTCAACAGATACCCCTCCGTTGTGGTTGCACCTACGGTACGGCCATCTGTATCGCTGAGGCACGCAAGCCTCCCCACCAACGGCAAGGTCCATGGTTCATGGGGGGACCCTTAACATAGACAAATGTAATGTATTGCGAATACATAGAAAGAAGGATCCTAAATTGTATGATTATATGATAGCGGAACAAACACTGGCAGCAGTTACTTCTGTAAAATATCTAGGAGTATGCGTGCGGAACGATTTGAAGTGGAATGATCATATAAAATTAATTGTTGGTAAGGGGGGTGCCAGGTTGAGATTCATAGGGAGAGTCCTTAGAAAATGTAGTCTATCAACAAAGGAGGTGGCTTACAAAACACTCGTTTACCTATACTTGAGTATTGCTCATCAGTGTGGGATCTGTACCAGGTCGAGTTGACAGAGGAGATAGAGAAGATCCAAAAAAGGGCAGCGCGTTTCGTCACAGGGTTATTTGGCAAGCGTGATAGCGTTACGGAGATGTTTAGCAAACTCAAGTGGCAGACTCTGCAAGAGAGGCGCTCTGCATCGCAGTGTAGCTTGCTGTCCAGGTTTCGAGAGGGTGCGTTTCTGGATGAGGTATCGAATATATTGCTTCCCCCTACTTATACCTCCCGACGAGACCACGAATGTAAAATTAGAGAGATTCGAGCGCGCACGGAGGCTTTCCGGCAGTTGTTCTTCCCGCGAACCATACGCGAGTGGAAGAGGACAGGGAGGTAATGACAGTGGCACCTAAAGTGCTCTCCGCCACACACTATTTGGTGGCTTCCGGAGTATAAATGTAAACGTAAATGTCCTTGCAAGGGACCTGTATGGAGGTCGTGGTTTGATGGTGTGGGATGGGATTGTGATTGGTGCACGTACACCCCTGCATGTCTTTGACAGAGGAACTGTAACAGGTTAGGTGTATCGGGACGTCATTTTGCACCAGTATGTCCGCCTTTTCAGGGGTGCAGTGGGTTCCACCTTCCTCCTGATGGATGATAACGCACGGCCCCACCGAGCTGCCATCGTGGAGGAGTGCATTGAAGCCGGCCGCGGTGGTCTCGCGGTTCTAGGCGCGCAGTCCGGAACCGCGCGACTGCTACGGTCGCAGGTTCGAATCCTGCCTCGAGCATGGATGTGTGTGATGTCCTTAGGTTAGTTAGGTTTAAATAGTTCTAAGTTCTAGGGGACTGACGACCACAGCTGTTAACTCCCATAGTGCTCAGAACCATTTTTTTTTTGAGTACATTGAAACAGAAGATATCAGGCGAATAGAGTGGCCTGCCTCCTCTACAGACCTAAACCTCATCGAGCACGTCTGGGATGCTCTCGGTAGACATATCGCTGCAAACTTCAGGAGCTTCGACAGGCACTTGTGCAAGAATGGGAGGCTGTACCCCAGCAGCTGCTCGACCACCTGATCAAGAGTATGCCAACCAGCTGTGTGGCCTGTGTACGTGTGCATGGTGATCATATCCCATATTGATGTCGGGGTACATGCGCAGGAAACAGTAGCGTTTTGTGCCACATGTGTTTCGGGACGGTTTTCTCAACTTATCACCAATACCGTGTACTTACAGATCTGAGTCGTGTGTGTTCCCTATGTGCCTATGCTATTAGCGCCAGTTTTGTGTAGTGCCACGTTGTGTGGCACCACATTCTGCAATTATCCTTAATTTATGAAGATGAGTGTAGGTAACTTATGTAAGTGATTAACATGGAAAAATACAGGTTAATGTAAGCGTGAGATAAGCCATTGCAAATGTGAAATGCTGGTACATTACTAATCGGTTTAACCGCTAGAATGTTGAATGCAACCATGCAAACGTGCATGCATTGTGTAATACAGGTGTTGGATGCCAGTGTGTGGGATGGAATTCCATGCCTGTTGCACGTGATCGGTCAATAGGGGAACACTTAATGCTGTTTGTAAATGACGCTGAAGTTGTTATCCGATGATGTCCCATATATGCGAGACTGAAGACAGATCTGCTGATCATGGAGGCCAAGGCGACATGTCAACAGTCTGTAGAGCATGTTGGTTTACAACAGCGGAATGCGGATGAGCGCTGTCCTGTTGGAAAACTGCCCGTGGAGTGCTGCTCATTAATGTACGTGGGATAAGCACGAGAGTGCTCCTGCTGTCGTACGAAGTCGCGCCCCAGACCACAATTCTAGGTGTAGGTCCAGTGTGCCTAGCGCGCAGACAGATTGGCTGCATCTCCTCAACTGGACTCCTAACGAACACACGACCATCACCGGCACCGCGGCGGAACCAACTTTCATCAACAAAGGCAACAGATATCCACTCTGCCCTCCAGCGAGCTCTCACTTCACCCCACCACTGAAGCTGCAAAAGGCGATGGTTTAGGGTCACTGGAAAGCGCGTTACAAGGCGTCTGGCTCGCGCTGTCCTTGAAGTTCAAATGGTTCAAATGGCTCTGAGCACTATGGGACTTAACATCTGTGGTCATCAGTCCCCTAGAACTTAGAACTACTTAAACCTAACTAACCTAAGGACATCACACACATCCATGCCCGAGGCAGGATTCGAACCTGCGACCGGAGCGGTCACGCGGTTCCAGACTGAAGCGCCTAGACCGCACGGCCACACCGGCCGGCTGTCCTTGAAGTAACTACACTGGTGTCCAAAAGTAAAGTAACAAAACGCTGTTTCCCCGTCCTGTGTGTAATTCACGATATAATCGTACAATCTGCCAACCAGATGTCTGTACGATTGTGTTCTGCAGGGACGATAGCATTCCAGTCAACGGACAGCCATGTCAACGGCGACGTCAGGGCACCTACGAAACGAGGTAGTGTTTACCGGGTAGCCCCACGTCCACAATCGCTTTTGAAACGTCCCCTTAGAAAAATTTATGAATTACTGTGCTGATAAACCTCTACGTTATTTAATTTTCAAACAGCTGAGCAAAACTGAACGTACATATTTCTCTTTTTACTTACTCTGATCAACACTAAACTGACAAAACAATATTTTTAGCGCAACTCAATCTGAATTTCAAAAATCCCTACAAAAGAATGGCCCTGACTAACAATAACCTATACTTTTCATGAATCACTTACCTCACAAAAATCTTCGTTACTCGAATTACTGCAATACAGCGAGCGTCAATACTGCTAGCTAAATAAAAGATTCTAACTACTGAAGGCACTAACTACTGAGAGGCATAGTTAGCAAATGAAAGATTTTGATAGAGAACAAACAATGTATTTATCTTAATAGTGTTCAAAAGTCATAATATATGTATCAGTTCATGACATCCAGTCTTACAAATTTAGTGTCTCTGATGGACGCACGTCCAGGTCATCCGCTCTCAAGCCTCCGCCATCTCTCTCCCCACATCCACCACTGCTGGCGGCTCACCTCCAACTGCGCAACGCTACGTGCTGTTTACATCCAACTGCCCAATACTACAATAGCGAATGTTCCAACAATGCCAACCAGCCACAGACTGCACACAGCACAGCCAGTGATTTTCATGTAGAGCGCTTGGTGGCGTTACCAGCATAAAAACCTAAACAGCCTAGTTACAATTTGTACACAGTCAAAGACGGTGCAGTGTAGCACAGAGAAGATGTCTGTTAGAGTCTTTGCGGCGGAGGGCCATATAAAGATAGGAAACGGGACAGCCGCAAACTGATGTGCCCGATGGCTTAATGTGAGCTGTTGTTGGTCGGATGGACGACAGTTTATAGAGACCGACACTGTATCCCGGAGACAAGGACAGGGCCGACCACTTGTGACTTCAGAAGAGGGGACCATTATTTGCCTGTAAGGGTACGATAGTACCGCCTTAGCACTGCACAGCAACTGACATGTGAGCTCGTTGCTCCACCAGACACGTTGTATCGAGGCAAACGGTGTGCAGAAGGCTTCAGCAGAGTGGCCATTATTGTCGGAAACCTGCTGTATGTCTACCTCCGACGCGTCTTCACAGAAGGGAACGTCTAGAGTGGAGTCATCAGTATGTTGCCTGGACGGTCGAACAGTGGGCCAATGGTGTTTTCACAGATGAGTCCCGGTTTAGTCTGCAGTGTGATTCTCGATTGATTTGTATCTCGAGGGCACGTGGAACACGATTTCAGGACAAGAACATTGTGGAAAGAGACCGGTATCTAGGAGGATGCCAAATGATGTGGGCAGGCATTATGTTGACGACTCGAACCCCTCTTCATGAAATTTTGCGGGTAAATCGGCAAGGTTTAACCCTTTCTTTACCGAATTTCGATGTTTTGAGAAAAAAAAATATCTGCATTCGTTTTTACACTTATTTAGGTGCATAAATGTAAAATATGATATAATTTTTTTTTATATGTTTTATTCCAAAAAATTTTTAATGTTGCTTTTAAGCAACAGTGGTTCTTACAGGTGGTGACATCATAGAAACAAAATTCAATAAACATGGGTTCATGTAAGCAAAATATGGGTTTATACGTCACATTTTATAGCTTAGAAGTCTACGCACAGCATTTTTATTATTGACAATGTGGTGATGACTAATTTTCCTTCGAGTAATTAACATATTCAGCTTTGTGTATTAGTAAAAATTTGAAATTTTTGTACTGCAAACATTTCACTGTTTTACTTGATCGTATCTCATCAGACATCAGTGTGTGTTGTATCTTTGCCTTATGAAGTTATTATATTCCATGAAAGATGTGGAAACACTTCTTATTTACTGTGAGACACAGATGCACTTTACACTTGGTGTAAAAAATTTGTGTAGTAGACTCAGTGCAAACTTTACATCGACCTTTCTTCTCTACCATATCTGCAAAGTGTTCGAACCCATCAAAACGCACATCCATAACTGGAGCTGCACATACAGTCCTTTTTGCTGCAGGAGTCCTTGTCAATATTTCAGAACTTGGTCTTCCTCTCTTTTTTTGGGAACCTCATTTCCCCGCAAGCAGTAGACTTGCAGCAATATTAGCTTGGAACTGCAGGAGTGACATCTTTTAGGTTTTGCCACGTTGTACCATATGACGACGGTGGAGTAGCCATCCATTGACAACTGCTACAGACAAACACCAGTACACAAAGCGCATATACCACTTCCATGACCTCAAGTTGATACGGTATAGTTCTATCAACATGTCAGCAAGATCCACGCCCCCCATATGTTTGTTGTACTTTTCCACTATGTAAGGTCTAGTTACATCAATGAATTTCTTTTCAGATGCAGAATAGCGTCTACATGTTGACAAGGGCTCAACACAAGCATATGTTGACACGAAATTTATGCATTTTCTGTCAAACCAGCGTACTAAAGCTACATTGTTTGTTGTCTCCACTCTCCAGTCACAGGAGCCACGTCCAGTTTTCTTGAGCTCCGCTTCAGTTTTCAAGGGACATTTTCCTATCCTGTCTGTCCTGATAGTGCCACAGAATTCAATGCCCCTTTCTTTCAGGGCAATTGCAAATTCTATAGAAGAAAACCAACTATCAGCAAACACTTTGAAATGCCGTTTCTCTGGCAATGTTTCCGTCAATGCCAAAACAATATCCCCAGACAAACCTAATCCTCTATCACTGCAGGTGTTTTGGCCAACATAAATTTCAAAATCATACATCATGCCTGAAGCACCAGCTCTCGTAAAAGATTTGTAGCCCCACTTGTGAGGCTTATTTCTTATTTACTGTTTCAAACCGCTTCTACCCTTGAATGGTATTATCTGTTCATCAACAGCTTGGTATTCTTCTGGAGGGAGTGTCTTCAATGATGACTGCAATGCAGATAAAAGTGGGCAAATCTTGAAGAGTTTGTCAGGATTACTATTAGCTTCAGGCAAGTCTTGATTATTGACAACTTGAAAATACTGCAGAAGCTGTAAGAAGCGAGTTCTGCTTATCACATCAGCTACTGGTGAATACCTACACTCATTCGACCAGTATAAATGAATGGAAGGCATTTTGATTATGCCCATGTGCAGTAAAATACCAACAAACTGCTCCATTTCATTTTTGCTCGTCTGCAAAGAAACTGAATCTTTCTGCAAAGCATAGATATTGGATTGTTCAGCAATGAGTTCAAATACGTCATCATTCATAAATATTTTATAATATTGCAAAGGTGTCATTTCCTCTACTGGTGGTGGTGGAAGTGATCCTTTCCATTCTGTGTCTTGTACCAAAAAATCACTTTTTCTAAATTTATAATCACTACGCTTACATCTATGTTTTACTTGCTGCTGCTGCTGCTGCTCCTGCTCACGTGTAGATGGTGCTCCTTCATTTGTATTGTTGTCGCTTACATCTGATTTTGGCTGAGAATCAATAACTTTACCACACCTGACTGCATCAGTCTGAAATTTAAAGACATTGACGTCTAAAATACGTATTTATACTTACAATTATGTACTTTCTCAATATTATTTCTGTTAGTGGTCCCTACCTTTGGAAATTCATATTCTGTCTCTTGCTCCTCTCTAATTGCCGAAATTTCAGCTCCATCCTCCTTTTCCACCACCTGAATGAAATTCATGACAGCTGCTTCGGAAATAGCTTCAGAACTTTCATCAATTTCGACAGTTTCATCTTTATCTTCGTCCCCAACATCTGATATATCCCCATCAGGGACATCAATGTATGCATTGAACTCATTATCGGGTAAATTCATAATATATTCTAGGTCAGCATCAGTCAAAAAGCCAGACATAGTGACGCAATATTTAAAAAGTGTCTAGAATGTGATTTTATACCTGCAAAGCAAAATTTCAAACACCTACATCAATAGATTTGTAAAGCGAGGCATTATATTACGGAATTTCCACTCAATTCCACTGTTGCTTTGAAGCAACATAAGGTTTTTCGCAGTTTATCTTATCTGGAAATCATTATGCAAGTCAAATGTATGATGTACTTATGCAGGAAGGATTGTCACAACACACGATAATTATTTGACTGTTAACGAAAGTGCAAAACTTACGTATTTTACACGTTTTTTATCATCAATTCTTCACAATGAAGACTCCAGCAACTAGTCACGTTCAACAATTGTTTCCTTATTCCCGCGCGTTAGTTCCTGCCATCTGTTGTCAGGAACAGTCACTACTGGCATGGAGCTTCAAGTAAACAGTGGTAAAGAGTAGTTAAAATCGGTTTGATGCAAAATTCATCTATGGGAAGACGATGTTTCTTATAAGCTACGCTGGTAAAGAAAGGGTTAACTGGTGTCAGGTATCGTGACGAGAACTTGGGACCGCATTTGCGGTTGTTGCGAGGTCTACATCTACATCTATATGGTTACTCTGAAATTCACACTTAAGTGCCTGGCAGAGGGTTCATCGAACCATTTTCATACTACTTCTCTACCATTCCACTCTCGAATGGCGCGTGGGAAAAAGGAACACTTAAATCTTTCCGTTCGAGCTCTTATTTCTCTTATTTTATAATAATGATCATTTCTCTGTACGTAGGTGGTGTCAACAAAATATTTTCGCATTCGGAAGAGAAAGTTGGTGATTGAAATTTCGTAAATAGATCTCGCTGCAAAGAAAACCGCCTTTGTTTCAGTGAGTGCGTTTCATATCTGTGACACTCTCAGCACTATTGCGCGATAACACGAAACGAGCTGCCCTTCTTTGCACTTTTTCGATGTCCTCCATCAACCCCACCTGGTAAGGATCCCATACCGCGCAGCAATATTCCTGCAGAGGATGGACAGGCTGTCTCTTTAGTGGGTTTGTCGCATCTTCTAAGTGTTCTGCCAACAAAGCGCAGTCTTTGTTTCGCCTTCCCCACAATATTATCTACGTGGTCTTTCCAATTTAAGTTGCTCGTAATTGTAATTGCTAGGTATTTAGACGAAATGACAGCCCTTTGATTTGTGCGATTTATCGTATACCTCAAATTTATCGGATTTCTTTTAGTACCCATGTGGATGACCTCGGCACTTTTCTTTGTTTAGTGCTAATTGCCACTTTTCGCACCATACAGAAATTCTCTCTAGATCATTTTGTAATTGATCGTCTGATGATTTTACTAGGCGGTAAATTACAGCGTCATCTGCAAACAATCTAAGGGGACTGCTCAGATTATCACCTAGATCATTTATATAAATCAGGAACAGCAGAGGGCCTATGACACTACCTGGTGAGTAATTCTCGATTGATTCGGATCTCGAGGACACGTGCAATACTATTTCAAGAGAAAAATGTTGTGGGCCCAGACTTCGTACTGATGGACGACAATGCTCGACCTCTTAGAGCACGGGTGGTTGATGTTTTTTGGAAGATGGAAGATACTGCACACATGTGGTGGCCTGCACGCTCTCCGAGTCTGGGATGCAGTAGGGAGACGGGTTGCATCACGTCAGCACCCACCAACCACTCTCCAAGACTGCGAGCAGCTCTGCAGGAAGAATGGGCGTTATTACATCAACATGCGACTGACGACATTATTCATAGCATGCCCCTTCGCTGTCAGGCTTGTATTGCTGCCAGAGGTGGTCACGCCCCATACTGAGCACATTAACCAGTTGTTGGAATGTGTGTGCAAATCCGTGAAGTTGGAAAAAACGAAGAACATTTTTGTCTACCGTTATGCATGTTGCAGTTGTTTACGTTCTGTATTCCGTGCATTATTTCTACTTTACTATGACCAGTTTATACTGTTCTGGCCGGCCGGAGTGGCCGTGCGGTTCTAGGCGCTACAGTCTGGAACCGAGCGACCGCTACGGTCGCAGGTTCGAATCCTGCCTCGGACATGGATGTTTGTGATGTGCTTAGGTTAGTTAGGTTGTAAGTAGGCTGTTTATGTTTTCTTTATGTAAGTAGGCTGTTTATGTTTTCTTATTGGCAACGTTACGTAGCGCTCTCTGTATGAAAATCACTGGCTGTGCTGTGTGCAGTCTGTGGCTAGTTTGCATTGTTGTCTGCCATTGTAGTGTTGGGCAGCGGCAGCTGGATGTGAACAGCGCGTAGCGTTGCGCAGTTGGAGGTGAGCCGCCAGCAGTGGTGGATGTGCGAAATGAGATGGCGGATTTTTGAGTACAGAATGGATGTCTGAACTGCTATATATATTATGACTATTAAGGTAACTACATTGTTTGTTCTCTATTAAAATCTTTCATTTGCTAACTATGCCTACTAGTAGTTAGTGCCTTCCGTAGTTTGAATCTGTTATTTAGCTGGCAGTAGTGGCGCTCGCTGTATTGCTGTAGCTTGAGTAACGAAGATTTTTGTGAGGTAAGTGATTTGTGAAAGGTATAGGTTAATGTTAGTCAGGGCCATTCTTTTGTAGGGATTTTTGAAAGTCAGATTGCGTTGCGCTAAAAATATTGTAAGGTTTAATTAGTTCTAAGTTCTAGGCGACTGATGACCTCAGAAGTTAAGTCGCATAGTGCTCAGAGCCATTTTATACTGTTCTGTGGCAAAATAAACGCAACATTGCAAAATTTCCATTTGTTGCTTTCACGTTGGACACCGGTGTAATATGTAACGGTTCGTTTTCTCACTTGGGTGGCAAGTGCTGCTCAAATTGTTGCTGCAGTGCGATGCGCCAGAGCCATACGCCGAACACGATGGTCTTTCCTACCGGTAGTGCGACGTGGCCGTCTGGAGATCGGTCTTGTCGTGACCGTACATCCTCGTGACCGCCGCTGCCAGCAATCATGTACAGTGGCTACACTCCTACTGAGTCTTTCTGCAGTATCGCAGAAGGGACGTCCCGTTTCTCGTAGCCCTATTACGCGACCTCGTTCAAACACACTGGTCAGTCAGGTGTTGAGAACGGGATATAAGAATATAACATCAACTCACCACGTCCAGTCTCAAACGTAACTACCGCTCACGAGCGTTACAGAGCGTTACAAACCTGATTTGCGTCCTCATAGCGGCGCAATTAGTAACACTCCTATGCGACTGGCACGAATTTTCAATGCACATAATTCTTGAGCTCTAATAGAAATGAGCGTTTGGCGTCATTGGCCGGGTGGCCCCTTGCGGGGCAGGTCCGACTGCCTTGGTGCAGGTCTTATTATATTCGACGCCACAGTGGGCGACCAGCGCTCCGGATGGGGATGAAATGATGATGAAGACAACACAACACCCAGTCCCTGAGCGGCAAAAATCTCCGACCCAGCCGGGAATCGAACCCGGGCCCGTAGGACAGCAGTCCGTCACTCTGATCACTCAGCAGTCGGGGCCGACTCTTCAGATGTAGTAACACGCCTACCAACTTTCGTGTATGTCGCACGACTCCTCCTCGGTGCAGCGATTCTTTTCCGTCAGTGCATATGCAAAGTGTGTGCAATAAGCTCTTCTTTCCAGCGTAAACTGATGAACGGCGGGAGACTTCCTTCGATGCAGATGCGGTGGGAGACATTCATGCACCACCGTAATTTTTTTCCTCACCAGCAGAAAGCGTCAGTCGCTGGGAGTCGAAGCCGGTCTTAGAGTGAGTCCGTATAGTCAGTGGTCGTCGGATTGCAGTAAGTTATAAAGTGACGGTACATACGGAACAGCGATATCAATAAAGTGAACAACTCATCCATAAAAAAGTGGTACAACAGCATTAAAGATATGTGAAGGTCAAGATGCTGTATCCTCTGGCTTTCATGAGGTGGTGCATCATGAGTACGCAGGAAAAAGCACAAAGGAACACTACCAGGATCTCCTCTGTCACCTTCACGACGTGTGCCTCAAACAACCGGATCTGTGAGCAGCAAAAATGTGGCAGCTTCATCACGATAACGCACCCCCCCCCCTCGCCCCATTCTGCGCACCTCATTAACACTTTCCTCGCCGAACAGAACGTTCCTGTAGTTGGTCAAGCTTCTGCTGAAAGGTCCCCTCGTGACTGTTGGCTATTTCCCAAGCTGAAAATGCTCCTGGAACGGAAACGATTTCAGTCGAGACATGTGAAACACAACGAGCTAATTGATCGCCATTCCAAAAGACGTGTACGAGATTTCGAATAATGGGGCGAGCGCTGGAAGAACTGTACGCATTACCAAGGACCATGGTTATTTCCAAATCAATAAATTTATTTCTGCCAACCAAAGGTTCGATACTGCATACCAAAAAAGTGAAGCACCCAGTAACAGAAGAGGAAGCGAAACTTCACGCATTGAGAGGTATTTCACTGATTAAAAAAATCGAGAGAAATTTACAAAGAATTTGACTGTAAGATACCATTTATCACTATGATGTTGTGCCCCTCTGGCCTGGATGAATGCACTGTTTCGGTTGCGGAGGGCGTCATTAAGCTCCTTCTCATGAGGCGTGGTGACGTGCAAGTGGTGTACTGGTCCTTGATATCCTCGACACTTGCAGCGGGAGAGAGTTCACATCCATGTGTGGTGCCACTCACGAAAAAAAAAAAAAGGAAGAAGAAACGAACATCAGAATTTTACATGCCATAGACAGTGTAGACATTAAGACAGAGCTCGGATTACTAAATGATGGTGGAGGAAATCGGCTGATTTCTTTTCAACACTGCCGGTTGCCTGGAGCGATCTTGGGATCTGAACCATCATCCCTTCAAATGCGAGTCCAGTGAGCCAACAAACGTGCTGTTGGGTACAGATCTGGGGATTTTTGTAGCCACTGGAGTATCGCAACTTCATTCAGACAGTTGATAGGCATGACTACCGTGTGCGGTACAGTCCTGTTGAAAACTGCTCCTGTTGAAAAGTGGTACCACCATACTGTCGCATGGGAGGTAACACATGAGGCAACTATATGTCCGTGATGTACCTTTGTTCTCAGAATGAGATTTTCACTCTCCAGCGGAGTGTGCGCTGATATGAAACTTCCTGGTAGATTAAAACTGTGTGCCCGACCGAGACTCGAACTCGGGACCTTTGTCTTTCGCGGGCAAGTGCTCTACCATCTGAGCTACCGAAGCACGAGTCACGCCCGGTCCTCACAGCTTTACTTCTGTCAGTATCTCGTCTCCTACCGCTGCAGAGTGAAAATCTCATTCTGGAAACATACCCCAGGCTGTGGCTAAGCCATGTCTCTGCAGTACCCTTTCTTTCAGGAGTGCTAGTTCTGCAAGCTACGCAGGAGAGCTTTTGTAAAGTTTGGAAGGTAGGAGACGAGATACTGGCAGAAGTAAAGCTGTGAGGACGGGGCGTGAGTCGTGCTTCGGTAGCTCAGATGGTAGAGCACTTGCCCGCGAAAGGCAAAGGTCCCGAGTTCGAGTTTCGATCGGGCACACAGTTTTAATCTGCCAGGAAGTTTCATACCTTTGTTCTCTCAGTCACTCCAGTCACCAGCCACAACATGAGACTAGGAGTATCGCCATTGTGCTTATCCAAAACATTGAAAGAATGAGACCTCATCCCAGGTTGCCGCCATACTCGCCATCGACCATTATCCAAGGCAGTGCAGTACGGCACCTCTCCAAATGCAGTCATTTTTGTGTGGTGTTTACATCAGCCTACGCATAGGAGAGTAATTTCTTAGTCTGGTTCCTGATCTTCTCCAACGAATGATACAGATTGTTGCGGGGAGTCCATCACTTGTTCTCAGATGGCAGGCACGGACATGAAGGAGTTACGAAGTGCCCGCTCCACAATGTGGCAATCCATCGTTGTGATGGACTGGAGTGTGCTCCCAGGCTTCCATTCAGTTCGACATCAGGCCACTGTCTATTTGAGTGCCCCACAAATGTGGATATTGCACGATTCAATCAGCTGGCCAAATTGATATAATAAAGCTCTTTCAAACTTCGTCAGATGCCAATAATGCAGTTTCACACGAGTACGTGTCATCCTCGTGTCCTTCAGTAATCGCTCAAAATATGACTCCTTTCACGCCTCGTATATGCAATATTTTTTTTTTTTTTTTGTCATCAGTCTACTGACTGGTTTGATGCGGCCCGCTTCGAATTCCTTTCCTGTGCTAACCTCTTCATCTCAGAGTAGCACTTGCAACCTACGTCCTCAATTATTTGCTTGACGTATTCCAATCTCTGTCTTCCTCTACAGTTTTTGCCCTCTACAGCTCCCTCTAGTACCATGGAAGTCATTCCCTCATGTCTTAGCAGATGTCCTATCATCCTGTCCCTTCTCCTTATAAGTGTTTTCCACATATTCCTTTCCTCTCCGATTCTGCGTAGAACCTCTTCATTCCTTACCTTATCAGTCCACCTAATTTTCAACATTCGTCTATAGCACCACATCTCAAATGCTTCGATTCTCTTCTGTTCCGGTTTTCCCACAGTCCATGTTTCACTACCGTACAATGCTGTACTCCAGACGTACATCCTCAGAAATTTCTTCCTCAAATTAAGGCCGGTATTTGATATTAGTAGACTTCTCTTGGCCAGAAATGCCTCTTTTACCATAGCGAGTCTGCTTTTGATGTCCTCCTTGCTCCGTCCGTCATTGGTTATTTTACTGCCTAGGTAACAGAATTCCTTAACTTCATTGACTTCGTGACCATAAATCCTGATGTTAAGTTTCTCGCTGTTCTCATTTCTACTACTTCTCATTACCTTCGTCTTTCTCCGATTTACTCTCAAACCATACTGTGTACTCATTAGACTGTTCATTCCGTTCAGCAGATCATTTAATTCTTCACTTTCACTCAGGATAGCAATGTCATCAGCGAATCGTATCATTGATATCCTTTCACCTTGTATTTTAATTCCACTTCTGAACCTTTCTTTTATTTCCATCATTGCTTCCTCGATGTACAGATTGAAGAGCAGGGGCGAAAGGCTACAGCTTTGTCTTACACCCTTCTTAATACGAGCACTTCGTTCTTGATCGTCCACTCTTATTATTCCCTCTTGGTTGTTGTACATATTATATATGACCCGTCTCTCCCTATAGCTTACCCCTACTTTTTTCAGAATCTCGAACAGCTTGCACCATTTTATATTGTCGAACGCTTTTTCCAGGTCGACAAATTCTATGAAATTGTCTTGATTTTTCTTTAGCCTTGCTTCCATTATTAGCCGTAACGTCAGAATTGCCTCTCTCGTCCCTTTACTTTTCCTAAAGCCAAACTTATCGTCACCTAGCGATTTCTCAATTTTCTTTTCCATTCTTCTGTATATTATTCTTGTAAGCAGCTTCGATGCATGAGCTGTTAAGCTGATTGTGCGATAATTCTCGCACTTGTCAGCTCTTGCCGTCTTCGGAATTGTGTGGATGATGCTTTTCCGAAAGTCAGATGGTATATCGCCAGACTCATATATTCTACACACCAACGTGAATAGTCGTTTTGTTGCCACTTCCCCCAATGATTTTAGAAATCATGGATTACGCTAACGCACTCTGCTGACTGTTCTACATGTCACATACAATTACAGCTCTAATCATTTACATACCTGTCGATGGTGTGTATGTGCACGAAGTTACAGTGACATCGGACCAGGTCTCCTGGGTACATTACTTTTTGTCAGGCAATATATATACAGGGTGAGTCACTAACTATTGCCACCTAGAATAACTCCGAAAGTATGATAGGAGCTGAAAAGTTTGTGGGGCAAAAGTTGCATGGGACAACGGGGGCCGTAATATGGCGTTGGTTTTTTGTTCCTAGGTGGGGTCGCGTCCGTAATATGAAGGTCAACCTTTTTTTTTTTAATGGGATGCTGTAGTTTGGTACTTGTTTTCTGATAGCAGCTATTGAGACGAATCCA
This sequence comes from Schistocerca cancellata, assembly GCF_023864275.1. Lineage (NCBI taxonomy): Eukaryota > Metazoa > Arthropoda > Insecta > Orthoptera > Acrididae > Schistocerca > Schistocerca cancellata. The sequence goes on along the minus strand of NC_064631.1, from coordinate 106,890,075 downwards.
ATGATGTGTAACACTAAGGTCTTTGAAGGTCAAAAAGGTGGCATGAACGTCCATTTAGAGGTGTTCGAAGTGATGACCATTGGTATCAATGCAGTGCTGCAATCTTCTTATCATGGATTGAGTGGTATTCCTTATCACTTCGGCAGTTATCGAAGCACATGCTCTGACAATTCTCTCTCGTATATCCTGCAAATAGTAAATATTCGCCGAATCGGGGTATCCATATAACGTGCCACTGACATGTAAACACGATTCGACAGTTCCGCAGTACAACACTAATAGGAACGGTAAGACTGGTATCGTTGAATCAATCCAATGTCAATAATATATTTCTTCGAAGAACAAGTCGATACTTACGGGGAATGCCAACGAAATTCAGTGAGAGCTAGAGACTTATACGCTGAAAGATATCCTCAACGTACTCACCCTACACGTCGTACATTTAAATACGTGTATGATAAATTGAGAGCAACTGGATCTTTAACGCATCAAAAATATATCTGGCAAAGGAAAGTTACTAACGAAGAAACGGAAGTTGGTACTCTTGCCACTGTGGTTCGAGATCCTTGTGTTAGTTTGCATTAAATCGCAAGGCCAGGGTAGTGTTGTTCATGTTCTGCATCACCATAAATATCATCCTTACCATATCAGTCTGCACCAAGAACTAACTGGTACGGATTGTATGCGTCGCATTGGATTCTGCCGTTGGGCTCAACTTCAGATCGAGAGGGATGACAAATTTGTTAATTTGATTTTATTTACTGACGAGGGTACATTCATGAACCATGAAATGTTAATTTGCATAACTTGCGTTACTGGGCAACTGAAAATCCATGTTGGCTGCGGCAAGTTGCACACTAAAACCCGTGATCGGTGAAAGTACGGTGTGGGATTCTGGAGGACAGACATTAAGTCTCTTATTGGAAGAAATACCTTTAGGAATAAGGAATAGAATGTGATATCCAACACGATGGGTGTCCGGCACATTTTTCGCTGATGGCTAGAAATGAGTTGCAGAAACAATTCTCAGATCGTTGAATTGGACGCTGACGAGATGTGTCGTGGCCTGATCGTTCGCCAGACTTGACGCCTCTGGATTTTTTCTTGTGGGGATTCGAAAAAGACATTGTTTATAAAGACGTTCCAACTACACCTGAAGATATGCGAGAGAGAACTCTCAGAGCATGTACTTCGATAACTGACAAAGTAATAAGGAATACCACTCAATCCATGATAAGAAGGTAGCAGCACTGCATTGATACCAACGGTCATCACTTCGAACACCTTCAATGTGTAACCACATTATTGGATTCGTCTCGATAACCGCTTTCAGAAAATAAGTACCGAACTATAGCATCCCATTAAAATTGCTACACCAAGAAGAAATGCACATGATAAACGGGTATTCATTGAACAAATATATTATACTAGAACTGACATGTGATTACATTTTCACGCAGTTTGGGTGAATAAATCCTCAGAAATCAGTATCCAGAACAACCACCTCTGGCCGTAATAACGGTCTTGATGCGCCTGGGCATTGAGTCAAACATAGCTTGGATGGCGTGTACAGGTACAGCTGCCCATGCAGCTTCAACACGATACCACAGTTCATCAAGAGTAGTGACTGGCGTATTGTGACGAGCCAGTTGCTCGGCCACCATTGACCAGACGCTTTCAATTGGTGAGAGATCTGGAGAATGTGTTGGCCAGGACAGCAGTCGAACATTTTCTGTATCCAGAAACGCCCGCACAGGACCTGCAACATGCGGTCGTGCATTATCCTGCTGAAATATAGGGTTTCGCAGGAATCGAATGAAGTGTAGAGCCACGGGTCGTAACACATCTGAAATGTAACGTCCACTGTTTAAAGTGCCGTCCACGCGAACAAGAGTTGACCTAGACATGTAACCGATGGCACCCCGTACCATCACGCCGAGTGATACGCCAGTATGGCGATGACGAATACACGCTTCCAATGTGCGTTCCCCGCGATGTCGCCAAACACGGACGCGACCATCATGATGCTGTAAACAGAACTTGGATTCATCCGAAAAAATTATGTTTTGCCATTCGTGCATCCAGGTTCGTCGTTGAGTACACACCATCGCAATCGCTCCTGTCTGTGATGCAGCGTCAAGGGTAACCGCAGCCATGGTCTCCGAGCTGATAGTCCATGCTGCTGCAAACGTCGTCGAACTGTTCGTGCAGATGGTTGTTGTCTTGCAAACGTCCCCATCTGTTGACTCGGGGACCGAGACGTGGCTGCACGATCCGTTACAGCCATGCGGATAAGATGCCTGTCGTCTCGACTGCTAGTGATACGAGGCCTTTGCGATCCAGCACGGCGTTCCGTATTACCCTCCTGAACCCACCGATTCCATATTCTGCTAACAGTCATTGGATCTCGACCAACGCGAGCAGCAATGTCGCGATACGATAAACCGCAATCGCGATAGGCTACAATCCGACCTTTATCAAAGTCGGAAACGTGACGGTACGCGTTTCTTCTCCTTACACGGGGCATTACAACAACGTTTCACCAGGCAACGCCGGTCAACTGCTGTTTGTGTATGAGAAATCGGTTGGAAACCTTCCTCATGTCAGCACGTTGTAGGTGTCGCCATCGGCGCCAAACTTGTGTGAATGCTCTGAAAAGTTAATCATTTGCATGTCACAGCATCTTCTTCCTCTCGTCGGTTAAATTTCGCGTCTGTAGCACGTCATCTTCGTGGTGTAGCAATTTTAATGGCCAATATATATATAATTGGTATTTTGCCCTTAAAGAGCGCATTTGGACTAAACTACATGGCCAGTTCCTTTTGCTGCCTTCCTTGCTGCCCAAACTTCCCTCATTCGCTCGCTGTGTTTCTGTTTCCGGTCCTCTGTCCATGCTTCTTGTCGGCTTTGTGTCTTCGGCTTTATCTTGATTGCCTTTTTGGTAGCCCATATTTCTTTCATCTTCCGCCTGTGAACTTGCTTGCGTTCTGCGGTCCATTTTACGCCTGTTCGTTTGTCACATTGTATCTCATGTAGTTTACTTTTCTTAATGATGTTTCTGAATTGTATTCTGTCGTTTATTGTGTCTGCTGTTATGTTGAGTTGGTTAAGGTCGTTTTTTACCTCTGCCACCCATTTGTTGTTTCTAGTGGTTACACAGTCAAAGGTCTATTTGGTCAGTCTGTGTGATGGCATTCTGTATAGGTGTCCATAGAATTTTAGTCTGCGTTTTCTAATCTTTTCTGTGATTGTCTCCGTATGTTTGTATAGTTCCTCTGTAGGTTTCTTGGTCCATATTCCATTGTTGTTAGTTGCACCAAATAGTTTCCTAAGTATTTTCCGTTCTACTTTTTCTAGTTGTCTGATACGTGTATGCCCTAGGATTAGTGTGGTCTGTGCTGCATATAGTGCCTCGGGGAGCACCACCGTGTCGTAGAGGCGTAATTTGGCTTTTTGTGAGATAGACTTCTTCTTGTAATGATTCCACACTACTTTGTATGCCTTCTCCAGTTTAGTTTTTCTTTCTTCGTTTGAGTCTCTTATGTCCACTCATTTGTAGTGTTTCACCGAGGTATTTGAAGTTTGCCGTTTTGTAAATCGTGCCATACATTGTGTTCAGAGATGAGAGCTTATTTGTGCTCATAAACTGTGTCTTTTCGTAAGAGATCTGTAGTCCAGTTTTGGAAGCGATTTCGTGTAGTTTTTCAATAGCGTCTTTTGTTTCTTTTGTACCTTTCGTGAAAATCGCCAAATCGACTGCAAAAGCCAGGCATTTAATCTGTAGGTTTCCTAAGGTTATCCCCTGTTGTGATGTTTCCCATTCTTTTATTACCTTATCTAACACCAGATTAAAAAGGAGAGGTGAGAGGCCATCGCCTTGTCGGACACCTGTGCGAATTTCAATTGGGTCTGAACTTTACTTTGAAGGTCGTGTTGGTTAAAGTTTGCTCTATGATAGCCCGTGTTTTGTTGTCTACTTTGTATTCTGCTAGAATTTTGAAGGGGGTTTTCCGGTCGATAGAATCTTAGGCCTTTTTGAAGTCGACAAAGGTAGTGATCAGGTTCTGTTTGTGTTGTAAAATCATTTCCAGGTTCCAAATTTGCTCCGCACAAGACCGCCCTTTACGGAAGCCTGCTTGGTATTCCCCAATCAAGTGGTCGGTCCGGCATTCTAGTCTGTTTAGTAAAGCTTTAGAGAGGATCTTGTATGTAGTTCTGGGTCTTGTAACTTCCAGATTTCCGCGATGATGCCGTCTTCTCCTGGTGCTCTACTATTCTTGAGTGACTTGATTATTTTTTTAACTTCTTCTAGAGTTGGAGGTTCATATCTGGATTGTACATGCTCGTTTCTGTCATTTCTTCCATAGGGGGGTCCGTGTTGAGCAGTTTTTCAAAGTACTTTGCCAGAATGTCACAATTGTTATTGGTATTGGTTTCTAGGGTTCCATCCGGTCTTCTAAAGCACAAGTTGGGTGGTTGATATCCAGTCATATTTTCTCTGAACGTTCTGTAGAAGTTTTTTGTATTGTTCTTCATGAAGTCCGATTCGATCTCCGTCAGTCGCCGCTTATCATACTGTCGTTTCTCACTGCGAATGATTTTGCTTGACTGTTTCTGTGTTTTCAGGAAGTTCATCCAATTCTCTTGGGATTTATGGCTACTAAATTTTTTCCATGCACTGATTCGTTGGTCAATAGCTTGGTCACATGTGGTTCCACCAACGGTGTTTCCTTGTGCTAGTTTCATGGCCTCTCGGATTCTTCCTGAAAGTTGTGTCCAGTCTGTCGTTTTCTCCATTTTAATTTTGTCTAATATTTGTGTCTGGTTTAAAGTAAGGTATTCTGGATCTTGTCTAACAATTCTGTTCTTCTGGAGCTTTTTCTTGGGCAAAAGACGAATCCTGATCTGTAGTAGGTGGTGGTCTGAGTCGAAGCAGCCTTTACGTGTGTCTGGGTTCAAAATTTCTCTTTGTGAGTCTTTCTGGACTTTTACGTGGTCGATTTGTAGTTCTTGCTTTCCGCTGGGGAACTTCCATGTGCTAAGTTTCCGTGTTGGTTTCTTGAATTTTGTTGACATAATGGCGAGGTCGTGGCTTTTGCAAAAGTCTATCAGGTGTTTTCCGTTTTTGTTTGTGTCCTTGTGTGGAGTATGTTTTCCTGTGGTATGTCTGTATATCTTTTCTTTTCCGATTTTAGCGTTGAAGTCTCCCAGTATTATTTTGACTCTATGTGCAGGAATTTTTGAGATAGTTTCTTCCATTGTCGTCCAGAAGTCATCAATTTCGTCCGGGTTTTTCCTGTTGTAGTCATTAGACGGTGCATGTGCGTTGATTATTGTGTAGGATTCGTTGGCTGATTTCACTGTGATGGTGCTGATTCTTTCGTTTGGTGACGAAAAGTCGATTATGCTGTCCGTGATGAACCTGTGTTCTGCAAATCCTGTGCCAAAAAGCCTCTATTTTGTGTGTGTGTGATATCTATCCAAACTTCGCGTCAGTCGCATGAGAGTGGCGCAACCAGCACCACTCTGAGGATGCAAATCAGGTTTGCCGTAACTGCACGCCGTAACGGTTGTGAGCGTTAGTTAGCTTTGAGATTGCGCCGGGTGTGATTACGTTAGTGAAGAATGCCTTATTCCGATAAAGACGCCATTATCAGTACTTCACTGAGTTTGAATCTACATCTACATCTACATTTATACTCCGCAAGCCACCCAACGGTGTGTGGCGGAGGGCACTTTACGTGCCACTGTCATTACCTCCCTTTCCTGTTCCAGTCGCGTATGGTTCGCGGGAAGAACGACTGTCTGAAAGCCTCTGTGCGCGCTCTAATCTCTCTAATTTTCATTCGTGATCTCCTCGGGAGGTATAAGTAGGGGGAAGCAATATATTCGATACCTCATCCAGAAACGCACCCTCTCGAAACCTGGACAGCAAGCTACACCGCGATGCAGAGCGCCTCTCTTGCAGTGTTTGCTCCGCTATCATATAATCATACAATAAAGGATCCTTCTTTCTATGTATTCTCAATACATTACATTTGTCTATGTTAAGGGTCAGTTGCCACTCCCTGCACCAAGTGCCTATCCGCTGCAGATCTTCCTGCATTTCGCTACAATTTTCTAATGCTGCAACTTCTCTGTATACTACAGCATCATCCGCGAAAAGCCGCATGGAACTTCCGACACTATCTACTAGGTCATTTATATATATTGCGAAAAGCAATGGTCCCATAACACTCCCCTGTGGCACGCCAGAGGTTACTTTAACGTCTGTAGACGTCTCTCCGTTGATAACAACATGCTGTGTTCTGTTTGCTAAAAACTCTTCAATCCAGCCACACAGCTGGTCTGATATTCCGTAGGCTCTTACTTTGTTTATCAGGCGACAGTGCGGAACTGTATCGAACGTCTTCCGGAAGTCAAGAAAAATAGCATCTACCTGGGAGCCTGTATCTAATATTTTCTGGGTCTCATGAACAAATAGAGCGAGTTGGGTCTCACACGATCGCTGTTTCCGGAATCCATGTTGATTCCTACATAGTAGATTCTGAGTTTCCAAAAACGACATGATACTCGAGCAATGAGGTCCTGTAATATGGCTACAAGAAGCTGGATGTTACCTCTGTAATATTGCAGGAAGACTTCTCAGCAATGTAGCCGCTGTACATGACTGCTGACAGCGCTGGTCTGAGAATGTACAATCGTAAGAAGACCAGGCTGCGGACGGCCACGCGGCACTACCGAGAGAGAAGACCATCATGTTCAGTGTATGGCTTTGGTGCATCGTACTGCATCTGCAGCAGCAATCTGAGCAGCAGTTGGAACTACAATGACACAGCGAGCTCTTATAAACCGGTTACTTGAAGGACAGCTCCGAGCCAGATGCCCTGTAGCGTGCATTCCACTGATCCCAAATTACGGCCACTTGCGACTGCAGAGCTGTCAAGCGAGAGCTCATTGGAGGGCAGGGTGGAGGTCTGCTGTGTTTTCTGATGAAACCCGGTTCTGCCTCAGTGTTGGTAATGGCAGTGTGTTGGTTAGAAGGTGACCAGTTGAGGGCGTGCAACCAGTATGTCTGCGTGCTGGGACCTACACCAGGAATTATGGCCTGGTGTGATAGAAGGAGCATTGTCATGGTTGTTCCACCCACCGTCACTGCAAAGTAGTTAGTCAATGTGTCGACTGAGCCTGTTATGTTGCCTTTCATGAACAGCATTCCCAGGTGTCTTTTCCAACAGCATAAAGCTGGTCCACATACCACTGTTGTAACCCACCAAGCTCAATGGACTGTCGACATGTTGCCTTGGCCTGCTCGATCCGTCTGCAAGCGAGCACATATGGCCCATCATCGGACGGCATCTCCATCGTCATCCACAACCAGCATTAACTGTCCCTGTATTGACCGACCAAGTGGAACCGAAATGGAACTTCATTCCACAAACTGACATTCGGCACCTGCACTACATAATGCACGTACGTTTGCATGCTTGCATTAAACATTCAGGCTATTACACCAGTTATTAATGTACCAGCATTTCGGATTTGCAGTGGCTTATCTCCCACTTCCATTAACCTGTGATCTTACAACATCAGTCACTAAAATACGTTACCTAGACGAATGCATTCCCGAAATTTCATTCTCTACGTTAAATACTTTTTGGTGTTGTGACTTTTTTCCGTCAGTATATGAGGAAGAGAACAGTTTTATCCTTGTTAACCGCACCAGATGACAGTGAGCTGCATCTACACCTATACTCTGCAAACCACTCCACGGTGCATGGTGGAGGGTGCTTTGTGCAACACTTTCACTTCCTCCATTCCCTGTTTCAGTTGCGAATGGTTCGCGGAAAGAACGATTGATGGTAAGCCTCCAAGTGAGGTTGAATGTCTCGAACCTTTATTGTCTTTCTGTGAGATATACGTTAGAAGGAAGCAATATATTGGCTGGCTGTTCTAGAAACGCATGCATTTTTAACTCTGACAGCAAACCAACCGTGTGCAGAACGCCCTTTTGTAGCGTCTTCCACTCGATTTGGCTGAGCACTTGAACAATTATACACGATTGTGCTTAAACTGACACAATATTTTTAGCGCAACGCAATCTGACTTTCAATATTCCCTACAAAAGAATGGCCCTGACTAACATTAAACTATACCTTTCACAAATAACTTACCTCACAAAAATCTTCCTTACTCGAACTACTGCAATACAGCGAGCGCCACTACTGCCAGCTAAATAAAAGATTCAAACTACAGAAGGCACTAACTACTGATAGGGATAGTTAGCAAATGAAAGATATTAATAGAGAACAAACAATGTATTTACCTTAATAGTCATAGTATATATAGCAGTTCATGACAAATTACAAAACTCCGCCATCTCTCTCCCCACATCCACCACTGCTGGCGGCTCACCTCCAACTGCGCAATGCTACGCGCTGTTCACATTCAGCTGCCGTTGCCCAACACTACAATGGCAGACAATAATGCAAACTAGCCACAGACTGCACACAGCACAGCCAGTGATTTTCATATAGAGCGCTACGTAACGTTGCCAATAAGAAAATATAAACAGCCTACTTACATAGCCCCCATGCTCCCCACAAAAAATTTTACAAATTGTTTTGGCCAGTGGCCAATAATGATTTGATAAAATTTTTCATAATTGCACTAACAAAGATATCCAATGCACACACTTATTGATACAATGTTGGTCAAAAGCTAAAATATTCTCACAGTCCATAAAGACAGTCCTGATCATTTCGGATTCCTGAGGCGAGCTGTTGCCAACCGATCGATCGATAATGCTTCCTTGTTCACTACCTGTTTCACTGCCTACACCATTATTTGCCGCCCGCTCCATTTCCCTATGCACAATTACCAAATTACTACTGCGAATGTCTGTTAATTCACTACACAGTGGTGCTGATAAGCTACGCTCGTCGTCACTATTATTTTTCAGTTTACTTTGGAGCCTAGTGTTACGTTTTTCACACGCCATTATTGTCACAATATTTCACACGATAACACAGAAAAGCACAATTTGAAGTGCAAAAATAAGAGAACACATTAACGTAGCACAGAAAATAATATGTAGTTAATTGCAAGCGCAGCTGCGAAATACTTGGTGCAAATCTACATGCATGCCACAACAGTTTTACTGTACAAGAATGAAAAACTGCAACTACAAAGGAAATTCTCTCTACAATTACGTGCTAGCAATAAACAAAAGCTACACTAATTACACAAACTAGAAGAAAATATCAGAAGATTCCAGTGAAGTATCCTCGGCTAAGGGTCGTCATATGAAACGTCCCCTTTGAACAATTATACACGATTGTGCTTAAACTGACACACAATATTTTTAGCGCAACGCAATCTGACTTTCAATACGCCCTACAAAAGAATGGCCCTGACTAACATTAAACTATACCTTTCAGAAATAACTTACCTCACAAAAATCTTCATTACTCGAACTACTGCAATACAGCGACGCCATTATTGCCAGCTAAATAAAAGATTCAAACTACAGAAGGCACTAACTACTGATAGGGATAGTTAGCAAATGAAAGATATTAATAGAGAACAAACAATGTATTTACCTTAATAGTCATAATATATATAGCAGTTCATGACAAATTACAAAACTCCGCCATCTCTCTCCCCACATCCACCACTGCTGGTGGCTCACCTCCAACTTCGCAACGCTACGCGCTGTTCACATCCAGCTGCCGCTGCCCAACACTACAATGGCAGACAACAATGCAAACTAGCCACAGACTGCACACAGCACAGCCAGTGATTTTCATATAGAGCGCTACGTAACGTTGCCAATAAGAAAATATAAACAGCCTACTTACAATTTCAGAGACGCTTTCGCACTTACTAAAAGAACCTATAACGAAAAGTGCTGCTGTTCTGCGGATCCTCTGTAACGGGTGTTTTTTAAGCTACCTTCTTTGTGGCTGGATTACTCTTCTTGATCATTCTGTCAATGAATCTCAGCCTGGCATCTGCCTTACCTGGTCATTCCACTTTAAATCGCCCCGTACCCTGCCTCCTAGATATTTTATCGATGTGACTGCTTCCAGTGATTATCCTGCACTCAAAGGATTTTCTTGCGCTCCATTTACCTCGTTTTAATAGTGTTAACTTTGCCCCTACCATGGACCCGGCGTTTTTGGAGTGGTGGCAGGAACGTTTGCCCCTACAGAAGGAGCAGCAGGAGCTGCAGCAGCAGCAATAATAACAACAGGCGCTGGTAACACAGGACGCGGACTTGCTTCGCTCTCTTGCCTCACCGGCAGAGGGCCAACAGGTCGCGGGGCAGTTTTCTTCTCCGCCCCCGACGCCAATTGCCAGTTTCGTTGAGTCTACAGACAGGTGGGAGTATTATCTGCACCGGTTCGTTCTGGTTGATAAGGTCGCCTTGTTATTGTCCAGCAGTGCGTGTTTACATTGTTCAAAATTTGGAGTCCTCCACTGAGCTTCCCTTTGACGAGCTTTGTCGGTTGCTTACTCAGTATTTCGGTCATCAGATCCACCTGGTAGCGCCACAGTTGCAGTTTAACCAGCAAAACAAACGCCCTCGGCAGTCGTACACGGCCTGGATCGCCGATTAGCCATGCCTCTGAAGCAAGTGTCGTTTTGAGTGTCCAAAATGTGCTATCTCTTAATCAGACTCGGCAATTTTGAATGTGATTGTCCGGTTAGATCCCGATCCCAAGGTCCAGACTCGGGCATTGACTTAGTCCGACCCTTCTTTAGCAACATAGCCCAAATTGCAGAATAGCGTGAGCTTACGGCGGCTGCTCAGGAAGTCCTTTCTGGTAACTGGCAGGTAGCGCAGTTAGGTGCGCATGGTCAACAGCTCTGGTGCCTCACGGGGTACTTCAGGTGGCCTCGCTTCCACCTAGTCAACTTGTGTCGCCGCTGTTGACTATTCCGTTGCAACAGCGTCCCGGCGTTGTCCACCTTCGGTCGTGCCGTGCTCGGCGGGTTAGCGTCGCTTCCAGTGTTGTAATTTCCGCCTCGGCGATTTTTGGGTTCTCAGTATCGTATTCCTTCCACTTGTTCGATGAGCAACTGGTCCTGTCGCGATTGTCATTTTTTACATGTTCGCCGAGTCCGTGTGTAGAGTATGCTGTCAGATAGGACATTTGGCAACTGCTTGTGACAGGTGGCGAGCCGCAAGTGAGTCGTCGGACGCCCCGGTGTTTTCCCTGGACTGTCGGACTGCCTCTAACGCCTGTAAGGCTAGGCGCAAATTGAGACGCGTATAGCGCGTGTGGAGCGACGCAGCGCAGCGCGCGTTTTTGTAACATCGCAGGTTCAAATGGGACGGCGCAAATTGCGACGCGACGCGACACGCGCCTGCGCCAGGTCGCGCGGCGTTGTGGTTGAGGCACAGTTTCTCGCGTCGCGCGTGGCTCGCTGGCACCGTGGGAAATTTGAGGCGGGGAGCGGAAAAGTAGCCCGGCCATATGCTCACATCGGAATGGCGCATATCAGCAGTGGTAGTATTGCCCATACGATAAATTTTGCCTCACTGTGTACTAAAATTTACATCACAATAAGTGTTTCGTTTTTCGCCATTTAAACGCTCCGGCTTTCTTCGTTAGTACGTTATACTTTTCTGTTATTTATATCTTTATAGTTTTGTTTTGTTTTTCTTCTGTCAAGAGCGGGTTAGGAGATATGAGAGATCTTGCGATTATTTCATTCTCGCGGGCGTGAGATCGGAAGTGAGCGCGCTACATGGGATCCATTTTCTCGAGATCGGAGGCAGATAGAGACCTCCTCCCAAGTCTAAACAAAAATTCAGAATGTTGGCTACATTTCATACGCAGCAACATATGGTGTAATACGTACCAAACGCAAAATCATAGCGACCCCTAATTTTCGTTGCAAACCTTTTGAGTTTTGTGTAGTGTCTTACTAAAATGTGTACATCACAATAAGAATGGTCATTAGCGAGTTGATGGGCACTTCCTCACGAAGCTGACATATAACGCTGCAAGTAAGGCAAAAATCACATATTTTCAGTGAATAGTTTCTGTAAAATCGTTTGAGAAAGATAACAGGTTGCTCTCACTTCAGTTCTGTCAGCGCAGAGCGTCGACAGTCGGTGCGTGCGAAGTATGCGCTGCACCCGCGCGACTCGTGCGGCACGTGCGTGTCGCGCTGTAGTGTCGTGTCACGTCACACGTGCTATACGCGTCTCAGTTTGCGCCTAGCCTAAGGCTAGGCGCAAATTGAGACGCGTATAGCGCGTGTGGCGCGACGCAGTGCAGCGCGCGTTTTTGTAACATCACAGGTTCAAATCGGACGGCGCAAATTGCGACGCGACGCGACTGGGACGCGACACGCGCCTGCGCCAGGTCGCGCGGCGTTGTGGTTGAGGCACAGTTTCTCGCGCCGCGCGTCGCCCTTGCTTCGCTAGCACCGTGGGAAATTTGAGGCGGGGAGCGGAAAAGTAGCCCGGCCATATGCTCACATCGGAACGGCGCATATCAGCAGTGGTAGTATTGCCAATACGATAAATTTTGCCTTACTGTGTGCTGAACTTTATTGCCTTTGGGTAGTGTTTCGCTTTTCGCAATTTAAACGCTCCAGCTTTCTTCGTTAGCACGTTATACTTTTCTGTTATTTATATCTGCATAGTTTTGTTTTGTTTTTCTTCTGTCAAGAAAAATGTATACTTCAGTAACTGATGAGCCATTGGCCGCTGGAATTGCACCACATGCCTCTGTGATGTTTTCAGATCGCAAGAAGGGACAGAGGGTAGTGAATAAAGAAGCAAGGAATATTATAAAATCATGTGATTAAGAATCAAGGCAGGAAAGTAAAGCAGGGTTATATTCTCGCTGCCTAGTAAGCTAGCGTATCTGTAGGATCTGTTACAGAAATTTAGAAAGGGATAATCTCCACAGGTGTGATCCCTTTGCGCTTGTGGTAAAAAGCGTCCAAGATCTGAAGTATAGAAGTTTCACTGTGATTACTCTGATATGGATGTAATAATGTAATACGACACACTGTACTACATGCATGTGAACAACATATTTCCACTGCAAGCTAGAAACAGTCGAAAAGCAGTCACAAATAACAACGCTTTAATTGGTTCGCCGTAATGAGAAAAGGCATTTCAATTGTTGCATGGACATTATCAGCATTAATAAACTAATTATACAACAACAGGCTACACAAATGAAGAAAATGGTCGGTATTATTACGAAAGTAGGAATATTCTAAAAGAGTGTTATGATTAGATATATTTAATTTGTTGAAATGTGCTGCTGACAAAGGCAGATGTACTTTCATGACAATGTTTTTCGAACTCCATCTCACAAGGCATTCCTGTCGCGCGCATTATCCTTCGCTGCTGACAATACACTGACCATTGTGTTGTGCGACAGATCATTTGTTTATTTTTCTCAATAATAACTATTTTATTGGCGATCACGCATTGTTAGTTTGGCAAGCCCTGGGTGAGTAAACAGTATCTGGCATGTGCCTATCATTTCGCCTGAAGGAACGCTCGTCATTATTTACTGCTCAGATCAAGAGAAGGAATAAAATCCTTCGGTAAGTTTCCGTTCCAGTCGCTCAGTGTTAAAAATACGATGGGTTACGGGGATTCCACCAAAATTCCAACAGAATTGCCAATCTGTTTTTGTGTGAGTTGTTAACCTTTTCTCATTCGAAGAAACATCACTATTTATGAGTAAAGGCCACATTTCTCTTGGTGACTGGTTTAATTGTACTTCCTTTGTCACAATGTGATTTGCCAAACTCATCTCACAGCAGCTATTGAGACAGAATTCCGAAACGGAGGGCCTCATTAAACAAGCAATTGGCAATCACAGAGCTCAATAGCTTACGAAAAACCTCATAATATCGGTAGATAAGAAAGTTCCGTGTGTTTAATAATTGGCAAAACACTCTCCTCCTTGTGTGCTATCATTCGCCAAACTTTCGTTTCGATGTCTCGAGCGGTTTAGGAGATACGAGAGATGTTGCGAGTATTTCATTCTCGCGGGCGTGAGATCGGAAGTGAGCGCGCTACATGGGATCCATTTTCTCGAGATCGGAGGCAGAGATATCCTCCCAAGTCTAAACAAAAATTCAGCATGTTAGCTAAATTTCATACGTAGCAACATATGGTGTAATACGCACCAAACGCAAAATCATAGCGACCCCTAATTTTCGTTGCAAACTTTTTTAGTTTTGCGTAGTGTCTTACTAAAATGTGTACATCACAATAAGAATGGTCATTAGCGAGGTGATGGGCACTTCGTCACGAAGCTGACATATAACGCTACTAGTAAGGCAAAAATCATATATTTTCAGAGAGTAGTTTCTGTAAAATCGTTTGAGAAAGAGAAGAGGTTGCGCGCGCTTCGGTTCAGTCAGCGCAGAGCGTCGCCAGTCGGCGCGTGCGAAGTATGTTGTACGCGTCGCAATATGCGCTGCACCCGCGCGACCCATGTCCTTAGTGTCGTGCCACGTCACACGTGCTATACGCTTCTCAATTTGTGCCTAGCCTAAGTGTCGCCCCAGCGTATTTTGCTAATGTTGATTGTGGATGTGCGGCCGGTCGAATTTCAAGTGGACATGGGAGCATCTATCCGCCTCAATTTGGATTCTTACAGAATCTTGGGGTGCTCAGAGTTGCCACGGCCACTCCATCAGATTGTGTCTTACAGTAAGTAGTTCACGTTCTTGCAAGGGCGATTCTCCATGTCTGCATCTCAGATGAATGTTAAATGGCACCTTACAGTGTTATTGGTCCATTCGCCGTTGTTCGGGCTCAGTTCCTTTCCCCATTTCAGTTTTCACGGTATTGAAGAAGCGCATTTAGTGTTTCAATCCGTTCCTTCTCACCATTTGGGCTCCTTACTGCGGTTCTACAGCCCATTGTTCGGAAATACCTTGGGCTGGCCAGAAAATTTCGAGGCACATGTTTATTATGAGCCGTCGGCGATCCCGAAATTTCGTCGTCCCCACATTTCCTTCGTCCTGCGCAACAAGGTAAATGCCGAGTTGCAACGTTGGCAAGATCAGGGTGTCGTTCCTTTTATTTCGTAGAGCCAGCGCGCCACCTCTTCGGTTGTGATTCAGAAGTCCGATGCCGCTGTGCACCTTCGTGGCCGTTCTAAACAGGCAGTCAATGCTCAGTGTGTCGTGGATTCCTGTTCCATTCTGTGGCAGGTGTAGTTGTTGGTGAAGTTTGTTGTAACTGCGACCGGAACGGTCTCGACGCACAACAAGAAGATCGAAACAACAGAGCCACAAGAAAATCTAACTAGACAATCTCGTCCACTTGTACACAGAACAAGATAGTAAATATGCTGCCTAAGGCGAGGCGATACGTCCACGGGGAGGGGGGGGGGGGGGGGGGGGGAAGGGGCGCAGGTCATACTAATCTCAGGAAACAATGACTCGAGACAACATACAGCACTTCTTATTAAATAAAACAGTAAACCAGTGGAAAACTGCTTTTAATAAACATTTTAAATACAAGAATGCACTTGTACAATCCGAGAAAACATGCAGCATTTCTTATTAAATAAAACAGTAAACTAGTGAAAAACTGCGAATATCTTCTGGGGGGGGGGGGGGGGGCAGCTCCACCACCTTGCCCCTCGATCGGTACGCCCATGCCGTCTGGTACGGATTCAAATTCCGCGGCGCGTGGTACTAGAAAGTTGGCGGACAGCCAGTATTTTTCCTCCATTGACTTACACGATGCTTACTTGCATCAATTACCTTGATGACATCTAGGTCACGGGCCCTATTAGGGAGAAACATTTGCAGAACCTTCACTCGGTTTTCCAACGCCTCCTTGAGAATGACCTCCGTTGCAAGATGGAAAAGGGAACTTTTCCTCCATGAAGATACATTTTTGGCTCATGTCCTTAGTAAAAATGGTCTCAATCCCACAGAAGACCATATCAAGGCATTGTCAACCTACCAGCACCCAAGAACCTGAAAGAGATCCCGCTCAGTTCACTCCCCAGGTTGCACACGTCTGCAACCTCTTAACCAGCGCCGCGCCAGATTAGCCGAGCGGTCTAAGGCGCTGCAGTCATGGACTGTGCGGCTGGTCCTGGCGCAGGTTGGAGTCCTCCCTCGGTCATGGGTATGTGTGTTTGTCCTTACGATAATTTAGGTTAAGTAGTGTGTAAGCTTAGGGACTGATGACCTTAGCAGTTAAGTCCCATAAGATTTCACACACCTTTTTCTTAAGCAGCTTCGCCAAAAGGGTAAGTTTGTTTCGTCTGCAGATTGTCAACTGGCTTTTCAGTCTCGCAAGTAGCGCTTGTGATCTGCTTCCTTTAAACCAAGTGAACTTTAACCTAGCCTGTGATGCCTCCTAGTATGGCACTGATGCCATCTGGTCCCATCGCAACCCGGACGGCACTGAAAAGCCCATTGCTTGTCCACTGAAGACACTTTCCATTACACTTCAGAACTACTCACAGGAGGAAAAGGAACATTAGCTATTACTTTCCGGGTTAAAAAGTTTCACGTCTTCCTGTAAGGGGTGACGTTGCTTCTCTTCACTTACCACAAGCCGTTGGTTTTCTTATTTTGCCCTCGTTCCAAGGCGAGTGTCACACTGGGGCTTGAGCCGAATCAAGACATTAGCGCAACATCACATGTACTGCACACCGATCGATCATGACAACGAACATCTGATGCAGGCTTTGTGTACACAACCAGGGCGCATCCCTGCAACAGTTCTCTCCTTGGCTGGTCCCCGAGCACACTGGGGACAGGATGCACGTCCATTTCTGGGTAGCATGTGGCTGTTGGTGGTCAATGCGTTATCGAATTTCTCTGTTCGTAGCCAAGCAGTCGTGCACATCATTGACTGCCACCGTCCCCGTGATGTAGGTAATTTTGCCATTGAGGGCACTTGTGTCTGATAAGGTATACAATTTGTGTTGCGAGTGTTTGAAGACTTTTGCATCCGCAGTGGAATTCAGAATCTGACTCTTTTCACTCGGCTTCTAACTCGGAGTGGATCACCTTGTGCGTACGTTCAAGACCCAGATGCAAAGTCCGTGTCTGCTTCTTCCCACAACGATGCATCGTCGAGTTTTCTGACTACATACCGGGCAATGCCAGTCAGCAGTTGCAGCCCAGCAGAACGTAGCAGCGTTGTCACGCCTTCTGCAGATACTAAAGATATAATAATAGATCTTTCTGCGGAGTTACACGCAATGGGATGGCATTCTACAGCATCAAAATGATGTACAGGATGCGGAAATGAATCTACATAAAATTAAAACGATCATAAATGTATGTCAGTGTTGAGCAATGTATTAAAATAAACGTCTTATGTTTAGAAGAACGTTAGGAATGAAGTAAAAACCAAAAATCTTGAGTAATAATATTAATTTAATAACATGTGTAAGGACATTGTTACAGTGAACATGCTTACAAATAAAACGGAAAGTGTATGGTCTAACAAAGACTTTTACTACGGTCGCAAAAGACGACCGAATATAAGCGATATTACGTTTAATTTTTAGAACGTTTATTTCTTGGATGACTAGTCATCACGGATTTAGTCTTGGAGTCTGCCTCCTCCAGCACATGCAGAATGATTTCAAATAGAGCGCCAAACACATCTGTACCACAGTTCTTTGTATTCACCTATGTCTCCTCATACACTGAGGCAGTGCTGTTTTCCTGGGAGAACGCTGGGGGATGCGTACACCTAAACTTTTTTTGTCGACAAAGTAATTTTTTTACGATATCATATTGCCACCTCTGAATGTGCGAAAGTTTTGGACTCGTCAAATTGGCCTGAGGTTCCTGAAATTACATGTGGTGAAACGAATATCAAAACTTTGTGTTGTCATTTCGCTCTTCCGGAGAGAAAAACATGTAGAGGATTTCGGGAGTATTTGATGGAGAAGAAAATTCCCGCATCCCTCGTTCCTCTTCAGAATGCACTGAAATGTGTTCCTATATCAACGAGTGAATGTGGACATTGGTTTTCCCAAATGAATATGATCGTCACGCCAACAAGATCTTCATTTCATCTTTCCACGGTCAGCAATCTGATGTTCATAAAGTTGGTTGGTCCTCCACTGATGCTGTTCCAGCCCATGGACTATGTACGCTCTTGGTTCATGAAAGGCAGACATCTTGCTACTGATAGCAAGAGTAAAGTAAGAAGGCGTGAAGACTACAGCAGCCTTGAACTGAAGTCAGTTTGGAAACTGTTGTAATGCTATTAATGTAACTAACTCTGTAGTTTTAAATTAAATAAATTTTCAGCTGTTTTAAAAATTGGGTCAGTTGAAGCACGGGATACCACCCATTATCTATGCATTTCGGGAGCCAAACAAGGTTCAATAAGATTTTTGTAGTGTAGTTTCTATTGTTGTGATGATAGGTGTGGATGATTTTTGTTGTATTGTGTCGTTTAGTGGTGTTTTATAGGTTAAAATATGCGTTCGGTAATATTTCCTTGTATTGTTTTGTATTTTGAAGGGTTGGTTGGACTCACCTGTTTCATTTGAGGTGTATTATAGGCCAATTGAAGTATACGATACCATTTTCTTTTATTGTTCAGTGGTTGATGGGAATAGCATGCTTTATTTGAGGTGATGTAAACTGAAGTATTCGATACCACATTCTCTTGTATGTTAGGGTGTTTCTCGGTATTGCCTGCTTCATTTGAGCTGTAAAGTCAACTGAAGAGTCAGATACCATTTTTTTTTTAGTTCGACAAGGCGATGCAGACCCCATGCTTCAGTTATCAGTAATTTTCGCTACATTATATCCAATGTCGGAGTACCCTCCAACTTTTTTTTAGAAAAAAAGTACTGCACTGAGGTGACAAAATACATGCGACAGGGATGGAAACACATAGAGATGGCGGAGTATCACGTACGCAAGATATAAAGGGACAGTGCATTGACGTAGCTGTCCTATGTACTCATGTGATTCATGTGAAAGGGTGTCTGACATGATTATGGCCGCACGACGGGAATTAACAGATTTTGAACGCAGAATGGTAGTTGGAGCTAGGCCAGTGGGACATTCGGTTTCAGAAATCGTTAGAGAATTTAATATTCTCAGATCCAGACTGTCAAGAAAGTACCGAGAATACCAAATTTCAGGTATTACCTCTCATCACGGATAACGCAATGGCCGGTGGCCTTCACTTACCGACACAGAGCAGCAGTGTTTGCGTAGAGTTGTCAGTGCTAACAGACAAGCAACAATGAACGAAATAACCACAGAAACCAATGTGGGACGTACGATGAACGTATCCGTTAGGGCAATGCGGCGAAATTTGGTGGTAATGGGCTGTGGCAGCAGACGACCAGTACGACTGCCTTTACCAACAGCACGACATCGCCAGCAGCACCTCTGCTGGGCTGGTGACCATATCGGTTGGACTCTAGACGACTGGAAAACCGTGGCCTGATCAGATGAGCCCCGATTTCAGTTGGTAAGCGCTGACGTATGGGTCGAGCTTGGCGCAAATCCCATGAAGCCATGGGCGCAAGTTGGCAACAAAGCACTGTGCTAGCTGGTGGTGGCTCCATAATGGTGCAGACTGTGTTTACATGGAATGGACTAAGTCCGTTGATCCATCGTCTACTTGGGGACCATTTGCAGCCATTCATGGACTTTATGTTCCGAAACAACGGTGGAGTTTTCATGGATAACAGTGCGCCATGTCACTCGACCACAGCTGTTCGCGACTACACTACTGGCCATTAAAATTGCTACACCACGAAGATGACGTGCTACAGACGCGAAATTTAACCGACAGGAAGAAGATGCTGTGATATGCAAATGATTAGCTTTTCAGAGCATTCACACAAGGTTGGCGTCGGTGGCGACACCTACAACGTGCTGACAAGAGGAAAGTTTCCAACCGATTTCTCATACACAAACAGCAGTTGACCGGCGTTGACTGGTGAAACGTTGTTGTGATGCCTCGTGTATGGAGGAGAAATGCGTACCATCACGTTTACGACTTTGATAAAGGTCGTATTGTAGCCTATCGCGATTGCTGTTTATCGTATCGCGACATTGCTGCTCGCGTTTGTCGAGATGCAATGACTGTTAGCAGAATATGGAATCGGTGGGTTCAGGAGGGTAATACGGAACGCCGTGCTGGATACCAACGGCCTCGTATCGCTAGCAGTCGAGACGACAGGCATCTTATCCGCATGGCTGTAACGGATCGTGCAGCCACGTCTCGGTCCCCGAGTCAACAGATGGGGACGTTTGCAAGACAACAACCATCTGCACGAACAGTTCGACGACGTTTGCAGCAGCATGGACTATCAGCTCGGAGACCATGGCTGTGGTTACCCTTGACGCTGCATGACAGACAGGAGCGATTGCAATGGTGCACTCAACGACGAACCTGGGTGCACGAATGGCAAAACGTCATTTTTTCGGATGAATCCAGGTTCTGTTTACAGCATCATGATGGTCGCATCCGTGTTTGGCGACATCGCGGGGAACGCACATTGGAAGCGTGTATTCGTCATCGCCATACTGGCGTATCACTCGGCGTGATGGTACGGGGTGCCATCAGTTACACGTCTCGGTCACCTCTTGTTCGCATTGACGGCACTTTGAACAGTGGACGTTACATTTCAGATGTGTTACGACCCGTGGCTCTACACTTCATTCGATCCCTGCGAAACCCTACATTTCAGCAGGATAATGCACGACCGCATGTTGCAGGTCCTGTACGGGCCTTTCTGGATACCGAAAATGTTCGACTGCTGCCCTGGCCAGCAGATTCTCCAAACCTCTCACCAATTGGAAACGTCTGGTCAATGGTGGCCGAGCAACTGGCTCGTCACAATACGCTAGTCACTACTCTTGATGAAGTGTGGTATCGTGTTGAAGCTGCATGGGCAGCTGTACCTGTACACGCCATCCAAGCTCTGACTCAATGCCCAGGCGTATTAAGGCCGTTATTATGGCCCGAGGTGGTATTGATTTCTCAGGATCTATGTACCCAAACTGCGTGAAAATGTAATCAGATGTCAGTTTTTGTATAATATATTTGTCCATTGAATACCCGTTTATCACCTGCATTTCTTCTTGGTGTAGCAATTTTAATGGCCAATAGTGTAGTTTGAAGAACATTCTGGACAATTCGAGCGAATGATTTGGCCACTCAGGTCGGCCGACAATGTCATGGGACATAATCAGACGTCAGTTCGTGTATAAAATCCTGCACCGGCAACACTTTCGTATTTATGGACTGCTCTAGAGGCAGTGTGGCTCAGTTTTTCTGCACGGAAGGTCCGACGATTTGTTGAGCCCACGTCACGTCGAGTTGCTGCACTACGCCGGGTAACAGGAGGTCCGACACGATACTGGGAGGTACCCCATGACTTTTGTCACCTACGTGTGTGTGACGTAACAGACCAATTTCTTTACTGCGAATAGGCAGTGCAACAAACGTAACATTATCGTAGTATCGACACTGTAATCATCACAAATGACAGCAACATCCATTAGCTGTGACGACACTGGCGTTCCCCCTTACTTCTTGGTTCCTATTTCTTCTTTTCCGCCTGCCCAATACTTTACCCTCGTACAGCTTTCCAATTCTTGGTCCACAATCGAGTTTGGTGTTTCTTTTCATTCCGTACTTATTTCACTATTTCAGCATATAACGGTTTCTTTTTGACGAAGGTGCACAGATTGTCTCAGAGCCATTACATGCTAACGTGATCAGATTATGGATGCTGAACTGTTGCATTTAGAAAGTATACCCATGCAGTGATGGAAAGAAATACAGGTTTTCATAAAATA
The DNA here is from genome assembly GCF_023864275.1 of Schistocerca cancellata. Lineage (NCBI taxonomy): Eukaryota > Metazoa > Arthropoda > Insecta > Orthoptera > Acrididae > Schistocerca > Schistocerca cancellata. Next base: position 106,868,256 of record NC_064631.1, on the reverse strand, counting down.
TTCAGTAATAACTGTAGATTTACCTTCCTATTTTCTGTCAAAATAACGAGAAACTGGCATGTTTCACTTGCCTCATCACCACCCATTCCTCTGCCCAGACTTAACAGGGATCAGCAAGGGACAGCAGCAGTCAGAAGTCGTCATATTTACCTCATATTGAATGCATCCGATTACCTTCGGCAAGGATGTAAGCTGAAGTAATTAATTAAAATTTTTGCCACGGCTGAGACTTGAAACCGGGTCTCCTGATTACTGGCCAGATGAACTAATCTCTACAACACCATAGCGCTGTGGTACGGTACTTGCATAGCCTACATGAGTGCAACGCCTTCCCTTACACACTTCAATTCACATCCGCCGAGTAAGCGGTAGACCCGAGTTCAAGTCCCCGCAGAAGCACTAATTTTAATTCATTGCTTCAGCTTCTATCCTTATTGAAGATAAAGTTGAGGTTCATATATCTCTAGGAGAATATATTTCCATTGCGGATAATTTCTAAGAATGATTGCCTATCGAAGTGGCGGCGTCGAAACGATACATATCGAACGTGCGATCGTAAATCGATCATGCAACTCTGATGGCGGGCGTTATGAGTATGTTTATGGTGGTCGCTACAGCAACGACAAAATAAGTGCGTTACAAAAATACTTGTAATTGCAAAGGAGACGACTTACCTTACTCGTCGTCGGTGTTGGAATCATGTGAAAGTCCATTACGGTGGTCTGGATGGATAATTTGGAAGAGTTGAACCATGTATTCTTCCTGATACTCGTTCGTTTTCCGCACTGTCCACAATGAAATTGTAAACGGTATTTCAGCATCGAAACTGTTCTTACTAAGTTTTACACACTTCGCACCGCCACAGTCTATACGGTCCCTTCTTTCCTCGTCCAGTAATACTCCATATTTGCGACAAAATGTCGAACAGTTTTCTACGCTGGATAAACATGGAATTAGATTTTTCCGTGTGAGAGAATCCGCCGAAGAAACGTCAAGAGCACTAGACATCCCACTCACTAACCACATACATCGTCTGGGATTCCCTAGCAATTCACAAATAATTCGTGGAGGTATATAATTTAGAGCAACTAAGGGAACGACGGGAAACAGATAAAAATTACGATCACAAATAACTGATGACAACGCCCGCCACCAGAGTCGCATGATCTATTTACGATCGCACGTTCGATATGTGTCGTTTGGACACCGCAACTTCGATAGGCAATCATTCTTGGAAATTACCCCATTGCGTCTGGTTACCTGCTGTTTACGGTTACCAAACTCTTCCTTACATCTATATTTCTTGCCAATGAGACGAATTGTGGAAATGAGAAGAGACATTGCATGTTGACAGGGCCTCCTTGCTTCCCAGTGGTGGGCAGCGCACTGTCTGTACCTCAAGCAAGGCCGGACCTGAAGATGGAGGAGTGGCGCGAAACGTATGGCCCCGTTGTGGGGCTCATGTTGGGCAGCCAGCTGGGCGTCGCTGTCTGCAGGCCTGATGCGGTCTTCGAGGCCCTCAAGAACGACGACCTGCAGGGACGGCCCGACAACAAGGCCTTCCGCGAGCGCACCTTCAACAAGAGACTAGGTGTCACCATCTTCTCACACTGATCTATGTTTGTTTTGTTATTGTTTCTGTTTCTACATCTACCCTAATTAATGAGCTGGCTGCACATACTGATCCTGATGGGCCATTCAGTACCGACTGGCAGCCCTGCCAATCTCTCACAGCCATTGCCAATTTTCCAGACCTCGCAGCTGCTGCTTCTCATTTAAGAAACTCCCCAGTTTGCATCACATGGCTATGTGAGCCCAGTTCCAGTCCTCTCACCAAGTAAATATTCGTTGCACTACCACGAAGTGAATGCACGTCCTCCGTGTAGCAATCAGACATGCTGGCCACTTAGTTATGCAGGTTAACTTAAGTCTACATTGCTCACCAGGAAGGAGAGCAAATAATGAAAGTTTATTTATAGTGCGTATACAGTATTCTACGATTACATTTATATGTGAGTTGGATGTGTACAGGGTCTTCAGTAGATCAAGCTGGCAGCTCTGTCGGAACAACAGCTATCTAGCTGGGCGATGAGTCGAATTGGGCATGGACGACAGCTACGTGTACATCATTCCATACTGCTTCAAGTGTATTCCAGAGTACATCACAGGTAGTGACGGGTGAGTGATGGTGTAGTCCTCTCTCAGCAAGCCACTCCCAGACATTTTCAGTCTGTGAGAGATCTGGGAAACATGCTAGCCAGGGCAACAGTTGAATACCCTGTGTATCAAGATACTCGTAGATCAGGACAGCACGGACGGCATGCAGTATTGTGTTATTTTGTTGAAAGGTAACGTCAGGAGATCTCGAAAGCAGGGACAGCCACCGGCTTTAACATCTCAAAAATGTAAAGGCTGTTGTCCAAATTACCATCTGTGATTGGTTTGTGTACGGAGTGGCCAGATGCTGTGGGCGTATGACAATGATGAATGCAAAGTGATAATGTTGGTTTTTCTTCGAGCTTCCACATCCGGATGCACCCATTGTGGTGCTGTATGAGGAACGAGGACTCATCTGAGAAGATGGTGTGGCGCCACTCCTGCGTCCAGTTTTGTTGTTGTTGGATGCACCACTATCAGCGTGCCACACTCTACTGTTGCGATGGTCGCCGCATTGACTGTCATGGTGTCCACGTGTCGTCGCCGAAGTATCCTCATACTGAGGAGTGATCAAGACATTTTCAAAAGAAAAACTTCAGTAACAAATCCAAAATGAGTATCTACACAACTACGTACAACAGAAGTGTCTTTGCTGTGACATTGTCTGTGGTGTGCCTACATGAGGAATCTCAGAGTCGTGGTAGGCGACAGCGTGAAGACCTATGCCGGTGTATGACGGCTGACGTGCTGATGGACCGGTGCTCCGGGCTTGAAGCGTTAATTAGCTGTAACTGTGTGTGTGTGTGTGTGTGTGTGTGTGTGTGTGTGTGTGTGTGGTTTGAGGTTCTCGGGTGCTAAACAGCGTGGTCATCAGCGCCCAAACGCATAGAAACAGGAACACATGCAGTGAGGGGACGAAGACGGACACCGAACAAGGAGAACGGCTAAAAGACACAGGCCTGACGCAGTTCCAAATCCTCTTATGCAGAGGCAAAACAAGAGGAAAAGAAACGCACTAAAAAAGGAAAGGAAACACAAGGAAAAGAGAACAGAAATCGAAGTGAAACAAGTAGGTAATCGTGACTGGCGGACCTCTTACCTAAAGCCTGGGTGAGTCAGTCACCCAGCAGCACATTAAAATCCTCTCCCTAAAATCCGAGGCAACAAATTGGACAGGACACAAAACCGTAAGACCTTAACCACAGTCGTTGCGTCGTCTTGCAAAATAGAGGGCAAATCCGGTGGCAAGGAAACCACCGCCCTCTGGTCAGAGAATAAAGGACAGTCAAGTAAAATGTGGCGGACCGTAATCTGGACGCCACAAGCACTGCAGATTGGGGGGTCCTCCCGCCGGAGTAAAAAAACCGTGCGTTAAGGGACTGTGCCCGATGCGGAGGCGAGTGAGGAGAACCTCATCCCGCCTGCACGACTGGTAGGACGTAAGCTATGGCCGCGTGCTGGCCTTGACCAGACGCAGCTTATTTTCACCGACTGCCAGCCACTCCTCTTCCCATTGACGCATAACACGAAAACGCAAAAGGGAGGTAACAGCATGGAGGGGGACGGCACATTCAACAATGTGAGGGAGGGAACATGCATCTTTGGCAGCCACATCCGCCAGTTCGTTTCCCCTAATACCCACGTGCCCCGGCACCCAGCAGAAAGAAACCTCCTTCCCCTGCCGTTGCAGGTGGAGTAGGGCATCGTGGATGTTCTGGACGACCGTATCCGCAGGGTACAAGTGTTGCATGGTCTGAAGGGCACTCAGGGAGTCAGAACAGATGAGAAACTTAAGACTGGGAACAAATCTCATCTGCTCGAATGCCCGCAAGATCGCAAACAATTCGGCATCAAAGATGGTAAACGCTGCAGGAAGCCGTAACTTGACGACTCTATCAGGGAAAACAACAGCACAACCAACAGTCCCCCTGTTTAGAGCCATCCGTAAATACTGGTTTAAAATATCATAAAATAAGGAGGTAAAAACAAACGCAGGAGTGCAGCTCCTCCGGTACTCTGACAAGTCTAAAAGGACGCTGGGCCTCTGGAGCAACCAGTATGGCAGACGGGTAAAACCCTGGAGTTGGGGTGCCACACGCTCCACACCAAGGGACTCAAGCAAATGCTTGGCACGAATCCCAAATGGTCTCGTTGCCCTTGGGCGACTGGAAAAGAGATGTTCCATAGGCGGTCGGGCAACAGTAGGGTATGCAGGGGAGGTAGGACAGGCAAGGAATTGACACACCCGTCGCACCATGAGGAGTTTCCGCCGGATGGCGAGCGGCGGTTCCCCTGCCTCAGCACACAGGCTGGGGATGGGACTGGTACGGAAGGCACCAGCAGCCAGCCTGATACCCTCATGGTGTACTGCGTCAAGAATCTTGAGATACGAAGGCCTCGCTGACCCATACACAGAGCATCCATAGTCAAGACGCGACCGGACGAAAGCCCTATAAAACTGCAGCGGACGCGCCCGATCTGCTCCCCAGGACCGATGGCTCAGACACTTCAAAATATTCAGCGCCTTCAGGGCCCGCGCCTTGAGGTCTTTAAGGTGCGGCAACCACGACAACTTGGAATCAAAAGTGAGGCCCAGGAACCTCACAGTGTCCCTAAAAGGAAGAATGGTGCCCCTCAGACGCAATTCAGGGAAGGTAAAAGCACGTCGAGAACGATTAAAATGAACACACACACATTTGTCTGCAGAAAAGGTAAAACCCGTCTTCGCAGTCCATGCCTCTAATCGCTTTATCGTAAGCTGCAGCTGCCGACTAGCAGTGACAAGACTGGAGGAAGAACAGAAAACAGCAAAATCGTCCACAAACAAGGAGCACTGGGCAGGACTCCGGATAGTGGACGTGATACTGTTAATGGCGACGGCAAAGAGGGTGACACTTAAAACGCTTCCCTGAGGAACACCATTCTCCTGCACGTACAAATCAGATAACACATTACCAACCCGGTATCGAAAGAGGCGGCGGGAAAGAAAGGACCGAATGAAGATGGGGAGATGGCCACGAAAGCCCCACTGATGGAGTTGATTGAGGATAAGGCGGCGCCAAGTAGTGTCATACGCCTTATTAATGTCAAAGAATACACCTAGACAATGCTGGTTACGTAGGAAGGCCTGCTGGATGGCCGCCTCAAGCAGGGTCAAGTTGTCTATAGTTGAACGACATCTCCGAAAGCCACACTGAGAGTGGCTAAGGAGCTGCCTGATCTCGAGCAGCCAAACCAGGCGACGGTTGACCATGCGTTCCAATGTCTTCCCGACACAGCTCGTCAAAGCAATACTCCGATAACTACTGGGATGCATTCGGTCTTTTCCCGGTTTGAGGAGGGGAATCAAAATCGCCTCCCTCCATGAGTCAGGGAACGTGCCGGATGACCATATATATAATATTAAAACAATTCAGGAGAACTTCCTTGGATGACAGCAACAAGTGCTGCAACATGCTGTACAGGATTTGATCATCACCTGGCGCAGTATCATGAGCCACAGACAGCGCCGAATCCAGTTCCCACATTGTGAAGGGGCAGTTGTAGGGTTGGGTAGTGCGCTTCACAAATTTTGTGGGTGGACACACTACTAACCTGCAAAGTCTCATCCAGAACTGCATTTCCGAGACCATAAGGTCTCCTTGTGAGGTGAAACTGCTGGTACTGTCAACTGCTAACTCTGGAACTAAACTGCTGATACAGCCAGGCGGAACTGCTGGTATTGCCGACGTAGGGCGCAACAGACTCTACATGGTCTGACAGTGACCAAACTAGATGGGAGTGGATGGATATTGGCGTGGCACTGCGAGGGCACGTGACCTGGCGTTGTAATATAGTACCCTGCCGATAGCGCTCTCTGCTGCAACAGTTGCTCTGCTGCTGAGAATTTTTCCGGGTTGTATAGCCATGGTCCATGGAACTCTTCAATCCCTGACGTTTCGTCCAAGGCTACATTGGACATCTTCGGAGGTGGTCCTGGTTGTGCTGAGTCTTGCCGACTGTCAGTCAGCACAACCAGGAGCACCTCCGAAGATGTCCAACGTAGCCTTGGACGAAACGTCAGGGATTGAAGAGTTCGATGGACCACAGCTATAAAACCCGGAAAAATTCTCAGCAGCTGAAACATCCTGTCTTGAAGCCTTCATTGTATGAACAGGTGCACTTCCTGTCGTCGAAGTTGGTGCCCCCAGATGCTGTAGAGGTGACACGTAACTCCGTGATAAATAGCCCAGAGAATATAAGGAACATAGCTCTGTTGTAGTGAGAGCCATTCATACACGTCCTCCTGGGTACACAGCTGCCCATATGGCCTGCCTGGTGTGTGGAGGAATCGACTACAAGGTGGATACAATAGTCGCACTGCCAGTGTGGATACTTGTCATGCTGGAAACAAGCCTACCTCCTGTCTCAAGGAAAGCCTCGTGTCTGTGCGGTCTTGCAATGCTGTGCGAACAGTATGTCTTCTGAGGCATTAATCTTGTGGAGCCGTGATATCCTGCGTGGCATTGAGAATGGGGCCGCTGAATCCATCGGTTCCGTTTACACACGACGGTCATACGATCCTGCCTGATGCGAGACACAGTATCACGAAATGTTTAGCTGCAGTCTTGACAGGCCACGATCCTGCTGCTGTCGAAATCCAATGATAATTGTTTCTTCTTCCTATATGATGCGTAATACGATCTCACTAATATCCAACACTCAAATGCGATTTCTGAACGAGACACTCACTGTGCAGTGTATCCTTGTTGTTTTGTAGAAGCCTGGTAGTCGTTTCCTCCACAAACCAGGCAGACCGTGCGGGCAGGAGCCCCGCCAGCAGGACGTGCGTAAACGGCTTTCATCAACACCGAGACACACTGAAGCGCCAAAGAAACTCATATAGGCATGCGTATTCAAATGCAGAGATATGTAAAAAGGTAGAATACTGCGGTGCGGACGGCAAAGCCTAAACAAGACAAAAAATGTCTGGCGCAGTTGTTACACTCGTTAAAGCTGCTACAATGGCCGGTTATCAAGATTTAAGTGAGTCTGAACGTGGTATTATAGTCGGCACACGAGCGATGGGACACAGCACCTCCGATGTAGCGATGTTGTGAGGATTTTCCCGTACGACCATTTCACAAGTGTACTGTGAATATCAGGAATCCAGTAAAACATCAAATCTCCGACATCGCTGCGGCCAGGAACGGATCCTGCAAGAACCGGATCAACGGCGACCGAAGACAATCGTTGAACGCGACAGAAGAGCAACCCTTCCGCAAATTGCTGCAGATTTCAGTGCTGGGCCATCAACAAGTGTCCGCGTGCGAACCATTCAACAAAACATAATCGATATGGGCTTTCGGACCCGAGGGCCCACTCGTATACCCTTGATGACTGGATGACACAAAGCTTTATGCCTCGCCTGGGCCCGTCGACACCGCCATTGGACTGTTGATGACTGGAAACATATTGCCTGATCGCACGAGTCTTGTTTCAAATTGTATCGGGGCGATGCAGGTGTACGGGTATGGAGACAACCTCATGAATCCATGGACCCTGCACGTCAGCAGGGGACTGTTCAACCTGGTGGAGCGTGTGACTGGGAGTGATATGGGACCCCTGATACGTTAGATAAGACTCTAGCAGGTCACATGTACGTAAGAATCCTGTCTGATCACCTGCGTCCATTCGTGTCCATTGTGAATTTCGACAGACTTGATCAATTCCAGCAGGACAGTGCCACACCCCACACGTCTAGAATTGCTGCAGTGTGGCTCCAGGAACACTCTTCTGAGTTTCAACACTTCCACTGGCTAGCAAACTGCCAAGACGTGAACATTATTGAGCATACCTGGGGTGCCGTGGAACGTGCTGTTCAGAAGAGATCTCCACCCCGTCGTACTTTTACGGCTCTGCAGGATTCATTGTGTCAGTTCCCTCCAGCAGTACTTCAGACATTAGTAGAGTTCATGCCACGTCGTGTTGCGGCACTTCTGCGTGCTCGCGGGGGCCCTACACCATATTAGGCAGGTATACCAGTTTCTTTGGGTCTTCAGTGTATTTCCTTGTATGGCCTGGGCTGTTTACCACGGAATGAAACATATCCTCCACAGCGTCTTGGAGCGCCAACCTCGGCAACAGGCAGCGCACCTGCGCAGCAGAGAGCGTTGTCGACTGTGCACTATTTTGCCGTTACAGGTCACCTGCCGTCGCGGCGCCACGCGAATATCGATCCGCTCCCGACTATTTAGGCGACTGCCAGACGGAGGGAAGCCAGGTACTCCCTGTGCAAGTCGGCAGTACCAGTAGTTCAATCCCAGAGCTGCCAGTTGGCAGTACCAACAGTTTCGTCCCAGCGATCCACGCCAGCATACCCGACCATTTCGTCCTGGTCTTCACCAGCAGCACATCAGCCAACACACGCCAGCAGTACCAGCCCAGTAACCCCCAGATATTCACGCTGCTGCGTATCACGACTCTGGGGTTCGTCGTTTAGGCACAGACAACGTCGTAGGAGAGACATTCCTGTTGTATATAGTGTGGTATCGATAGCAACGATGCCACCGCATAGGTTCATAATTTGGCACTACGAGTCACCGACGACGGAGCACTCTAGCCGGAGCAGGGCACCTCTACGAGCTCCGCTCCAGTTTCAGTCCATTTGATCAAGAGCAGTGGTTCCCAGACTGGGTGTAATAACCCCCGAGCTCCAAAATGAAATTTTCTGAGGAGTAAGAACTTAACGATTCGATTCTGTTTCAGTGACGAAACTGAATTATTGTCAAGTGTCATTACTATTATCATAATTTCGTAAGACACTAATAATAATTATATAACATTATGACCACTGAACTACTATCGATATAATCCCATCCAGGCGATAGCATCGTCACCTCACGAAGAATGACTGCTAGTCAGACACACGCACGGTACATGTAGTATCAGTGAGTGTGCTGTCAGTGTGTAGAATGGGGAAGGTGCATGATCTATCTGAGTTTGACTGAGGGCAGATTGCGATAGCCCGGAGGCTCGGCACGAGCGTTTTAGAAACTGCACGACTTGTCGGAAATTTGAGAAGTGTTGTGGTGAGTGTCTTCAACCCGTGGCGAAACCCATGTGAAACCACGTCCAGACGTCGTGGGGTAGGGGGCGGCCGCCCCTCGTTACAGATGTCTGGTAAAACAGGACAGGTGGCGAACTGTGGCGAAACTAGCATCAGACGTTAATGCTGTGAAGAATGCAAGTGTGTCTGAACACACAGTCTACTGAACATTCCTAACGATGGGCCTCCGCAGCGGACAACACATGCAAGTGCCAACGTTAACACCACGACATCAGCAACTACGACTGAAATTGGCACGTGACCATCGGCACTGGACGTTGGCGCAGTGGCAGAGCGTTGCATGGTCTGATGAATCCCGATACCTGCCGATAGGAGGGCGCGAATCCGTAGTCTTCCAGGGGAACAGCTCCTTGACGCCTGTACGAGGTGCATTCAAGTTCTAAGCCCTCCGATTTTTTTTCTAATTAACTACTCACCCAAAATCGATGAAACTGGCGTTACTTCTCGACGTAATCGCCCTGCAGACGTACACATTTTTCACAACGCTGACGCCATGATTCCATGGCAGCGGCGAAGGCTTCTTTAGGAGTCTGTTTTGACCACTGGAAAATCACTGAGGCAATAGCAGCACTGCTGGTGAATGTGCGGCCACGGAGAGTGTCTTTCATTGTTGGAAAAAGCCAAAAGTCACTAGGAGCCAGGTCAGGTGACTAGGGAGCATGAGGAATCACTTCAAAGTAGTTATCACGAAGAAACTGTTGTGTAACGTTAGCTCGATGTGCGGGTGCATTGTCTTGGTGAAACAGCACACGCGCAACCCTTCCCGGACGTTTTTGTTGCAGTGCAGGAAGGAATTTGTTTTTCAAAACATTTTCGTAGGATGCACCTGTTACCGTAGTGCCCTTTGGAACGCAGTGGGTAAGGATTACGCCCTCGCTGTCCCAGAACATGGACACCATCATTTTTTCAGCTCTGGCGGTTACCCGAAATTTTTTTGGTGCCAGTGAATCTGTGTGCTACCATTGAGCTGACTGGCGCTTTGTTTCTGGATTGAAAAATGGCATCCACGTCTCATCCATTGTCACAACCGACGAAAAGAAAGTCCCATTCATGCTGTCGTTGCGCGTCAACATTGCTTGGCAACATGCCACACGGGCAGCCGTGTGGTCGTCCGTCAGCATTCGTGGCACCCACCTGGATGACACTTTTCGCATTTTCAGATCGTCATGCAGGATTGTGTGCACAGAACCCACAGAAATGCCAACTCTGGAGGCGATCTGTTCAACAGTCATTCGGCGATCCCCCAAAACAATTCTCTCTACTTTCTCGATCATGTCGTCAGACCGGCTTGTGCGAGCCCGAGGTTGTTTCGGTTTGTTGTCACATGATGTTCTGCCTTCATTAAACTGTCGCACCCATGAACGCACTTTCGACACATCCGTAACTCCATCACCACATGTCTCCTTCAACTGTCGATGAATTTCAATTGGTTTGACATCACGCAAATTCAGGAAACGATTGATTGCACGCTGTTCAAGTAAGGAAAACGTCGCCATTTTAAGTATTTAAAACAGTTCTCATTCTCGCCGCTGGCGGTAAAATTCCATCTACCGTACGGTGCTGCCATCTCTGGGACGTATTGACAATGAACGCGGCCTCATTTTAAAACAATGCGCATGTTTCTATCTCTTTCCAATCCGGAGAAAAAAAATCGCAGGCCTTAGAACTTGAATGCACCTCGTACTGTGGGACGGAGACAAGCTGGCTGCAGCTTCATTATGCTCTGGGGAAAATTCACGTGGGCATCCACTGGTCCAGTGGAGCTCGTGCAAGGCACCATTATAGGCAAGGAGCATCGTAAACTGGTTGCAGACCACGTACACCCCTTCATGACGATTATGTTTCCCGACAGCAGTGGCATTTTTCAGCAGGATCATGCACCATGTCAAAAGTCCAGGCGTGTGATAGAGTGGTTCGAGGAACACAGTGACCATTCCCAGTTGATGTGCTGGTCCTCAGCTCGCCAGGTCGGAACCCTGTCGAACTCGTCTGGAACGTTGCGTCAGAACTCACGGCTCCCTACCCGGAATTTACGGGAATTGTGTGACCTGGGTGTGCAGATGTGCTTCCAACTCCCGACAGCTACCTACCAAGGCCTCACTGCTTCCATGCCACCACACGTCGCGGCTGTTATCCGCGCCAAAGGGGGATATAACACCTGTTAGGTGAGTGGTCATAACGTTCAGGCTAATCAGTGTAGATGCACATTGTGAGCTATGAAAAGGGAACGAAAGCCAGTCATATGCCTGCGTAATTGGACTTCGGGTATATTCGTTAGTCTGAAGAAGGGAATAAATCCCAGTTTTCAGTTCGTTCATACTCAACGCTAGTGATCTTATCTGCCGTTCAGTTGCTTAGAGCGTCGAGTTTGCAGTACGTCTGAGTATTGCATCGTGTTTAATGGCGGACGACTGACTTTAGATATCCTTCATTAAAGACAAATGAATGATAGTTATGTTCTAAATGTTTTAAAAGCGTGTTCGTTTGTCGTTTCCGATGTTACGTCATGCTTTTTGTTGTAAGTCTACGTTTCCTGACGATGTACGTAGCATGCTGTTGATGCAAATAAACAATATGGACCCCGAGATTGAAGAACATCCCCCTTTTGAGGTCAAAACTGCAACACCACTTCAGTGAGTTTTCTCGCTGCGTTGGTTGCTAGTGGGTGGTTTACAAAACTATATTAATACTTCCCATTGTCAGGACACTTCTTTCTTCGATGTGATCGCAATTTTGGGACTGTGGAAAGGAAAATTAGACGACTAGACCAAATTAAAACATGACAACAATACATTAATTTAATTCAGTCCTCAATGAATTCGTTGGAACGGAAATCTCTGCTGAAAGAAGTGGTGCCCTAAATTCCACAAAAAAAAATCAACAAATGTTCTTAAAAGTCCTCACTTTCTATGTTTTAATATAGGTACCCCCCATGAACCATGGACCTTGCCGTTGGTGGGGAGGCTTGCGTGCCTCAGTGATACAGATAGCCATACCGTAGGAGCAACCACAACGGATGAGTAACTGTTGAGAGGCCAGACAAACGTGTGGTTCCTGAAGAGGGGCAACAGTCTGGACGATTGACTGATCTGGCCTTGTAACGCTAACCAAAACGGCCTAGCTCTGCTGGTACTGTGAACGGCTGAAAGCAAGGGGAAACTATAGCCGTAATTTTTCCCGAGGGCATGTAGCTTTACCGTATGGCTAAATGATGATGACATCGTCTTGGGTAAAATATTCCGGAGGTAAAATACTCCCCCATTCGGATCTCCGGGCGGGGACTACTCAGGAGGACGTTGTTATCAGGAGAAACAAAACTGGCGTTCTACGGATCGGAGCGTGGAATGTCAGATCCCTCAATCGGGCAGGTATTTTAGAAACTGTATAAAAGCGAAATAGATAGGTTAACGTTCATTATTGTGAGAATTAGCGAAGTTCTGTGCCACGAGAAACAAGACTTCTGATCAGGTGAATACTGGGTTATAAATGCAAAATCAAATAGGGGTAATGCAGGAGTAGGTTTAATGATGAATAAAAAATAGGAGCGCGGGTAAGCTACTACGAACAGCATAGTGAACACATAATTGTAGCCAAGATACATACGAAGCCCACGCCCACCACAGCAGTACAAGTTCATGTGCCAACTGGCTCCGCAGATGATGAAGAGACTGAAGAAATCTATGATGCGATATAATAAATTATTCGGATAGTGAAGGGAGACGAAATTTTAATAGTCATGGGCGACTGGAATTCAATAGTAGGAAAAGGGAGAGAAGGAAATGTGGTAGGTGAATATGGAAAGGGGTAAGGAATGAAAGAGGTAGCCGTGTGGTACAATTTAGCACAGAGCATAACTTAATCATAGCTAATACTTGGTTTACGAATCATGACAGAAGGTTGTATACCTGGAAGGGGCTTGGAGGTACTGGAAGATTCCATATAGATTATATAGTGGTGAGATGGAGATTTAGGAACCAGGTTTTAAATTGTAAGATATATCCAGGGGCAGATGTGGACTCTGACCACAATTTATTGGTTATAACCTGTAGATTGAATCTTAAGAAACTGCAAAAAGGTGGAATTTTAAGGAGATGCGACATTGGTAAACTGAAAGAATCATAGGTTGTAGAGAATTTCAGAGAGAGCATTAGGGAACGATTGACAAGAACGGAGGAAAGAAATACAGTAGAAGAAGAATTGATAACTTTGAGAGATGAAATAGTGAAGGCAGCAGAGGATCAAGTAGGTAAACAGACGAGGGCTTGTAGAAATCCTTGGGTAACAGAAGAGATATTGAATGTAATTGATGAAAGGAGAAAATATAAAAATGCAGTAAATGAAGCAGTTGCAAAGGAATACAAACGTCTAAAAATGAGATCGACAGAAAGTGCAAAATGGCTAAGCAGGGATGGCTAGAGATCAAATGTAAGGATATAGAGGCACGTATCACTAGGGGTACGATACATTACAGCCTACAGGAAAATTAAAGAGACCTTTGGAGAAAAGGGAACTACCTTGATGAATATGAAGAGCTCATGTGGAAAACCTGTTCTAAGCACAGAAGGGAAAGCAGAAAGATGGAACGAGTATACAGAGGGTCTATACAAGGGCGATCTAGTTGAGAGCAATATCATGGAAATGGAAGAGAACGTAAATGAAGATGAAATGGGATATATGATAGTGCCTGCAGAATTTGAAAGAGCACTGAAAGATCTAAATCGAAACAAGGCCCTGGAGTAGACATTTCATTAGAACTACTGATAACCTTGGGAGAGATTTGTTACCGGCAGGTCTGAGCAACACATAAGTGTTACGTAGATGCTTCGGGAACTCAGATGGGAAACCCCGGAGAGAAGGCGACGTTCTTTTCGAGAAACAGTATTGAGAAAATTTAGAGACCCAGCATCTGAAACTGACTGGAAAACGCCACTGCAAAAAAATGGCTCTGAGCACTATGGGACTCAACATCTTAGGTCATAAGTCCCCTAGAACTTAGAACTACTTAAACCTAACTAACGTAAGGACATCACACACACCCATGCCCGAGGCAGGATTCGAACCTGCGACCGTAGCAGTCCCGCGGTTCCGGACTGCAGCGCCAGAACCGCTAGACCACCGCGGCCGGCAGAACGCCACTGCCGCCAACATACACTCCTGGAAATTGAAATAAGAACACCGTGAATTCATTGTCCCAGGAAGGGGAAACTTTATTGACACATTCCTGGGGTCAGATACATCACATGATCACACTGACAGAACCACAGGCACATAGACACAGGCAACAGAGCATGCACAATGTCGGCACTAGTACAGTGTATATCCACCTTTCGCACCAATGCAGGCTGCTATTCTCCCATGGAGACGATCGTAGACATGCTGGATGTAGTCCTGTGGAACGGCTTGCCATGCCATTTCCACCTGGCGCCTCAGTTGGACCAGCGTTCGTGCTGGACGTGCAGACCGCGTGAGACGACGCTTCATCCAGTCCCAAACATGCTCAATGGAGGACAGATCCGGAGATCTTGCTGGCCAGGGTAGTTGACTTACACCTTCTAGAGCACGTTGGGTGGCACGGGATACATGCGGACGTGCATTGTCCTGTTGGAACAGCAAGTTCCCTTGCCGGTCTAGGAATGGTAGAACGATGGGTTCGATGACGGTTTGGATGTACCGTGCACTATTCAGTGTCCCCTCGACGATCACCAGTGGTGTACGGCCAGTGGAGGAGATCGCTCCCCACACCATGATGCCGGGTGTTGGCCCTGTGTGCCTCGGTCGTATGCAGTCCTGATTGTGGCGCTCACCTGCACGGCGCCAAACACGCATACGACCATCATTGGCACCAAGGCAGAAGCGACTCTCATCGCTGAAGACGACACGTCTCCATTCGTCCCTCCATTCACGCCTGTCGCGACACCACTGGAGGCGGGCTGCACGATGTTGGGGCGTGAGCGGAAGACGGCCTAACGGTGTGCGGGACCGTAGCCCAGCTTCATGGAGACGGTTGCGAATGGTCCTCGCCGATACCCCAGGAGCAACAGTGTCCCTAATTTGCTGGGAAGTGGCGGTGCCGTCCCCTACGGCACTGCGTAGGATCCTACGGTCTTGGCGTGCATCCGTGCGTCGCTGCGGTCCGGTCCCAGGTCGACGGGCACGTGCACCTTCCGCCGACCACTGGCGACAACATCGATGTACTGTGGAGACCTCACGCCCCACGTGTTGAGCAATTCGGCGGTACGTCCACCCGGCCTCCCGCATGCCCACTATATGCCCTCGCTCAAAGTCCGTCAACTGCACATACGGTTCACGTCCACGCTGTCGCGGCATGCTACCAGTGTTGAAGACTGCGATGGAGCTCCGTATGCCACGGCAAACTGGCTGACACTGACGGCGGCGGTGCACAAATGCTGCGCAGCTAGCGCCATTCGACGGCCAACACCGCGGTTCCTGGTGTGTCCGCTGTGCCGTGCGTGTGATCATTGCTTGTACAGCCCTCTCGCAGTGTCCGGAGCAAGTATGGTGGGTCTGACACACCGGTGTCAATGTGTTCTTTTTTCCATTTCCAGGAGTGTATATTGCTCATAAGGTCCACGAAACTATGATAAGAGAAATTAGGGCTCATGCGGAGGCGTATAGATATTCGTTTTCCCCTCGCTCTATTTCCTAGTGGAACAGGAAAGGAAATGACTAGTAGTGGTACAGGGTGCCCTCCACCACGCGCCGTACGGTGGCTTGCGGAATACCGATGTAGATGTAGACACGTGGAGCACATATTTTAACAGGTGCGAGTCTTCAGTAATTTGTATCAAGTAACGCGCTGAAGTACGCCGGAGTGCAAAAGTTAAGGACGCAAGTAACTTTCGCAAGATGTGTCACTGACAAGTAACATAGCTCGGTGACAGTTGGACCATACATAGAACTGCTACAGTGTTGTACAGAACTACATTTTTATTCATAGATAACGGTAACACTAAAGTCTCTGCGATTTATGATGGTCCCCTTATATTACAAAAGGCGGACATGGTTCTTAACACTTCGCCGTCCGGCGACACCACAGTGGAGTAGTGTGCATAGTATAGCTAAGTGGCCGGCGACACCACAGTGGAGTCGGGAGCACGGTATCGTGCAGTGGCCGGGGACAGCACTTTAGTGTCTTTTTCATTCTGTTGAGGTTTTGTTTAGGTGGCAATAAGTTACACACTACAACAAGGTTTTCGTTTTTATAAGTGTGGTGTCACCGCCAGACACCACACTTGCTAGGTGGTAGCTTTTAAATCGGCCGCGGTCCGCTAGTATACGACGGACCCGCGTGTAGCCACTGTCAGTGATTGCCGACCGAGCGCCGCCACACGGCAGGTCTAGAGACACTTACTAGCACTCGCCCCAATTGTACAGCCGACTTAGCCAGAGATGGATCACTGACAACTACGCTCTCATTTGCCGAGACGATAGTTAGCATAGCCTTCAGCTACGTCATTTGCTACGACCTAGCAAGGCGCCATAGCATTTGATATTGAGATTGTAACATGTACCGTCAAGAGCGATGTACACCAATTGTGGATTAAAGTTAAGTGTTATATCAACTACGTACTTTATTTGCTACTATTAATTTCCTTAACTGTTCCAGACCGCACGCCAGTCAGCGTGTAATCAAACGCGTGCATTTCGGCCTCCTCTAGCAACACTTCAATAAGTACTTGTGCACTTCCGTCATGGCAGACGAAAGAGACGATACGATTATTTACGATGAATGCGCGGTCGTCTTGTCTGACGTTCCGGACGACTTGGCCGATTGGAAAGAAGACATTGGATATCAAAAAAATTAAAGTGAAGCACAATCGTCGGAAGATAGTGAAATATGTCCAAGAAGAATTCGGCGAACGCTACCGTTGCCAGCTGATTCGGATTAATCAGACGAAGAAGACAGACTATGATTTACTGAGGACCAATAATAAATTTGAAGGATCTCCGCGTCTACACATATTTCCCAAAGATACACACAGGGTCGTGGATATCGTAGAATTATATACTGGGAACGTTCTATTTGAATATATTAGCGACGAAACCAACAAGTATTACAGTCAAAATTGCAATAGAAGGAAACTGGATTTAAAAAATGCCAAATTTGTCGACGTTACGGGACCCGAAGTTAGGAAATGGTTTGGGCTTTATATCCTTATGGGAATTGTAGAAAAAGCAAGGTTCGATGATTACTGGTCAACGAATCCGTTGATAGACACACTGATATTTCGCAAAACGATGTCCCGCAACCGATTCAGACAAATATTATTTTTACATTTTTCCGACAACAATAAACCGGATAATGCCGACCGGCTTTTCAAAGTGCAATTCGTAACTGATTATTTTTTCGAAAAGTTTAAAGAAACGTTTAATCGAAGTCAAAACATCTCAACTGATGAAGGAATGATGCCGTAGCGTGGACAGTAAAATTTCATAGTTTACAATCCTTCGAAAATTACGAAATATGGCATACTCATTCGGATGCTGTGTGATTCGAGTACGAGATACATTTCCCCATTCAAAATATATTCCGGCGCTGACAGCCTTTAGCAAAAACAGTGATGGAACTATTGACACCTTCTTATGGGAAGTGGCATCACCTCTTCATGGATAATTATTGTAACAGTGTAGAACTTGCAGAGAGGTTACTTGAAAAGAAAATTCGATTTTTGTGAAACGATACGGCAAAGTAGAGGATTTCCGGAAAAATTAAAGAGCGCAAAAGTCTATGTGTTTGAAACTTGTCATCAACGGAAAGGTGACAAGCGGCCGGCGACAAGCCAAGTAATCCGAATTAGCGCTGTCGGAGCCAAGCGAATAAATTTGTACGAGACGTGCGGACGGCAAAGTGTTAATATAGTGCATGAACAGCACGAACAGTAATTTACTCTGCAAAGTGCTCCCATGCTAGCCAAGAGGATGTTAAGGAGTTCTCGGTGCACGGCGTTCCATTCCTCCACCAGCGCCTGAGGTGTCACGTCAGAGGGCTGTTCTGAACACAATTTCGACACAAAGCAGCTCAATAGGCTGTGGAGTAGGCTAGCTATAGAACAGTGCATCACCATTGACTAGACACTCATTTATTGAACACACAAGTCAGGTATTACCCAAAAGGAACAATCAGTACAAATTACAAAGTAATATTCTTTTCCTTTAAGTCACTCAAACATTTAAACAGGCAAATAGCAATCATTTAACTGAAAGCCTTTTAAGAAAGCAAGACTAGAAAATTTGAATGATGAGTTAAAATCATATTTAAATAGGATCTGACCGAGCACATAGTTTAAAACGAAATACTTCCTTTAAGGAACCAGCGATCAAAATTAATTACATAATCCTCAACAACCGTATTACATCCAAGACATTTAAGATTAAACAGTAACATATAACATCAGAGAGCTGCAGTCCCAAGTTTTAAGCAGCACGTTTCAGATGGACTGCACTGCAACAGTACAAGTCCCTCAGAGGATCTCCCCACACAGGAAGTTATTGCCTCAATCGACAAAATATCAACATAATTCCATGTACAGACCTAAAACAAACTGAAAGCTCTCTTAAGTTTGGTACAGTTAATTCCCTTTCAACATAACATACATCACAAGTCTAGCTCTAGGGCGGCACCGACAGCCCGCACTTTAGCACGCGAAAAACTACAGCGATGCACTCATCACGTATCGTTACACAATCCAAGGACAGAGAGCCGGCTCCCCAGTAGCGGAACATTTAACCACGCGCAGCGTGCAGGTTTGCGGGATGCTGATCTAGCCCTTAACCTCAACACCAGTTCAAATACTAGTCAGCCTACAATCTTGAACCACCATACACATTCCTTCAGTTACTGCATAGAAAGCCAATGTGATAGGCAAACAGACCAGCATATGATAAAAGCTTAAGCAATTTCCTTACTAGAAAACCCTTACGAATAGTAACCGTAATTTTTTTTTTAAATGTGAGCACACCCACAATCAAAAGACAAACAACGCCAATCATAAGCACGTAAGCAAGTAGCAGTGGTAACCTCTGCTTGAATTGACTACAAATCAGCGCGTGATTTAACACACCAGAGAACAGTCTTTACAACATAACCACCAATACAATAGCAAATTACTCACACGTGTTCTCCCCCACGATTTCGATTCGCTAAGCCATAGACAAAACGTGGAGAACGTATCACTTAGACCAACATAATGGTGCTCCCTCAGTTACCTCAAATAACTGACTCCCTTAGTTGCACAGCAAAGAACCAGACCTAATGAAACCATCACAGTTTTCGCCTCTAAATTGTCACAGTACAAGTGAGACTCAATCACAAATGTAATTTTACATCACCAATTCCCGTATAGTCAATACAAGCGCCTGATTTTCACCCGTTTATAACGGCAGGCAGAAAAATCGTACGGAAAAGAGCGCAGACACAAACTCTTACCAATTCTCTTCTCCGAAAGCAGCCACCGCAACTCTCGAGAACCAGTGGGACATCCAATGCAAAAATCGTTACTCCTTCACACAAATTACAGGACGCCCGCTTCCCGCTGCTTGCTACGGCGCCTTCCGTTCAGAGCCAACTTGTATATCTCCATGCGATAGGTCCGGTCCCACACTCGCTGCGTCAACCCGACAACCGTCTTCCACCACGTCCCGGACCACACAGGACGTCGCCCCGTTACTCCTCGCGTAGACCCCAGAGGGCGCTGCTTACCGCCCTGACCGTGGCAGGAAAGATAAACCACCAGAGTCGCACTATCGATATGAGCCGCCACGGCTCACCGCCGTTGACAGTTGTTGTATTACCGTATGGTCGTCGGTGTACATGGACCTGCGATGCGTCTCCGCAATGTATCCCACGTGTGCTCGATGGAATTAAAGTCGGGGAAATGGGCAGGCCATGCCTTTAGCCAGAGATCCCCTTTTTCCAATAGGTCCTTCTCCTGCACTGTCATCCATAAAAAGTCAAGGCCGTATGCACTCCTGAAAAGACGCCCGTGGTGAAGTAGCACGGGGTTACAATAACGATGATCGACCAGTGTATCGTGTTCAATGATTTGGAGCTCAGTATGCCCATGCAACACTATGCCGCCTCTGGTCCGTCAAAACCATCCTGTTTGACATTGTTGTATCTAACCGTACTAGCAAGAGGTGGGAACACGTAGGCCACCTGAGGGAGGCATAATATTGCCTGGGAGAACTAACATCCAAATTTATCATGACACCGTACTCCTTCCCCACTTTCTAATGGCTCTGAGCACTATGGGACTTAACATCCGTGGTCATCAGTCCCCCAGAACTTAGAACTACTTAAACCTAACTAACCTAAGGACATCACACACATCCATGCCCGAGGCAGGATTCGAACCTGCGACCGTAGCAGTCCCGTCCCCACTTTCTATTCTGCCCTGACTTCAGTGCTCATGCTGAGGAGCTCTTGGAACGAGAGGATATCCGGCGAATGGACTTGCTTGCTCATTCCCTCGACTTAAATCCCATCGAGCACTTGTGGGGCACATTGGGGACTCGCACCACAGCTCGTCAATATGCAGTAACGACCATCCATCCAACAACGATCAACCATATTGGTGGGAGAATGGAACGCCCTACCATACCAGCTCCTTACCAACCTTGTGGTCAGTTTGGGGGCACGCTGCACATTTTGTACAGCTGCCCGTGAAGATCGGGTCCCATACTCCTCGACAGAGTGTAGGGGACGATGCGGGAGACCCGCACCGCCGTACTAGGCAAAGTCCTAGCGGAGGTAGTTTGCCATTGCCT
Organism: Schistocerca cancellata; assembly: GCF_023864275.1. NCBI lineage: Eukaryota > Metazoa > Arthropoda > Insecta > Orthoptera > Acrididae > Schistocerca > Schistocerca cancellata. The sequence goes on along the minus strand of NC_064631.1, from coordinate 106,847,204 downwards.
TCCTCCGACCGTAATGGGGATGAATGATGATGACGACGCAACAACACCCAGTGATCTCGAGGCAGGTGAAAATCCATGCCCCCGCTGGGAACCGAACCCGGGAACCCGTGCGAGAACGCTACCGCGAGACCACGAGCTGCGGACTAGTGTAGAGGGGACTGTAATAAATTGTGACTCCAGTGTCAAATTGGATAAATCTGTACTACGCCATGTACTATGTCTCTGCAAAAAATTCCGGATCATTCGTAATTACGCTCCATTGGTGTGTTGGAGTGGAATGCGGTCGGCATCCCTGCACACGCCTGTATTGTGTTGTGCCCTGCCTACTCGTCGAATATGGGGTGCCTAGGAAACCTGCTTTCTCGGATCGCTAGACGACAATTCAAGGAAATCGTATCAGTGAATTTTTTATAACAGTGAGATAAATGACAATACTTAACTTTGCGAACTTACAATGGTGTGTCGAAAGCAATGGGCGACAGACAAATAAAAAAATCTCTTCAATATACACAACTCGTAATACAAGTAAAACAATACCGTTCGTAAGCAGCTGCTGTAAAGCTCATAGAACGGCTAGTCTTCGACAGGGCCGCGGCCAGGCAGCGTGGCCCGTATGTTCTCTTCGCCCAGAGGCCGCTGCTGTCTCGGTGTCGTCCTAGAGAGATGTCGGTCAGCGTACAATTGGCTGACGTCTTCTTCACAGCCCTGTCTGCTCTACCGTTCCTGACCGTCGAATCGGCGCTTGACTTCTACGCCGGAACATACTATCTAACTGCCAGAAATTTCATTGTTGTATGTCTGCTGGTTATTGTTCAGTGCTGTATCTAGTAGAACTTTGTGTCGCTCAGTTTGCGAATTTCGAGATGGCAGGGTTAGAGGCGCAACGCGTCTCCATTAAATTTTGCGTGTAACTCAAGAAACCCTTTACAGAGACACACCAAACGAAGCAGGAAGCTTACGGTGATGAGTGCTTAAACCGTACTCGCTGTTACGGAACGTTCACACGGTTTAAAAATGGCCGGACTGAAGTTAAAAGATGATCCTCGTTCAGACATTTACCGACGACTGTCATGCCAGGAACATCAACGAAATTGTGCGAGCCAATCGATTACAGAAGAATGTAACATTTCAGTTGGATCATCTCAATAAATCCTGTCAAAGCATGTTGTAACGCATCGTGTTGCCGCCAAGTTCGTCCCACGCTTCGTGAGGCAAGACCAGATAGACCTTCGCCTCGCAATCTGTGAAGAAATTTTCGGTCTCGTAAATGAGAACGAGATGTTCCTTAAGAGAATCATAACTGGTGACGAGACGTGTGTCTACCGTTGGGATGTTGAGACCAAGGTTCAATCTTCACAATGAGTCGGGAAAGGTACTCCAAGAGCAAAAAGAGCACGTCACTTCAGGCCAAATGTCAAAGCCATGCTGATCGTTCATCATGGATTCGTGCCACAGGGACAAACTGTTAAAGATTGTACTATCGGGGCGTGTTACGAACCTGCGAGAAAATTTGAGCCGGAAAGGAACTGAAATGTGGCGAGACAATTCATGGCTCTTGCGTCACGATAACACACCCTCACATTCATCCCTGTTGGTGCGTGACTGTTGCACAAAAAACGAAATCACTTTGCTAACGAACAGGTCTTTGAAAGTGAGCAGATCAAAGTGAGCCACAACATCAGCAGATCGTATAAAATAAAAAATGGCCTTCCCCAAGGATCTGTGTTGGCTCCAACCCTTTTTAATTTGTATATTAGCGACTTGCCAAATACAGTCAGCAGGAAATTCTGCTACGCCGATGATTTGGGACTGTTGTTGTTGTGGTCTTCAGTCCTGAGACTGGTTTGATGCAGCTCTCCATGCTACTCTATCCTGTGCAAGCTTCTTCATCTCACAGTACCTATCGCAACCTACATCCTTCTGAATCTGCTTAGTGTATTGATCTCTTGGTCTCCCTCTACGATTTTTACCCTCCACGCTGCCCTCCAATGCTAAATTTGTGATCCCTCGATGCCTCAGAACATGTCCTACCAACCGATCCCTTCTTCTAGTCAAGTTGTGCCACAAACTTCTCTTCTCCCCAATCCTATTCAATACCTCCTCATTAGTTACGTGATCTACCCACCTTATCTTCAGCATTCTTCTGTAGCACCACATTTCGAAAGCTTCTATTCTCTTCTTGTCCAAACTAGTTATCGTCCATGTCTCACTTCCATACATGGCTACACTCCATACAAATACTTTCAGAAACGACTTCCTGACACCTAAATCTATATTCGATGTTAACAAATTTCTCTTCTTGAGAAACGCTTTCCTTGCCATTGCCAGTCTACATTTTATATCCTCTCTACTTCGACCATCATCGGTTATTTTACTCCCTAAATAGCAAAACTCCTTTACTACTTTAAGTGTCTCATTTCCTAATCTAATTCCCTCAACATCACCTGACTTAATTTGACTACATTCCATTATCCTCGTTTTGCTTTTGTTGATGTTCATCTTATATCCTCCTTTCAAGACACTGTCCATTCCGTTCAACTACTCTTCCAAGTCCTTCGCTGTCTCTGACAGAATTACAATGTCATCAGCGAACCTCAAAGTTTTTATTTCTTCTCCATGGATTTTAATACCTATTCCGAATTTTTCTTTTGTTTCCTTTACTGCTTGCTCAATATACTGATTTAAAAACATCGGAGAGAGGCTACAACCCTGTCTCACTCCCTTCCCAACCACTGCTTCCCTTTAATGCCCCTCGACTCTTATAACTGCCATCTGGTTTCTGTACAAATTGTAAATAGCCTTTCGCTCCCTGTATTTTACCCCTGCCACCTTTAGAATTTGAAAGAGAGTACTCCAGTCAACATTGTCAAAAGCTTTCTCTTAAGTCTACAAATGCTAGAAACGTAGGTTTGCCTTTCCTTAATCTTTCTTCTAAGATAAGTCGTAAGGTCAGTATTGCCTCACGTGTTCCAACATTTCTACGGAATCCAAACTGATCTTCCCCGAGGTTGGCTTCTACCAGTTTTTCATTCGTCTGTAAAGAATTCGCGTTACTATTTTGCAGCTGTGACTTATTAAACTGATAGTTCGGTAACTTTCACATCTGTCAACACCTGCTTTCTTTGGGATTGGAATTATTATATTCTTCTTAAAGTCTGAGGGTATTTCGCCTGTCTCATACATCGTGCTCACCAGATGGTAGAGTTTTGTCATGACTGGCTCTCCTGAGGCCATCAGTAGTTCTAATGGAATGTTATCTACTCACGGGGCCTTGTTTTGACTCAGGTCTTTCAGTGCTCTGTCAAACTCTTCACGCAGTATCGTATCTCCCATTTCATCTTCATCTACATCCTCTTCCATTTCCATAATATTGTCCTCAAGTACATCGCCCTTGTATAAACCCTCTATATACTCCTTCCACCTTTCTGCTTTCCCTTCTTTGCTTAGAACTGGGTTTCCATCTGAGCTCTTGATATTCATACAAGTGGTTCTCTTTTCTCCAAAGGTCTCTTTAATTTTCCTGTAGGCAGTATCTATCTTACCCCTAGTGAGACAAGCCTCTACATCCTTACATTTGTCCTCTAGCCATCCCTGCTTAGCCATTTTGCACTTCCTGTCGATTTCATTTTTGAGACGTTTATATTCCTTTTTGCCTGCTTCATTTACTGCATTTTTATATTTTCTCCTTTCATCAATTAAATTCAATATTTCTTCTGTTACCCAAGGATTTCTATTAGCCCACGTCTTTTTACCTACTTGATCGTCTGCTGCCTTCACCACTTCATCCCTCAGAGCTACCCATTCTTCTTCTACTGTATTTCTTTCCCCCATTCCTGTCAATTGTTCCCTAATGCTCTCCCTGAAACTCTCTACAACCTCTGGTTCTTTCAGTTTATCCAGGTCCCATCTCCTTGAATTCCCACCTTTTTGCAGTTTCTTCAGTTTCAATCTGCCGTTCATAACCAATAGATTGTGGTCAGAATCTACATCTGCCCCAGGAAATGTCTTACAATTTAAAACCTGGTTCCTAAATCTCTGTCTTACCATTATATAATCTATCTGAAACCTGTCAGTATCTCCAGGCTTCTTCCATGTATACAGCCTCCTTTCATGATTCTTGAACCAAGTGTTAGCTATGATTAAGTTATGCTCTGTGCAAAATTCTACAAGGCGGCTTCCTCTTTCATTCCTTCCCCCCAATCCATATTCACCTACTATGTTACCTTCTCTCCCTTTTCCTACTGACGAATTCCAGTCACCCATCACTATTAAATTTTCGTCTCCCTTCACTACCTGAATAATTTCTTTTATCTCGTCATACATTTCATCTATTTCTTCATCATCTGCAGAGCTAGTTGGCATATAAACTTGTACTACTGTAGTAGGCATGGGCTTTGTGTCTATCTTGGCCACAATAATGCGTTCACTATGCTGTTTGTAGTAGCTAACCCGCACTCCTATTTTTTTTATTCATTATTAAACCTACTCCTGCATTACCCCTATTTGATTTTGTATTTATAACCCTGTAATCACCTGACCAAAAGTCTTGTTCCTCCTGCCACCGAACTTCACTAATTCCCACTATATCTAACTTTAACCTATCCATCTCCCTTTTTAAATTTTCTAACCTACCTGCCCGATTAAGTGATCTGACATTCCACGCTCCGGTCCGTAGAACGCCAGTTTTCCTTCTCCTGATAATGACGTCCTCTTGAGTAGTCCCCGCCCGGAGATCCGAATGGGGGACTATTTTACCTCCGGAATATTTTACCCAAGAGGACGCCATCATCATTTAATCATACAGTAGAGCTGCATGTCCTCGGGGAAAATTACGGCTGTAGTTTCCCCTTGCTTTCAGCCGTTCGCAGTACCAGCACAGCAAGGCCGTTTTGGTTAATGTTACAAGGCCAGATCAGTCAATCATCCAGACTAGTTGTACAAACTAAAACACTTGGGGAAGGAGCGAACGTACTCACAGAAGATCTGGAGTCCTTGGATTCCTATTATAAAAAAATGGCGACTCTGCCCTAATCCAACCAAGACTGAGGTTTGTGCTTTCCACTTGAACAATAAAATGGCCCACCAGGAACTGAATGTGAACTTCTGTGAACAAAGAGTCAAACACAACTTCAACCCCAAATACCTTGGCATAACACTAGACCGCTCCCTGACTTACGAAAAACATCTAGAAAACGTAAGCCAAAAGCTGAAGAGTCGCAACAACATCCTGAGAAAATTGGCTGGCTCGACTTGGGGAGCTCAAGCGTCCACGTTACGTACTGCCGCAATAGCCCAGGTATATCCTGCTGCGGAATATAGCTCTGCTGTCTGGCATTCGAGCACTCATACTAAGAAAATCGACGTCCAGTTGAACGAGTGTATGAGGATAATAACGGGTACTATTAAATCCACCCCAGTCCCTTGGCTGCATACTCTAAGCAATATCCTACCTCCACAATTGAGAAGGCAAGAAACAGCAGCAAGAGAGTGGTCAAAAATTCATGACACAGATTACCCACAGAATCTTCTAATCCATGATGATTTGAACGAAATACCATCGACCCGCTTGAAGTCACGGAAGCCTATATGGGTTAATACACAAGAACATCAACCTGATATCAAGGAGCAATGGCGGCACTTTTGGAATGATTCTGGAATTAATAAACAAGGTATCCAAGATCCCACTCTGGAATTACCGGGCTTTGACCTGAAGAGATGTACCTGGACTAAATTAAACCGTATCAGAACAGGCCCTGCAAGATGCAATGCATATAAGTACAAGTGGGGTCTATGCGACTCACCAGCCTGTGGCTGTAGAGCACCAGAACAGAACGGCCGCCATAGTATTGAGAAATGCCCCTTAAGAAGATGCGCCGGACCTGTCTCTGAGGTCATATATATGCGAAACCCTCTGCTTTGGATTGGCTGTGCAATCTATATATTGAGCTTTAAATATATGAATGAGTTTCTAGTCAGGCTTGCAAAGCTTTTAACGTTTAGTTATTTTGTCTTGAGTGTTTCTACTTTGTCCTTTTGTGCTATTGCTTGTTTTTTACACATGTTCTATTTACACATTTTTTGTTTTATACATTTCTTTTACAGATCGTTGTACTTATATAAAAATTGTCGCTGTGTTGCCATACGCAAAATAAATAAAATAATAAATCACAATAAGTAAAAAGAAAGCGTTGAAAAATTTTGTAGGCAAACTAATGGAATTTTTTTAACAGACCTCTTATGGTCCAAGGGTGCGCGAGCCATGTTACTTTGCACTAACACATCATGCGAAAGTTACTTTCGTCCTGAAGTTTCTCACTCCAATCTAATAGCGTATTTTTTGTTAAGTTAGATGGTCATGATTTAATTTGAGCTCAAGTAGATAGGAATTACTCGAAAAAATTATATTCAAGCAGTTTTGCACTAATAAGGACAATATTTCACATTGGCACCTAGCAGCCACACAGTCACAATTATCTCGCAAATTTCTCGTTTGCGACCCCTGTTTTGCTTCTATTAGTATTGTGTATACTTTCCCCCTGTGTCAGTTTTCACTCTGTACACAAATTTTGCTCCAGCCCCTCTCAGCGTGACGCCACAAGCGACTGCTTGTGTCGCTTGAGCTTTAACACGTTCAGCTCTATGCCTGTACGCCATCCGGGCGAGCATGTGTCGGTTGCGTGGGAGACGCTCGTATCTCTTGAGGGCGCAGCTTTTCCATCCACTGAATTGTGTTTTCCCGCTCGCTACACGACTGCCCGTTGTTGGACACCTGTAGTGGTTCAAATTTTGTCCACTAGATGCAGCAGGAGTCGTTTTAAACTGTGCCGTAGCTGTTGGAACTGTCGTGAAGAACAGAAAGGGCCTACAGAGAAGCTTCAAATCAAGGAAGCTGAAACAAAATGATTTTTTTTAAAGGAATGGTCCTTTCCTACCGTTCGAATGGAAAAATAATCGTGATCGTGATGTATATGGCCTCTCAAAACAACATTAGGCAATCGCCAAAGAGGTTCCTGTACGTTCAAAAGGAGTTTTTTAAAGGACAATAAAGCCAAACATTGTCACAGATTATAACACGAGCGAGACTGCTAGTGCAGAACGTGTCAGGCAGCTTTGCAGATACTACCCCTTCACAAGTAAATCATTGAAGTGGTGGAAAAAAACTTCTCAGTCACGTTTTCCTAATGTCTGTTGTTGAAACGACCCCTTCGAAAAATTTAAAAATGACAGTGCTGGAAAACCTCTTACGTTATTTGATTTTCAAACAGCTGAACAAAACTGAACGTACTCAGGCATTTCTCTCTTTACTTATTCTGATCATCACTAAACTGACACACAATATTTTTAGCGCAACGCAATCTGCCTTTCAATACTCCCTACAACAGAACGGCCCTGACTAACATTAACCTATACCTTTCGCAAATCACTTACCTCACCAAAAATCTTCGTTACTCGAACTACTGCGATACGGCGAGCGCCAATACTTCCAGCTAAATAAAAGATTCTAACTACTGAAGGCACTAACGAACGATAGGCATAGTTAGCAAATGAAAGATTTTCATAGAGAACAAACAATGTATTTACCTTAATAATGTTCAAAAGTCATCATATATATACCGATCAATTCATGACATCCTTCTTTACAAATTTCCTTTTTGTGGCGGACACACGTGCAGGTCGTCCACTTATAGCAACCATCAAAACTCTGGCATCCCTCTCCCCACATCCACCACCGCTGGCGGCTCACCTCCAACTGTGCAACGCTACGTGCTGTTAACAGCCAACTGCCCAACACTACAATAGCGAATATTCCAACGATACCAACCAGCCACAGACTGCACACAGCACACTCAGTGATTTTCATACAGAGCGCTACGTGGCGTTACCAACATAAAAACCTAAACATCCTACTTACACTGTGAATAGTTTTATTTTGTACAAGGCTATCATCAAGCAAATAAAATCTCTAGTGGTATGCATAAAAAAAAAAGTTAGCATGGACATTGCAGCTGCAGAAGAAGACATCGATCAGTGGGTCCAACACCAACCACTAACCTAGACAGAAGTTTTGGTCGCTTTTTTTCCAGGAAAGGTGCCACCCACTGTCAACAAAGCAAACGCCACATGTTACTGTAAAGTATGCTCTGACAAAGGAAAGAAATAGACTGGCAAGCGGATAAGGAAAGAGAGCAGCTGGTGTTACAAAGACTGCAATATTAGACTTTGTGTACGACAATATTTTCAAGACTACCATTTAGAAGTAATCGTGTATAGATTATTTGTAATCGTTTTGATCATAAAGTATGCCCTTTTTGCGATGTTATTTTTTTGTTTTTATTTCTACTTGAAATCTTTATCAGCAAGTGTAACACTTTTTCTGCCGGAGAGGGAATTCCTTCATGTTTTTAACAACGCTAACGCACCAGTGCTGTTGCGAACACACTGGTGTCCAAAATTAAAGCAAAAAACGGAAATTTTGCAAGGTTGCGTTTATTTTGCCACAAAACAGTATAAACAAGTAATAGTAAAATAGAAACAACATAAAGAATACAGAACGTAAACAATGGCAACATGTATAATTGTAGATAAAAATGTTCTTCGTTTTTTCCAACGTAACGGGTTTGTACATATATTCCGACAACTGGTTAATGTTCTCACTATGGGGTGTGACCACCTCGAGCAGCAATAGAAGCCTGACAACGAGGCAGTGAATGATGACATGAATCTCGTGTTGAGGCAATAATGCCCGTTCTTCCCGCAGAGCTGCTCCCAAGTCTTGAGAAGTACCTGGTGAATGCTGACGTGATGCAAGCCGTCTCCACAGTGCATCCGAGATATGCTCTATCGGATTCAAATCGGGAGAGCGAACTGGCCACGCCATGCGTGCAGTATCTTCCATTTCCAAGAAAACATCAGCCACCCGTGCCCTATGAGATCGAGCATTATCGTCCATCAATACGAAGTCTGTGCCTACAGCGCCTCGCAACAACCACAAATGAGGTCCCAAGGTCTTTTCACGGTACCTGACAGCAATTAAACCTCGCAGGATCACCTACGTACAATTTTATGAAGAGGGGTTCGAGTGGTCAACATAATCCCTGCCCGCTCCAGTAGGGGTCCTCCTCGATATCGGTCTCTTTCCACAATATCTGGGTCCCGAAACTGTGTTCCACTTTCCCGCCATATACGAATCCATCGAGACTCATTCTCCAGAATAAATCGGACTCAACTGTGAAAGAATATTGACCGACTATTCGACCGTCCAGGTGTCGTGTTGATGACTTCGCTTTAGACGTTCCCTTCAGTGAAGATGTGTCAGAGGTAGACATGCAGCAGGTCTCCGAGAATAAAGGCCACTCTGCCAAAGCCTTCTGTACCCGGTTTTGCTCGATACAGCACGTCCAGTGGATGCTGCGAGCTCACATGCCAGCTGCCGTGCTGTACTAAGGCGGTGCTGTTGTGCCCACACAGTCAAATAATGGTCCTCTTTTTGGACAACATGGTTGTGGAGAGAAGCAGCGATTAGTATGATTAGTCAATAATTCAAGAACAGTCTTAATCGCATTTATTATTGTTGTAATACCGCCAACCGGTTTCAACCCGACGTAGGGGTCATCTTCTGGGCGTTTACATCATTGGTCGACTGCTGGTGGTGTCACTCCAGTCTACATAACGGCAGGAAACTATGTAGACAGGAGTGACACCACCAGCAGTCGACCAATGGTGTAAACGCCCAGAAGATGACCCCTACGTCGGGTTGAAACCGGTTGGCGGTATTATAACAATAATAAATGCGATTAAGACTGTTCTTGAATTATTAAATAATGGTCCTGTGACTTCAGAAAGTCACACATGGTCAGCCCTGACCTGTTCTTCAGAATAAAGTTACGGTCTCTATACATTGTCGCCACATCCGAGAAACAACAGAACGATTCACATTAAGCCATCGGGCCAAATCAGTTTGCTACTATCCTCCATCCTATCTTTGTATGGCCCTCCGTCTGCCCCGATAGCCGAATGGTCAGCATCACGGACTGCCGTCCTAAGGGGCCCGGGTTCGATTCCCGGCTGGGTCGGGGATTTTCTCCGCTCAGGGACTAGGTGTTGTGTTGTCTTCATCATCATTTCATCCCCATCCGGCGCGCAGGTCGCCCAATGTGGCGTCGAGTGTAATAAGACCTGCACCAAGGCGGCAGGACCTGCCCCCTAAGGGCAAAAGCCAAAAGCTCATTTCCATTATGGCCCTCCACCGTAGAGAGACTGGTATCCATCTTCTCTACATCTACATTTATACTCCGCAAGCCATCCAACGGTGTGTGGCGGAGGGCACTTTACGTGCCACTGTCATTACCTCCCTTTCCTGTTCAAGTCGCGTATGGTTCGCGAAAAGAACGACTGCTGGAAAACCTCCGTGTGCGCTCGAATCTCTCTAATTTCACATTCGTGATCTCCTCGGGAGGTGTAAGTAGGGGGAAGCAATATATTCGATACCTCATCCAGAAACGCACCCTCTCGAAACCTGGACAGCAAGCTACACCTCGATGCAGAGCGCCTCTCTTGCAGAGTCTGCCACTTGAGTTTGCTAAACATCTCCGTAACGCTATCACGCCTACCAAATAACCCTGTGACGAAACGCGCCGCTCTTCTTTGGATCTTCTCTATTTTCTCTGCCAACCCGACCTGGTACGGATCCCACACTGATGAGCAATACTCAAGTATAGGTCGAATGAGTTTTTTGTAAGCCACCTCCTTTGTTGATGGACTACATTTTCTAAGGCCTCTCCCAATGAATCTCAACCTGGCACCCGCCTTACCAACAATTAATTTTATATGATCATTCCACTTCAAATCGTTCCGCACGCATACTCCCAGATATTTTACAGAAGTAACTCCTACCAGTGTTTGTTCTGCTATCATGTTTTAATCATACAATAAAGGATCCTTCTTTCTATGTATTCGCAATACATTACATTTGTCTATGTTTAGGGTCAATTGCCACTCCCTGCACCAAGTGCCTCTACGCTGCAGATCTTCCTGCATTTCGCCGCAATTTTCTAATGCTGCAACTTCTCTGTATACTACAGCATCATCCGCGAAAAGCCGCATGGAACTTCCGACACTATCTACTAGGTCAGTGCTATACTGCACTGTCTGTGACTGTGTACTCAGCACTCAGCGATTGTGGATGTGAGGCTACCAGGCAAACACCTCGTTTCATAGGAGTCCTGACGTCATCGTTGGTATGGTTGTCCGTTAACCAGAATGCCATGTTCCGTGCAGAACATATTTGTACAGACGTTTGGTTGAGAGTTTGTATGATTATATCGTGAATTAGGTACAGGACGGGGAAATAGCACTTTGTTGCTTTGTTTTTGGACACCAGTACATATACAGGGTTTTCCATTGATCGTGACCGGGCCAAATATTTCACGAAATAAGCGTCAAAGGAAGAAACTACAAAGAACGAAACTTGTCTAGATTGAAGGGGGAAACCAGATGGCGCTATGGTTGGCCCGCTATATGGCGCTGCCATAGGTCAAACGGATATCAACTCCGTTTTTTTAAATAGGAACGCCCATTTTTTATTACATATTCGTGTAGTACGTAAAGAAATGTGAATATTTTAGTTGGACCACTTTTTTCGCTTTGTGATAGATGGCGCTATAATAGTCACAAACATATAGCTCACAATTTTAGACGAACAATTGGTAACAGGCAGGTTTTTGAAAGCAAAATACAGAACGTAGGTACGTTCGAACATTTTATTTCGGTTGTTCCAATGTGATACATGTACCTTTGTGAACTTATCATTTCTGAGAACGCATGCTGTTACAGCGTGATTACCTGTAAATACCACATTAATGCAATAAATGCTCAAAATAATGTCTGTCAACCTCAATGCATTTGGCAATACGTGTAACGACATTCCTCTCAACAGCGAGTAGTGCGCCTTCCGTAATGTTCGCACATGCATTGACAATGCGCTGACGCGTGTTGTCAGGCGTTGTCGGTGGATCAAGATAGCAAATATCCTTCAACTTTCCCCACAGAAAGAAATCCGGGGACGACAGATCCGGTGAACGTGCGGGCCATGGTATGGTGCTTCGACGACCGATCCACCTGTCATGAAATATGCCATTCAATACCGCTTCAACCGCACGCGAGCTATGTGCCGGACATCCATCATGTTGGAAGTACATCGCCATTCTATCATGCAGTGAAACATCTTGTAGTAACATCGGTAGAACATTACGTAAAAAGTCAGCATACATTGCACCATTTAGGTTGCCATCGATAAAATGGGGGCCAATTATCCTTCCTCCCATAATTCCGCACCACACATTAACCCTCCAAGGTCGCTGATGTTCCTCTTGTCGCAGCCATCGTGGATTTTCCGTTGCCCAATAGTGCATATTATGCCGGTTTACGTTACCGCTGTTGGTGAATGACGCTTCGTCGCTAAATAGAACGTGTGCAAAAAATCTGTCATCGTCCCGTAATTTCTCTTGTGCACAGTGGCAGAACTGTACACGACGTTCAAAGTCGTCGCCATACAATTCCTGGTGCATAGAAATATGGTACGGGTGCAATCGATGTTGATGTAGCATTCTCAACACGGGCCGGCCGGTGTGGCCGTGCGGTTAAAGGCGCTTCAGTCTGGAACCGCGTGACCGCTACGGTCGCAGGTTCGAATCCTGCCTCGGGCATGGATGTGTGTGATGTCCTTAGGTTAGTTAGGTTTAATTAGTTCTAAGTTCTAGGCGACTGATGACCACAGAAGTTAAGTCGCATAGTGCTCAGAGCCATTTGAACCATTTTTTCTCAACACGGATGTTTTTCAGATTCTCGCGCAATTTGTGTGAATTAGCCGCGACAGCAGCTAAAACAACTACTTGGGCATCAACATTTGTTGCAGGTTGTGGTTGACGTTTCACATGTGGCTGAACACTAACTGTTTCCTTAAATAACGTAACTATCCGGCGAACGGTCCGGACACTTGGATGATGTCGTCCAGGATATCGAGCAGCATACACAGCACACACCAGTTGGGCATTTTGATCACAATAGCCATACATCAACACGATATCGACCTTTTCCGCAATTGGTAAACGGTCCATTTTGACACGAGTAATGTATGACGAAGCATACACCGTCCGCACTGGTGGAATGTTACCTGATACCACGTACTTATACGTTTGCGACTATTACAGCGACATCTGTCACAAAGCGAAAAAAGTGGTCCAAATAAACATTCATATTTCTTTACGTACTACACGAATATGTAATAAAAAAGTGGGGGTTCCTATTTAAACGGAGTTGATATCCGTTTGATCTATGGCAGCGCCATCTAGCGGGCCAACCATAGCGCCATCTGGTTTCCTCCTACAAGCTAGACGAATTTCGTTCTTTGTAGTTTTTTCGTTTGGTGCTTATTTCGTGAGATATTTGGCCTGGTCACTATCAATGGACCACCCTATATAAGCAAGGATATTTCTTAATCTGTATGGTATATGGTATAATTATGCTAAATGTGCGCCTCTAACATGCTTGACAATTGTGTAATCATTCTTTAAATTTTCTAGAAAATCGGCATTTACTTGTGCAATCGAAGAGGATAAGATAGGAGTGTTGAAAGCGTTAAACCTAGTCATCTCACCCAGCTCACCCCCACCCTGAGATACCTTGGCCTCACCCTTGACCGACACCTCACCTGGACCCCTCATCTCCAAACCATCCAGCAGAAAGCCCATTCCGCCTCCGCCTTCTGAAACTCCTGTCTGGCCGAACATTGGGATTGCATCCTTCTACCATCCTCCACACCTACAAATCCCTCATCCGTCCTATCCTCTGTTATGCCAGCAATGCCTGGATCACTGTACTTACCCGCTTTTACAAGGCCCTCTAAATCCTTGAACGCCATGCGCTCCGCCTTGCCTTCCGTATCCGCCTTCCTTCCCCCACCTGGCTCCTGTATGAACTAATCCCCTTCCCCCACCTCCTCCTGTTCCTCCAACATCTCCGCATCCTTTACATTGTCCGCAGGCTTCATCCCCCCACCCTCTGGTTTCCTCCTTCCTCTCCACCCCGCCGCCCGTTGCCGCGCCCCTATTGTTGTATCCCTCCCTCTCTCCACCTCCACACCCTCCATCTCCTTCATCGGGGCAATTTCCAGTGCCTCCCCCCCCCCCCCCAGATGACGAACTTCGCCGTGACGTCTACCCTTCCTTCCAACTATAACCTGGCCTTGTTCCTCCCCCCCCCCATCCCCAGGGCACCCTTTTTCCTCTCCCCTCCTTTCACCTCCATCTCCCTGAGCGGATTTTCCTCCTTCCCCCCCTCCCCTGAGACCCTGCACTCCATCCTTGCCTCTTTCCTTCCCACATCCCTCCCTACCTGGCCCTCTTCAGCGCGCCCCCCGCCCATCTCCCCCCTCTCTTCCCCTCCCCCCCTCTCTTCCATCCCTCCCTTCTTCCAGTCTCCCTCATATCCTAGCGCCTGGCAGATCCGCCGTTTTGATCATCGTCAGTGTGCCACATCAGTGTTGTGTTGAGTGCTGTTTCTCCCGTGCGTCAAGAGGTGTGATTTTAATTGTGTGCTGCCTTGAGGTTCGCTGTCAGTGTTTGTTATGTGCTATGGCCGGTACTTTTACGCTCCGATCATACTGTGCCTTGTGTTCTTTTAATTGTCGCAGTGTGTGATTTTTTGTGTGCGCTACTTTTTTACAGTTTTTATCTCCATTTTACAGTCGCCCCTTTTTCTGTCTATTGGCTTCCGTGATGTTCCCCCTTTTTTATATATTTTCTTCTTCTTCTGTAGTGGTCAGTCCAAGGATTGGTTTGCAACAGCTACAATGGCAGCTTGTCTCCATTCTGTGCGTCTTTCAGCTTTTCTCTTCATTTCTTTATAGGTGTTACATCCCACATCTTTCACGATTTGATTCATGTACCTCAGTCGTGGTCTTCCTCTTGGTCTTTTTCCCTCGACATATCCCTCTATGATTGTGTTCAGGAGTCCTTTATGTCTTAATAGATGGCCTGTAAATTGCACTCTTCTTTTAACAGTGAAACTCCAGAAGCTTCTCTTCTCACCTGCTCTTTCCAGAACCGCTTCGTTTGTGACCTTGTCGATCCATTTTATTTTGAGCATGCGTCTTTGTATATTTTTAACTATCTTCTATTGTTTGTTCTCTGTCTTTCGGCTGAAGAGCAGCGCATATGCTCCTGCCAGCCCGCCCCGATGGGGAATTGAAGTACAATAAAGAAAAGAAAAAGAAAAGAAAGCGTTATACCAGCGCTGGGTGTGTGGCAGGTGTGTTCTTCACGGACGGGCCGTTCTGGGTGCAGCAACGGCGCTTCACGCTGCGCCACCTGCGGGATTTCGGCTTCGGCAAGATCAGCATGGAGGGCCGCATCCTGGAGGAGGTCGAGGACCTGGTGGGCAGCCTCGCCAACAGGACTGTGCAGGTGAGCTCAGCGGCTGGAGAAAGCGGCAGCTGGGGCGGCTTTCTGGCTTCTTAGCGAGAAAGTATTCAACAAATTAAAACTAATCAGAAGCAAAAGCGAACGACCTTGCCACAGTGATAACAGCGGTTCCCGTCAGATCACCGAAGTTAAGTGCTGTCGGGCTTGGCTGGGTGGCCGTCCGGGTCTGCCGACCTACGTTGGCAAGCGTGGTGCACCCAGCCCTTGTGAGAGCAGTTGAGCAGGTACTCGACTGAGAAGTAGCGGAAACTGACAACAGCTGGGAGAGTGGTGTGCTGACGACGTCCAGTGAAGTCTATCGGCTCGGGATGACACGGCGGTCGGTCGGTACAGTTGGGCCTTTCGACACCTGTTCGGACGGAGTTCAGTTTTGAGATAAACAAGTAACAACAATTAGTGTATATAAATGTATAATCTCGTTGACTTTCCCGGTGAGTTGTACTAATACGAAGTTCGACGAAATGACGCTGAGACGGGTGTTACGATTAATCAAGGAAAACCCCCAGTTGGGAAACGGGGACAAAATTAGTTGGTTACTGTCGACTTGCAGTTTACAATTTCTTTATTGATTACTTCAACCATTAAAAGTCATTTCTTTACCACTCGACCAGGAACAGATCCAAAAAAGCTAGCAGGCATGAGTGCCTTTTCAAAACAATTTACTTTACAGTTAACGGCCAAGCCATTTTACTTAAAACCGGCTACGATAAAACATTTGATAACAAATCAAAATTTTCCAAGTAATGAAATTAAAAACTTTACCGTTAATAGCCAAGCCATTTTACTTAAAACAGACTTTGATAAAGCATTTAATAACAAAATTATAATTTTCCAAGTAATGAAACAAAACACCAATTTGCATACAATTTCGCCACCGAACATGTAGGGAGCCACTTCTTTTAAATTTTGGCACAACAAGATATTAAATTACGAGGGCTGGCTAACAGGGAGGTAGAACTAGCATTTTCAAAGGATGCCAAGTAGATTAAAACAATCAAAGTAAAGATACAGTCATTCACCTTTTACAATAATTAACAATTTTAAAGCCACGTAATTTTAGAAAAACCCACCAATGAAAGGCAAACTTAACTTTTTTAAACAGTGGACAAAAACAATCAGACTAAAATACAGCTATTTAACATTTTACAATAACTAACAACTTTAATACCATGTCCTGCCACCAAAATGTCCTGGCACAGAAGTAATTAACCGACCGGGTGTAAGGGCGGCCACAATTGTCTCCCGAAGGATGCTCAGGCTAGAAGCGGACTAACAGACCTCACGCGAGGCCAGGGTAGGAGGAGGAATCAAATCAGGAACCATAATCCCTGCCCAAAAATACACTTCCTACCAGGCAGTACTAATAAGAAGTCAAAAGATCATTGTCTATAATTACACCGGCGACAGGGACAGGAAACCCGAACGCAAGAGGCCACAAGGCAGAAAAGACGCTGGTTGCGCAAACCAAAATTCTTCAATTAACATCTAAACCTCTAACCAACTTAACTTGCAGCTTATCAGAGAAACAGCAGGTGAACTCCGATGCAAAAGTTCCTCACACCCGATCGTGTCTACGTCGCCAGCGTACCCAACTGGGCACAGACACGCAGCCACGCGCTCTGTCACCGGAGCCCTCGTCTTCTCTGCACCCACGGCGGCGAAATACCACTCCTCAGGTTAGGCGAGTTACTGGTCCATCATTCCCGCCTCCAGACGGAAAATTTAAAGACATCCGTTGCCGCTCCCACCAAGTAGTGACTCGGAACCACAGCCGTGACCCCCGGGTGTTCACAGCAAGAGCTTACAGCCTTGTCCCATCAACTCGCCCCACTCGTCTCGCACCGCCAGGACAGACGACGCGGCTTCTCGGAACAACAGCCAACTCTCCACCGCCACGCTACGCAGCGGTCTCATCGTCCGGCATTGTCTAATTCCCGATTTTAAAAACCGACCGACCGACTCGTCACCGCTAGGCAACCAACCGGCCATCCCCCCAAAGATCTTACTCCCTTACACAAGGCTAACAGGAAGCAACGATTCGAAGATCGATAAGACCAGACACGCCCCTAGAGGGGAATCTCAACAGAACTATAAATATGAAATAATCAATTAACGATGGAATGGAAGGACTCAGAACAATCTTAACAGCGCGATATATGTCGAGAGCCGACACACAGCTCAGGCGCCATTATGATCTGGCGAAACGTCGAATCTACGTCTGGGTCATATTTATGTAGGTGACGCTGTGGGTCATTGCTAGCCCCCTATTTCGAGCCACGTATATTGAGACTTTTCCAACACGCTCTCACCACCACTTACTTTCATTGTGGAGAAGGCGTTATCAAGAACAGGTGGACGGTGTAGCTACTGTGTCTCCCCTATCACCAGGGACAGCAAATGTACATGTGGAAAATTTTGTGGAAATGTCTATTAAAACCACACGCTTAAATACCCAAGCATTTGTACAGAGACCTAGATGACACCTTCTTTGTGGAGCTACGTTTCAGGGAAGCCTTGGATGAATTTCTTGGCTCCATCGACGCAGTCCACAAGTACAAGGTGCGTCTGAAAAGTTCGGTGAATGGTCTCAAAAAATAAAGGAGGCAACAGTTACGAACAAAATACCATATCTGGCCTTCAAAGTGCTCACCATTAGCTACAATGCACTTCTGACATCGGTTGTAAAGCTGTTGACATCGGTTGTAAAGCTGTTGGAAACTGTTACCAAAAGATTCTTATGGAATCACTCGAAGCACCGTGGTATCGCGTTGTTGGATATCCGCATCATTACAGGAGGTTGGTGCTACCAATACGGTCCGGAAACCAAGCGACAGTCAGTGACGTGGGATTCATAGTCTTCCCCGCCTCCCTTGGGTAGGAATTCATGATGGATCAAGCCCTTGGTTTCGGAAAAGTGCTCAACACCGAATTAAATCTTAGATTTTGTGAGCCGACTTTTTTTCGGAGACTGTCACTTTATCTCCAGATCGCACTGGTAGCGCTGGGTCTCATCTCTTGTAATGACACCGGTCGCAGGTTCGAATCCTGCCTCGGTCATGGATGTGTGTCATGTCCTTAGGTTAGATAGGTTTAAGTAGTTCTAAGTTCTAGGGGACTGATGACCTCCGATGTTAAGTCCCATAGTGCTCAGAGCCATTTTCCTGTAATGATACGAATAGCCAACAACACGTGGCGGCGGTGCTTCCGTCGATTCCACGAGAAGCGTTTGGTGACAGTTCCCAAGATCTTTACTACCAAAGTTGGAAGTGTGTTGTACCTATGGTGAAAACTTTAAAGGCCAGTATACGTGTTTTGTTTGCAGCTCTCGTTTCCTTTATTTGCTGAGAACATTCAGCGAATGTTTCGAATGCAACTTGTACATAAAATTCACTCGGTTAGTAGAGGAACATACCTGTCTACCGTTCGTTGACATCTGGGTACGAAAGAATTAAGATGGCACATTACACCACCCTGTGCACAGGACACCAACGCATACGGATCTGTGTTTCCACCAACCAAGTGAACTCCCTACCGTTTTGAGAACACTTGTTCACAGGACCTGGGCCGCAAGTGACCAGGATAGCCTGCCTCAAGACCAACAACACCTCTTGCGGGTCTTCCAGAGGGGTGACTACAGTGACAGGCAAGTTTAGAAGGCAGTGCCAACAACGTGTAGCGTCGAAATGGCCCAGGAAGAGAACAAGCGACTGGGGTTTCTACCATGTGGGACCACCGACAGGCAATATTACAAGGATTCTGAAGTATCATAGTGCTAAAATAATATCCTGACCACATCTGGAGATTATATATCTGGTTATTTCGGCAAGAATTGGCAAATTAGATTTTAACCAGTAATACCTCTCCCCAAATCACCTCCAGTTCTTTAAAGAATCGGACTCCCGTGTATAAAACAACTTCAAACTTGTGATTACTTTATAAATGAGTTAATACGTTAATTATTTAACGTTAACCATGTAAAATCTTTATAGTTCGAGACATAAAACCCCTAATTACGTTGTGAGTAAATAAGTACTCTCGTTATCAAACAATGTATTAGTGTAGCGAGACTAATTTGCGTTCCGTTTTGAGAAAAGCTACTTTCCTATGAATCACGATGTTCGTAACGTCATTCCTCCTGTACTGTATGACGTACAATGATCTGATTTTACAGGTACATTCAGTGGCGTATGTGGATACTGTCTACAAAATGTGTTGCGTATAGATTTAGTGATAAAAAAATAATAAATTAAAACGTCATGATTCATGCAGAAGCTTTAGTTCATGGACAGTGAAAATATGGCATGCGATAACATTCTTTCCTTCCGTTATTTCGTGGGAGGTTTCAGAAGCAAAAGTTTCTAAAAGATTTATAATAATATGTAAAGTTTGTATGAAGTTGCTAATTGTTCTCATTCTCAAATTCTGGAGATGTATATATGACTTTTAATTTCCATTTTTTACTCAGTCATGATTTGGGTTTTATAGCCATTCTCAAGTGCACGTTGAAACGTTAAAACATGTCTGACCTCTCTGTGACATCAGATACAAATGATGGTGTATTCTCATCAGTACTAGAGTTCACCGTTTTCTTGAGACTCTGAAAATTAAAGCATAATATGAATTTCACTGCCTTAATGTAAACAATAAAAATAAAGGAGAATAATGTATGTGATATATGCTTACTGTAAATCTCTTTTGCTTCTTTGAAATTCCTGAAGGTCCAAGTGTATCTTCTTGCCCGTTGTTGGCTGAATGATCAGTAACACCTGTAGCTCACACACTCTTCCCTGGCTAGACATTGACGTCTTTTCTCCTTTCATAGTACAAGTACGATCAGAGTTTGTAAGAGTTTCTCGTGCCCTCACTGATTCAAGATGATCTCTAAAGGAAGCACTCGCTAATGGTAATGAAGGAATTGAGTTCATTATCCGGTAACCTACTAAAACCTTCATTCCTGTTGAGAGGGTACAGTTCTGATTTTCTGAATCCAGCTTTCAGATTAGAAGGTCCATCCACCAACTTCTTTAACAGCGATGGGAAAATGTCTTTTGGGATTGTTGGCTATTTTCTTCCGCAAGATGTGCGTTTGTATTCATCTAGTATCTGACGCCAGTAGGTTTACATAGATCGAATATAAGTCCAGAGGTTGGGTCAGATGTGTTAAGTTTGGAGGTTAGGCAATTAATGAAATATCATTGTCGTCAACTATCTTAATAACCCTTGGGTTAATGTGACTGCTTAGGTTGCCCCTGTAATGACCTTCCTTCCTTCTTTCTTCTTCAGCTCAGGTAAGAGTAAAGTCCTGGACCAGTCTTCAAAACTGCTTCTGTCGAACCAACTGCTTTTCGTGCAGTTATATCTGGCTCCTAGGGGGCCACCTTCCGTTCAAGTATCCCGCATTTTCTCTGCCTTGTAACTGACATATGATGGTAAGTTCTCGTCAGCTGCATTCCCACACATCAAGATAGAAACCGACGCCGGCGCTTTACTTGAATTCATTATGCCTTTTGTATATTTACAACCCCATTTAATTAAGACCCTTTCCATTCCCAGGTAATCAGCCATGTTTCCCACATCGTAATTGTAAATATTTTCAAGAGCAGTACCTCCCAGTTCCTTCTCAATAGTACCGAATTGTAAATTTATGACATCTCTCTTCATAGCTGCTCTATTCCTCTTAATATTATTTGCAAATCTTTGTGACAATCGGTGGTGATGTCTCTGAACAGTGAACAGTGCTTCAGACCAACGTTTTCAAAGAAAATTGCTGTTGCATCTTATTTCTTTACGGCCACGTGAATCCAGATAAATTTTTACAATGCAGCGAAGGCCAGGTATGGAAATAGGGAATCCGAACTCGCTCAGTTTGGTAGCATGCTGTGCAAATGATTCCTGATACTGTAAATACACAGCTTCGTCCAGGTTGTGCCTCATCGTTTTCCCATATTGCCTTCATTTCAATAATTATAGAACTACTTGGAATTCCATAGACAACTGCAGCTTTGCGAGAGGATAGTCTTTTTGCATTGATATCTTCCAAACACTGCTGCATCGTAGCCTCAGGATAAGGTTTGTATGGGCGACCCCCCAACTTCCTACTAGATCCCTTACGATCACTCATTGCTGTTTCTACGTTACCTAAAAAAACTCAAAAATACCTTGTCACTCTTAATTTGTCTTCGTGCTATTAATTACATGCCAAAAAATCTATTTTTAACTGTCAATTTCATGGAACACAGCTATGGTCCATCCTGGAAAGTGGACCATAGATGTGCGCAAGCTCATGCTTTTACTTTTATTGCACATTTCTCACATATGACGTCAGCAGATAAGCACCAAACTAAATATATTCCAAATATATTAAAATATAAATAAAGAAAAGTCAAATGAGATAACTCTTGCCTTGCTGTCAGTGCGAAGGAAAGTCGGATGACCAAGTTGAAAAGAAGCTTCTTCACGTTTACATTATGGCGACTGTGATGTTTTGCCGTGCGCGACATTGCAATTTCTTACGCTGCCAGTAGAGGGCAGACCACATCAGTATTTCTAGAGCGATGGTGGCGCTTGGCTGTTACTAAACAGTACTGTTTGGAGTCTTCATAACCAGTTTGGACCATAGTTGTGCTTAGAGACCATAGTTAGGGGAATTTACAGTACTGAAGATCAAGTCGTTACATGGGCAACCTGCAACTGTGACTGGTTGACTGTATTAACCATTTAGTAATACACCCGATGATTTTCGTAGATGGAAAGAACTGCATGAAACAAATACAGAGCAAAAAAGGCCCTATGGATGGAGAGCCAGAAATGTGTTCAAAATCCCAGGTTTCACGCTACTCCTATTTATTAACTTCGACAACAATAGATTTCGCAATTCCTGTTGCAACATCGAGCAAAAATCTAGGTAAAAAATATCTTTAACTGATCACTAAAAGCCGGTCGTTGTGGCCGAGCGGTTCTAGGCGCTTCAGTCCCGAACCGCGCTGCTACTACGGTCGCAGGTTCGAATCCTGCCTTGGGCATAGATGCGTGTGATGTCCTTGGGTTAGTTAGGTTTAAGTAGTTCTAAGTCTAGGGGACTGATGGCCTCAGATGTTAAGTCCCATAGTGCTTAGAATCATTTGAACCATTTTTTTGACCACTAAAAACCTTCAGCGACAGTAGCAAGAAAATCCAAACAATACTCAATCGGAAAATGTCGATTCTACCAAGAAAACGTCAAAACTGTTATACAATTCGCAGAATTTTGCAGCGCTTTTCGCTAACGAAATTTTAAAGAAATCAGCTAAAAACAAATTTGCCATATCTACCAGTACAGAAACCGCGCTTCTCCAATGTTGTTGTTGTGGCCTTCAGCAGGAAGACTGCTTTGATGCAGCTCTCCATGCTAGTTTACCCTCTGCAGGTCTTTTCATCTCTGCATAACTATTGCAACCTTTAGCCTGTTATAGTATCAAAGCCTTGGTCTCATCCAGTAATAGTTACCCTTCATACTTCACTCAAATTCAGTTTATGTAAATCGAAGGTGGTGGAGGGGAGAAATAAAAGGAAAAAAACTGATGATATCAGCTGC
Organism: Schistocerca cancellata; assembly: GCF_023864275.1. NCBI lineage: Eukaryota > Metazoa > Arthropoda > Insecta > Orthoptera > Acrididae > Schistocerca > Schistocerca cancellata. Next base: position 106,824,152 of record NC_064631.1, on the reverse strand, counting down.
ATCGGAGCTTTATGTCGGATCGGCGGGACGAGTGAAAATGTGTGCCGGACCGAGACTCGAACCAGGGATCTGCTGCATACTAGGCACGTAGTTTCATTAATGAGCCATCCGGACACAGTGTTTATCGCAAATGCACGGATTATCTCGGGACGCTCCTCTCCCCTGCCGACCCCACCTACTGTCCGCAGTTCCCGTTTAGATTCCCGTTAGAGGCCAAAAGATTTCGTGCATCCGCGCCGAAGGTTGTGGATTCATTGCCCATCGAGGCGATTCAATTACATGGATGTTATTCAGTTTGAAAGAATTTTATTTCGACTGACAAGAATAACTGCTAACATTGCGAGTGAATACTTTACGGCCTGCATCTCGTGGTCGTGCGGTAGCGTTCTCGCTTCCCACGCCCGGGTTCCCGGGTTCGATTCCCGGCGGGGTCAGGGATTTTCTCTGCCTCGTGATGGCTGGGTGTTGCGTGCTGTCCTTAGGTTAGTTAGGTTTAAGTAGTTCTAAGTTCTAGGGGACTTATGACCACAGCAGTTGAGTCCCATAGTGCTCAGAGCCATTTGAACCATTTTTGAATCCTTTACGCGTAAGCATATTATGCAGCATATTGTTATGTTTCCTATTGTACCTGAAGAAAGTTGCATAACAGAAAGTAGCTGGCGTCCCTGTAAACTACGAAACTCATTATTTCAGTGAGAAAGAGCCTTTGACCTTTTCGTGGTTGTACATTAACGGCGCACAGCAAAAGCAACGGGCTCAGGATCTGCTTGCTAATTCTGTGCTAGGACGACGACATCACTTGGAGACGTCAATTTGGTGGAAATACCAAAAAATGTTCAAATGTGTGTGAAATCCTATGGGACTTAACTGCCAAGGTCATCAGTCCCTAAGCTTGCACACTGCTTAACCTAAATTAACTAAACACACACACCCATGCCCGAGGGAGGACTCGAACCTCCGCCGGGACCAGCCGCACAGTCCATGACTGCAGCGCCCGAGACCGCTCGGCTAATCCCGCGCGGCGTGGAAATACCGTGTCACTGTAATTCAAGTGCAGGTACATACGGAGGTCCAGTCTGGACTGTAATTATCGTATGACATCGAACATTGGTAAATATGCTAATGCATTAATCCGAAACCGATTTATGATGCAAAAATTAGTTCCAGGTGCAAATCTGGCACTGTACACTATTTGTTTGTCATCCACGCTGTCATCTGACCAGCTATAGCGTGAGTTAACAACATGGCTACCGAGAAGAGAGGCTGTGCGGTTTTAGTGAAACTGTTTTATGCGAACGGCAGCAGCTACAGTCCTGCACTGAGAGAGTATAGCCGACTGAGTTATTAGGAGAGACCCGATATCATTAAATGGTAAAGAGGATGATAGTAAAATTAAAAAACACGAGTGCGCTTGGTGTGGCACGTGGAAAGCGTCCTATCCCGGTGGAAGTTATTGACAGATACTTGTACAAGACCCTGGCGGTGCAGCAACCGAAACCTCATGATCCGCAGCAATGTTCTGAATTTGCTCTTCGGAGTCTGGCACGGATCGAAATTGATGACATGTGGCCGGGCAATATCCTACTGGGTGACGAGGAACATTTTACAATTCAGGGTGCCAGTGACTACATAGAACTGCCGAATTTGGGGTACTGTTAAACCACGTGTTGTGCAGGAAGAGCCGATGCACTCGCCATATGTACTGTGTGCTGTGGATTCACAAGCACCTTCATTCTCGGACCGTTCTTCTTTGAAGAGCGTACATCCAGAGGGCTAGCAATGCGTCTGCCCATTATTGAGACCCTCTTGTACAGCTTGTGATTCCTGGATTGGAAAACCGCAACTGTGTGGAAACGACTGTTTTCATGCAGGATGGGGTATTCCTCATGTCGCTCGCCCAGTGAAAGATCTGCTTAATGCACCGTTCCACGAATTTGATATCTCCAGACGTTTTCCAGATGCATGACCTGCAGTATCACGTGATCTGAACCCATGCGACCTTTGGCACTGGAGATATCTAAAACAACGCGTCTACCAGGGACACGTTGGGATCTGAAGGCCAATATACGGGAACACGTTGCTCAGATTCCACTGGAACTGCAACCGTTGATCATGTCGTTTTACAGATACAGCATCTCGTTGAAATCTTCGGTGCTTATATTGAACAAATTTGGAAGCGGTGACTAATAATAAAATCAACAGTATTCCTTTCTCACTTATTCGAATTTTTCTCCCACGTTCCGCCCCTAAACTATTACATATGGAAACATTTCTAAACGTCTTTCTAGCATTCACAGCGTCAGTTTTTCACCTGGTGACCAAAATTGGAACTATTTTTTTTACCAGCGTCGATCGATTGTGTATTAACCATTAACATATCTGCGAAGTTTCGCTTCCATACGATAATTACATCCCACGTTGGACCTCTGTTAGTAACTGCACTTTAATTATATCACCCGGTATTTAAAATTCCGCCTTTTGTTTTCATGTGGCATGAGACATCAACGCACATTTTACGTTACACTGATACGTTGCGCAGGATTGCTATATTGATTATGCACGTACCGGTCGGTAGATCACCCCTGACATTGTTTGTAAAGGTACACTCAATTACCATGAGCGCTGTTTACTGTATGTATAGAGCCCCGCGCTTGAATAGACAGCAGCCTTTCAGTTGAAAGAATAGCAGCCGTAGGGACGCGTTAGAGACGTCTGTGGAAAAGTAGAGTGAACATCCATCCTGCCACGAAGAACACTCGCGACAAATGATCGGGTCCACATCAGCACGTTACGCGCAGACGGCCTGTCGATCAGAGAAGTCGCTCGCCGCGCACACAGGAGTTAAAGTAGTGTGATGCGGACGTGGAAGCGGTTCCGGTTGACGGATAGTGTTGAGGACGTATAATACATAGGGCGTCGACGTTCCCATGATGCACTACGACTTTTGAATCAAAGGAACCGTGGAATGGGTGCTCCAGAACCAAATTCGACGTTCGAAGAAGCTACAGGACGTTACGTAACGCATCAGACTGTTAGGAGGCGATTGCATAATGCTAATCTACATTTCCGAGGACCTTGGGAAGGAGCATCTCGTTGTATACCGCACCGCCTTATGGTCAAGAAATCATACAGCACTGACGCCCCAAAATTGACGTCGGGTGTTTCTTACGGGCGAAACTCTTATCTGTTTGTACCCTGGTAATCGTGGACAATGTGTCAGGCGAAATCCCGGTAATATATAACGCTTGCAACACGATGTCCCTCAGGTACACCCCTCTCGTGGTTGTTGAGCAATCTTACTGCTCAACGGTGCGGGAGGGACTTTGCAAGCAATAGTGGGACCGTATCGCCAAAATTTTTGACATTTGTTTCGTAGATAAAAACGGCCTTTTATTTCTGCCAGATGCGTTTCGTCTTTTTTTTTTTGTTCTAAGGCATCTTAACTGGGATCTAGAACGATACAGATTTGTTTTTATATAGGTTTAAAAAAATGGCTCTGAGCACTATGCGACTTAACTTCTGAGGTCATCAGTCCCCTCGAACTTAGAACTACTTAAATATAACTAACCTAAGGACATCACACATATTCATGCCCGAGACAGGATTCGAACCTGCGACCGTAGCGGTCGCGCGGTTCCAGACTGTTGCGCCTAGAACCGCTCGGCCACACCGTCCGGCTATAGGTTTAAAACTAACGTCTATTCTTGATGTTTATGACCCCCTCCCTCTCTCTTTTTCACTTTCTCTCTCTCTCTCTCTCTCTCTCTCTCTCTGTGTGTGTGTGTGTGTGTGTGTGTGTGTGTGTGTACGAGAGAGAGAGAGAGAGAGAGAGAGAGAGAGAGCTGAAGAGTGTGTACAAGTGTATATGTTATATACGCGCCCGCGCGTATGTGTGTGTGTGTTTGTGTGCGGTGTATCTGTGCGCGCGTGCGCGAGGTGGGGGACGGGGGATGTTGGTGGTTGGAGTTGTAGAGTGTTGAATATGAATGCAATAGCTGTCAGAGAATGGCTGAAAGTTTTGGTGAAAAGCTGATTTGAAGTTTGGTTTAAAAGTTGTGTGCACAGGTTCATGGATAAGCGATTGAGCCCCTCCACAGAACATTTAAACCAAAACTCAGACGTTAGTTCTAAACATATACTTCGTTAGGGTGGCAACATGTAGGTAAACAACCCAAAGAGGAGAAAACACATAGTGAACTCACAATATCTACCTCTTTAGAAGATCAGTTTTCGAACAAATATCTATAACTAGCGGCAAAAGAGAAACAGTGCGTCAGCAAAATAAGGATAAACATGGTGAACAGTGTGAAGGAAAAAATTCGAAATACAAAAATGTGCTTATGTTTCGGAAATGAAGTGGTAGTGCTATCTCTAGACAAGACGAGAGGAAACACAGGTGACAAAAAACTGTAAGTAATTAGTAATTAGTTCAAATGGTTCAAATGGCTCGAAGCACTATGCGACTTCACATCTGAGGTCATCAGTCCTCTAGACTTAGAACTACTTAAACCTAAACTACTTAAACCTAACTAACCTAAGAGCATCACACACATCCTTGCCCGAGGCAGGGTTCGAACCTGCGACATGAGCAGCAGCGCGGTTCCGGACTGAAGCGCCTAGAACCGCTCGGCCAAAGTAATTAGTTATTTAGATAAATAAACGCGATGTGATCTGTTTGATAATCTAAACATAACAGATATCAAAACAAAACTTTATCGTTCTACATCGCACTGAAGATGGCTTACAACAAGAAAAGGCGAAACGCGTCTGCGAGAAATAAATTACAGTGCAGCAAAAAAAGGCGGTTCTTATTTACAAAGCAAATATTTTTTATTTGCTGCGGAGGATAGACACGCATGCAAACTTGTTACTTTGGTGACTACACTCCTGGAAATTGAAATAAGAACACCGTGAATTCATTGTCCCAGGAAGGGGAAACTTTATTGACACATTCCTGGGGTCAGATACATCACATGATCACACTGACAGAACCACAGGCACATAGACACAGGCAACAGAGCATGCACAATGTCGGCACTAGTACAGTGTATTTCCACCTTTCGCAGCAATGCAGGCTGCTATTCTCCTATGGAGACGATCGTAGAGATGCTGGATGTAGTCCTGTGGAACGGCTTGCCATGCCATTTCCACCTGGCGCCTCAGTTGGACCAGCGTTCGTGCTGGACGTGCAGACCGCGTGAGACGACGCTTCATCCAGTCCCAAACATGCTCAATGGGGGACAGATCCGGAGATCTTGCTGGCCAGGGTAGTTGACTTACACCTTCTAGAGCACGTTGGGTGGCACGGGATACATGCGGACGTGCATTGTCCTGTTGGAACAGCAAGTTCCCTTGCCGGTCTAGGAATGGTAGAACGATGGGTTCGATGACGGTTTGGATGTACCGTGCACTATTCAGTGTCCCCTCGACGATCACCAGTGGTGTACGGCCAGTGTAGGAGATCGCTCCCCACACCATGATGCCGGGTGTTGGCCCTGTGTGCCTCGGTCGTATGCAGTCCTGATTGTGGCGCTCTCCTGCACGGCGCCAAACACGCATACGACCATCATTGGCACCAAAGCAGAAGCGACTCTCATCGCTGAAGACGACACGTCTCCAATCGTCCCTCCATTCACGCCTGGCACGACACCACTGGAGGCGGGCTGCACGATGTTGGGGCGTGAGCGGAAGACGGCCTAACGGTGTGCGGGACCGTAGCCCAGCTTCATGGAGACGGTTGCGAATGGTCCTCGCCGATACCCCAGGAGCAACAGTGTCCCTAATTTGCAGGGAAGTGGCGGTGCGGTACCCTACGGAACTGCGTAGGATCCTACGGTCTTGGCGTGCATCCGTGCGTCGCTGCGGTCCGGTCCCAGGTCGACGGGCACGTGCACCGTCCGCCGACCACTGGCGACAACATCGATGTACTGTGGAGACCTCACGCCCCACGTGTTGAGCAATTCGGCGGTACGTCCACCCGACCTCCCGCATGCCCACTATACGCCCTAGCTCAAAGTCCGTCAACTGCACATACGGTTCACGTCCACGCTGTCGCGGCATGCTACCAGTGTTAAAGACTGCGATGGAGCTCCGTATGCCACGGCAAACTGGCTGACACTGACGGTGGCGGTGCACAAATGCTGCGCAGCTAGCGCCATTCGACGGCCAACACCGCGGTTCCTGGTGTGTCCGCTGTGCCGTGCGTGTGATCATTGCTTGTACAGCCCTCTTGCAGTGTCCGGAGCAAGTATGGTGGGTCTGACACACCGGTGTCAATGTGTTCTTTTTTCCATTTCCAGGAGTGTATTTCATCGTGATGGATGATCACTCGCGTACTCACCATACTGTCCTTGTCAACACGTTCCTTCAACATACAAGGATCACCAGAATGGAATGGCGTGCACGTTCGCGGATATGAACCCATTCGAACATGTGTGGGGGCGATTGAAACGAGTTGTTCTGCGCGAGGTCGCCAATTGTGAAATTCAGATTCGATTCATACTGCGCATAATAAAAACTCATGGCCAGAGGTGTAATGTGGCAAAGCACCAAGATGCACTTCTCAGTCGTTGTCGAGAAAATCGACAGTTAAAAGAAACCGTTGCGGTGAAATACTCTCCACGATTACTTATTTTTCTACAGCGTCGTGGCGCAGCGGTAAGCGCTCGGGTTCGTAATCCGAAGATCACCGGATCGTATCTCACGCCATGCAACTTTTTTTTATTATTTGTTTTTTGTAATTCAAATGTATACACACACACACACACACACATATATATATATATATATATATATATATATATATATATATATATATATATTATAACGTTCCTCCATATAATGTTTTCCTCTATGTTACGTCCGTTTTATTCGGTCCCAACTAAAAGCCCATATAAACAATGTTAAATTTTCCTCTTCACTGCGTTTCCTCTATATTACAATTTCCTCCATGTAACGCTCTTTTTTTTTAATCCTGGTCAATTATTTACCTCTTTATAATGTTTAAGTGACTGGATGTAGACGCATCGTTTTCCGTTCTGTGGATCACAGTTTGCGCCCGCTCGGAAAACCCACACTCAGCGTGTTTCTTATGTCAGCAGCAGAACCCGGTCACGTGACATGTGACATGTGACGCACAATCTGCTTGTGATCTTTTTGGCGTCATTTCAGTCGATGCTTTGTATTCATAGTGTATTGTGTGAGCTGAGCAGCAGACAGTGTGTCTAGTAGGAGTGTGTCTTCGATATAACTTTATTGAAGGTTTCATCAGTGGACATGAGTGAAAAGTGGAAGAACATTTCTCTGGAAGAGAAGGTTTCTGTTATTAAAAAAGTGGAGGCATCTCCTGGTGTGAGTCGCGTGGAGCTAGCGAAGCAATTTGAACTGGCCCCCTCAACACACAACACTATTATGAGAAACAGATCGTCGATAATGGAAGAGTTTGACAATTGTGGAAATTCGAAACGTGTGCATTTGAAGCCATCGACTTGATTTGCAAGAGTTTCAGGAATTAATAGGCAGTGATTCTGTCACTTTTGAGGACTTTGTGGCTGTGGACGACAACGTGGCAGCCACAGGAGTACAAAGTATTGAGGACTGGCTCATATTCTATAATTGGGTCAACTGAAGAATGGGATACCACCTGTCAGCTTTGGACAATGTCGTCATATCTTAGGAATCTGTTATAACTTTTTACAGTACAAACTGATCCATTTACTTTCAGCCATCCACCTACCGGGCCCCATGTTTTAATTACAAAAAACTAATCATTTGATACATTAATCATTTGCAATGAATATCATATTACAGTGTTATGAAAATTTAAAATGTCATCTATGGCACCATTTGTCGAAGCTGATTAGTGGTATCCAGATCTTCAATAATGCCCTATAATTATTATTTGGAAGCCTTCCTCTTTATAGTGTTTTCCTCTGTACAGTGTTCAGAATTTGTGGTCCCTTGAAAAATGTTATATAGAGGTTTCACTGTATATATATGTTGCAACAATTATGCATATAATAAGTTGTTGAAAGTCGTTTGTCGTGGGAAAATAAGACTTGAAATAAAACACAATATCACAAATAATATTCAAGTGGATTCAATTTATTGAAAAGTTCGGCATACACTCGCACATAATTAACAATTAGTGACCAGAAGTAGCTGGAGTATCGCACGAACCAGAGTGATAGTTATCACAGAAACATGGAAAGCAGAAAACAGCACGACATCAAGCACATCTGATAAACGATGCGTTTTTACAACAACAAACAACAATTGTTTTTTTAAATTATCTGTTGGGAAACACACCTGATTGAGATTCTGAAAAATTGTACTATCGTTCGTCAGGTTTGATGCATACCACGCGTATCGTATCATATCGGTAAAATCGGAGAAGACAATTCGTGCTGGACGATGGATTGGATTTTTATACAATCGTCTCTGGAGTTGATGTCACGGTTTCGCTTGATTAAAAAAGCACAATTTTGAAGGCGCTTGATCAAATTTTTTACCTGTCGGTAAAAATACACGTCACACGGTTCGACGAGAGGAGTGCACTTTGGAGGAATGACTTTTATAGTGCACGTTGGTAACTTCTTATCATCCTGGAACATCTCATCGTATAACGCCGGGTTCGTTTGCCCACCCCAAGAGTCGATCAGAAGGAGAAATTCTTTCTTTTGTATGTATGGTTGCAAAGCATCACGGAAGAAGTCCATGAACAAACCCGTTGTTAGTTTACCGGATTTGGAGGATGTAATAACAACATTGGTATAATTCTTGGCGTACTCGTCGACTGTCTTCTGTAGTCTGGGTCCAAACGTACCTGTGGACTCTTGGAGGCATACGAAAACAAGAGGCAAGACTCGTCCAGACATCGTGATTGAATATTGTGCCGTATACGAATGCGTCACCTTGTTCATGTCGTGTCGGGTTACCAGGACAGCATTTGACCCTTTTTTGGCGAGAGTTCTGTTGAACGTGGACTGGTATTGGCACCCTGACAAACAAAATATAAAAATATCGTTTATATAAGAAATATACGAAATCTGTGTTGTCTATCATATATCAGATTATCATATTCTATCATCATGACATAAGACATTTGTGAACAGCTCTTTACGTACCTGTTTGATATGTGTTAGTTATGAAATCTTTGTCGAAGTTAGTTATCAACGTTCGCGTCTGTATCCGAAATGTGTCTGCTGCGGCCAAAATTTCGTCTTCGGTAGCCGTCTCTTTCCGGGAAACAAATTTTGTGATTTTCAGTTGCCGAATCCCATGCTTCTTTTTAAATTCGATGACCCATGTTTTTGAAGCTTTGAAGTTGAAATCTGGGAACTGACTTGCAGTGCCCAAGGCCCACTGCTGCAGGTTTCTGGTAGTAACTTGCTGGAAGTTCTGTCGAGCTTCTACGAAACGATCATGCACCCATGATCGCTTCAAGGAAGCGATCATGCACTCATGAATCGATGGTACAATATTTATCAAATTTGCTACCGTCACGTTTTATTTGCTCTTCCCACCTGGATAAATAGCCCATATTTGCCAAACGAGAACACCCCCTTTTTTGTAGAGTTTTAAGACTCCAGCCTGGATGTTCTTTGCCCAGATTGACAGCTCTAATTTTGTAATCCAGAGAAATATAGTCGTACCCTTTTTTTTCTTCTCGTCCGGCTCGTATTCGTCTGATGATTCGATGGCAATGGAACTCGTTTCAACGTCTTCGTAGGCATTATTATCGTCGATTTCATTAATGTCTATCAATTCCTCATCATAAATGAGGGTTTTTTCGGCGAGCATTTGCAGCTTATTCTGGAACATTTCTTCCCCAATTACCATGGCTTCTTCGCTGATTGATGATGACGGTACTGCTGCGATGCGATTACTGTTACGAAGGAGACTTTCAAAATACACCAACGCATGTTTCAATTGTTGTTTCGCCACTTCACTGTGTATAGAATCTTCTTCGATAACATCACTTTCATGCGAAGGGCCCGGATCGCTCTCCAATTGTACCGCGCTGGGGACCGCATCTACCTTCTTTCGAAGTTAGCAGGCAACTACGCTGTTATGCGGCGGCTCGTTTAGGCCCATTCAACGTCTGTCCTTCAAGTGTAACGAGCGAGTAACGGAGTTTATATTTCATACCTGCCACAGCAAATTTGTGTTCGTGGGGTCTCTATTCTAATTCGAACGTTTGACTTACACTATACGTATTCGTTTCGGAATATCGTTTCTACGTCTTCCGTTGACTATACGTGGTAAACATTATGAAGACAATTAATAACATTTGTGAAATGCAACTTCGTTTGCGGAAAACATAATGATGTTCGAAGTCGGCAGTTTTTCCACGACAAACGACTTTCAACAACTTATTATGTGCATAATTGTTGCAACTGATTGCCGGGAATTATATATATATATATATATATATATATATATATATATATACAGGGTTATTACAAATGATTGAAGCGATTTCACAGCTCTACAATAACTTTATTATTTGAGATATTTTCACAATGCTTTGCACACACATACAAAAACTCAAAAAGTTTTTTTAGGCATTCACAAATATTCGATATGAGCCCCTTTAGTGATTCGGCAGACATCAAGCCGATAATCAAGTTCCTCCCACACTCGGCGCAGCATGTCCCTATCAATGAGTTCGAAAGCATCGTTGATGCGAGCTCGCAGTTCTGGCACGTTTCTTGGTAGAGGAGGTTTAAACACTGAATCTTTCACATAACCCCACAGAAAGAAATCGCGTGGAGGCCATGACATGAATTGCTGATCATGATCTCCACCACGACCGATCCATCGGTTTTCCAATCTCCTGTTTAAGAAATGCCGAACATCATGATGGAAGTGCGGTGGAGCACCATCCTGTTGAAAGATGAAGTCGGCGCTGTCGGTCTCCAGTTGTGGCATGAGCCAATTTTCCGCGGGCTACGCGTGAAACTTGCCCGCACGCGTTCAACCGTTTCTTCGCTCACTGCAGGCCGACCCGTTGATTTCCCCTTACAGAGGCATCCAGAAGCTTTAAACTGTGCATACCATCGCCGAATGGAGTTAGCAGTTGGTGGATCTCTGTTGAACTTCGTCCTGAAGTGTCGTTGCACTGTTATGACTGACTGATGTGAGTGCATTTCAAGCACGACATACGCTTTCTCGGCTCCTGTCGCCATTTTGTCTCACTGCACTCTCGAGCGCTCTGGCGGCAGAAACCTGAAGTGCGGCTTCAGCCGAACAAAACTTTATGAGTTTTTCTACGTATCTGTAGTGTGTCGTGACCGTATGTCACTGAATGGAGCTACGGTGAATTTATGAAATCGCTTCAATCATTTGAAATAGCCCTGTATGTGTGTGTGTTTGTGTGTGTGTGTGTGTGTGTGTGTGTGTGTGTACATTGGAATTACAAAAAACAAATACTAAAAAAAAAAAAAAGGTTGCATGGCGCGAGATTCGATCCGGTGACCTTCGGATTACGAACCCGAGCGCTTACCGCTGCGCCACGACCCTGTAGAAAATTATTAATCGTAGAGAGTATTTCACGCAACGGTTTCTTTTAACTGTCGATTTTCCCGACAACGGCTGAGAAGTGCATCTTGGTGCTTTGCCACATTACACCTCTGGCCGTGAGCTTTTATTATGCGCAGTATGAATCGAATCTGAATTTCACAATTGGCGGCCTCCCCTTGTTAGTCAGGATCGCCAGAGTGGGACAATTTGAACAAGGTGCTGAGCAAGGGGACGTTCCACCACGTATTGACGTTGTTCAGCGGTGCTGTGAAAAAAAAAAGGGAAACATTCGATTGTATCGTTACACAAATGTTCGTTGTCTTTGTGTAGCGCCGGCCGTTGCGGCAGAGCGGTTCTAGGCGCTACAGTCTGAAACCGCGCTGCTGCTACGGTCGCAGCTTCAAATCCTGCCTCGGACATGGGTGTGTGTGATGTCCTTAGGTTAGTTAGGTTTAAGTCTAGGAGAATGATGACCTCAGAAGTTAAGTCCCATAGTGCTTAGAGCCATTTGAACCCTGTAGTGATCGGGACACATTGCAATTGAGTATATACCCAGGCCCCAGAGGCAACTTTTATTTTTTATGCCATGAATTTAAAAATAAAGGGATGATGCAAGACGTTTGTTGATGTGTGTACACGTAAGCCCCTTACGAGGCCTGCTAGACCAATACAAATGGAGACAGGTACATACCACCTGTGGTCACACAGAGAAGGAAATCGCACTGTTGACTCTAACATTCAATGCGATTGGGATCGGTGTACCCCACGTGACGTGTTCGCCGCGACTCATCTGTGTACGATTGCACAACTATGAACCACACAAGTGCTGCACTGTGTCACTTTTGAGCCCATCAGTTCTTATTCCCGGCTCCACATATGGCGTGCTGCCTAGCAGAGCGACACAAGGTGCATAACCTCTTGAGGTAGATGAAGGTGTAATTGGTACCAGGACTGGTTCCTTAGCTGGGTGCTTTGTCACGGATGTCACGTTTCATTAACATAAAAGGTTTCATTACTGTCAAGTTTTATAAATGTAAGAGGCGTCATTGTCATCCAGTGCTATTAATGTAAGAAGTGTCATGGACGCTATGAAATGAAAGGAAACTTCTTTAAGTAGTAATGTTAATGCAACATACAGGCGTAGTGCTGCGGAGGCACGATGCGCGTGACGCCGGGCCGGCAAAGAGTGGAGCTACTTAACACTCTCCCACACACAGAGGCGAAAGTGATACGTCACGGTCAGGGTCACTGGCGAGGCAATAACATGTCTGTAGGCAGTCAGAGAGCTGAGCCGAACACGGAGATGGCAACGGGACTGCTGTGTTTGAGATTCATTTCAATCGAGGGTGGAAGTTTCCGGAAATTACGAAGACCTTTGGTACCTCCAGGAGAAAGCAACGCTGATAGTGAAACTCATCCAGAAGTCCCTGTAACATCTGTATACACGGAAAACCCAAAGAAACTGGTACACCTGCCTAATATCGTGTAGAGCCCCCGCGAGTACGTAGAAGTGCCGCAGAACGACGTGGTATGGACTCTACTAATGTCTAAAGTAGTGCTGAACGGAACTGACACTATGAATCCTGCAAGGCTGTCCATAAAGCCGTAAGAGCAAGAGGAGGTGGGGATCTCTTTTGAACAGCACGTTGCAAGGCATCTCAGATATGCTCAATAATCTACATCTACATCTACGTGATTATTCTGCAATTCACACTTAAGTGCTTGGCAGCATTTTCATACTACTTCTCTACCATTCCACTCTCGAATGGCGCGTGGGAAAAAGGAAAACCTAAATCTTTCCGTTCGAGCTCTGATTTCTCTTATTTTATTATGATGATCATTTCTCCCTACGTAGGTGGGTGTCAACAAAATATTTTCGCTTTCGGAAGAGAAAGTTGGTGATTGAAATTTGGTAAATAGATCTCCCCGCAAAGAAAACCGCCTGTGTTTCAGTGACTGCCACCCCAACTCGCGTATCATATCAGTGACATTCTTACCCCTATTGCGCGAAACACGAAACGAGCTGCCCTTCTTTGCACTTTTTCGATGTCCTCCGTCAATCCTACCTGGTGAGGATCCCACACCGCGCAGCAATATTCCAGCAGAGGACGGACAAGTGTAATGTAGGCTATCTCTTTAGTGGGTTTTTCGCATCTTCTAAGTGTTCTGCCAACAAAGCCCAGTCTTTATTTCACCTTCCCCACAATATTATCTATGTGGTCTTTCCAATTTAAGCTGCTCGTAGTTGTAATTCCTAAGTATTTAGTCGAATTGACAGCCCTTAGATTTGTGCGCTTTATCGTATACCCAAAATTTATCGGATTTCTTTTAGTACCCATGTGGATGACCTCGCAAATTTCTTTGTTTAGTGCCAATTGCCACTTGTCGCACCATACCGTAATTCTCTCTAGATCACTTTGTAATTGTAATTGATCGTCTTATGATTTTACTATAGGTAAATTACAGTATCGTATGCAAACAATCTAAGGGGGCTGCTGAGATTATCACCTGGATCATTTTCGTAAATCAGAAAAGCAAAGTGCCTATGACACTACCTTGCAGAACGCCAGATATCACTTCTGTTCTACTCGATGATTTACCGTCTATCACTACGAACTGTGACCTCTATGACAGGAAATCACGAATGCAGTCACACAACTGAGACGATACTCCATATGCACGCAACTTGATTAATAGTCGCTTGTGAGGAACGGTATCAAAAGCCTTCTGGAAATCTAGGAATATGGAATCGATTTGAGATCCCTTGTCGACAGCTCTCATTACTTCATTGGAATAAAGAGCTAGCTGTGTTGCACGACAACGATATTTTTCGAATCCGTGTTGGTTATGTATCAATAAGTCTTTTTCTTCAAGGTGGTTCATAATGTTCGAGTACAGTATATGCTCCAAAATCCTACTGCAAAATGAGGTCAGTGATATGGGTCTATAATTCAATGGATTACTCCTATTTCCTTTCTTGAATATTGGTGTGACCTGCGCTACTTTCCAGTCTTTAGGAACAGACCTTTCCTCAAGTGAGCGGTTGTATATGATTGCTAAGAAAGGCGCTATTGCGTCTGCATACTCTGAAAGGCCCCCCATGAACCATGGACCTTGCCGTTGGTGGGGAGGCTTGCGTGCCTCAATGATACAGATAGCCGTACCGTAGGTGCAACCACAACGGAGGGGTATCTGTTCAGAGCCCAGACAAACGTGTGGTTCCTGAATAGGGGTAGCAGCCTTTTCAGTAGTTGCAGGGGCAACAGTCTGGATGACTGACTGATCTGGCCTTGTAACATTAACCAAAACGGCCTTGCTGTTGTGGTACTGCGAACGGCTGAAAGCAAGGGGAAACTACAGCCGTATTTTTTCCCGAGGGCATGCAGCTTTACTCTATGGTTAAATGATGATGGCATCCTCTTGGGTAAAATATTCCGGAGGTAAAATAGTCCCCCATTCGGATCTCCGGGCGGGGACTACTCAAGAGAACGTCGTTATCAGGAGAAAGAAAACTGGCATTTTACGGATCGGAGCGTGGAATGTCAGATCCCTTAATCGGGCAGGTAGGTTAGAAAATTTAAAAAGGGAAATGGATAGGTTAAAGTTAGATATAGCGGGAGTTAGTGAAGTTCGGTGGCAGGAGAAACAAGACTTTTGGTCAGGTGAATACAGGGTTATAAATACAAAATCAAATAGGGGTAGTGCAGGAGTAGGTTTAATAATGAATAAAAAAAATAGGAGTGCGGGTAAGCTACTACAAACAGCATAGTGAACGTATTATAGTGACCAAGATAGACACGAAGCCCATGCCTACTACTGTAGTACAAGTTTATATGCCAACTAGCTCTGCAGATGACGAAGAAATTGAAGAAATGTATGATGAGATAAAAGAAATTATTTAGGTAGTGAAGTGAGACGAAAATTTAATAGTCATGGGTGACTGGAATTCGACAGTAGGAAAAGGGAGAGAAGGAAACATAGTAGGTGAATATGGATTGGGGCTAAGAAATGAAAGAGGAAGCCGTCTGTTAGAATTTAGCACAGAGCATAACTTAATCATACCTAACACTTGGTTCAAGAATCCTAAAAAAAGATAAGCCAGAGGTTGTACAGAGTTTCAGGGACAGCATAAGGGAACAATTGACAGGAATGGGAGAAAGAAATACAGTAGAAGACGAATGGGTAGCTCTGAGGGATGAAGTAGTGAAGGCAGCAAAGGATCAAGTAGGTAAAAAGACGAGAGCTAGTAGAAATCCATGGGTAACAGAAGAAATATTGAATTTAATTGATGAAAGGAGAAAATAAATTAAGCAGGCAAAAAGGAATACAAACGTCTCAAAAATGAGATCGACAGGAAGTGCAAAATGGCTAAGCAGGGATGGCTAGAGGACAAATGTAAGGATGTAGAGGCTTATCTCACTAGGGGTAAGATAGATACAGCCTACAGGAAAATTAAAGAGACCTTTGGAGAAAAGAAAGCCACTTGTATGAATATCTAGAGCTCAGATGGAAACCCAGATCTAAGCAAAAAGGGGAAAGCAGAAAGGTGGAAGGAGTATATAGAGGGTCTATACAAGGGCGATGTACTTGAGGACAATATTATGGAAGCGGAAGAGGATGTAGATGAAGATGAAATGGGAGATACGATACTGCGTGAAGAGTTTGACAGAGCACTGAAAGGCCTGAGTCGAAACAAGGCCCCGGGAGTAGACAACATTCCATTAGAACTACTGACGGCCTCGGGAGAGCCAGTCCTGACAAAAACTCTACCATCTGGTGAGCAAGATGTACGAGACAGGCGAAATACCCTCAGACTTCAAGAAGAATATAGTAATTCCAATCCCACAGAAAGCAGGTGTTGACAGATGTGAAAATTACCGAACTATCAGTTTAATAAGTCACAGCTGCAAAATACTAACGCGAATTAGTTACAGACGAATGGAAAAACTGGTAGAAGCCGACCTCGGAGAAGATCAGTTTGGATTCCGTAGAAATGTTGGAACACGTGAGGCAATACTGACCTTACGACTTATCTTAGAAGAAAGATTAAGGAAAGGCAAACCTACGTTTCTAGCATTTGTAGACTTAAGAGAAAGCTTTTGACAATGTTGACTGGAATACTCTCTTTCAAATTCTAAAGGTGGCAGGGGTAAAATACAGGGAGCGAAAGGCTACTTACAATTTTTACAGAAACCAGATGGCAGTTATAAGAGTCGAGGGGCATGAAAGGGAAGCAGTGGTTGGGAAGGGAGTGAGACAGGGTTGTAGCCTCTTCCCGATGTTGTTCAATCTGTATATTGAGCAAGCAGTAAAGGAAACAAAAGAAAAATTCGGAGTAGGTATTAAAATCCATGGAGAAGAAATAAAAACTTTGAGGTTCGCCGATGACATTGTAATTCTGTCAGAGACAGCAAAGGATTTGGAAGACCAGTTGAACGGAATGGACAGTGTCTTGAAAGGAGGATGTAAGATGAACATCAACAAAAGGAAAACGAGTATAATGGAATGTAGTCGAATTAAGTCGGGTGATGCTGAGAGAATTAGATTAGGAAATGAGACACTTAAAGTAGTAAAGGAGATTTGCTATTTGGGGAGCAAAATAACTGATGATGGTCGAAGTAGAGAGGATATAAAATGTAGACTGGCAATGGGAAGGAAAGCGTTTCTGAAGAAGAGAAAATTGTTAACATCGAGTATAGATTTAAGTGTCAGGAAGTCGTTTCTGAAAGTATTTGTATGGAGTGTAGCCATGTATGGAAGTGAAACATGGACAATAAGTAGTTTGGACAAGAAGAGAATAGAAGCTTTCGAAATGTGGTGCTACAGAAGAATGTTGAAGATTAGGTGGGTAGATCACGTAACTAATGAGGAGGTATTGAATGGGATTGGGGAGAAGAGAAGTTTGTGGCACAGCTTGACTAGAAGAAGGGATCGGTTGGTAGGACATGTCGTGAGGCATCAAGGGATCACAAATTTAGCATTGGAGGGCAGCGTGGAGGGTAAAAATCGTAGAGGGAGACCAAGAGATGAATACATTAAGCAGGTTCAGAAGGATGTACGTTGCAGTAGGTACTGGGAGATGAAGGAGCTTGCACAGGATAGATTAGCATGGAGATCTGCATCAAACCAGTCTCAGGACTGAAGACCACAACAACAACAACTCTGAAAGAAACCTTATTGGTATATCATCTGGGCCGGAAGACTTGCCTTCTTAAGCGATTTGAGTTGTTTCGCAACATCTAAGGTATCTACTTTTATGTCACTCATGCTAACAGCTGTTCTGGTTTCGAATTCTGGAATATTTACTTCGTCTTCTTTCGTGAAGTAATTCCAGAAAACTGTATTTAGTAACTCCGCTTTAGTGACACCATCATCGGTAACATTTCCCTCGCTATCGCGCAGTGACGGTATTGACCTTTTTTGCCACTGGTGTACTTTACACACGATCAGAATCTCTTTGGGTTTTCTACCATATCTTGAGACAGTGTTTCATTGTGGAAACTATTAAAAGCATCTCGCATTGACGTCCGCACTAAATTTCGAGCTTCCGTGAAACTTAACCAGTATTGGGGATTTTGCGTTCTTGTTAATTTGACATACTTTTTTTCGTTGCTTCTGCAACAGTGTTCTGACGTGTTTTGTGTACCATGGTGGATCAGACCCACCTGTTATTTACTTATGCGGTATGAATCTATCTATTGCTGTCGATACTGTATCTTTGAATTTGAGCTATATCTGGTCTACACTTACTCTCTCTTAGGAAGACATCAAGCGAATTGTTATCTTCTGTTCATGTCTGCGAAGTTTGGTGGCCAACGGAAATGTTTAAACTCAGAAGAGTGTTCCTAGAGTCACTCTGTAGCAATTCTGGATGGGTGGGATGCCGCATCGTCCTGCTGAAATTGTCAAAGTACGTCGAAATGCACAGTATACGTGAATGGACGCAGGTGATCAGATTTACGTACATGTCACATGTCAGAGTCGCACGTAGGCGTATCATGGGTCCCATATCACTCCAACTGCACACATTACAGAGCCTCCACCAGCTTGAACAGTCGCTGCTGACACGCAGCGTCCATGGATTCTTGAGGTTGTCTCCATACCCATCACATACATCTGCTTGATACAATTTGAAACGAGACTCGTCCAACCAGGCGCAACATGTTTCCAGCCATCAACAGTCCAATGTCGGTGTCGACGGGCGCAGGCGAGGCGCAAAGCTTTGTGTCGTGCAGTCATCAAGGGAAGGTGGTCCGCCCCAGTAGCTGAGTGGTCAGCGTGACGGATTGCCGTCCTCCGGGCCCGGGTTCGATTCCCGGCTGGGTCGGAGATTTTCTCCGCTCAGGGACTGGGTGTTGTGTTGTGTTCATCATCATTTCATCCCCATCCGGCGTGCAGGTCGCCCAATGTGGCGCCGAATGTAATAAGACCTGCGCCAAGGCGGCCGGACCTGCCCCGCGAGGGGCCTCCCGGCCAATGACGCCAAACGCTCATTTCATTTCATCAAGGGAAGGCGAATGGGCCTTCGATTCCGAAAGCGCATATCGACGATATTGCGTTGAATGGTTTTCAGGCTGACACTTGTTCATGGCCCAGCACTGAAATCTGCAGCAATTTTCGGAAGGGTTGCACTTCTGCCACGGTGAACGATTCTCTTCAGTGGTCGTTGGTCCCATTCTTGCAGGATCTTTTTCCGGCCGCAGCGATGTCAGAGATTTGATGGTTTGCTTAATTCCTGATATTCACAGTACGCTCGTGAAATTGTCTTACGGGAAAATTCTCACTTCATTGCTTCCTCGGAGATGACAAGTCTCGATAACCTGCCATTGTAGCAGGAGTAACCGATCTAACAACTGCACCAGACACTTGTCTTTTATAGGAGTTGCCGACCGCAGCGCCGTATTCTGCCTGTTTACATACCTCTGTATTTCAATACGCATGCCTATACCAGTTTCTATGGGACTTCAGCTGTATAAGTGACTAGCGCACAGAACTAACAAGTCAGTCATTACAGCCGAACCTCGGAGTCACTGTAGAATGACATCACGCTGCTGCTGCAGTAAGAACTATGAGAAAACTGCATGCATCCAAGGGAAGGCATCTGAGTTCCCGATAAGTATTCACCAACAGTTATTAGCTTGCATTTACTGCTAGTTAGTAAAGAACAAGCTCTGTAGAGTTCATCTGTGGTAGTTGCAACGAGTAATGGTGGGAATTTTGTGTGTTAGAATATACAGAAGAACAAGTGCTGCTTATGCTTCTCTACCAGTGTGAATTAGATGTCTAACTGCGTGAGTTACAGTGAGAGATGATTATTTATTTTCTGTTTGTGAGCATACAGAGAGGAAAGAGCAGTGTCCCGCACTTGTCTCCTATTGTGGTTAGAATATTTGACTGTGTATAGTGGGAACTAGTTTCAAGCAGAGCACTCGTCTCACAGTGAAAGATAGAACCCAGGAGCCGGGATTTGCTGCAAGGGACTAACATATACAGCGTTATTAACGACATAGGAGACAATCTGAGTAGCCGCCTTAGATTGTTTGCAGATGATGCTGTCATTTACCGTCTTGTAAAGTCATCAGATGATCAAAACGACTTGCAAAATGATTTAGATAAGATATCTGTATGGTGCGGAAAGTGGCAATTGACCCTGAATAAGGGGCCGGCCGGGGTGGCCGAGCGGTTCTAGGCGCTACAGTCTGGAACCACGCGACCGTTGCTGTCGCAGGTTCGAATCCTGCCTCGGGCATGAATGTGTGTGATGTTCTCAGGTTAGTTAGGTTTAAGTAGTTCTAAGTTCTAGGGGACTGATGACCACAGAAGTTAGGTCCCATAGTGCTCAGAACCATTTGAACCATTTTGACCCTGAATAAGGAAAAGTATGAAGTTATTCACATGAGTACTAAAAGAAATCAGCTAAATTTCGATTACGGGATGAGTCACACAAATCTGAAGGCTGTTAATTCAACTAAATAGTTAGGGATTACAATTTCAAATAACCTAAATTGGAACGATCACATATATAATATTGTGGGTAGAGCAAACCAAAGACTCCGATTCATTGGCAGAACACTTAGAAGGTGCAACAGGTCTACTAAAGAGACAGCTTATACCACGCTTGTCCGCCCTATTGTGGAGTATTGCTGTGCAGTGTGGAATCCCCATCAGGTGGGACTGACGGATGACATCAAAAAAGGGCAGCTCGTTTTGTACTAACGCGAAATAGGGAGATAGTGTAACAGACATGATACGTGAACTGGAGTGGCAATCATTAAAACAAAGGCGTTTTTCGTTGCGACAGGATATTCTCATGAAATTTCAGTCACCAGTTTTCTCCTCCGATTGCGAAAACAATCTGTTGGCACCCACCTACATAGGGAGAAATGATCAGCACGATAAAATAAGAGAAATCAGGGCTCTCACAGAAAAATTGAAGTGCTCGTTTTTCCCGCGTGCCGTTCGAGAGTGGAACGGTAGAGAGACAGCTTGAAGGTGGTTCATTGAACCCTGTGCCAGGCACTTTATTGTGAATAGCAGAGTAATCATGTAAAAATAGACGTAGACGTTTCCGTAAGAGCGTGGAAAAATTTAACAGGGTATAGAGGATGCTCCACTAAACAATTTGACGTAGGGAACCTGAGGTCGGAGAAGGCAGCTTAAGGGGATATGGAAGTAAACTTGTCTACCACTTTGTCTAGCATTACTGTTTCCCAACTTATTTACAGCTAACAAAAAAATGGTTCAAATGGCTCTGAGCACTATGGGACTTAACTTCTGAGGTCATCAGTCCCCTAGAACTTAGAACTACTTAAACCTAACTAACCTAAGGACATCAGACGCATCCACGCCCGAGGCAGGATTCGAACCTGCGACCGTAGCAGTCGCGCGATTCCAGACTGAAGCGCCTACAGCCAACATGCGTACAAGTTTACACGTACTGTGCTGTTTATTTACATGAACATTCTTTTTTTCCTGCAAGGAAACAAGGAGAACGAACCATATCTTCTACCTGGCCGTCTGAATGTCAGCCTGTACTTAAGGTTCGTGCAGAGTTCTGCCTCAGTAGTTGGAGAACGTAGCTTTGTCTGCTCGTGAGAGGATACGGATACAACATGACGGTGCACTGCCTCACTTCAATATGGATGCTCGCAACCTTCTCTATGCTGTCTTTCCTGATTGGGAGGGAAGGTCCTATTCCATGGCCTGCGAGGTCATCTGGCCTAGAATCCCCTTGATATTTTCTCACTTGTGTATGAGACTCTAATGGATAGGAAGATGGAATTAGATGCCAGAATTGTAGCTGCATGTGATGTGACTCGAAACACACCAGGGATATTTGTCAAGGTGCGTCAGAATATTGTTCGCCGATATCATGCTTGCATTGAGGTTAATGTTCGTCAGATTCAGCACAGTGGCACGTTCATTGTGTAGTGATGGTTTTGGTGTTAACTGTAACCAATTTAAATAAAAAAATACAGAGTATCGTGATTTCATTCCCATTATCTCCTTAAGCCGGCTTTCCCGGCCCCAGTTCCCTACCTCAAACTGTTTAGTGGAGCATCCTCTATGTAGTGTTAAATTTTTGCACGCTCTTGCGGGAGCACCCTGTATAATTTTTGATACGTAAATGTATGCAGCCACTCTACGAGACCTTTCCGAGTAATGCCGAACTGTTGTTGTTGTGGTCTTCAGTCCAGAGACTGGTTCCATACAACTCTCCATGCTACTCTATCCTGTGCAAGCTCCTTCATCTCCCGGTACCTACTGCAACTTACATCCTTCTGAATCTGTTTAGTGTATTCATCTCTTGGTCTCCCTCTACGATTTTCACCCTCCACGCTGCCGTCCAATACTAAATTGGTGATCCCTTGATGCCTTAGGATATGTCCTAGCAACCGATCCCTTCTTCTAGTCAAGTTGTGCCACAAACTTCCCTTCTCCCCTATTCTATTCAATACCTCCTCATTAGTTATGTGATCTACCCATCTAATCTTCATCATTCTTTTGTAGCACCACATTTCGAAAGCTTCTATTCTCTTCTTGTCTAAACTATTGGATAATAAAGTGTTCCTAATTTGTATCCTTAAGTGTTTGCACCCTTATCCACTTCCTACGAAACCGACAACTTTGTCCTCCGTTTCAAAACCACATATGCTAGGCATCCTAAGGAGACTATCTCCTTCTCACTCTGTTAATGTTCTGATTGCGCCATTCACGACGTGTGCTGGGAAGCGAGGACAGCATATGTTGGGTGACTTGAAGCACACTCAGAAAGTCGAAATAGCTGTGGGATTTCATAACCCGGACACATCTACTGATATGTCTATATCCTCCAAATCACTGCAAAGTGCATGGCAAAAGGTTGTACCAGTTACTAGCGGGGCTTCTTCCCCTACCATTCACGTATTGCTCACGCAAAGAATGATTGCTTAAATCGTAATACTACTGTGCGAACTGCAATTAGTCTAATCTTGTCTTCGCTAACACTATGGGAGCAAAATCTATGGGACTGTGGTACACGTTACATTCCTCACTTGAAGCTGGGTCTTGAAACTATGTAAGCAGACGTTCACGGGATAGTTTGCATTTATCTTCAAGCATCTCCCTCTCATTTTTTACAGCATTTGCCTGATACTCTCTCTTGGGTCAAACAAATCTGTGACCGTTCGTGTTTTCTTCTTTGTATACGTTCAATATCCCCTGTTACTGAGCCCCACAGACTCGATCAATATTCTACATGCGAGGCACAATTGCTTTGCTACCAATCCCATTCGTACGCTGATTGCATTTCCCTAGTATCTCACCAAAGACTGAAGTCTGCCACTTGCTTAGCCTACAGCTGAGCGTATATGAGCGTTCCATTTCATATCCATACAAAGTGGTACACGCAGGTATTTGTATGAGTCGCTGAATCCCAGTTTGACTCACTGGTATTGTAGTCATAAGTCACTACATATGTTTCATTTTGAGATGAGCACAATTTTACATATCTGGACATCTGAACATTCAAAGCAAGTTGCCAGTCATTGCGCCACTTTGGAATCTTATCAAGACCTAAAGGAATATTTTTGCACACGCTACAGATAACAGCGTCATCTGCGAAAAGTCTGAAGTCACTATAACTGTATTCTGCAAGGTTATTGATATACGAGGACATACTGAAAAGCAATGCCTCCAAATTTTTATGTGAAAACTTTAAAGCTTTTTAAATAAAACAACTCTTTACATCTTTATTTTCATGTCTACATGTTTCCAGCAGCTCGTGGTCTCGCGATAGCGTTCTCGCTTCCCCAGCGCGGGGTCCCGGGTTCGATTCCCGGCGGGATCAAGGATTTTTCCTGCCTCGAGATGACTGGGTGTTGTGTCGTCTTCATCATCATCATTCATCCCCATTACGGTCGGAGGAAGGCAATGGCAAACCACCTCCACTAGGACCTTGCGTAGTAAGGCGGCGCGGGTCTCCCGCGTCGCTCCCCTACGCTCTGTGAAGGAGTATGGGACTCATCATCATCATGTTTCCAGCACTCTGCCACTGGAAGGCTCCGAATTGTAGCGTCTAACATGACGGTGTGCAACGTAACTATGACGGTGGGTGAGAAACAGCGAGCTGTAATCAAGTATCCATCCGTCCACGCATAGGGCACCCTTTCCTTCAGCATGACAAAGCCAGACCACACACAAGTGCTGCGACATCTGCAACAATCCGACGCCTTGGGTTCATTGTCGTCGATCATCCTCCATACAGTCCCAACTTGCCACCATTAGACTATCGTCTGTTTCCAAAACTTAAAGGACACGTTTGAGGACTTCACTTCGACAGGGATGAACAGTTGCAAGCGCAGATGAGGTTGTAGCCCCGTCAACGAAGTCAAACATTCTACAGAGATTGTATCAACAAACTTCTGAGACGTTACTTTTCAGCACGCCCTCGTACAAGATGAATTACAAGGGTCTCAACACATTTTCCTGGGCCATATCTGAAGTTATTCGTATTTCTGTATTTGTCGATGACTCTCCACTTCGTTGCTGTCAAGATCAATCCAATTTATATACAGTATCATAGGCACCAAATTTGCTTGCTTAATGACTTCTGGAACGTGTGATCCCACAACCTCAAGGGATGGTGTTAAAAAAAATAAAATGTATAATTATTCATATTAAAGAAAATGAAGCAGTTGAGAATTAATGTAGTAACTTGGTTAATTAATAAGACTGCAAATATTCATGTCAGTGGTATGTATTGTGCAAGCATGGCAAGAAGATAGTAATAGTAACAAATAGGTACATGGGTGTTTTTCTGTTATTCTCACGAGTCGATACTTTGTTGCATTAAAATTTCTCAGTTCACTTAGTGCGTCAAATTGGGATAAAATTTCGAGCTTACATGATAACTGCCATCATCTTCGTCAGGACTAAAACTGACTCTCGTTCCCTCTTTCATTCTCACAGAACGGCATCCGACTGGCTGGATTACGTCATGATGGCGCCTACAGAGGTGGCACCCTCTGCGTCCATAGATCTTGCTTACGCTCTCTATCTAACGTTACTTGCAGCGCCATCCATCGCTTCAGGCGGTGAACTCCGAGAACTATTTCTCCGTGTTTTTTTTCTTTGTCAAGTGCAAGTCTCCATGCATTGCTAAATCCATAGCTGGTGTCGCTATTGAAGTTGTTGTCGCAAAGTCTAATTTCATCACAGAGTCCCAATAGTTTGTAGCGTGAGCAAGTATTCTCATTTGTTCAAACAAAATGTTGTGCTTATTTAACAGGCTGTGATCTGTCTGTCTTCAGATTCCCGAATCCTGATGTTCCCTAAGCCCAAATAACGCCCCTCTTCCTATCGTCCCATCTGCCTCACCTCCATGTTCAGTAAGGTCTTCGAGTCCATCCTCTCTCACTGTATTCATCACTACCTTATCCAGTACCACCTCCTTCACCTTACCCAGTGTGACTTCCGGCCCTCCTTCTCAGCTGACGACCAGCTCCTTAACCTTACCAATCTTCTTTCCCTACAACTTCTGTCGCTCGGCTATCTTTGTTTCCCTCGACCTCCAGAATGCCTATGACAGTGTCTGGCATCCTCGGCTCCTCTTTAAACTCCAGACCTAAGCTCTACCCATCAGTTTCGTCCATCTCATTGCTTCCTTCCTCTCCCATAGTCCCTCCTATGTCACTGACCTCAATACCAACTACCGTACTTTCTATCCCCCTCCAAGCGTTCCCCAAGGATCCATCATTTCCCTTCACCTCTATCTCCTGTATACTGCAGATATGCCCAAACCTCCCCTGCCAGTTCACCTCCTCCAATTTGCTGACGAGACCGCCTTCCTGGCCCTTTATCCTACCCTTCAATGGTCCCAACTTACCCTTCAAACCCACCTCGACCAGTGCACCACCTGGTGCAACCAGTGGCTCCTTCGCATCAACCATTCCAAGACTCAGGCAATCGTCATAGGTCATACCACCCACTCCTTCCAGCTCCACGATTTTTACCTCACCATTTATGGTCATCCTACCCACCTCACTCCTACCCAGAAATACCTTGGCCTCACCCTTGACCGTCACCTCACCTGGACTCCCCATCTCTTTACGATCTAACACAAAGCCCACAATAGACTCCGCCTCCTGAAACCTGTCCGACCGAACATGGGGACTGCATCCTTCCACCATCCTTCACACCTAAAAAGCCTTGATCCACCCCATGCTTCATTATGCCAGTGTCACTTGGATTTCCACTTCTCCCAGATTCTATAAAGGCCTCCAAGTCCTAGAATGCAATGCACTCCAGCTCGCCTTCCATATCTGCCTTCTGTCCCCCACACAGATCCTCTATGACCTCATCCCCTTCCCACATCTTCTTCTTTTCCTTGAATACATCCGCACCCTGTACATCGTACACTGATTAGATCCTCCACACCCTCTGGTGTCTGCTATCCTCTTTAACCCCAGACCATTGCTGCACCTTTTCCATTGTGTCCCACCCTCTCTCCATTTCCACACCCTCCACCTCCTTTCCCAACCCAACTTCCAGCACCTATCCCTCCTGGATGATCAGCTTCGTCCTGATCTCTACCCCTCCTACTAACTCTAACCCCACTTTTCCCCTCCTACTCCTCAGGGCTCCCTCTTCTCTTCTCATGAGCGGTTTTCCTCCCTGCTACACCCCCTCCCTTCCCTTACTCCCCTTCTGTGTCTCTGCACTCCCTCCTGACTTGCCTTTCCTCTTCATCTCCCACCCTGTGCGGGTCCTGCCTCTTGGTGCGCCACCCGACACCCCATTTTTTCTTTTCCTCCCACCCCCTCCAGCTCCCTACCCTCTTTTACCCTCCTCTCAGGCTTCCTCTCCCTCAGCATGTCCCTCCCGGAAGTTTTTATTCTTCGTGTGTGTTCCATTGCTTATAGTAGTTTGTTGAGTGTCTCTTGTTCTGTGTGTTTTTATACTGTGGCCAACTTTTTTCTTGTGAATGTGACTCCAGTGTGTTTTAAGTGCCCCATGGCTCGCCAACTGTGTTCTTTTAACTTTATGTCAACTTTTTTTTAACCGTCTCCCAATGAATGTCCCCATGTCAATGTAGATTTTGACTCCCATTGTCTCCACTTAATGTGTTTTTATGTCCCCCTTTTTCCGCTTTTTACGTTTAGTTTCCTCTTTTCATTTCATTGTAATGTCACTCAGCTGAAAAGGAGCGGATTGTGCCGCTGCCAGCCCTCCTCTGCCCATATGGGGTAGAGGAATGAAATCACAAGAAAGAAAAAAAAGAGTCTGCCTACAGATCAATAATAACTGTGGCTCCACTCATCTTGTTCATTTCTTCCCTGAATTTGCCGTCACCAATGGCCCTTTCCTTTAAAAGGGAGCCATGATCTACCACAACTTACTGCAAGTTGTAAAAGCACACCTACCTGTCCACACTGCAAAGGCTGCTATTTTCTTAAACAGTGCCCTAACCTAGCATCCTCTCCTACCTGTAACACCTGCAATGACTCCGACCCCACCTACTCTAAGCAATGCAAATGTAAGCCACAACCTACCAGACCTGAGCTCACTTTCCCTGTCGTTATCTCATTGATAGCCCAATTCACCTCAAAAATTTCCTCTGGCCAAGTCCCTCTGCTGAAGATATTATCAAAATATTATCAAATTCATTACAGTTGTCCTCCAAAACATTCATCCATTCCAACATCCACACACTCACCAACAAATCTCCTTTGCTGCCTGCTCCATCTTCCATCTCAATACTCAAGCTACCTTCTCTCACAACCAGGTATATTTCGTGTTCACCTGCTCGACACCCTTGTCTGAACCTCTTTGTACCTCGTCCACACACACCAATCTTATCCCTTATAATGGTGTGACAGCACTACAAAATCCGCTCCCTCCCCAACAATAAACATTTTTAATGCATATCCTATCCCAACACAAAGTCCATGCATTTCGCCTAATGAAACTTTCCACCAACTCTTTCACAACATCCAAACCTCTCCCTGTATCTCCCACCAGACAGATAACCCACTTCCTCTGGCCAGCAGCAGAGTTTCAGTTGGCCACTGCGAGAACAGCCCTGTTCAGCCATGATCCTTATACAGTACTCCCACTTGCCACCATCTATATCCGACCTAATCATTCCATCCCCTGTGACTTCCTTCCTCACCCATATAGATTGCATTTCTTCCACCTATATTATTGCCACAGACCTCAACATCCAACACCCCTGCAGGACTCTAGCGGTGGCATCAATTTACCACCTCCCTGCAAGGTGACATTGTTCCCATCCCACACCAGCGAGCGACCTAAAACAGTTGCTGAAATCCAAGGAATTCCACACAGTGAGAAATAAGTGGCAGAAGAAATATTAGCGTTCCTACTGGGTGAGTCGTGGAATGTGTGCTGTCGAATTTGCTCGACTGTCTGGACAATGTGCATGAGGAGGACAATGATATGATACGTGCTTCACAAGTGAAAGTGAAATTGAAATAGGTGTCGAGGCATGTAGTTCATCATCCTTCTTGGAGAGGGAGCCACAAATCCCATCGCTAGTAAAACATAGTAAAGGATAATAGTTGTTCAAGGAACGAGAACTAAACAATTACAAGGGGTACCCAAAAATCGGGAAATTTGTCGTAACGTCTTTATTTCTCAATATTTTTACACTCCACTGACCCAACACACTTATTCAAATGATCCTTTCATTGTTCGAAACAGTTTTTAAATTCACTTATTGTGATGTTCTTTAAGCCTGCCAGCGATTCCTGCTTTACCTCTTCCACAGTGACAAAACGCTTTCCTTTCATATCGCTTTTGAATCCGGGGAACAAAACGAAATCACAGGAGGCTAGATCCAGTGAGTAGGGGAGATAGACAATCGGTGTCACGCCGTTTTTGGTCAAAAACTGCGTTACGGAGAGGTTGGCGTGGGTCGGTGCGTTGTCATGATGGAAGAACTAGTTGCCGTTGCGCCACAGATCTGCCCTTTTCTTCTGGATACTCTACTTTAATCTTTTCAAAACCTCCAAGTAGTACTCCTGGTTGACAGTTTGACCTGGGGGAACGAACTCAGCCTGCACAATACCTCTGCAATCAAAGAAGTAAATGAGCATTGTCTTGATGTTTGAGTTCACTTCGTGAGCTTTTTTTGAAAGAGAAGACCCCCTTGTCTCCCACTGGCTTGACTGCTGCTTTGTTTCGGGGTTGTATCCATAGCACGACGATACATCACCAGTAATCACCCTGGAAAAAAAATTCAGGGTCCTCTTTGAGCTGATTTTGGAGCTCAAAACATGCCGGAAGTCGACTTTTCCTTTGCTCATCTGTGAGAAGGTGAGGGACAAATTTGGCTGAAACCCTTCTCATGTTCAAATCTTCGGGTAAACTCCTCTTAATTGAACTCTGTGATATTTCAGACATCTCACAGAGTAGATCAATGATTCAGCGACGATCTACACGAACGAGCGCATTGATTTTGTCGACGTTTTCGTCACTCTTGACGTTGAGGGGCGCCCAAAATGGGATTGGTCTTCAGTTGACATTTCTACATCTTTTCCGCGGCCGATTTCCCCACAGGAAACAAATTCACAGCCGCGCGTCCCTCACGACAATCTGAAATCACGATTTCGCCGAAATGGAAAAAGTTGTTTTACTAAAAAAAGCTCTCACTGACGAACCGATGCACTCACAGCGACACAACTTCGCACACTGACTCAGATGGCGTGACCGTAACCGACACTTGGTCGAACAATGGGTTCCCCCACTCTCCCTCCCCACCGCAGCCCAATACCTGTTATTTTCGCGTCCCCGCCCCCCCTCGTACGTACGTGGAAGATCATCTGAAGTATAGCAGAAAAATAATTGCTAACAGATTTCAGATAAATCCGCAGTAATGTGACCGTGTAGTGCATAACAAAAGTTACGAATATTCAGTGGAGGACAGGGCGGACTTGTTACAAAAAACTGGTGCTTGCACGTTTCAACGATGCTCGACACAGTTCACAGGATGTGCACGATAGTGAACGGCTGCGTTACATATGCCAAATTGCGCGTGACATAGATTACAGTGATTTCAAGGGAAGCAGTGGATGCTTGCCTAACTTCAGACAGTGCTACAGAATTGGAAAACATAAGACAACTAAATTTTAAACAAAGTATCAGTTTCGTGTACTAACATAACATCGGTTCCCGTCAGATCACCAAAGTTAAGCACTGCCAGGCTGGGCTAGCACTTGGATGGGTAACCATCCGGTCTGCCGAGCGCTGTTGGCAAGCGGGATGCATTCAGGTCTTGCGAGGCAAACTGAGGAGCTACTTGATTGAGAAGTAGCAGCTCCGGTCTCGGAAACTGACATACGACCGGGAGAGCAGTGTGCTGACCACATGCCCCTTCATATGCGCATCCAGTGACGCCTGTGGGCTGAGCATGACACGGCGGCTGGTCGGTACCGTTGGGCCATCCAAGGCCTGTTCGGATGGAGTTTGTTTTTGAGTCAGCTTGGTGCGAATTCGGCCCGAAAATTTGTAGATGAGATGAACAAATTTATTCCATAGTTCAATAATGAACTTGTTATCCACTTCAACCAGCTGGGATTTGAAGAGGTAATGCATGTGAAAGGAACGCTGCAAATTAGAGGTACTGAGAAAACTGTATCAAGGTCAACTAACATCATTAACGCATTTCGTATACAATTATGCCGACTGTTAATCTGTACGGTAATTTGGCTGGAAAGTTATTTGTTGTCCTGTGACAAGTTGAAGGTGCTCTGCCTCCAACAGTTCTTTCTCGCGTGCATTATCGTGCAAGGACAGTAGGGAATATTTATGTCACAGTGAGCAAGAGTGGGAAAATGGGCGTAAGAGAACTGCTTTTGGCCAATAGCTGGTCAAAATAACGTGCTTTTACTTGATTGCTGAACTACATCTAAAACTCATACTCCTTTAGAGCAAACTACCCTTCTTGTAGAGTGTTTGACATTGCAATTCGTATAAACTAGAACCACTGGTCAAATTCAGCCTCTGGATGTTTGTTTTCTCCATACCTATACAACATATTATCTCACTATATGCAGCTACGCCTTATAGAATAGCCAGTTTTACGGTAAGCTCCTCGTCAGATTATATCTCATTCGGTTGCATTCCATTAGTTCTCATCAGCCTGTTACACCAATATGATTCTATATGTATTCTTTAAGAGTAGATTCCTGTACGGTTCGTAAATCTCAGGGAATTTGCCCACAATCTTGATGGTACGGATCTTCGTGATCACTGCTGCGTGCCATTTTTCATTCGGTGTTCATCGTGCAAGTTAATGGTTTGTTTTGAACATTTCCTGAATGCCGACAATGTCCATTTTGTGAAGTGTAATACATACATCCCATAGAAGGTTGATCCCTGCAGCACCCTGGACTCTCATTTGCTGTCGACCTGTTGCACATGTTGAGTCATCAGCAGCTAATATTTTTCCTGACACGACTGGTAACACAACATTTTCAAATGAGCCGCACTGAAGATTGAACTTGCGACCTCGCACTCAAATGGTTCATTGTTCGGAGGACCGAGGGGACAACTGCTGTTGTAAAGGATTTTCACTGTCTCTAGCGAACAATATCTGCACTTTCGTGACTCTCTTGAACTTTTCAGGTAACTGAACTCTTCGGTATCCACATGGTGAACGTACTGTGGGCCGTGGCGGCTGGGTCGCGCTTCGAGAGGCACGACGCGCGCCTGAAGAAGCTGCTGGAAGGCGTGAACGAAACGTTCCGGTCTGGCAATCCGACGGGCAGCGTTCTGAGGCGCCTGCTGCCTTTCATGACAAAGCTGGCGCCCGGCTTCACCGGCTACACCAGGGAGGTCGAGACCAGGACGCAGCTCCAGGACTTCATTCGGGTGAGCGGCTGCACTCGCCACAAATCACTCTTTGAGCTTATTTTTACGTGGATGACTCAAGCAACCAAAAACGTCTGAAAAGTCACCATTTCCGCCACCGACCGTACCTACTTCTTATTTCCCACGATTGTCCAGTTTCATATATTATTCCATTTTCCAGCGGTAGTAGGCATGCATCAGGACAAGCCACACACCAGCATATGGCGAGCAAATAAACACTATTTGATCAAAAAGTATCCGAACATCTGTTAGTGAATGTTAACATGGAAGTGTTTACGCGCCCCAGATTAACCAGAAAATTCGAGAAAAACTCGGGAATTTTTTCGTCCTGGAAAAACTTGGAAATTTTCTAGAATTTCGGGAATTTTTCATTGTTTTAGTTTTCAGCTAAATTTCTGTAATTTTGGCTGGCAAGAACTGATTCTCTATCAAAGAATTCTACTTTAGCCCGCTATTGCAGAATAACACTGCAGTAACGGAAGATAAACGAGAGAGTAACAGCAAACTAAAACTTTAGTTGCAAAGAAAATGTGTCATTTACAACATCAAAACACAGAGCATACATAAACATTTGCCGACATTTTGTCAAAGGCTTTAGGATAACACTGCAGTAAAAAGCATAAACTAGAGAATAACACCAAAATGAACTAGAGTTTCAAAGAAAGTGCGTCATTTACAGCAACAAAACACAGTGCACACCAAACTTTGCTGACAGCAAAATATGTCAAAGGCTTTAGGACGAAGACTATGGAATACTTCGTTGCAACAAACTTATTTCGATGAGCGTGACGTCACAACTGCCGAGATTTCTAACAGCTCGCGAGAAAACATTGCGAATGGTGGTTTATAATGGTGCTACTCAGAAATATTCAGCTGTTTCGATTTAACCCTTTCAGACCTGGTGGTCACAATTGTGTACATAAAGTTTGTTCACTAATATTTTGCTGACAAGAAATGTCAGGTGCATCCAAACCCACTGTGCACATTTGTGTATGTTTCTTTTAGCCAAGACAGCCATACTCCAGCAGCTGCTGCTCTCTTGTGAGCTGTCTGTGAACCACATAGTAAAATATACTCTCTGGTGTTTTCTCTGTGGGGGAAGCCATTACTCGTTAACTTTATTGCTATATAGTCACATTGTGGGTATTGTTTATGAATGTTTTGTGTGGTTTCCTTCTTTTGGAAACATTAGACATTCTTTCAGTGGAATTTATCGGCAATTTCATTCGGCTCATATTTGTGTTATGTATCAGATAAGATTAATGTATACATTTGTGTACAACAGGTCCTTAATGGTGTAAAATAGGAAAAATAACCTAAAATGTGTCTCAGCTATATTTGCATGGCTGTGGTAGTTATGTGTGGCAATTTTTCCATTAATTTCAGTTCTAGCAGCAAGGAGGAGAATAAGTGACTTGTACATATGATTTTATATTGCTGGCTTTTGACTTACAAATATGGATAAGGAATATCTTTCTGTGGAGAAAGATTGGGACTTGATTATGGACATAATTGAAAATGGTGGCGTTGCTGACATTAGTTTGAGTGGAGATGAGGATGGCAGTGTACCACTTATTGAAAGGCAAGCTCCACAAATAGTAAAACGTGTTGGAGCAAATAAAGTGGACGTGAATGATGTGTGTAGGGACACCATATCTGAAGATGAAGACGATGGAGAGCTGGTGGATGCTGAAATGAACTTTTTGTGCAATGAAAACAACCCAGAATTGAATAATCTGTGTGACAACATAATGGTGACACCTAAAGAGTCCATAAAATGGAAACAAAAGCCTCTAAGTACCATTGCAGAAACATACAAAGCTCTAAATTTTGAAGAATCTCTCTTGTGTTCTCCAATGCAATACTTCAAAAGATATATAACAGATGATATGTTTACTAGCATGGCAGCACATACTCATATTTATGCATTACAACGAGGCAAATCCTCATTCTAGCAGACAACTCCTCAGGTACTAGAGATGATATTTGGTTTGCATATGTTGACTGGCACCTTGAAATTTCCCAGATTATGAATGTATTGGGATACAAGCCTGAAGGTAAATGTGTTTTGGGAAAACATGTCACGAGACAGATTTTTAGAATTATGAACAAATCTACACTTGGTGAACAATCTGGAAAAGTCACCCAAAAATAAATATAAATTTTACAACGTCAGGCCAATTTACTCAGCCATTCGAAAATGGTGCAGTGAACTTCCTATAGAAGAGAATGTTAGTGTCAGTGACGGGATTATTCCTTTCACTGGGAAGTTTTTTGCAAAGCAGTATGTCAAGGGGAAACCAAGACGATGGGGAATCAAAGTCTTCACATGAAAAGAGTGGAATAGTGCATGATTTCCTTTTGTATCAAGGTGCTACAACTGAACCAAATACCACATACTGTAAAAAATTTGGATTAGGTCCTGCTGTTGGTTTAGAATTTTCTGTTCCACTCTCAAAAGGTAAAGGTCATAAATTATACTTTGACAACTTCTTTTCACCTTATCATCTGTTTCAAGTTTTGATATCTCAAGGCATCAATGCAGCAGGTACTCTCCGTCAAGACAGATTTGGAAAGAACTTGCCTTTTTCAGATGATAAAATAATAATGAAACAAACCAGAGGTTACTGAGAAGAAATCACTAGTGCTGATGACATTACTATGTGTAAGTGGTTGGAGTATAGGTCAGTTGTATTGTGTTCAAACTTTGTTGGTAAAGGCTCAGTGGATGAAGCTGAGCGTTGGGACAAAAAAACACTATAAATATGTGAAAGTAGAAAGGCCTGAAATATTGAGAAGATTAATCATGCGATGGATGGTGTGGTACTATTTGATCAATAGATAAGCTATTACAGAGTTTTCATCAGATTTCAAAAATAGCCTTTCCGTGTGATTTTTCATGCTGTTGACTTTGCCATCGTGCAAAGTTGGTTGGGATACAGACGAGATGCAGACAACCTGTCTATCCCAAAGAAGAAGCAAATGGACCTTTTTTCCTTTCGTATCAGGGTAGCAGATGGATTGATACTGTGCCAGAAGAAGGTGACTGATGAAGGACTGGCTTTAGACATGAGAGTCATAGCAAGAAAAAGAGGAGAATTATGACCAACTACAGAGATACAGTTTGATTCCATTGACCATTTGCCTTTGCATGATGTAGGAGCTCCAAGACGCTGCAAATTTCCAAAATGTACAGGGTGTTCTAGAATTCAGTGCAGAAAATGTAAAGCACATTTATGTCTCCAAAAGGACAGAAATTTTTTTTGCAGTTTCATACGAAACCTTAAAATCATTGTTTTGACCATTGTTGTTTAAATAAGAACTGTAATTTGGAATTATTTTTATTGTTTCTTCTGTTTTAAAGTGAAATAAAGAGTTGCATACTTGATCCATAGTGTTAACCTCTATAATGTATGACATGAAGCCCGAGACCCGATGAACACAATTGTGTACATTAAATATCTAGAAACCTAGAACTCATATGAATTTTTTTCTTAGAAAAATGTTGTCAGGAGACTCACCTGAATGTAAAAATGATGTCAGATATTTTTTTAATAAGTAAATAAGGAATCAGGTCTGAAAGGGTTAAGCTGTGCTCTTAGGATCCTGCCTGGCCACACCCCTGGAAAAGACAGCAAAATTTTTTTTTCGACCAACAGTGTATGTGAAACAGCTTTTCTTGCAGCTGTACTGTAAGTATATTAATTTCAATGATTAACTTTTCTTATTTATGTGTTTTCACTGCTTAACAGTGATGTTGCTATTGGCTCACTGCATCACTTGCCCTATGCTCAGAATATCTGCTATAATTTACTTTCGAGATGATGTGACATGACTGACAAAAGCCCATCTCAATTACAGTGCTTCGAAAGCTACCATGCTGTATTTAGTGGAATTTGAATTTATACTTTCGCAGTTCGAAAATATGCAGTGTACACGTTGCTGCTCATCAAGTATGTTTCCAAAACGCGTTGTTTTTTGTCGGGTTTCGTTTCCTAAAGTGGCAGGAAGTTCTACGATGGTGTATAAAACCTTTGCCATTCAAAGGACTGATAAGTTTTGCAGATCTGAGGGAAATTATATTGTCAATCCCAGTGTATTTTCACTAGAGGTAAAGTGTATTTTTAACCAGGAAATCTGGGAAAATTCGGAATCTTTTTTCTTGTCCACATAACATTTTTGACAGCTTGAATTCTGCTGGAGACTATCTGAGGAATGGCATCGCATTCTTCCTCAAGCACTGAAACCAGAGGATGTAGTGATGTAGGACACGGGTTTGAACTGAAGTAGAAGCTCTAATTCATCCAAAAAGTGTTCCATTGGCTTCCACAAAAAACCTAATCAAACTAACATGACAAGCGTGAGAAATTGGGGGTTTTTGTTTGGGGACAAACTAGATATTAACACACGCCACTACACCAAACGACAAAAAACCCTAAAATAACAAGACCCCACACCCTTCCCAAATTCCACTACACACAAAAATCCACTGGAATCGATCGCTTCCTTTGACCTATTAGGTCAACAGAAACAACCGATACCACACTATAAATCTCAAAAATTTCACCACCACCACACTTAATCCTACCACAAAAAAACACCTAGAAAATCAAAATTCGTATCGAACTCCTCCCTTGGTCTATATAGGTCAACAGCAACTACTGATACCTCACTGTAAATCTCAAAACTTTCACCACCACCACACTTTAAAAAAAAAACCACCTAGAAAATCAAAACTGCAATCGAACACTTCCCTTTACCTGTTATCCTTACGACATCTTCGCAAATAGCCGGAACTTTAGTAAGTCTCAGTTCTTCACGACACTCTGAACACTTCACAACTTCAGCCTACAGGCCAAATAGCTGAAGAAATTTTATTAGAGACAATGCACTGACCTCCATCATTACCGACTACCAAAAACTGTTGACCTTATCAGTCATATCCATACCTACCAAAGACATAAACAAAGGAATTTTCCAAAATTCACACACGATGAACAAAAAGAAACTACAATAACGTCAACATAACAAAAACAAAATCGTTAACTCACTGAAAAATATTCTGCTGAAAGCACAGTCACCACCGATACCACACACTTGCAATGCTCCACGCAAGTGAACCCCATACGCCACATAACACACTACTCATAAACACACCACCAGAGAAGACCACCGACCCCAACAATACACCACCTATAAACACGCAACACATGCAAACTAAACCAAAAACATCACCTAACACACAACACATAAACACACCACCAGAGAGCACCACCGATCACATCAAAAAGACACCTATAAACATGCCACTCTCACAAACTAAACTCTGCGCCGTTGTGACGTCACACACCACAACAGCCTTACGTCATGGGTCAAAGCCGATGGGTGGGATCGGACGCTTCCATCGACTCCCATTGCATATAATGTTACTCATCACCCCAGATTCCTCATTTGCAGTCATCTGTTGTCCAACGGCTTCGCTCTTTACCTCAAGTGTCACTTAACACTGACTACAGAAATGTGTGGCTTATGAGGACTGGTTGATCACTGTACCCCAATCTTTTTAACTCCTTATCCACTGTAACTCTGCTAGCTGAACTCACAAGTGATTTCTTCCCCTAATTTCATGTGACTCTTTTATGACCACAATTCTTGACGGTCCCTGTCCGTTAGTGCATGAGATCTGCCTGGTCTCAGTTTAGCTGTGGTTGTTCCTACACGTTTCCTCTTGACAGTCGCATCAGCAGTAGTCAGTATGGCAGCTTTGAATGGTTGAAGTGTCCCTGATGTACTTGTTACTCAGGTGACATTCCGTAACCAATCCATGTTAGAAGTCACTGAGTCTCCTGACTGACCTGTTCTGCTGTTACTGCTTCGCTTCTGGAACATAGCACTCCACACCTCCTTTTGTACTAATGAGTCCACCTCTCTTGACATTTAGTGGTCGGGTCCACATTTCATAGGGATGTTCAGATATTTGTGATTGGATAGTGTAAAACATACAACAAATAGTCAATTTTACACACAACACCTACTGGTCAAAAATGACATAACAGTGGGAAGAGACAATAATTACAATCGTCGACAGAAATTTTGTCATTTCAGAAATTTTCTACGTCTGTGGTACCGCCTGATGGAAAGTAATCCATCAGAAAGGCCTTTCCTGTCATTTCAAATTCAGTTTCCCAGAAGATCTAGGCACCTCCATCTCTATTTGCAACTTGACAGTTAACTGATTTAGTAAGTTTCTCTCTTGCAGGTTGGATTAACACGACTGTGTTTTATTACAAAGAACATGTCGCTTCATTTAACTTGATGTTGCAGTCGAGTTCATTATCAAAACTTGTCAACGTTTTACTGTGAAGTTGCTCCTTTACCTAGGTATGGTATCTCTTCTTTGTGCGTGTGAACAACTGAATTAAAATGTTCCATTATGTCAATGGCACACAAAATAAAATCTCCCTCTTCACGCTAATCAGAAGTTAATTTTGCATGATAGTAATAAAAGACAAGTCTACTATAATTCCATTTATTATGTTACTAGGACCCTCCACTGGTTTCACATAGTTAACAGAAAGGTATGCAAAACTTAAGGACGAAAGTAGCTTTTACATGATGTTTTGCTACAGAGTAAGGTAGTTCAATGAAATTTTGACCTTACCTAGAAAGGACTGCCACAGTATTGTACAGAATGTAACCAAAAGAAATTTGCAAATAAAAATGTCTCGTTTATTTGAAGACTATAATGACACTGAAGTCACTGTGATTTATGATGGTCTCTTAGACATTGCCAATGGCAGGACATTGTTCCTTATATCATGTGTGATCAGCACAGACAGCAATGTGTACTCTGCAATATACTCCCATGTTAGGCACAGGGTTGTCAAGGAATTCTTGTTATTGGGTGTTACATTTCTTCACCAGCACTGTCGGCAATGGCTGGATGGTCATCGGTGCACGTGGTTGTGTTGCAGTATACCTCCGCAATGCACCCTGCATGTTCTCAATTGGATTCTAGTAGGGGGAAAGGCAGGCCTGCCCATTTGCTGAATACCTTCTTGTTCCGTGAGCTCCTCCACCAGTGCTGTTCAATGCGGTCGGACACTGTAATCCATAAAATGAATCCAGGACCAAGTGCAACACTGAAAAGACCCGCATTATGAATTACAGTGTCACAATAACGTAAACTGCTCAGTGTACCATGTTCAAAGGTTTGGACGTCAGTATGCCCATACAATATTATGCCTCCACAAACCGTACAACTGGAGCACCAAAACTTATGTTCCTTGCTTCCTTACATGTTGCCATCTCTCTCCACATGAGTATGCCCAGAATTACTGCTCAATATGTATCCACTCCCATTCGAGGAGACCACGCAGTCCCATTCCTCATCCATCCAGTCCCTATGCTTGTGGCGCCATCGCAAATCTTTGAACACGGTACATTCACTGGATGACATTACTGTGACACTGTGTGCATCTTTTGGGGGTGCATTCTGCTTGACTTCATTTTTATGGATCATAATGTGCAATCAGATTAAACAGTGCGAGAGTAGGAGCCCTTGGAATGAGAGAATACTCAGCAAGTGGACTGGCCTGCCTTTTTCTCCAACTTAAATCCCATCGAGAACGTGTAAAATGCATTCTGGAGAAGTATTGCAACATGCCCACATGCACCAATGACCATCTAGCAGCTGTCAACTGCACTGGTGGAGATGTGGAACACCCTACCACAAGAACTCCTTAACAACCTTGTGGCCAGCATGGGAACACACTGCAGAACATGCATTGCCATCCATGATGGTCTTACACACTATTAATACCATGTCCTGCCTTATATAATGTCCAGTGGACCATTATAAATTGTGGTGACTTCAGTGTCAGTGCTGACTTTCAATAAAAGTGTCATTTCCGTTCATATTGCTGAGTACATTTTTCAGTTACATTCTGTACATTAATTCTTTGTATGTGTGGTCCACATTTCATCTACCTCTCTTATGTGAGTGTCATATCAAGAAAAAGTTACCCCTGCCCTGCCCTGTCTCTAATTGAAATATTGTTAAACAACTGATAAAATAAAGTTCAGATATCAGTTCTGTCAGAAATTTCCAGACACAGGATTGGTTAAAGTTAATTGTAGGACATGGAACCTAAAACAGTTTTTGCTAACACTGTTTGGAATTTCAGTAACAAAAACAATACTCATCTTTCTGTTTGCTGCCATAGTTGATGTTGATGTATTTCTGCATTTGTCGATGACTCTCCACTTCGTCGCTGTCAAGATCAATCCCATTTACATGGTAAATTCAAGTTCTAAGGCCTCTGATTTTTTTTCTAATCAACTACTCATCCGAAATCGATGAAACTGGTGTTACTTCTCAGGATCACGCAGGTATAGTCCCATTATAGGCCAGACACCTTGTCTGGTGTAGCAATGGTAATATGTGTACACAAACGTTCTTAGTGAATCAGTCTATCTGTTGCTGAAAACCATGTCAATAACCCTACAATAGTTCCTGAAAATACCCTTCACATACAGACAGGAAAATACATCAGGATACTTAGATTTATAATATTTCTAGACTTACAAATTGATACCAAACATTTCATTTTCTCATTCTTTTTTGATTGATATAAGAATTTAATACTTAATTACTACTAATTGCTACTGAAATGACTTCTGTAACAAATAACACACAGACCACACTATCAAGCATGCAGGAATGTGCACATTTTTTTGAGGAATATTATTCAAATTATCCAGTTAGGGTTATTGTATGTCTGGAATTAGGCTGGACAGTTGTGATTTTTTAGCACTGTCAAGTAAAGTCAGATTGCTAAAATGTACGAGAATTTTTTTTTTTTTTAGACCTATAAGCTTGACATCACATTTTTAAACATTCTCTTATGATTGTACCTCTCTCAGCTGACGTCAGAGTAAGCACTGATACAGACAGGTAGGCATGGCTGCCAGTTGTACAACAGCTTTTCACTTTCAGGGTGAGGTCACTGGGGTTAGGTTCGAATGTTTAAAACCATCTGTACAGTGATGTGTAGGTTAAGCTCAGGTTTCTAATTCCACCCTTAACGTGATGATTAAAATGATGTAACAGAGGGTTAAAAATTTTAAAAAGTTGCATTTAAATCATTTAATTGAATAAAATAGTGATCAAAATCATTTCGATAAATATTTTTAAAAAAAGTTCAATACCTGATAAAATTCTGTTGAGAAAACAACACATACCATTTTAAAATGAAACATTTGTCCAAGACCACAAAAATACTGAAAATACATCAACACCACACAGCAAACATCACTACTGAACTGAAGCAAAGAAGTTCAATTAGAGACTCTGCAGTAGTAGCGTGAATTTCTGTTACATTATTGGTCACATGGGTGGCAGTTGTCAGCGACCATTGTTTTCAATGTTGTTTTAAAAATGAAACAAAAAATGTAAGATTCTACTAATAATTACTCAGCACCACAGGTGATGCACTATGTTTATTGTAATGTCCACACATTATCTATTTTAATGAAAACAAACAAAAATAAACTTATACTGCAGTAAAAATGAATAATGAGTGTCGTTTGTGTACTGCAGTACTTGTATGTAAGCGTCACTAATACAATAGTTAAACCAGTATTTCCAAAATTACTTCCTGATACATGTATTACTCAGTCTGCACTGTCCAAACAATTGATGCAAAGTGCCTTCAAATGATCACGGCAGGTCTGCCTATCACACCTAATACATCACTTTCTTGTTAATTTGCTCCGAGATCTAACTCACTCATAACATCTTCCTCTTTTTCCCTTTATTTCCCCTTGCAGCCTGTTTACACTCTTTTCCACTCCAAGCGGTGAAAGTTCATGCCTCCTGATCTGCCTAGACACCAGTTGTCCTCAACCTGTCTATTTAGGGTCTTGTAAGTTCCCATGCAACATTGGTTAGGACAGTAGCGCTCTTCAGTGCTTGATCTTCATTTTTATTGAATTTATAAATATAAATTGCATTTATTGCAGCTAAGTGTAGTGGCTTGTAGAACACTATCATAGCCCAGTGCCTTGTATTTTGAGTCTCATCATTTATTTATTTATTTATTTTATTTATTTATTTATTTTTTGAGACAGCTTGTCAGCAAAATCCACACCAACTTTTATCATGTTGTAAAATGGTACAATCTCAGGCTTTTTCATGTCCCCTGTATCACTGTCAATAAATTCGTCATGGTGCATCGTAGAAATTACAAGGACAGCTTTATTCTTCTTGTGACAGTACAACAACAAGGGTATTGTGTGAAGCAATGTGAAGCATATTATACAATATGAAGTATAAACCCAATAATATAGACATTAAACACTGAATAATAAATAAATTATTTGTCAGAATAGAAATGGAAATGGCAACACCAATAGTGATGTGATTGAAAATTGTCAGTCAGAGCACACAATGTGGATAAACTTATTTTTATACTCCATAACACATTCAAACGAAGATGATGAAATATTGACCTTTAAAGGGGACTGTACCCCCCCCCCTCCCCCTCTTTTCTGAAGCTATACAAATGCATATCTGTGGACAACT
The DNA here is from genome assembly GCF_023864275.1 of Schistocerca cancellata. NCBI lineage: Eukaryota > Metazoa > Arthropoda > Insecta > Orthoptera > Acrididae > Schistocerca > Schistocerca cancellata. The sequence goes on along the minus strand of NC_064631.1, from coordinate 106,781,671 downwards.
CATATGGGCAACAACATAACGAAAAGGAAATCGCTGGCTGACATATGTCACCCTTGCGACTATTCGAGGATTAAACATCATAAAGAGAGAAAACAACTATGTACTTTATCTTATCATTACAACTTAATTGATGTCTTGTGTGTGAACAGGAAGCAGTGCACCAGCACAGGGAGACTCTAGATGTGGACAATCCACGAGATTTCATTGACGTTTACCTGCGGGAGATGGATGCATCCAAGGACCCTACATTCACAGGTTAGTGAATCTTGTGTGAAAAGCACTAAACTTCATGCCTGTAAAGCCATTATCATTTTTACCATACAAACATGCTAAACAGTATTGTGCACACTTTTAAGCTGAAAACTATTCTTGGCTGTACTTCTCTCTCTTGCTCTAATGCTATTCATATGAGTACCAGTCAAAATTGTGGCATTTTTTAATAGATGTGACAGCAATCCAATGCACATCGTGTCAAAGTTATTTCTTCTCTCTTTTTCTTTCAGAGGATGGACTTGTGGCCACTGTATTCGATCTCTTTGGTGCTGGTGCGGAATCAGTGTCCAACACGTTGGCATTTGCTGTGATGTACCTAGTTCTCCACCCAGACGTGCAGCAGAAACTGCACAAAGAACTGGATCTCGTTGTGGGGCAGGCCCGCAGGGTCTCACTTGAAGACAGGCCACAGTATGTTGCATTAAGTATATACAAAGTGGTATTCAAAATTTCCAAAAGTTGTTGTTGTTGTGGTCTTCAGTCCTGAGACTGGTTTGATGCAGTTCTCCATGCTACTCTATCCTGTGCAAGCTCCTTCATCTCCCAGTACCTACTGCAACCTACATCCTTCTGAATCTGCTTAGTGTATCCATCTCTTGGTCTCCCTCTACGACTTTTACCCTCCACGCTGCCATCCAATGCTAAATTTGTGATCCCTTGATGCCTCAGAACATGTCCTACCAACCGATCCCTTCTTCTAGTCAAGTTGTGCCACAAACTTCTCTTCTCCCCAATCCTATTCAATACCTCCTCATTAGTTACGTGATCTACCCACCTAATCTTCAACATTCTTCTGTAGCACCACATTTCGAAAGCTTCTATTCTCTTCTTGTCCAAAAGTATTTTAATTAAAATTATTATGTCTCACCTAGATCTTATTCTGCATCAGCTCCATTCCAACATTTCTGCTCCTTCTAAAATAGGATGTTTAGTATCCTCTGCAGTTCCACTTGTAATTCTTTCATTGTATCAAATGTTTTCCCCTTCAACTTTATTTCATCTTTGGGAAAGGAAGAACTCATATCTCCCATGCAACAGTGGCAAAGTAGGTAGTTTGGCACCCAGCATGGAGTTTGAACTTGTCACCCCACCCTCACTTTGGAAATTTGGCAGCTTGCGAAAATATTCTTAGATGTGGAATTACTACTATGATTCCATCTTGAAAAATATCACTATAATTGTAAACTAAACATTTTACAATCGTTGTAAATTCTGTTTATGAGGTTTTAATCAGACTGCTGAGGCCAAAGACAGCAAAATAACCTGATGTAAGTCACATGGTTTCACAGTGTATATCAGTTTTCATAGAAACTTGTGAACTCACTTTCTGCACAGATCAATAGAGTGGTATAAGCAGTACCTTAGGTTTAAATTCACAAATTCTTGGTTGAACTCCTAAACACATTCCAGGTACTGTAGCAGCATTGTCTTAAATTTGTCCTGAGCTCATTGTTCTATCCAAACCATAAGACATTTAAAAAATATTTTCGGGCCTCATGCCACACAATGTTGCAAGTTCTGTTACCCCACTGGAGCTGGTACCCAGTGCAGATCGCTCCCCACACACCCCCTAGCTGTGCCACTGACACAGAGCTACACCTGTTGAACATGGCTGATGCAGAACAACTATCTTCTTGTTCTTAGTCAAAATTTCCTTCTGTATGTTGTCATGCATTTTCCTGGTAGAGTACCCAGTCATTTATACACCACTTCTCAGGACATTTTCTCCTTATCTAATTCCTGAAACATCTTAGAACATCACAGTACAACACTTAACTGATTGCCTGACCAGGAGGAAAGAACTCTTTCTGAATAATCCAAATATATATATAAAATGAAACAGATCAACAAGAACTTCATATTACTCTTGACTTGTCAAGCTTTTTTTAACCTAGGTGAAGAAGGATTCTCGAACTACAACAATTGTTGTTTGGCTTCAGGGTTACAGGGACAACCATCAAAAGAAAGTTTGGATCATTATGATGCAGTTGTTTAAGTTCCCTACAGATTTCCACATGATGGTGCTTCTGGTTATCTTGACACAGTCAAGACATAAACTTCTTGTATACAGTTCTTCTGACAGACTATGTTTATAAGTCCATAACTTACTCATAAGGTGTTGCTGAGATATTGGATGATCTTGCAGAACCAGATCAATCACTTTCTGAACACCTTCTGGTGTGATGCCAAATGGAATAATCATTGTCAGTTGATGTTCACCAATTCCTCAGATGCTTGTTACCAGTTGCAGGTCTATGTCCAACCTACAGCATTGTCTCCAAAACCTTACTTATACAAATGAAAGTGTTCTACTCCTCTGAGAGGAATTCCTTAATACTATAAAAACACTTATTGCTGAGGAACTCCTTCAAGGCAATTTCAAAGCAGCTTTCACTTAAGCTTTTTAATCTTTTTGGAAGTTTGTTATAAAATTTGATCCCCATGTAATAGGGGCTCTTGTCTGCACTTTTTGTATCATTTCTTTCCAGGTGATAATCATCATCCCTCCTAGTATTGTACATGTGCACTTCCCTATTTAGATGATTGTACTGCTTGTATTTTAACATCAGCTGAACAGTTCTATAAATATATAGTGATGGGAGTGTTAGTAGTTTCTTAATTTTGAAAATTGCTTTGCAGGACTCATTATATCTAAGCTTACATATGATCCTAACTGCCTTTTTTTAAAGGATGAATACCCTGTTTACATGCTAGGCAGCAGCACATCCCCATACTTCAATTCAGTATGTGAGTTATGGATACACTAAAGCATAGTAGATTATACTCATTTGCTCATATTTAAGAAATTGTGACATTGTCCACATTGCATAAATTTATTTGCTTAGTTTTTGGCATAAGAAATCGATATGATGCACCCAAGAGAGATGCTGGTCTAACATTACACCAAGGAAGACGGTCTGATCTTTCAATTTTATCTCTGAACCATCATAAGACACAACACTTCATTTCACTTTATCTTGTTTGTGGTGTATTTGAAGTTCCATTAGATTTGTTTTATTGATGTTTAAGTTTAAGTGATTGTTTTTGAAGTAATTCTTCAGTCCAAATAAGAAACCATAACAATTTTAGGCCAAATCGTTTGTAGCGTTGCTCTTGGGGGACGAAAATAAAAAGAATTGTTACTTTTTTTTTATGTCGAAAATGTGAATATTTTGGTGGGCCACTTGGCAACAGAATCAGGGATTGATTACACTATTATAATAACATACGTTGAGCATTAAATACCTGAATAAGAGCAGCATATTGATATATACACTCCTGGAAATTGAAATAAGAACACCGTGAATTCATTGTCCCAGGAAGGGGAAACTTTATTGACACATTCCTGGGGTCAGATACATCACATGATCACACTGACAGAACCACAGGCACATAGACACAGGCAACAGAGCATTCACAATGTCGGCACTAGTACAGTGTATATCCACCTTTCGCAGCAATGCAGGCTGCTATTCTCCCATGGAGACGATCGTAGAGATGCTGGATGTAGTCCTGTGGAACGGCTTGCTATGCCATTTCCACCTGGCGCCTCAGTTGGACCAGCGTTCGTGCTGGACGTGCAGACCGCGTGAGACGACGCTTCATCCAGTCCCAAACATGCTCAATGGGGGACAGATCCGGAGATCTTGCTGGCCAGGGTAGTTGACTTACATCTTCTAGAGCATGTTGGGTGGCACGGGATACATGCGGACGTGCATTGTCCTGTTGGAACAGCAAGTTCCCTTGTCGGTCTAGGAATGGTAGAACAATGGGTTCGATGACGGTTTGGATGTACCGTGCACTATTCAGTGTCCGCTCGACGATCACCAGTGGTGTACGGCCTGTGTAGGAGATCGCTCCCCACACCATGATGCCGGGTGTTGGCCCTGTGTGCCTCAGTCATATGCAGTCCTGATTGTGGCGCTCACCTGCACGGCGCCAAACACGCATACGACCATCATTGGCACCAAGGCAGAAGCGACTCTCATCGCTGAAGATGACACGTCTCCATTCGTCCCTCCATTCACGCCTGTCGCGACACCACAGGAGGCGGGCTGCACGATGTTGGGGCGTGAGCGGAAGACGGCCTAACGGTGTGCGGGACCGTAGCCCAGCTTCATGGAGACGGTTGCGAATGGTCCTCGCCGATACCCCAGGAGCAACGGTGTCCCTAATTTGCTGGGAAGTGGCGGTGCAGTCCCCTACGGCACTGCGTAGGATCCTACGGTCTTTGCGTGCATCCGTGCGTCGCTGCGGTCCGGTCCCAGGTCGACGGGCACGTGCACCTTCCGCCGACCACTGGCGACAACATCGATGTACTGTGAAGACCTCACGCCCCACGTGTTGAGCAATTCGGTGGTACGTCCACCCGGCCTCCCGCATGCCCACTATACGCCCTCGCTCAAAGTCCGTCAACTGCACATACGGTTCACGTCCACGCTGTCGCGGCATGCTACCAGTGTTAAAGACTGCGATGGAGCTCCGTATGCCATGGCAAACTGGCTGACACTGACGGCGGCGGTGCACAAATGCTGCGCAGCTAGCGCCATTCGATGGCCAACACCGCGGCTCCTGGTGTGTCCGCTGTGCCGTGCGTGTGATCATTGCTTGTACAGCCCTCTCGCAGTGTCCGGAGGACCATTCGCAACCGTCTCCATGAGGCTGGGCTACGGTCACGCACACCGTTAGGCCGTCTTCCGCTCACGCCCCAACATCGTGCAGCCCGCCTCCAGTGGTGTCGCGACAGGCGTGAATGGAGGGACGAATGGAGACGTGTCGTCTTCAGCGATGAGAGTCGCTTCTGCCTTGGTGCCAATGATGGTCGTATGCGTGTTTGGCGCCGTGCAGGTGAGCGCCACAATCAGGACTGCATACGACCGAGGCACACAGGGCCAACACCCGGCATCATGGTGTGGGGAGCGATCTCCTACACTGGCCGTACACCACTGGTGATCGTCGAGGGGACACTGAATAGTGCACGGTACATCCAAACCGTCATCGAACCCATTGTTCTACCATTCCTAGACCAGCAAGGGAACTTGCTGTTCCAACAGGACAATGCACGTCCGCATGTATCCCGTGCCACCCAACGTGCTCTAGAAGGTGTAAGTCAACTGCCCTGGCCAGCAAGATCTCCGGATCTGTCCCCCATTGAGCATGTTTGGGACTGGATGAAGCGTCGTCTCACGCGGTCTGCACGTCCAGTATGAACGCTGGTCCAACTGAGGCACCAGGTGGAAATGGCATGGCAAGCCATTCCACAGGACTACATCCAGCATCTCTACGATCGTCTCCATGGGAGAATAGCAGCCTGCATTGCTGCGAAAGGTGGATATACACTGTACTAGTGCCGACATTGTACATGGTCTGTTGCCTGTGTCTATGTGCCTGTGGTTCTGTCAGTGTGATCATGTGATGTATCTGACCCCAGGAATGTGTCAATAAAGTTTCCCCTTCCTGGGACAATGAATTCACGGTGTTCTTATTTCAATTTCCAGGAGTGTAGTTTACTACCCCATCAGGATATATTAGTTTCCCTCGTTTATGATTTTGCAGACATCCATATACATTTTACTTAAAGCTGCAGAGCCTAGTCTGTTCAAGTGGCAACCATCCGTCCCTAGACATTTATCATATAAAAATTTATTAGGATCAATGAATATTGCTCCAAATCTGTTGCACTGCTCTCTCACACCACTGTTTATTTTGAAAATGTACTTTTCACTTACTGACCTCTTATTTACAATGCCACTAATTATTATTTTCGAGGATGGATAAGCACTTTTGCTGAACAAATCAGGTTTCTGGCTTCGTTGGTATGTTCTTCTTCACTGCTATTTCAAACAGAATTTGCCCCAACATGGATGAAAATGCCTTTGTGAACTTGTCTGGCTTCCATTGCATTGGATCCCACACCCTGTTTTGCTGTCGAAATGCTTGTCATATGTTTACTAAGTTGGTAAGTTCTAATTCCAGGATGAACATCAATTTCGCATTCTGGTACTACTATATTTTTTAACAGCGAGTCGCCTATTATCAGATATTTTTTTGGTCGTATGTTTTCATCACATGTTTTTTCCACTTCAGTATCAACCTTGTTTTTCTTTTTACTATAGTTTACTGTCTTGCATTTGTATTTCAAGACTGATTTCCTGACTAGTGTTTCATTTGTCATCTTCTCGTCAGATACACAGCCTACTATTTGTTTATTGTCAGAATCACATGGGTTTGGTTCTTGTTTTTTGCAGACACACGACTTTGATTCGGTTACTAGATTGGTATTCATTTCCTTTAGAGCTGACACTTCATCTACATCTACATCTACATGGATACTCTGCAAATCACATTCAAGTGCCTGGAAGAGGGTTCATCGAACCACCTTCACAATTCTGTATTATTCCAATCTCGTATAGTGCACAGAAAGAATGAACACCTATATCTTTCTGTATGAGCTTTGATTTCCCTTATTTTATCATGGTGATCGTTCCTCCCTATGTAGGTCAGTGTCAACAAAATATTTTCGCATTCGGAGGAGAAAGTTGGTAATTGGAATTTCATGAGAAGATTCTGACGTAACGAAAAATGCCTTTCTTTTAATGATTTCCAGCACAAATCCTGTATCGTTTCTGTGACATTCTTTCCCATATTTTGTGATAATACAAAACGTGCTGCCTTTCTTTGAACTTTTTTGATGTACTCCATCAGTTCTATCTGGTAAGGATCCCACACCGCACAGCAGTATTCTAAAAGAGGACGGACAAGCATAGTGTAGGAAGTCTCCTTAGTAGGTCTGTTACATTTCCTAAGTGTCCTGCCAATAACTTCTTTATTAAGCATTTCTATGTCACTCTGCAGTAGTTTTATAATTTCATCTTTTGAATTCACTGCACTTCATAATTCTGCTGTTTCTCTGTGTAAACAGTCACGGCATGTTCAAGGACAGTCGTCCTTTATGACTTTTAGTGTCACTTCCGCACATTTTTCATGTAGCCAGAAATTGCAGTTTACACACACAAGATGCCATTGATAACACATATTTTGCACTTCTTACACAATGAACTGTTAAACTTTTGACTTTTTGAAATGAGCATTGTGTCACTACACAGTTTCCTTGGTGCCATCTTGTGTACCATAAACTGTTGGAAATACAGCAGTAGAGACATACAATCAACAACAACAAACCAAATTGCTTACCTCAGAGCCACTTGCCACACTGATTCAATATGGATGTACAGAAAAATGCCTGGCAGTATTTGGGTGTTCTTGTAACTATATATACACAACATTCAAAGTTTGGTATCTTAAGGATACCACTTCATAACTAGCCATGAAATATTGTGTAAGTGTACTATATCTCCAACAGTGAAACTGCTTTAAGATATTTGAGTGAAACTTCTATGCCTTGAGGAAATATTATCTCTAAGTAAGAGTATACAACAAGGAGAAGCATTGTCAATGTACTGGATGACAACGAAGGCACATGCATTTCATGGGTAGTGTACAGGAAGAACCACTTAGCTGGAGAACATAGAAGAAGACGATAAGGACTTGGTAGCATTTTCTGGGGATTCCACTTTTAAACCATTCCTTGAATAGACAATGTACTCTATGATTTAAAAATTTACAGTAAAATATTAGGTATTTAATAGATGATTAATGCACTGCAAATTTACTTACACTGCAGTGATTAAACTGTGGGCACATTCATTAAACAAACATTGTTATTGTAGATAATTTAGTTGAATTATCTAATTAAAGTGGTCATTAAATTTCATTCACCTATGTAATGTATTGTGAGAAATAGGTGAGGGGTTCCATTATTCTTTATTATGCTATTGTCAGTAAATTGGTGTAAATAGTAAGGTAAGGTAAGTTAAGGTAAGACAAAGTTCCTCATCCTGGCATAAGGCGGGTGGATCATGTGTGACTGACTGCAATGTCTTGCCCTGCCAGTGATGTCACTGGATGGAGTATGGAGGGACATGAAGCCAACACATGACTCTTTTGGTCATTGTGGGGTTTCTTGACTTTGGAACTGCTATTATTCTTAAGTAGCTCCTCAATTGACCTCACAAGTCTGACTGCACCCCATTCCAGTTCTTCCAACAAGGAAAAATCCTTAGCACTACCAGGAATCGAATTGAGATCTCCTGCATAGTAGTCAGCCATACTGACTACTCAGCTACAGAGGCAGACAGTGGAAACAGTACCAAGCACAAATCACCTAAGAGTAACCGTCCAGAGTGATGTCAGCTGCCAAACATCATAAGCTGGCTTGTGGACTATAGATGATGATATAGACATTGTTAATATTTTGTGCATAACAATTTATAGTTTCACAATGGTCTTAACGTGAGTGAAAGCATACAAAGGTTAATGCCCACATATAATAAGTTTCAGTTCAATACCTTAATTTAAGTATTAACTGTATTTTCCTTACTTGTCACTTCTTCTTACATGTGTTTTTGCTTTTAGGAAGCTTTAATTGTCGAGTGCTAGTAATAGCGTTCCATAGATTTCGTGTTTGTTTTGAATACAGTCAGAGAGAGTCCCTTTAGTCAACCATAGTGCCAGTAGTGCTACTGTTCGTTTTCAATACAGTCCAGAGACAGGTAGCGCTATTTTCATTGTTTTCTACAAGAAGTGGCTAGCAACCACAGTTTAGTCAACAATCAGCTGCCTTTAGTGAATTAGCAGTCTAGTTAAAAGTTGATTAACTCTCTACAGTAAATTGATTTCTTAGGATGGATACGATGTGTGACTGCTGTGTACGGACGCAGGAGGAGCTGGCCACTGTTCGCGAACAGCTGAATGTGTTGATGGCCGCAGTCAGCCATCTTCAGGCTGCTGCCTAGGAGTGTAGCGGCAGTGGGGAGTCTTGTGTGTCGCATGGTACACCCCATGTGTTACACGCTTCACCCACTGTCCCTGCTGTCGAGACATCTTCGCGGGTACCAGGCGCGGTTGGGCCACCCTCTCCCCAAGGAGAGTGGCGGGTTCAGCGGCATTCGCGGCGCACGAGGCAGAGGGTAAATGTGGAGGCTGGCCGTATGGCATCGCCCGCTCTGCCTGTGAGTGGACATGTGGCCGCTCCTTCAGCAAGGTCCGAGCAGGCACACGGGGGGAGGGGTTTGTTAGTGATTGGGAGCTCCAACGTTAGGCGGGTGATGGAGCCCCTTAGGGAAATAGCGGAAAGGTCGGGGAAGAAGGCCAGTGTTCACTCTGTCTGCTTGTCGGGGGGTCTCATCCGAGATGTGGAGGAGGCCCTGCCGGTGGCGATAGAGAGCACTGGGTGCACCCAACTGCAAATTGTTGCTCACATCGGCACCAATGACTCCTGCCACCTGGGTTCAGAGGTCACCCTCAGTTCGTACAGGCGGTTGGCGGGATTGGTGAAGGTGGAAAGCCTTGCTCGCGAGGTGGAATCAGAGCTAACTATTTGTAGTATCGTTCCCAGAACCGATCGCGGTCCTCTGGTTTGGAGCCGAGTGGAAGGCTTAAACCAGAGGCTCAGACGCTTCTGCGGAGATCTGGGGTGCAAATTTCTCGACCTCCGCTATCGGGTGGAGAAATGTAGGGTCCCCCTGAATAGGTCAGGCGTGCACTACACGCCGGAAGCGGCAACAAGGGTAGCAGAGTACGTGTGGAGTGCACATGGGGGTTTTTTAGGTTAGAGAATTCCCTCCCTACGCCCGACAAGACGCCTCCTGAGATGCGGCAAGGTAGGAGTAGGCAAAATGCAACAGGGTATAACAATATTAATGTGCTAATAGTAAACTGCAGGAGCGTCTATAGAAAGGTCCCAGAACTGCTCTAATTAATAAACGGTCACAACGCCCATGTAGTACTAGGAACAGAAAGTTGGCTGACACCAGAAGTAAACAGTAATGAAATCCTAAACTCAGATTGGAATGTATACCACAGAGACAGGCTGGACAGTGAAGGGGGAGGCGTGTTTATAGCGATAAGAAGTGCAATAGTATCGAAGGAAATTGACGGAGATCTGAAATGTGAAATAATTTGGGTGAAGGTCACGGTTAAAGCAGGCTCAGACATGGTAATTGGATGTCTCTATAGGCCCCCTGGCTCAGCAGCTGTTGTGGCTGAGCACCTGAAGGATAATTTGTAAAATATTTTGAGTAGATTTCCCCACCATGTTATAGTTCTGGGTGGAGATTTTAACTTGCCAGATATAGATTGGGAGACTCAAACGTTTGTAACGGGTGGCAGGGACAAAGAATCCAGTGAAATTTTTTTAAGTGCTTTATCTGAAAACTACCTTGAGCAGTTAAACAGAGAACCGACTCGTGGCGATAACATATTAGACCTTCTGGTGACAAACAGACCCGAACTATTTGAAACAGTTAACGCGTAACAGGGAATCAGCGATCATAAAGCGGTTACTGCATTGATGATTTCAGCCATAAATAGAAATATTAAAAAAGGTAGGAAGATTTTTCTGTTTAGCAAAAGTGACAAAAAGCAGATTACAGAGAACCTGACGGCTCAACACAAAAGTTTTGTCTCAAGTATAGATAGTGTTGAGGATCAGTGGACAAAGTTTAAAACCATCGTACAATATGCGTTAGATGAGTATGTGCCAAGTAAGATCGTAAGAGATGGAAAAGAGCCACCGTAGTACAACAACCGAGTTAGGAAACTGTTGCGGAAGCAAAGGGAACTTCACAGCAAACATAAACATAGCCAAAGCCTTGCAGACAAACAAAAATTACGCGAAGCAAAATGTAGTGTGAGGAGGGCTATGCGAGAGGCGTTCGATGAATTCGAAAGTAAAGTTCTATGTACTGACTTGGCAGAAAATCCTAAGAAATTTTGGTCTTATGTGAAAGCAGTAGGTGGCTCAAAACAAAATGTCCAGACACTCTGTGACCAAAATGGTACTGAAACGGAGGATGACAGACTAAAGGCCGAAATACTAAATGTTTTTTTCCAAAGCTGTTTCACAGAGGAAGACTGCTCTGTAGTTCCTTCTCTAGATTGTCGCACAGATGACAAAATGGTAGATATCGAAATCGATGACAGAGGGATGGAGAAACAATTAAAATCGCTCAAAAGAGGAAAGGCCACTGGACCTGATGGGATACCAGTTCGATTTTACACAGAGTACGCGAAGTAACTTGCCCCCCTTCTTGCAGCGGTGTACTGTAGGTCTCTAGAAGAGCGTAACATTCCAAAGGATTGGAAAAGGGCACAGATCATCCCCGTTTTCAAGAAGGGCTGTCGAACAGATGTGCAGAACTATAGACCTATATCTCTAACGTCGATGGGTTGTAGAATTTTGGAACACGAGTTATGTTCGAGTATAATGACTTTTCTGGAGACTAGAAATCTACTCTGTAGCAATCAGCATGGGTTTCGAAAAAGACGATCGTGTGAAACCCAGCTCGCGCTATTCGTCCACGAGACTCAGAGGGCCATAGACACGGGTTCACAGGCAGATGCCGTGTTTCTTGACTTCCGCAAGGTGTTCGATACAGTTCCCCACAGTCGTTTAATGAACAAAGTAAGAGCATATGGACTATCAGACCAATTGTGTGATTGGATTGAAGAGTTCCTAGATAACAGAACGCAGCGTGTCATTCTCAATGGAGAGAAGTCTTCTGAAGTAAGAGTCATTTCAGGTGTGCCACAGGGGAGTGTCATAGGACCGTTGCTATTCACAATATACATAAATGACCTTGTGGATGACATTGGAAGTTCACTGAGGCTGTTTGCAGATGATGCTGTGGTGTATCGAGAGGTTGTAACAATGGAAAATTGTACTGAAATGCAGGAGGATCTGCAGCGAATTGACACATGGTGCAGGGAATGGCAATTCAATCTCAATGTAGACAAGTGTAATGTGCTGTGAATACATAGAAAGAAAGATCCTTTATCATTTAGCTACAGTATCGCAGGTCAGCAACTGGAAGCAGTTAATTCCATAAATTATCTGGGAGTAGGAATTAGGAGTGATTTAAAATGGAATGATCATATAAAGTTGATCATCGGTAAAGCAGATGCCAGACTGAGATTCATTGGAAGAATCCTAAGGAAATGCAATCCAAAACAAAGGAAGTAGGTTACAGTACGCTTGTTTGCCCACTGCTTGAATACTGCTCAGCAGTGTGGGATCCGTGCCAGATAGGGTTGATAGAAGAGATAGAGAAGATCCAACGGAGAGCAGCACGCTTTGTTACAGGATCATTTAGTAATCGCAAAAGCATTACGGAGATGATAGATAAACTCCAGTGGAAGACTCTGCAGGAGAGACGCTCAGTAGCTCGGTATGGGCTTTTGTTAAAGTTTCAAGAACATACCATCACCGAAGAGTCAAGCAGTATATTGCTCCCTCCCACGTATATCTCGTGAAGAGACCATGAGGATAAAATCAGAGAGATTAGAGCCCACACAGAAGCATACTAACAATCCTTCTTTCCACGAACAATACGAGACTGGAATAGAAGGGAGAACCGATAGAGGTACTCAGAGTACCCTCCGCCACACACCGTCAGGTGGCTTGCGGAGTATGGATGTAGATGTAGATGTAGATTATTGCCTTTGTGTTGTGAACAATAATTTTAAAAAGGACTAATATTCCATGGAACTTTCAGTTTCAAATTTCAGTGGCGTGGTTATTTGTGCTCATCCTTCAGAAATAGTGTCATCTCACCTTGTGGTGAATTTCTTCTTTTGCAGTCTGGTCCACACACCTTCCCTGTTAAAAACAAATGATGTTTTTCTACTGGAAAAGGAACAGCATTACACTAATCCAGTGCATGCAGTAAATGTTTTTCAGTACCATGTTAACTAAAGGTAGTTTGTGAGTGAAAACTTGGATATATTGGCATTTGTTTGATATAAAAACACTGTCAAGTCGATGCTGATTTTAAGTTCTAGTTTCAATACACACACATAGTCACTCATAACAGCCAGCTTATGGTATTGAACCTAATACTGGAAATGATTACAAAATAAATTATCTGTGACAAAAAGTTCGCTCAAATATTGCATAGTTTTACAACTACAAATGTTCATTTTGCGGTCACAGCTTGTATAATATGCCATGAGGAAATTGGTTATTCAAAAGTCACTGTTTACGTATTAACATTGGAATATCACATGTTCGTCTTTTTCATGCGTTGATAACCACTTTACTGCACTTTGTGATCAAATTTTAACCATTATTCTGTAAAATTTTCACATCTGCTCAAAGCTCTTTATATCCATGTCACAAGACAATTCACGTGAACATACTGTCCTCTGATTGACTGATATACATCGTGACCAATCTAATATTGGTATTAAACTGTACAAACCTGTGTCTTTTAATTTTAACCAATTGCAAATTAATATCTTTTATGAACAATTTATCAATGGGACAAATTTATAAAATCTACAAATATCAAAATAATTCCCTCTTTAAATAACAAAATTATCATAAAATGTATCTTGTTTTCTCAGTCCATCAACTGGCTAGTTGCACTCTACAATTTCCCCTGAGTATGATTCACTCTCTCAGTACACAGTTCTCTATTCAAGGCACTGTGCCATAGAGTGTGTTACATTAGTTTAATCCTGTTAGTTATATTGAAATGGAGCAACAAAACAGATGTGCATGGTAGTAGCAAACAACATAGTGTTAATTAGTGTTGCACATGAACTACAGTAAATCCCGCTACTCTAAATTCGATCTAATTACTTTAGGTAGAAACTTAGTCAAAATCTTACACTAAACAGATATAGGGAAGTGCTATATAAAGTAGAGAAGGAGGTTTTGCTTATTAGTACAAATGTTTCTTGCAGGTTGCCATATCTGGAAGCTGTGATAACTGAGGTTTCCCGCATAAACACAATTGCACCCTTGTGCCCACCACATGCTGCTCTCAAGGACACAACCCTCTGTGGATACAACATTCCCCAGGTAAAACAAAATTCTAAATCAGCACATAGAGTAATGAAGGCCACAGACAGGTACTGGACTACATTAATATTTCATAGCACAGCACCATGCTCCCCGTATTTCTTGTACTGTTTGAATTGTATGTAGATACAGCATCTTGTAGAATATATCGTCAGCTAAACATGGAATACAGCAGTAATCCATCACAAGATACAGTATGCACTGAGTATGTGTCTGGCTCTTCATGACAAAGTAATGATTCACTTTGGTAGTAGACAACAGAATAGATTTGCAATGTATTCTCCCAATCAACATTTGCAGTAATTTAATATTCACATAATAAAAAAAAAAAATTGGAAAGATACAGCATGGTTTAAAATTATAATAAATAATTCATAGAGCAGGTATTAAACATCAATAGACAATCACACACGAAAACATTGAGGAGAACACAGAAATGCGACAAGCAGTTTCTGACATACTCGGTGACATCAGTATTGGCTACACGGAAGTATCTGGGATTTATCCTCATTGCTATATGTCCTTCTCACATCTAGTGTGAGTCTGCTGCAGTGCCAGAATGCCTGTTTTGTGTTCTAGGAGGATCTTAGATATCACTTTTCTTGCATTCATTTTGTGTTTACTTGATGGATTTTCAGTGTTAATTCTCTGATTCTTAGAAAAATCCTTTAGTTACTTAACCATTTTTAGAATAAACTTCAAAGTTCATGAAACTTACCACACAAAGGAATTAAACAACTTGTACAAGTAGTTCACCAACTCAATAAAATCCTCTTGGTTTTCAAGCTGCGTTATTTGATTTATAACTCTCGATCTTTTCGCAGCTGTCACCATCATTATCTTCAGTAACTAAAATTACTGACTGCCAAGAATGGTAAATGGGTTAATGACTCTTGAAGATGATGACAGAGACAGCTGCTCAAGAATTTTAGCTCAGCTGGTATGGCTTGAAATTTAAAGGACTTTATTCAGTTGTGCCTCTGCAAAAGACTCCAAGGATATTTCACTATACAGTAACTCAAAGCCATTGTTGGTAAACAAGTGGGCTGTGTCCATCCACACACTCAACTGGCATATCATATGATGAGGTAAAATTTTTGCCCATCTGTGGGTTGAAGTACAATGTGTCTTTAAAATATCAGGCAGGCACTTTAGACAGAACATTAGCTTTCAGTGTTTATGTACCTCACCTGAATCAAGAAACATGAGTCTAAAGTAAATTAATTTAGCTACTAAATATTAACACATAATAACAGATAATTTCAACACAAATTCTCATGGTAACAGAATTCTTTGGATCTGAAACACAACAAAAATGGATAGTAGGCCCTTAGCTAAATCTTCCCCAAAGAATAATTGACCAGTTCTTCAAGATCAATGGCACCTTTGGTGGCTATTAGGAATTATTAGATATTTATACATTATTTCAGGTAATAAGAAGTTTCCTGATGCCAAAAGCCAGAGCAGTGAGGACTGTGGCTGGGTGGTTTCAGTGACTAGGGACATGGTATTTTTTCTGGCAGCCAAGTGGCATGACTGCGTTGCCCTTCCAATTTTACCACCACCTGAAGTGAGGATGTGTGGCTTATGCTTTCAATGGTCTCACAGTCCATAAGTGGCAGAAGAAATGTTAGACACAGTTATGTGTGTCATGCAGTGAGATAACTACAGTCTTGTGTTAACCCCTTTAAGAAGCTTGAAGGAATCATCTTGTGAGCATATCGCTCTATGCTCAATCGGTTTTTCTTTTTTCCACACGTGTTAAGAAAGAGGCAGAAATACATTAAATAAAAAATGATAAGTTGAGGTACAAAATAGTCACAATTAAAACAGGCATCACCATCATTCTGGGCAATAACTACGTAAGTACAGAAGACAAAACTGAGGCACAGAAGTAGAATTCGAAGAACTGTCAGCCCCTTGTATCAGGAAACCCATACCATTCAGTGCTCATACAAGTGTTAACTGAAAATGATCTGACAATTGCTGTGAAAAGCTAAACGCAAAGACGTCTGTGGATCATGCTCATATGTCATGCTGTCTAATGGAGTAGGAGGCTGCAAAAATAATTACATGGCAATTTTGGGCCTTCCGAGGCCTGTTTAGTGGAGTTTTTTCTCTCAGTATTTTCTCATCAACTGAAATTAAGCAAGGTGATTCATGTGTCTAAAAAGAAATAGTGCTAATCATAATAATTAGTTATCAGTATCTCTAGTAGAATATTTATTAAAAAAATATTACAAGTGCACTTGTTCAGTAGAGTAATTACTTTCTTGGAAAAGCAAAACAGAATAATAACACTCGTAGGTACCAAAAATGGTAACTAACAGAAACAGCTATTGACGGTTCAATAGAATTTATCATCCTGGGCTTAGATAAAAGAAATACAGGTACAGTTACTTGGATCACATATTATTTTACTTTGATATCTAGTATCCTACCTTCATTATATTTTGGAAATTGAAAGTGTCGAAGATACGTGCAACACAGACCACTCTGCATGAGACATTTGGAAAATTTTATGTCAAAAGCAACACGTAATATGACTTCCATATCTGTATCTATATATAATAACACACACAAAGTTCTGGTTGAGAAAAACGAATTATTTAGAACTAAAGAGATGACTCACCGAAAGGCAGAAGTGCTGCATTGTGAACAGATACACAAACAAAAGGTACAGAGGTTTTCTTTGCTAGCTTTCAGAATGAAATTCCTTTTCAAGCTGTAGGAGAAACAAGTGCCCATCTGCATAGCTCAGAAAAGCTGGTGGTGGTGCTGGGGAGGATCCAGATGGCAGAGGAGGTGAAGCAGCCACTGAAATCTCACATGTTGTGCTCTGCTGCATGTTGTGCCACTGGGCGGACCACCTTGTTTTTGGCAACAGCCTGACATTGGCCATTCATTCTGATTGACAGCTGGTTGGTTGTCATACCAATGCAAAATGCTGTGCAGTGGTTGCAGGAGAGCTGGTACATAACATGGCTGCTTTCACAGTTGGCCTGGCCTCTGATGGGCTAGGACAAGCCGGTGACGGGACTGGAGTAGGACATGCTGGGTGGGTGGATAGTGCAGGTCTTGCATCTGGAGCTTCCCCAAGGGTATGATTTCTGTAGCAGGGAATTGGGGGGTGGGAATGACATATGGATGGGCTAAGATATTGGGGAGGTTGGGCAGATGGTGGAACACCACTTTGTGAGGGGATGGAAGTATGTTGGGTAGGATGTTCCTCATTTCAGGGCATGATGATAAATAATCAGAGTCCTGATGAGGACATGGTTCAGTCATTCCAGTCCCAAGTGGTATTGGGTGACAAGGGGGCACTTCTTTTTGGTTGGTTCTTGGGATGGATGTGAGGATCATATGTGTGTGTGTGTGTAAATATGGCATGGGAGATCTGTTGGTGCATTAGGTCTGGGTGGTATAGCCTGTCTGGGAAGGCCTTTGTGAGGACCACAGGGCGGTCTTGAGGGAGTTCTCATTGTTGCAGATGTGTCTGCCATGGATGGCCAGGCTGTATGGGTGGGGTTTGTTGGTATGGAGTGGGTGACAGCTGCCAAAGTGCAGTTACTGTTGGTGATTGGTGGGTTTGATGTGGACTGAGGTGGGGATGGAGTATTCTTAGATGAGGAAATCAACATCTTGGAAGGTGGTACAGTCGGTGGGGGAGGACCAGGTGGAATGGATGGGAGAGGAGGTGTCGAGATTGTGGAGGAATGAGGATAAGGTGTCCTGGCCTTGTGTCCAGATTATAAAGATATCATCAATAAACATGAACTAGACCAGGGGTTTGGTGTTTTGGGAAGCTAGAAATATTTCCTTTAGGTGGTTGATGAAGAGGTTGGCATAGGAGAGTGCCTATGACTGTGCCACAAATTTGTTTGTCAAGTATTTATGAGTTAGAATGTAGGCAAAAGAGTCTTTCCTTCTCATCCTGTCCAGTAAGTCTCCCCTGATCTGGGCTTCTAGATGACTCTTCTCAACTCTACCCCTTTTCCTAAACCCCTCTTCCTTCCTCTTCAACCCTTCTGCTAGAAGAAGGAGCCACTGGCTCTGAAAGCTTGCATACATAAAACCTTTCTTTATATGTGTGTTCTGCTGATGCTACTTGGTGAGAATATTTTTTTTATCTATCCAGTTACATTAACTGTCAAAAATTGTTTATTTTCTTTGTTATATAAATACACACTGTAACACTAGGAAGTCTGGTCAGAGACCAAGATGTACATTATAATATCAAGTTAATAGTAAGTGTAAGTTGTTATTACATTAAGGCAATATGATTTTGTCTGCACAAAGATCAATTTTTTTCCTATTTTTTTAAATGGTGAGTTTTGATGCAGGTCCTGAATTCTGTACAAGCGCTAGACAGCTACACTTTGCATCATTAGATCTGCAGAAATCTTCTTGGTGATATAATTAGAAAAATTGGAGAACAGCATCTTTATGTTTTTAAGCCAGATCTCAGAGAAATAAATAACATTAATACTGAATATACCCTGACAAGAATGCTTCAACAACACACTCTTCATTATTTATTGACTGGATATTTTGATAACAGATAATGAAAACTAGATCTGACTTATTGTGGAAAGATACTTTACATGCAGTGAAATTTATTTATTTATTTATTTATTTTTTGCATGCCAGATATGTATTTCTGCTTTGGTGTATCATTTCTAGCAAACTTACATTCACCTCATTTAGTGTCAGTTATGATTTACTGAATTTGTTATTTACATGTGTTCTCAATATTGGCACCTGTTTCTTCATGTTCTAATTTCTAATTAAAGAGGTTGGCAAAAGAAAGTGTTAAATGACTAGAACGTATTTTGAGGTATTGCATTTTACAAGTCAGATTAAACTCAATGAAAAGAAGATGAATACAATAACACAGAATCATTTACACTGAGGTGACAAAAGTAAAGGGATACCCCTAATATCATGTTGAACCACCTGGTGTAGTGCAGCAACTTGAAATGGCTGTGACTCAATAAAAAGCCATCAGAAGTCCCTTGCAGAAATCTTGAGCCATGCTGCCTTTATAGTCATCCATAATTGTGAAAGTGTTACTGGCACAGGATTTTGTGCATGAAATGACTTCTCAATTATGTTTGATGGGATTCATGTTGAACAACCTGTCCAGAATGTTCTTCAAACCAAACATGAACAATTGTGGCCTGATGATATGACATCTTTGTTTGGGAACACGAACATGAATCGCTGCAAATGGTCTCCAAGTAGCCAAACATTGTTGTTGTTGTTGTTGTTGTTGTTGTTGTGGTCTTCAGTCCTGAGACTGGTTTGATGCAACTCTCCATGCTACTCTATCCTGTGCAAGCTTCTTCATCTCCCAGTACCTTCTGCAGCCTACATCCTTCTGAATCTGCTTACTGTATTTATCTCTTGGTCTCCCTGTATGATTTTTACGCTCCATGCTGCCCTCCAATACTAAATTGGTGATCCCTTGATGCCTCAGAACGTGTCCTACCAACTGATCCCTTCTTCTACTCAAGTTGTGCCACAAACTCCTCTTCTCCCCAATCCTGTTCAATACCTCCTCATTAGTTATGTGATCCAACCATCTAATCTTCAGCATTCTTCTGTAGCACCACATTTCGAAAGCTTCTATTCTCTTCTTGTCCAAACTATTTATCGTCCATGTTTCACTTCCATACATGGCTACACTCCATACAAATACTTTCAGAAACTGCTTCCTGACATTTAGATCTATACTTGATGTTAACAAATTTCTCTTCTTCAGAAACGCTTTCCTTGCCATTGCCAGTTTACATTTTATATCCTCTCTACTTTGACCATCATCAGTTATTTTGCTCCCCAAATAGCAAAACTCCTTTACTACTTTAAGTGTCTCGTTTCCTAATCTAATTCTCTCAGCATCACCCGACTTAATTCGACTACATTCCATAATCCTCGTTTTGCTTTTGTTGATGTTCATTTTATATCCTCCTTTCAAGACACTGTCCATTCTGTTCAATTGCTCTTCAAGTCCTTTGCTGTCTCTGATAGAGTTACAATGTCATCAGCGAACCTCAAAGTTTTTATTTCTTCTGCATAGATTTTAATACCTACTCCAAATTTTTCTTTTGTTTCCTTTACTGGTTGCTCAATATACAGACTGAATAACATTGGGGAGAGGCTACAACCCTGTCTCACTCCCTTCCCAACCACTGCTTCCCTTTCATGTCCCTTGACTCTTATAACTGCCATCTGGTTTCTATACAAATTGTAAATAGCCTTTCGCTCCCTGTATTTTACTCCTGCCACCTTCAGAATTTGAAAGAGAGTATTCCAGTCAACATTGTCAAAAGCTTTCTCCAAGTCTACAAATGCTAGAAACGTAGGTTTGCCTTTTCTTAATCTAGCTTCTAAGATAAGTCGTAGGCTAAGTATTGCCTCACGTGTTCCCATATTTCTACGGAATCCAAACTGACCTTCCCCGAGGTCGGCTTCTCCCAGTTTTTCCATTCATCTGTAAAGAATTCATGTTAATACTTTGCAGCTGTGACTTATTAAACTGATAGTTCGATAATTTTCACATCTGTCAACGCCTGCTTTCTTTGGAATTGGAATTCACCATTTCCAATCAGTGATCAGTTCAGTTGAAGATTCATGGGATCTGTGCCGCACTTGAACACTATGATCAGCTTTTACCAACTGAAATTGGGACTCATGTAATTGCGTCATGGTTTTCCAGTTTTCTAGGATCCAACTGATATGGTCACGAGCCCAAGAGAGGTGCTGCATGTGATGTCATGCTGTTAGCAAAGGCACTCTCTTCGGTTGTCTACTGCCATAGCACATTGCTGCCAGATTCTGCCACACTGTCATAATGGATACGTTTGTCAAACATCCCACATTGATTTCTACAGCTATTTCATGCAGTGTTGCTTTCTGTTAGCTCTGACAACATTACAATAATGCCACTGGTCTTGATTGTTAAGTGAACACAGTCAGCAACTGTGTTGTTCATGGTGAGAGGTAGTGCCTGAAATCTGGTATTCTCAGCACACTATTGACATAGTGGATCTGAGAATACTGAATTCCAACAATTTCTGAAATGGAATGTCCTGTGCATCTGGCTCCAATCCATGTTCAGAGTCTGTTAATTAATGTTGTGTAGCCACAATCTAATCAGAAACCTTTTCACGTAAGTCAAATGACAGTTCCCCAAATGCACTGCCCTTTTGTACCTTGTGTACCCAATAAAACCACCACCTGTATAAATGCATATCACTATCCCATGACTTGTCACCTGAATGTATATGGTACACAGTGCTTTCTAGTGATTCAGAGGGATATACCACTTACCATCATGCAGCACGTTGAAAAGCACTCTGATAAAATGAACAGGTTGTATCTTATCAAATTCAGAATTAGATCATTATTCTACAGACCCCTTCAGTTAATAGAGAAAGCCATAGAGCCATATGTATGGAAAACATACTTATCATCTATAACGATGCAAGAAGGTGCACTGTTGATGGACTATGTGTTTTGGACACCCTGATTCTCTTATTTTCATTTGGTCATACCCACCCCTTTATTCTACTATTGACTTATGATTGAGAAGTGACATAACAGAGTTCAGTAGAACGGTAGTTCGGTCACAGTATACTGCTAACTAGTGAGTTAGACAATGCTGTCCACCAGCTTATTGCCACATGCGCAAATGGCTCGGCACCCAGTAGAAAAATACTTCCTCTTTCTATGTCTGCAGAAGGTGAAAGATTCCTGAATAGGTTGACATGTTCCATTTGTTGCAAATGGAGTGTGTTGAATGAATCAGAACTAGTTACTATGAGCAAGCTATCTCATGAAGCACAATGCGTCCCGTCATATGATTATGCAAGATAAATCAAAACTTCAATCAGTAGTCAAATTCGAAAAAGACAATGAGCAGTTATTTGGAGCGTGTATCACCAACCGTCACAGGTATCACTAAGGTTTCGATGTCGACAGGACATTAAACCCAATCTTCCTTCCTTCCATCACTAAGGTTATGGCCAAGAGCTGGTAGCATTTATTATCTACAACTTTTTTGCAGAAACCTTGAAACCTCACAAATTTAAGAAAAAGGGGCTCATGATTAACTTTTTACTTTGTTTCAGGGAACATGGCTCTTCATCAGCTTGTGGAGCATCATGCATGACCGGGAACATTGGGGAGATCCAGATGTGTTCCGGCCAGAGCGTTTCATTGACAAGGAGACTGGCAAATTTGTACGAGACCCTTTCGTCATCAACTTTGGCACTGGTTCAAGAGTTTGTCTTGGCATGGCACTTGCCAAGAATAATTTGTTCCTTTTCTTGGCAAGTCTCCTTCAGGACTTCACTATTTCTTTGCCTCCAGATGAACCTAAGCCATCTACACTTGCATTGGCTGGATTTACTACAGCACCCAAGCCCTTCAGGGCACACTTTTCAACAAGGTGATATTTGAAAAGTGATGTCTGAAAAAAGAAGTGTAGTGTATTGAATGAATTTCTGTAAATGTATTTACTTGTATGAAAATATGCTTTTCATTTAGCAACAGCCTGTTCCTATAAATGTTCTGAACTTCTTGTCTAACATCATATGTTTTTGTATAAATATATTTACTTTTATAAAAACATAATTCTCCCTAACAGAGCAGTGTGTCAGTTTTTACCCTGAGCTTCTTGTTTAGCTTGGCAGTATGTGAAAACATTGTTTGATCATAGACCATTCATTGTTTGTAAACTCACAGGGTTGGCAATATCTACAAAAGTATGCAAAGTTGTGCTGAAAGATGTAGTGTATTTATAATTTTGATTTGAAACACTCCCTTAACTAGGGCAGTATTGTGCACTTAATTGATAAACAGGAAATTCAGTGAACTTGAAAACCATGGCCGTTTGTTGCCACATAGGAGCTAAATGAATGCTACAAATTCACAGCAACTTCATTTGTGTCTTCAATTTTTGGATTGTGTTAAGCATAAAAGAGAGGAACAGCCTTTCCATTATATCTACAGGTAAAACAGCAATAGCTGAATTAGATAATGTTCAGTGCAACAGATATTTTACATCCACCTCTTCATTTCAAAATTGATGAAATTTTTATATGTACCACTAAAAAGCTGCCATAAAAGTTTATTTGGCTGCACCACACATGTTTTTTTCATCATATTGCAGACTGTTGTGTCGACAGAAGCATAAATTGGTATTACTTTTTGTGTTAAAATGACACTTTCATTGCATTTTACTGATATTAATTTACAAGGTTGGAAAATACAAGAACACCTCCTAGAATAGAAATTTCACTTTTCTATGGAGTGTGTGCTGTTTTGAAACTTTCTAGTAGATTAAAACTGTGCTCCAGACTGGGATTCAAACCCAGAGTCATATCTTTTGCACGCATTGCTCTTGTCAACTGAGCTATCCAGCCATGGCTTCCGTCCTTCCCTCACAGCTCTACTTCTGCTAGCAATTCTATTTCACTTTCCAAACATCACACAAGTCTTATGCATACCTAGGCTGTGGCTAAGCTATTTCTCCTTGGAGCCCTTTTCCTCCATGTGTGCTAGTCTTGCAAGGTGTGCAGAAGTAAAGCTGTGAGGGCATGTTGTGAGTCATGTCTGGAAAACTCAGGCCATAGGACCCTTGTCCATAAAAGGCAAGGTCCATAAGACCATTGTTCTGTGAAACGCAAAGTCGTGTGTTCAAGTCCTCGTCTGCCACACAGTTTTAGAAGACCATTGTTCTGTGAAAGGCAAAGTCATGTGTTCAAGTCCTCATCTGTCACACAGTTTTAGTTTCTGGCATACCTTTATGTTAACATGAGCATATTTATTTATTTATTTATCCATCTGTAGACAATAAATATTGTATGGATGTTGTCCAAAAGTACATGTAAATTTATGGGAAACAATTTGTGCAAAAGGAACATACAAAATTTTACATTAAGTATTACAAAGAATAATACATACAAAATTGTACAAAAATGTACAAAGAATAATACTTTGTCATACAAGATACAGTAACACAACTTTTTATACAAGTATACTAACAATATTGTAATTGCATAGTCTGTTTGCCCTAATGAACCCCTTATACTCGCTACAATAATTCAGTAAAGATTTTACCACACTCAGCAGCTGTCCATTAGATATACAGAATTAATAGAAACTTTAGGGGATGAAGGACAGTGTTTTCAGTTTTGCCTTAATATGAGGGAATAGGATATAGTTGTAGGTAAACAACTAGGATTCTCTCAGATACAGATTTATTAGCAGTTCGCTTCTGCACAGATACAAGTCCGGAGGCTAACTGCCATTAGCGGCCAACATCCTCCCAAAGCCCTCTCCTCAAAGGTAGCACACGTATACACTGAACAAATATTGATATTTATGGCGTTTTATGCCACATAGCCCCCCCCCCCCCCTCCACGCAGAATGGAGTACGTCCCTGTGAGTGGGGGGGGGGGGGGGGGAGGGGGGGCGTGAGAAGTTAGGAAGGTAACGTACAGTTCTTCCGCGTCAGGTGGAAGCAATCGACTGGTAGGAGATTGGGGGGTGAAACACGGTACGTCAACGGCGAAGTCAGCAAGCGACGCCGGTGGCTGAAGACGACGTCCCATCCTGGAGTGGAGGTGTAGCACTTCATCAGCAGGCAGGCGGAGAATCACCTTGCTAGAAGGCCTAACAAAGGCACGTAAATTGCCACACACAGCACTTGTGCTCAATTTAAAGCAGCGCACCACACGAGTTTCTGCACTTCCTCTCTCAACATTGTCACACGTGAGTACCACACACACCGTATCGCCATCTACGACAACAGATCATTTATGTATGCCATCAGGGTGTACATGTGTTGTGAATTCTTGGGTGACACCTGTGCGAGCAATGGTAGGGAGGCAGGGAGGTGTGGGAAAGCCATGGCAGGGGGAAGCATGTGCGAAGAGGGGGATGGCAGGTGCACTGGACTGCGCAGGCGACAACCTCGGGCGATCAGCTGACAGACGAGGGAGCATGACCGAAGGCAACGAGGAGCCATTGTGGATTGAACGGCGTGAGAAAGAGCTGTCACACAAAGATAGTAACACAATGGTAGAATCTGAGTGGTTGGCAGTTCGACTGCGAGGGCTGTGAGGAGTGAAACCTCGAAAAGATTGGCCACTCGAATTAAATGAACGCGGAGAAGAAGCAGTGCTCAGCAGAGAAGCACGCTGTGGAGAATCAATACCCGAATGTATGGTATGAGAAGACGGATGGCGGCTCGAAGCAGGAGTGGGAGAAATAGGGGCAGAATCAGGGAGGTTCACCTGAGGCTCAATGAAAGCTGGTTTCACTCGGTTGAGTGAGACCGTGGTTACAGAGTCTTTTATGAGGAGATCCATATTATTCTCGGAGCGTTTGACAACCTTGTAAGGACCTGTGTAGGGTGACTGAAGCGGGGCTTTGATTGAGTCATCTCTGAGAAACACGTACTCACAAGAGTCTAGCGTGCGTGGTACATACTCGTGCAGAGGTGTATGAGTAGCCGGAGGTGGCGGCTGAATTTTGCTGCAGTGCAAGCGCACTTGCTCGAGAACTGAAGGGAGTTCAGAGGGCCGTAGAAGTGGGATGGTGACTAATTCTCCAGGCAAAACCAGAGGTTGACCAAACAAAAACTCTGCTACGGAACCCTTGAGGTCTTCCTTGAAAGTCGCACTCTAGTACGTCACGCCGCGGAAGTCGAACACGCGCTAGAACAAATGGACGTAGTCAGCCCATTGAGGGCTCCGCGTCCACGGCGGCTATTCCGCGCAGCGAGGGTGACACCGCTTCGCCACGTACAGACAGCGGCCAATAGCCGCTCCCTCCAGTTTCGTATATAGGGACCCGCTCTGCCCTAGTCCAGCCAGTCTGGTACTCGCTCTGGATTGAGTTTCTATCTTGGCGGTACTGCGTTCTTGTTGTTGCTCATTGTTGACTTTTGCCTGCCTCTGGTTCTGAGTGGATTTACTGTTGGTGTTTGGTGTTGTGGTTTCTACAAACCTCTGTTGTTTATCTCTTCCTTGTTGTGTCGGTCATAGTTGGTCGTGGTCGGTTGTCATTGGTTTTCGTTGGTCTGTCATCCGACTCATCCTTGTGTTTACCCGGTGGTGCATGCTCCACCGCCGGCGGCTTCCCGACCTGGCGGCTCCGATCCGCAGCCCAAGGCGTTCCCGCAGTTGGTTGTGGTTACTACAGCACGAAGGCCAAGAAGCACGAAGGGCAGTGCTTCTGTCCATAGTGAGTCATGGCAATGCAAGTCAGACTTTAAGGTGTGATGCCATCCCATCGCTCAACAAGCCCATTGCTTTGGGGGTGGCATGCGGAAGTATGAATTTTGACAATACCACACATTTTACATAAGTCGGAGAAAACTGAAGACTCGAATTGTCGTCCATGGTCAGTGGTGAGGTAAACCGGTGAGCCAAATCTAGAGATCCAAGAATCTAAGATGCTCGACTTACTGTCTCAGAGGTAATGTTTGGAATAGACACAGCCTCAGCCCACCAAGTCATCCTGTCAATAGCTGTAAACAAGTAATGGAAACCCTCGGAGGGGGGGCAAAGGGCTTACGAGGTCCACATGAACATGGTGAAATCGGCCTGGCGGTTGAGCAAAACAGCCAAGGGGTGGGGAAGTGTGCCTGGAAACTGTTCTGTTGACACAACACGCTTGCCCTGGCCCAAGACTGACAGTCGCGGCGCATGTCTCTCCGGACAAACCGTTCAGATACCAGACAGGTGGAGGCTTTGACACCGGGGTGTGCTAATGTGTGTTATTTGTCAAAGACCTGGCGTTGAAGGGGCTTAGGAATGAATGGCCGCAATGTACCAGTCGATTCATCACACCACACTAAGTCAGATATGCCAGGGAAAGTAGAGTGTACTGGTTGGAGAGAGTAGCTGTGGTCCGAAATTAACTGCATGGTATCGGGGTCTGCCGATTGCAACCAAGGTAGGTCCGTTAAGTCAATTAAAGTTGTGACAGCACCAATGCGTGAGAGAAAATCAGCAACCACATTGTCCGTTCCTCGGATGTAGCAAATGTCATTTGTAAATTGCAAGATGTAATCGATCTGATGAAAGTGTCATGGGGGTGGATCAGCCGCAGGATTTTTTATGGCAGGAACCAATGCCTTGTGATCAGTGAGCACATAGAAATCTCGTCCGTCAACATCAGTTCTGCAGTGTCTTATGGCCTCGTAAACTGCAAGTAATTCTCTGTCGAATGCTGAGTATTTCTTCTGTGCGTTGTTTAGCTTTTTTGAGAAAAACTGCAGTGGGTTGTAACATCATTGTATGTCTGATTCAGTACTGCACCGACAGCATTGTCACTAGCGTCAGTAGTGATAAACATTGTGGCGTTCGCACGTGGGTGAGCAATAGTGGCATCGGAGGCCAACAGCTGTTTGAGCTCGTTAAATGCCTTGTCCACGTCTGATGTCCATAGGACCTGGCAGGTGCCAGAAGTTTGTGAGCCAGCGAGAGTATCTGTGAGAGGAGCCTGCACCGCAGAAGCAGCTGGCAAATGTTTATGGTAATAATTAACTGTTCTGATGAACCTGCGTAGTTCCCTATAGGTCTGGGGGTGTGGCATCTCGAGAACAGGCTTGATCTTGTCCTGCGGTGGTGTCAGACCGTCCGATGACACAACATAACTTAGGAATGTGACAGATGACTGGTGCAATTGCGTCTTTTTATTGTTCAGTTCAATACCAGCGGCTGCTAAAATATCTGTCATGACTTGAACTCGCTCCTCACTCTGTTCCAAAGTAGAAGCAAAAACCAATATGTCGTCCATGTATACGAAACAAAAGTCTAGATGGGATAAAGTTTGATTGATGAAATGCTGCCACGTTTGGGGGGCGTTTTTCAACCCAAACAGCATAAATTTGTATTGAAACAGCTTGAAGGGAGTGGTTATGGCAGTCTTTTCAATATCCTCCGGAGCCATAGGAATCTGATGGAATGCATGCTTCCAGTCCAAAACAGAGAAGTAATTTGCACCTGCGAGAGCATGATTGAAGTCAGCAATGAGTGGGACCGGGTATTTATCAATGATGGTGTGGGCATTTAAACGCCTATAGTCTCTGACCATACGCGAAGTACTGTCTTTCTTTTGGTCAAACAGGATAGGACTAGCCCAGCAACCGGAAGAAGGTTCAATTATTCCCTTTTGTAATAGATCATCTAATTGTTCTTTGGCAATTTTCATAAATTACAGCTTGAGGCAATGTGGGCGTTGCGATATGGGCGGCCCATCGGTTAGACATAACCGATGAACTGTGCCATTAGTGACTACTGCAATACGTTGCGGCACGACAGTCAGATGTCCGTGAAGCGGAGCAGGCGGTGGCGGATGGGCAAAGCTGTGGCGCTGAGGGCACGGAAGTACAGGTGTGCCAACCGCTCGTAGGCTGCATAAAGGCCGCACGTGTGTTAACATGGGCGAGGTTGGTACACTGATTCTTGGTAGTGGGCCGTGCCGCTACGAGTGCTGTAGGCATGAGTGGGCGTGGCCGAACAGCAGATGGCCGTAGTTCATTGCCACGAGCTTGGGAAGTTAATTGTCCATTCGGAATGCAAGGAACATGAGCTCTCGGGCATACACTGTCATTACAAGAGGGAGTGCTGACACAGTTTACAGAGTTCACAACATTGTCGTTAACGTGCGCAGGCATGGGAACACCAGATTGGCATGGACTGACCTTGTCTGTAGCCAACAAGTCGTCTGCTTGTAGAGTCGCGAGGCGCTGTTGTGTGGAGTCCAACTCGTGGTGTATGTTGTGGAGATGCAGCAGCATTTCCATACGTTCCATCTGCAACTTCAAAGACTTGGCGCACTCCACTAGCCAATTGTTTGTCCAAGATTGCAGCTCCAAAGATAGGTTTAAACACTTCTTAGCACAGCACACATCTTTGGTGTTAGCCGAACTGTCACTCGGCGGAGCGAAAGGAATATGTTTGTTTAGTGGGGGGTAAAACACAGTATTTTGCACAAATTCTAGTGACAACTGATAGTGCTTGAGGAAATCAATTCCGAGAATAGGTTCTTCAATTGTTGACACTAAAAACGTCTACTCCAGCTTGCACTCGGGCGAAAGTTTCACTGTATACAGAGTAGAACCCGAACACTGTAGGGTAGACAAGTTTGCTGCACGAAGTACTGTTTTGTGTGGTTGCACTTTATTGGTTGCTTGGCAGCAAAGAGACGTCTGCGCCAGTGTGTACCAGAAAACGTGCACCTGATTGTAAATCACGAACATAGACTCGACCACAATTACTGTTGTTGTCTGAAACGGAATGCAACGTTGGATGGTGCCCATTGTTTACATCGCAGGAGGTGGCACCGCAGCCTACTTGCAGTTGGAGTTTGGGTAAGAACACGGTGACTGGCATTTGCGAGCTTGCTGCCTGAATCTTGTGTAGAAGAAACAGTAAGTTTGGGCGGGCCTGTGCTCCTGTGGGTAGTTGCTAGGTGACGGAGTATGTGACCCAGAGTCTTCCACAGAGGCCGATGCACTGTTGTTGTGGGGAGTTGAAGATGCAGGCAGGGCGGCTAGTTTAATAAACTTGTTATTAACAGCGCCAGACAAGGGCGTGGTGTCAGAAAGCTTCTTAGTGTGGTCACGTCCAGAATGCAGTGCACGGAGCTCACGTTGCCTGGCAGAATATGCTCTGTCGGTGGCGTGTAAATGTTGTTTTACTGGCCTATCTTCATACGCAGAGATTGCAGTCTGGACAGGCAAAGGCAGCTTTTCTGTCCAGATTTCTGCGAGCGTGTCATCAGGCATAACTTGCTCATCGACGAGAAGACGGATGCGTCGCCACAGCAGGAATGGAGACCTGTCACTGAGACGCTCTTCTTAGATGAGCTGTCGCACATTTTCTCTCCTGGTTTTTGAGACGCGCTCCAGTATCGTCTGTTTTGCCACAGCATACTTCCCTGCTAGGGGGGGGGGGGGGATGCTTTGACCAGATCGTAAATTAAATCGACGCAGTTGTGAAGATAGTTCATGAGGCTGTCGAAGTGTGCATCGTCGTCCAAAGCACAGATATTGATCGTATGCTCAACCAGGCTAATCCAGAACTCTGGGTGAGCGGGTCTGAAGTCTGGTAGTTTCGACTTCGGCAGATTCAGCACTGCAGTCACTGCGGAGGTGCACTTATTTCTTCGGACGGAAGTAGAGCATGCAGAAGATAGTGAGTCCGAATTATTGGCGTCCCGTAATGCGGGTATCGCGAAATTCACTTGACGTTGGAGGGGCAGCTGAGAAGCGACGGACGCTCGAACAATGTGAGGATTGTAGTCAAAATGTGCATTCTCATTGACATGGCAGCTTGGAGAGAAGCGACAAGTACTTAAGTACGCCGGTGAATGTCCGTTATGCACACTGTATTCACTCGACCATGGATGGTGGGGCTGGTTGTAGATGTACGGGTAATTACTGTCCAGCACAGAATTGTTGATTAGAAGCAACACAAGGATCCCACACATGTCCACTAGGATGCACACTCGGTGTGATATTTGCTGTTTGGTGAGCATTGAGCACCTGTTGACTAGCCGGCGTGGAAGAATACACACGTGGCGGGAACTGATTCGAGTTTCAATTTACTACTGGATTTTCCAAAGTAGCAAAACTTTGCTCGACGCCATATGTCAGATATGTCTGCTTGTGTCTGTATATGTGTGGATGGATATGTGTGTGTGTGTGCGAGTGTATACCCGTCCTTTTTTCCCCCTAAGGTAAGTCTTTCCGCTCCCGGGATTGGAATGACTCCTTACCCTCTCCCTTAAAACCCAAATCCTTTCGTCTTTCCCTCTCCTTCCCTCTTTCCTGACGAAGCAACCTTGGTTGCAAAAGCTAGAATTTTGTGTGTATGTATGTGTTTGTTTGTGTGTCTATCGACGTGCCAGCGCTTTCGTTTGGTAAGTCACATTGTATGTTTGTGTTTGTTTGTGTCTCTATCGACCTGCCAGCGCTTTTGTTTGGTAAGTCTCATCATCTTTGTTTTTAGATATATTTTTCCCACATGGAATGTTTCCTTCTATTATATATATATTCCACGTGGGAAAAATATATCTAAAAACAAAGAAGATGTGACTTACCAAACGAAAGCGCTGGCAGGTTGATAGACTTCCTTATACACAAATATTCCGCACGTCCAGGGCCTCGCTGCGATGGAGCACTTCCTTTCACGCCGATCACCTGCCACCCTACCTAAAACCTCCGTCCTCATTACCTTAGCCAGCTTCATCCTGACCCGCAACTTCTTCACTTTCGAAGGCCAGACATACCAACAATTAAAGGGAACAGCCATGGGTACCAGGATGGCCCCCTCGTATGCCAACCTATTTATGGGTCACTTAGAGGAAGCCTTCTTGGTTACCCAGGCCTACCAACCCAAAGTTTGGTACAGATTTATTGATGACATCTTCATGATCTGGACTCACAGTGAAGAAGAACTCCAGAATTTCCTCTCCAACCTCAACTCCTTTGGTTCCATCAGATTCACCTGGTCCTACTCCAAATCCCATGCCACTTTCCTTGACGTTGACCTCCATCTGTCCAATGGCCAGCTTCACACATCCGTCCACATCAAACCCACCAACAAGCAACAGTACCTCCATTATGACAGCTGCCACCCATTCCATATCAAACGGTCCCTTCCCTACAGCCTAGGCCTTCGTGGCAAACGAATCTACTCCAGTCCGAAATCCCTGAACCATTACACCAACAACCTGAAAACAGCTTTCACATCCCACAACTACCCTCCCGACCTGGTACAGAAGCAAATAACCGGAGCCACTTCCTCATCCCCTCAAACCCAGAAGCTCTCACAGAAGAACCCCAAAAGTGCCCCACTTGTGACAGGATACTTCCTGGGACTGGATCAGACTCTGAATGTGGCTCTCCAGCAGGGATACGACTTCCTCAAATCCTGCCCCGAAATGAGATCCATCCTTCATGAAATCCTCCCCACTCCACCAAGAGTGTCTTTCCGCCGTCCACCTAACCTTCGTAACCTCTTGGTTCATCCCTATGAAATCCCCAAACCACCTTCCCTACCCTCTGGCTCCTACCCTTGTAACCACCCCCGGTGTAAAACCTGTCCCATGCACCCTCCCACCAACAGGTACTCCAGTCCTGTAACCCGGAAGGTGTACACAATCAAAGGCAGAGCCACATGTGGAAGCACCCACGTGATTTACCAACTGACCTGCCTACAGTGTGAAGCTTTCTATGTGGGAATGACCAGCAACAAACTGTCCATTCGCATGAATGGACACAGGCAGACAGTGTTTGTTGGTAATGAGGATCACCCTGTGGCTAAACATGCCTTGGCGCACAGCCAGCACATCTTGGCACAGTGTTACACTCCGGGTTATCTGGATACTTCCCACTAACACCAACCTATCCGAACTCTGGAGATGGGAACTTGCCCTTCAGTGTATCCTCTCTTCCCGTTATCAACCAGGCCTCAACCTCCACTAATTTCAAGTTGCTGCCACTCATACCTCACCTGTCATTCAACAACATCTTTGCCTCTGCACTTCCGTCTCAACTGACATTTCTGCCCAAACTCTTTGCCTTTTAATATGTCTGCTTGTGTCTGTATATGTGTGGATGGATATGTGTGTGAGTGCGAGTGAATACCTGTCCTTTTTTCCCCCCTAAGGTAAGTCTTTCCGCTCCCGGGATTGGAATGACTCCTTACCCTCTCCCTTAAAACCCACATCCTTTCATCTTTCCCTCTCCTTCCCTCTTTCCTGACGAAGCAACCGTTGGTTGCGAAAGCTTGAAATTCTGTGTGTGTGTTTGTGTGTTTTTTATTGTGTCTGTCTACCAGCGCTTTCCCGTTTGGTAAGTCATGGAATCTTTGTTTTTAATATATTAATATATATATATATATATATATATATATATATATATATATATATACTTTCTACTGTGTACATATACGATTTTCATAACAAAAACAAAATATTCTTCTTAACTGTATATTACCAACACACAATAACATTCATGATATGCCTTTGTATTATTCATTCGGCTTCATTCCATTAATAGTGTCTCAGTATCAAATTCCATCTTTCTTGCAGTTTATTTCCATATTATTGTCCTTCACTTCTTACTGAAAGTATTTCTTAATTTCTATATGGTGAAACAGTCCCTTTATGGTATCTAAGTCATAATCAGCTAATATGTAACTTCCTTCATGTGGTATTTGAATTATTTTGTAAGGCCTGGTATACAAATACTGCCACTTTTTGTTAAGTTTCTTCTTGCTGGATGGTTTTGGATGATTTCTTAATAGTATTTTCTCAGCAACTGTATATGTGATTAATTTCCTTACACTTTTGTCAAACTTTGCTTTCCGTAGTTTAGCCTGATATTGTAGGTTCTCATAAACTTTTTGTAGAATATCCCCTTGTGCATGATCATCTTCTTGAATTCTGTGCCAATTCCCTAAACAATCTTGAAATTAGTTTCTTCCACGCACTATCTGGTTCGGTGAATATCCAGTAGAACCATGTGGTAGGTCATTGTAGATCCTCTTGAATTCTGGCAACCAATCAATCTATTGGTATTGTCGCTGTGGTGTATGTGCCTGTAGAAAGCAGTTTAATTCCCAGAATAGTCTCTCTAGCGGATTCCCACAAGGATAATATGTATATATGTTTGATGTTATGTTCCTTCCTTTTCCACAATCCACTAGTAAAATATGTTGCATTGTCAGTCAGAATCATTTTCAGTTTCCCATAATCAGTAATGTAACTGATGATAAATCTCCTTTACATTAGTCGAA
Source organism: Schistocerca cancellata (assembly GCF_023864275.1). Lineage (NCBI taxonomy): Eukaryota > Metazoa > Arthropoda > Insecta > Orthoptera > Acrididae > Schistocerca > Schistocerca cancellata. The sequence continues at coordinate 106,747,648 of NC_064631.1, read as the reverse complement.
CATGTACACTCTGTAATGGATATAATTTGACATATTTTGAAGAAAAAAATGTGGTAATAAGCCAGTATATACTTAAATCTTCCTCGTGCAGTCGGACATGGACCACACACATCGCAAGCTATTAGTGTCAAAGGTTGATGAGTAATTATAAGATGTAGTTTGATTTTTTGACAGTAATTTATGGGTTTGGTCTGTTGGCATATTTTGTATTTCTTCAGAATATTATTCGCTAGTCATTCTAGGTTCGGATAGTAGCAATATTCATCCAACTTGGCTTTACATTTAGAAGGCCCAAAATGTCCCCAATTCAAATGAATATACCAAAGTAATGGCTCTATATAACCCTGTCGGACAAATGTCTCTGAGCACTATGTGACTGAACTTCTGAGGTCATCAGTCGCCTAGAACTTAGAACTAAGTAAACCTAACTAACCTAAGGACATCACACACATCGAAGCCCGAGACAGGATTCGAACCTGGCTCCAGACTGTAGCACCTAGAACCACACGGCCACTCCGGCCAGCCCTGTGGGACACAAACTTTCCTGTTGGTATTGGTAGAGTCTTTCCTAAATAATACCTCAGATTGACCAGTATATTGATATTTAGTATTAGTAGGATTTTTGTGCTTAATCTTGTCCCTAACAGGCTTCCAATGCAGATCTTCTCCTTGCAACTGTGGCAGTTTTGACACAGCTCTGAAACTTTTTCTTCATAATAATTTACTGATATGTCAATTACTTTAAAATTTAAAGATAGTTCATCATCCTCTTCATTCGTTCTCCCTTTTGGTAGTCGAGATAAAACTTCAGAAATTACATTGTCTTTTCCTCTTGTGTATTGCATCAAAATGTTGTATTCTTGCAACAACAGGTCCCATCGGGTTAGCCGTGAATGAAACATTTGACCTGTCAAGATAAATGATAAAGCCTTATGATCACAGTATATCATAGCCCTCTTGCCATAAGCAAAATATTTGAACTTCTTGATTGCCCAAAACACAGCTAAAACATTTAATTCAGTGGTACAATATGCTCTCTCACATTTAGACAATGTTCTGCTAGCAAACCCTATAATTTGATGGTGTTTGGGTCACACGGATCATCTATTTGAAACAATGTGGCACCTAAACCTGTTTCTGAACCATCCATTGCAATACAAAAGTCTTGTTCAAGATTCTGATGGTGCAGAAGTTATGCATTAATCAGCGCATGCCGGTTTTTATCAAATGCTTGGCTGCATTCCTGGGTCCATTCCCAAGTAACGTTCTTTCACAGTAGTTGTAGTAAATAGTCTTGGCTAATTATTTGGTCACATAGAAATCGACGGAAGAATGAAGCAAGCCCCAAAAAAGACTTCAATTCTTTTTTACTCTGAGGATACGGGCATTTTTTGATAACATTCGTCTTCTTTGGGTAGGGCATAATTCTGTTCGAGAAACTTTATTTCATTCTTGGCGAATATTGACCATCAGATTCACTGCCACTCCGTACTCTGAGAATTTCATTAATGCTTTCTCTAACAAAACGAGGTGCTCCTCCCACGTCTTAGTCGCAATCAAAAGGTCGTCTACATACAAAGTAATTTGTCAAGGAGATCTCGTCCTAGTACGGTATCTAATGTGGAAATAAACACTCATCCCCTGATGTTTACGCTGAATGGCATAACCATGAATTGATAGCTTCTGCCAAGAAAGATGAAAGCAGTGTACTTCGTGATTCAGGTGATATTCTCATCTGCTAAAAGGAACTCCTCATATCCAGCGATGTCCATAAAATAGGCACCATCAAACTTCTGAATAAAATTCTCGTGTCTCATTTGTATTGGAATAATTATTTTATTAATTTACCTAGCATCAAGAACTAGTCTTACATCACCATTCGATTTTATGACAGCCAAGAGAGGGCTTGAATATTGAGAATTAGAAGTGTAAGGGCCTACGGATTGCGCGCAGCCGCACAGTGTGTTAACATGCGCTTGCCAGCCGACATGTCTGGCATGCTGACAATTTGCTTGGTCAGCAGATGGACATCCAGCCACACTGAAACGGGGAGTACGGGACTGGCTGCCATCCGCAATGGCCAGTATTAACTAGCGCGACCTCGGGTGCGAATATGTCTCTTTTCTTAGCTCACCATGGAGCCTTTCGATATGACCATAATTAGCCGTTGTTAGGATTACAGACAAAGTGATGACTGGTGCGCGTGGCGTGTGTGTTTTATAATCCGCCTTTGTTAATAAAACTGTTTAAACTTACTTCCCGTGTTCGCATATCTCAAGGACCCACCGCTTACAAATCTTGACAAAATATTCGTGTAATCATCATCTGGGGCAACAATACAGACTAACCCCCTTGTAGAAGTGGTGTCAGCATGGGGATAATTACGGAAAATCTACAGTCCTGAAGAAGCGCAGTAGAACGTGAACTTCGAGCAGCAGCAGCATGAACATCTTCCAACTATGCGGGGACATCCAATGCTGGAATTCAGGTTGGCCTACTCCAGTTTGCCTAGAATATGAAAGGCAGTGATGGGTTTTTATTTTACATTTGAGTGACTCATTGGCGTTAAATTAGACGTAATGTCGCAATCCGGTCAGAGTAACGTTGTCGATCTACAAACTGTTATTAATGAACTGCAAGAAGAGATTCGGCAGTTAAAAGCAGAAACAAGTGGGCGTAACATTCCGAGAGACTTGTCAAATGATAGTTCATGCAGTACAAGTAAAATTACAATAAAGAATTTTTTTTATTATTGCCATCAGTACCAGTGTTTAGCGGGAAACCCGAAGATGATGTGTTAGAGTTTTTTCGTAAACTTGAAGGTGCCGCCCTTTTAGGATAATGGACAGATTCCGATAAGTTAGTGGTTTCCAAATTAAGAATTCAGGGAGCAGCACAAGATTTCATTAGCGCGGAGCCTACTTGCGTGAAAACAGAAGATTACAATGAGTTTAGAATGATCGTTGTTCAGAGATTTAAACGTAAAAATGCGATCAGATTTTACAGAGAGCAGCTTCACAGTTTGCGAATGTGACGAGACGAATCTTTCGAGGAGTTTGCCGACAGAATTCGAAACATCAGCGCTCAAACGTACGAGTTAGTAGAAGATGAAAATGAAAATCACATTCAGTTGTTCGAAGCCGACCAGAGAGCTTTGGAGACATTCATTCATGGGTTGCACGGGGAAGAAGTAAGCAAAGCTGTTAGATTGGCACGACGTAAAATGTTTCAGGAAGCAGTAGAATCAGCTGTTGGTTTTGTTGGAGCACTAAGACGACCGAATGAGATGCAGAAACAAGCGTAGAGTTTTCAACACAACAGTACAATGCTACAGATGCAATAATCTGGGTCACAAGTGTAAGGATTGTAAAGATAATCGAATCTGCTATCATTGCGGGAGGCAGTTTTTTTTTTGTGGTTTTAGGGCGCAAAACTGCTATGGTCATTAGCACCCGGTCTGTGACTTAGGAAAAGGTAAAAAACGAAAATGTAAACCAGCAGCAATGGGAATGAAACTCAAAAAATTGGAGAAACTAAAAGCAGAAGGAAGGCTTAAAAAACCACTACAGAAAGGGGTTGGTTGTCCCCAAAAAGAGCTTCAAATGACTGACGTCATCTCACTGGCACATATAAACTCGAGAACGCGATCGGCTGAGCGCGGGTCATCTGCTAAAATCGACGATATATCAGGCGACAGCTGTAGACGGGAGCGTAACGGATTAAAATAGGGGCACTCAATTAAAAGGTGTCTTACCGTCCACAGCTGAGAGCAGTGGGGACAGAGTGGGGGAGGATCGCCGCTTAAAAGATGTCGATGGCTAAAAAGACAGTGCCCTATCCGGAGTCTAGTTAAAATTACCTCCTCCCGACGACGCGTTCGGGAGGAAGAGGTCCAAGCACAGGGAAAAGCTTTCACATCCCGCAATTTATTATGGGGAAGTGTCGAGCAATATGCATGCCATAAAAGAACAACATGACGACATAAAACACTCCGTAGATGGGCGAAGGGAATCGTGCGAATAGCTGGCCGAAGAAGAGAGACTGCAGCCTTGGCCTCTATATCGGCCACCTCATTTCCACAGATACCAACGTGTCCTGGGATTCAGAGGAACCCCACCGAGACGTCCCCCAAGTGGAGCAAGCGTAGGCAGTCCTGAATCCGGTGGACCAGAGGGTGGACAGGGTAGAGAGCTTGGAGACTGAGGAGAGAGCTGAGAGAATCTGAACAGATAACATACTGTATCCGCTGATGGCGACGGATGTTTTTGACAGCCTGGAGAACAGCGTAAAGCTCCGCAGTATAAACCAAACACTGGTCGGGAAGCCGAAATCGATTTGGGGTGTCGCCAACAATATAGGCACTCCCTACACCAAACAATGTTTTTGAGCCATCAGTGTAAATAAATGTGGCATCCTTCATTTGTGCGCATAGAGCAGAAAATGCCCGACGATAAAGAAGTGAAGGGGTACAATCCTTGGGAAACTGACAAAGATCACGGATCAGGCAGGTCCGGGGACGGAGCCAAGGTGGTGCTGTACCCCAAGTTGTCAAGAAAGTTTTAGGAAAGCGGAAGGAAAGAGAATGGAGCAGTTGATGGAAGCAGACTCCCGGTGGTAGTAGGGAGGAAGGGCGGCCTGCATACCCTAAATCCAAGGAGGCGTCGAAAAAAATGTCATGGGCCGGATTAGCAGGCATGGAAGACAAATGGCTAGCATAACGACTTAGAAGGACAGCTCGCCTATTGGACAGCGGAGGTTCAGCAGTCTCATCATAAAGGCTTTCCACAGGGCTGGTGTAAAAAGCTCCAGACACTAAACGTAATCCACGGTGGAGGATAGAGTCCAGACGCCGAAGAATAGACGGCCGAGCAGAGGAGTAAACTATGCTTCCATGTTGAGGGATTGCAGAAAGCGAGCCGAAAGATAGGAAACATGGGAGGACCAGCACAGTTTTCTGTCAAACATAAGACCGAAGAATTTAGCGACGTCCGAAAACGGAAGGTTGACAGGTCCTAGATGTAAGGAAGGTGGATGAAACTCCGTACGACGCCAAAAATTAACACAAACGGTCTTACTGGGAGAAAAGCGGAAGCCTGTTTCGATGCTCCAAGAGTGGAGGCGATCGAGACAGCCTTGAAGACGTCGTTCAAGAAGACTGGTCCGTTGAGCGCAGTAGTAGATCGAAAAATGGCCCACAAAGAGGGAGCCCGAAACATCAGGAAGGAGAGAATCCATAATTGGATTTATGACAATGGCAAACAGTACAACACTTAGCACGGAGCCCTGGGGTACCCCGTTTTCTTGGGAGAAAGTACGAGAGAGAGTAGTGTTCACCCGCACTTTAAATGTGCGCTCTGCCATAAATTCGCGAAGAAAAAGGGGCAACCAACCGCGAAAACCCCAAGAGAACAGTGTGCGGAGGATGCCTGTCCTCCAACAGGTATCGTATGCTCTCTCCAGATCAAAAAATATTGCTACTGTTTGGCGTTTCCGGAGAAAATTGTTCATGATATAAGTGGAGAGAGCAACAAGATGGTCAACTGCAGAACGATGCTTTCGGAAACCGCATTGGGCAGGTGTTAAAAGACTGCGGGACTCCAGCCACCAAGCTAAACGGCAATTCACCATACGCTCCAAAACCTTACATACATTACTCAGGAGAGAAATGGGCCGATAGCTAAAGGGGAGATGTTTGTCCTTTCCAGGTTTCAGAACAGGAACGACGATAGCTTCCCGCCATCATCTGGGAAAAGTACTGTCGGTCCAAATTCGATTATAAAGGCGAAGGAGGTAATGCAGACTATGGTATGATAAATGCAGCAACATTTCGATGTGGATATCATCCGGTCTTGGGGCGGAGGAGCGAGAAGAAGAGAGTGCATGTTGGAGTTCCCGCATGGAGAAAACAGTATTGTAGCTTTCGCGATTTTGAGAGGAGAAAGCAAGAGGTCGCACTTCCGCTGCACGTTTCTTCGGGAGAAACGCTGGCGGGTAATTTGAAGAGCTCGAAATCTCAGCAAAGTGTTGACCCAATGAGTTAGAAATTGCGTCAGGGTCCACTAATGTATCATGCGCGACAGTGAGCCCAGAGACCGGGGAGAAACTAGGCGTGCCTGATAACCGTCGAATCCGACTCCAAACTTCCGAGGAGGGGGTGAAGGTGTTAAATGAGGTAGTAAGAAGTCCCAGCTTGCCTTCTTGCTACCGCGGATGACGCGACGGCACCGCGCACGGAACTGCTTATAGCGGAAGAGCACGTCGCCGCTCACGTATTGCGTCACGTGATACCTCGTTCCAACAAAGAACTGGGGGGCGTCGGGGCAATTCGGAGGTGCGAAGTATTGAACGTTCCGCAGCTGTAAGAATAACGTCTGTAATATGAGTGACCTCATCGTCGACGCTAGGAAAGTGACGGTCATCGAATGTCGCTAGAGACGAAAAAAGTGTCCAATCGGCTTGGGCAAACTTCCAGTGTCTCGGGCGCAAATATGACAGTTGTGGCTGCAATCGAAGGACACATGGAAAGTGGTCACTCGAGTGTGTATCAGCAAGGGCGAACCATTCGAAGCGCCTAGCTAGCAGAACAGTACCGACCGAAAGGTCCAAATGAGAGAAATTTGTCGTGGAGGAAGACAAAAATGTAGGGTCCCCAGTGTTGAGGCAAACAAGATCCGCTTGGTGGAAGACGTCTAGCAATAGTGAGCCACGCGGACAAGGATGTGGAGATCCCCAAAGCGGGTGGTAGGCATTGAAGTCCCCAACCAGCAAATAGGGGGGTAGAAGCTGACCAAGAAGATGAAGGAGATCAGCTCGTGCCATTGATGTGGACGATGGAATGTATGCAGTACAAAGAGAGAAGGTGTAACCAGAAAGGGAAAGACGAACAGCGACTGCTTGGAAGGAAGTGTTTAAGGGGATTGGGTGATAATGGAGAGTATTATGGAGAAGATTCATGAGTCCTCCATGTGCTGGAGTGCCTTCAACAGAGGGGAGATCAAATCGGACTGACTGAAAACGGGGGAAAACAAAGCAGTCATTGGGACGCAGCTTTGTTTCCTGAAGACAGAAAATGACCGGCGAGTAGCATCGTAAGAAGATCGTCAATTCATCCGATTGGCTCGAATGCCGCGGATATTCCAATAGATAATGGACATAGGGTGGACAGAAAATGGAAGAATGTGACCAAGGTTGCCGTCAACTCAACGACTGCTCAGAGTTTGCGACCGACAGCGTGGACCGGCACTGAGCCGAAGATCCATAAGTTGTTTAGGAGCAGCTCCTGCCACCAGCGATCGGCCGGTTGATCGGCCGCCAGCAGTGCGCCTCGGCGACACAGAAGACGGCCGAGGGCGGTTACCGCCAGGTGGTGCTGTAGATGAGAAACGCCGTGGCGGAGAAGGAGAGGAACTGGGTTTCTTATTAGCCTTCTTGGAAACATGATGTTTAGATGAAGGAGGAACCGATGGTTGTGAAGTTGGGGTACATAAAAAATCTTCACGAGTATGTTCTTTTTTGTAAGTTTGGGTGTCTGACTTTTGGGATCGAGATTTAGCAGAACCCGATGAAGGGTGAGCCATAGAGTGAGCAGGCGAAAGTGGGGAGGTTGAACGGGCGATCTTTGCGCTGGCCGATCTGACGACCGTGTCACTAAAGGTGAGATCGCAAGTCTGCGTGGCCGCCTCCTTTGTTGGCCGAGGAGAGGCAAGGACAGTGCTGTATTTTCCTGTCTGCGGCACAGTGGGCTTTCGACTGGCGAATAATTTTCGAGCAGCAAAGGTCGACACCTTTTCCTTCACTCTGATTTCCTGAATGAGCTTTTCGTCTTTAAAAGTGGGGCAATCTCGAGAGGAAGCAGCGTGGTCACCCATACAGTTGATGCAACGAGGGGATGGAGGTGGACAAGCACCCTCATGGGCATCCTTGCCACACGCAACACATTTGGCCAGGCTGGAACAGGACTGGCTGGTATGATTGCACTGCTGGCACCGATAGAAACGCGTAGGGTTTGGAACGTAGGGGGGAACGGAAATTATCTCATAGCCCGCTTTTATTTTCGATGGGGGTTGAACTCTGTCAAATGTCAAGAAGACAGTACGGGTTGGAACGATGTTCGTGTCAACCCTTTTCATGACTCTATGAACAGCCGTTACGCCCTGGTCAGACAGGTAGTGTTGAATTTCCTCGTCAGACATTCCATCGAGGGAGCGTGTATAAACCACGCCACGTGAGGAATTTAAAGTGCTGTGCACTTCCACCCGGACAGTGAAGGTGTGGAGCAGTGAAGTACACAGCAATTTTTGTGCCTGGAGGTCACTGACTGTTTCTAACAGCAAGGTGCCATTCTGTAATCTGGAACAAGACTTTACAGGACCTGCAATTGCGTCTACACCTTTCTGAATAATGAAAGGGTTGACTGTGGAGAAGTCATGACCTTCGTCATGTGGCAATGATGGAAGAACTGTCTGTGGCTGAGACACAGTGAACTTACGCTTGTGAGCAGACATAGTGGAAGATGAGGAAACCATTGCGGAAGAATCCGCCATGATTACCAGCGTCTCCGATGGCGTGCTCCTCCCTTGTGGGGGCCCTCTCTGAGGGCACTCCCACCTTAGGTGATTGTTCACACCTCAGGTCACACCTCCCGAGAAAAGGACGGAGGGACCAATCGGCACTTTCGGAAGGTATCAGCTCAGGTAATCACCCCTCCCTGGGCCTGGCCGTTACCAGGGGGTACGTACATGTCCTACTTGTCTACCTGGGGCGGGGAATTACGCGTTACCCTGTCACTGGCTACGCATGAAAATGCGTAGGTCGGCCTTCAGACAAACACAGGGAGGAAGAAAGAGAAAGGGAAAAACAAAGAAAGGGAAAGGAAAGGAGAGAGGTCTCAAACGCTGCAGCGGAGAAAAGGGTGAAGAGAAGAGGTAAGGAAAAAGGAAGGACAAAGGAAGGATGAAGACATGCAAGCAGAGAAAGCGAAGAATGTGTTACATTTTCGAGTGTCCGTCTCCGGACGTAGGCACAAAACATACTCCCTGAGGGGGAGAAAGGGAAGGAAAGAGCCAGAGGTAAGGGGAGGGGGGGCAAAGATGGGTGATAGGGAAGGATGTGGAAAAGGAAGGTATGCAGCCCGGAAAGGAAGGAGGGCCACATTAGCTCGAGGTCCCGTGCTCGCTACGCACGTATCCACAAAAGAGTTGTGGACCCCCTGTGGGGGCGGGAGGCAGTGTCATGTTTCGTGAGATTGTCGCAACAAGAAGTGTACAGGCCACCACTCTGTCTGCCCCTTGCCAGAGACAGTGATTCCTGTTAGTTCCAGCGAAAATCAGACCGAAAATGACTTCGTGATAGATGCTGTATGTCGTGGGAGAAACATCAAACTACTTATTTACATAGGAGCACAGACCTCATTAATGCGGTGTTGCATAGATAAACGGGATAAATTGAAACCACCGCTATTAAAAGTGCGAGGGCTAAATGGAGGAAAGCTACGTGACTATGGAGAAGTTGACATAGAATTAATTCTTCGCCAAGGCCAAGATGAAGGTAGAAGTAAAGATAAATACACAGCAAGGGTGCAAGTAGTTTCAAATAATGAAACGTGTTATGATGGCGTACTTGCATTTGATTTCTTCTCCGCTAACAAGTCAGAGATATTTGTCACAGGCCGTAGTAACTAAACCTAGGAAATTGTTCTTCAGATCGTACTCAAAGGAGCAGCAATACTGACGTTGTGGGAATGGACTGCCCAAACAATGCATCAGTTCAAACCGTCCGAGTCGATGTTCAAATTGATCAGCCTCAGCAAATTCCCAAGGGAGCAGGAAAGACAATCTACATTGAAGTTAAGTCACCCTGATGCAAGGAAGGAACTTTGTTATTAATTGAGCGATCCTAGAAAAGTGACTTATTGGATACAATGCATTGTTATGTTGCTAGAAGCGCAAGTGTCGCTTCAATGGTGAGCCAGAATGTCGCAAAAGCCCTGGTTACAATAACGAATATGAGCAATAAGGATGTTGTTTTGCCATGAGGAACGAAAGTTGCTGGAGTGTCGAGCTTAAGTAAAAATGATGTAATACAGATTCCAGATGAGGTAACAAATTCTGCAGTTATAAACACAGATTTTTGTAACAGTACGTCAAAATTTCAACGAGGAGACGAAGTTAATAATGAACTGAAGCACAATATTTGGGAAAAGATAGAACATTTGACAGTTGATGAACAGAAGATTTTAGCGCCTGTTTAGCTGGAGTATGCAGATTTATTCCGAGAACGTGCAAATTTACCTGTCACTCATTTAGTTCAGTATCGTATCCATACAGGGAATGCTGTCCCAATCACACAGAAACCTTACCGAATACCATTTAGTCAAAGAGTGTTGGTAAAACACACATGGTTAAAGAACAATTAGAAGCCGGAATTATAAAATCAAGAGATCCTTCATACCTACCATGAGGTTCGCCTGTTGCAATTGTAAAGAAGAAATCAATTTCAGAAGAACCGCAGTTCCATTTTTGTATTGATTACCGATATTTGAATGCTGTGACCACACCCGACATTTACCCCTTACCAAATTTAATGGAAACCTTGGATTACTTGGGCAGGTGTCGAATACTTTCAGTATGTGATTTAACAAGTGGTTATCACCAATTAACAGTGCATCCAGATGATAAAGCAAAAACTTCATTTGTAACAGCAGCAGGAGTATACAAGTATCTTCGTATGCCATTTGGACTTCGTAATGCTCCAGCTACATTTCAACGCCTGATGGATTCAGTTTTACGAGGGCTCACCCCAACACAAGCACTTGTTTACCTTGATGATGTAATAATTTTTGGTGAAAACATGAAACAGCATACTGAGAGACTACCAGCTGTTTTTGAGCATATAAGAAGTGCAAACCTGTCTTTATCAATAGATAAATGTCATTTTGCACAAAGTAAAGTTAACTACCTTGGCCATGTTATAACCAGTGAAGGTGTTCGACCTGATGCAAAATTAACTGAAGATGTAAAGAATTTTCCTGAACCACAGAATTTGAAAGAACTACAATCATTCTTGGGATTGTCAAATTTCTACAGACGATTCATAGCCAGTTATGCAAATATAGCACATCGAATGTCACAGCTGCTGAAGAAAGGAGCAATATTTAGTTGGTCAACAGAATGCAAAAAGGCAATTGAAGAGCAGAAAACTACTCGAACCACAGCCCCAGTGTTAGCCTATCCGGATTTCAGTAAACCTTTTATTCTTTCAACTGACGCATCCAATTTTGCCATAGGTGCAATCTTGTCTCAAGAAGTTGATGGTCATGAACATCCAATCTCATTTGCTTCCAGACAATTAAATAAAGCAGAATGTAATTATACTACTACTGAGAAGGAGCTTTGTGCTTTGGTTTTTGGTACAACACATAACAGATTTTTCTTAACAGGAAGAGAATTTACAGTTAGCCTATTTCAGATCATGCCACACTTAAATTGTTAAGGAGCTTAAAAGATCCAAGTTCCAGATTAACAACATTAAGATTGAGTGAGTACCAATTTAAGGTTATTCACCGACCTGGTAAACATGTGCATGCTGATGCAATGAGTCAGAAAGTCAATGTTTGTGTTACAATAAGTCGAGAAGAAGAATTAAAGGCAGCTCAAGAAGAAGATCCACAATGCAAATTATGGAAAAAATGATCAACCTTCTGTCGAAATAGATGGATTATTGTACAAAATCACTAGTAAAGGAAACCGCCTAGTTATTCCACAAAGCATGAAAGAGCAAATCATGAGAGAGCAACACGATTCTTTATTATCAGGACATTGCAGTAAAAATGCAACAAACATTAAAATATCTCAAATGTTTTGTTGGCTGAGTCGCAAAGCTGACGTTTTCGAGTTTGTTTCACAATGTGATTCCTGTAATAGACAGAACAATATAGGAAAAAGTAGAGTGCCATTGCAAGAACTGCCAGAAACAAGTGAACCAATTGAACGAGTAGGACTAGATGTCGTAGGGCCGTTGCCTAAGACTAAAGATGGAAACAAATACATATTGACAAGATACATTTCTCTAGATACCTTCTCATAATACCAATACCTGATCAGAGCGCTGAGACTATAGCTAAAGTTTTTGTAAGAGAATGGGTTCTTAAGTTTGGAACACCATTAAGTATAGTTAGTGATCAAGGAACGAAATTTAAGAGTGAATTACTTAAACAGACTTGTAAGCTCATGCAAATAACTCAGTTAAGGACTACACCAGCACACCCTGAAGGAAATGGAAGAGTCCACAGAACAATTATTAAAATGGTTAGTGATTATGTGAGCAGCAAACACGACAATTGGGATGTCTGTTCACCATACTTGGTAAGTTGTTACAATGCCAAAATGCACAGCTCAACTGGCCAAAGTCCATATGAGATCGTCTATGGAAGAAGAACGCATTCACCCGTGGACTTTGCATGATCGACTGCCCGAATCAGCAATGAACACGTAAGGGATCTAGCACGAAAGCTAAAGGAAGCATGGAGGGGAGTGAAACAGCGGAATCATCAATCCTTTCTTCAGCAAGCAAGACAACATGACCGCCAAGCAGTAGTGCCACAGTATCGAGTTGTAGATCTTGTGTATCTGAGCAACAGGGTGTTAAAGAAGAGTCAAGTCAGAAAGTTAAAGAAGTTTTGGAAAGGACCATATCCAATTTGGAGGTGTTATTGCCAGTCACTCTTAAGCTCCCACTGCCCTTTCGTTCGTTTGTCATTCATGTCAATAGTGTAAAGCCATTTCAGGATACATTTCCTGTAGTATCGCAAGACGACGAGGACCAACCAAGAGGCAGACCTGCTGTTCTCAAACCCAAGAAGCGAGAATCGTGTGGTCGCAGTCCAGACTTTGAGGCCGAGTCATCGTCACATTCTGAGAGATCCTGTTCCAGACACACCTACAATCTGCGTAAACGTGTGTAGTGTGTGAGTGTGCAATGCATGTGTTTATTTCAGCCATGTGCTTATGTGAATGTGTAGCGAACATTTAGTATTGGAGCTATTGCACGAGGGCACAAGTGAAACTAAACCTTTTATTCCACAGGTTACCCCAAGAAACTCATTTATTTTACGTTCATTGTTAACTCTAGTATTTAGAACTAATTAACCATGTCCATTTTTATTCTAATGCTTGCTATGATAGCATATTCTTCTAATGCTGTAGTAATAGTACCACAGAGAACAAGTGTTTTGTTTGAACCACGATCAGACATGGTAGTTTCAACAAGTAATACAAAACTTGTCCTAAAGTACAATCTGAGTGAAATCCAGCAACAGTTCATCCCTTAAAGAAGCAAATTGACCTAATTCGTTCTGTTAACGGTAATGATACAATTTTGGAAATGGGTACATCTTGGTATAATAAATGGATCACAGCCAAAATGTTGGTAGAGTCTACATTTGCTAATTATGAACAAGAGATTTACTGTTTTTTAAAGATTTTGCCACAAAAAAATTAATTAGGCATAAACGAGCCAGGTTTGATTTTGGAGGAAGTATCCTTCGTACTGTATTTGGTACTTTAACTAATCGAGATCTACTGAAAGTTAAAGGCAAAATATTAGCTCTTGAACAACAGTCCAATACAGATTCAACTAAGCTCTCTAATGAAATTATCGTATTAAAGAATACGCAAAGAACCATTACTAACCATACAATTTTCATTGAACAGATTGTAAAGCAATTTATCTCACATTTCCACATACTTCGTAATGAAACGAATGCAAATATCCAAGAACTATTCCAAGGATTAAATGCTGTGAGCGCACACTTACATTAATCACTCTTTTATTAAAGATTACTGATAGTTTATCAAATGCTAGAATTGATGCCCTTAACTTAAGAACAGCCTTAGAAAGTAGTTCAAATGATTGTCTGAGCAGCATACTACTACATCCAGAACAATTTTTACAGATCCTACTGTCAATTGAACGAAAGCTAGATGCAACATATACCATGATTTACCCTGTTAACTCTTACAATTTATATGCTTACTATAAGTTAACCACCACACACTCCTTAATGATTGAAGATGAATTAACTGTTATTGTTTCTATTCCCTTTGCTAGATCAAAGCATAATTTTGGACTGTATAAGATTTATACTTACCCTGTGAAATGGAGACAGACAGGTATTCATGTAAAGTATGTACTGAATGATTATCTACTAATAAGCAAGGATCGAAGATATTTTGTGTCCCTAAATGAAAATGATTTGCATATGTTTACACGTAGTCATATGTTAATTTGTCCTGAATCAGCAGTATTCTTAGACAGTAGAGTGTACAGCTGTGAGAAATAATTGTTAATCAATCATCCCCCAACAGATGACTGCCCTAGAATTTTAACGCATCTTTATCATCCATTTCTTAAACGATGTTCTGAAGGTATAATTTTCTCATTTAACTCAACCCTTGATGTCACATTTACATGTAAAAACTATGATACACCTGAGCTACCCTTAACACTAAAATTGAACAATAGTGGATTAATCTTGAATGCCACACATTGTGATTTATCGTGTGAACTATTTGATATGCCTAGTGTGTTGCCAACTACATTTCATGCAACTGGACATTTGCCATTTACTAGAATGTTATCTGTTTATTACAATGATTCATACATATTAACCTATGGAAAGCATTCCTTATCAAGTTTTTCTGAAGACAATAATTTGATTAAGGACATCCATAAAAATGTAATCTCTTCAAATAATGAGTTAAATTTCATTGAAGCAGCAAATAGAATTAAGTCCTTCGATGCCTCCAGAAATGTTAATGCTTACTTGATTGTCAGTATTGTGTTTTTACTGATTTTATTAATTTGTCTTTTGTCAACAGAATTTGTCATGTATGAAAGCGCCATCTTGAAGGCACGCTTCTCTGTACCGAATGTTACCTTGTCTGCAAATGAAATACATGTTGCAATGCCTTCTGATGCCACAAATGGCGAAATTCATAACACCCAGAAGGTCGTTTTGAGCCACCTATGGTTGCTCTTTTTCTCTGGGGAGAGTGATGTCTACGGATTGCACGCAGCTGTACAGTGCTCTCGCCAGCCGACCTGTCTGGAATGCTGACAATTTGCTTGGTCAGTAGATGCACGTCCAGCCGCACTGCGATGGGGGAGTACACGACTGGCTGCTGTCCGCAGCAGGCAGTATTAACTAACACGGCCTCGGGCACAAATATGTCTCTTTTCTTAGCTCACCATGGAGCCTTTCAATACGACAATAATTAGCCGTTTTTAGGATGTCAGACACAGAGATGATGGGTGCGCATAGCGAGCGTGTTTCATAATCCGCCTTTGTTAATAAAACTGTTTAAACTTACTTCTCGTGTTTGCGTATTGCCGTACCTCAAGGATCCACCGCTTACAAATCCTGACAAAATATTCGTGTAATCATCATCTGGGGCAACAACACAGACTAACCCCCTTAGAGAAGGTTCTATTATTCTCCACTCTAACATCTTAGTGATTTCTTTTATCACTGCCTCTTACTTAGACCACAAATAGAGTTTGAAGTGCGACAAAAGGCTTCATGGGGATAAGTTTGAATATTAAACTCAAACTCTTTGATGATTCCTGGACATTTACTTAATACTGGTGCATAATTAGTTAACAAACGTAGTAAGTCTTCCCTCTGATCTGCCCTCAGATATTCGGATTCAAAGACTTTGTCTCGTATTGTGTCTTGATCTATCACTTCTTCAGAATATTTGATAAATTAAATTTCATTTGCTGAATTGCACTTAACACCAATATACACTCCTGGAAATGGAAAAAAGAACACATTGACACCGGTGTGTCAGACCCACCATACTTGCTCCGGACACTGTGAGAGGGCTGTACAAGCAATGATCACACGCACGGCACAGCGGACACACCAGGAACCGCGGTGTTGGCCGTCGAATGGCGCTAGCTGCGCAGCATTTGTGCACCGCCGCCGTCAGTGTCAGCCAGTTTGCCGTGGCATACGGAGCTCCATCGCAGTCTTTAACACTGGTAGCATGCCGCGACAGCGTGGACGTGAACCGTATGTGCAGTTGACGGACTTTGAGCGAGGGCGTATAGTGGGCATGCGGGAGGCCGGGTAGACGTACCGCCGAATTGCTCCACATGTGGGGCGTGAGGTCTCCACAGTACATCGATGTTGTCGCCAGTGGTCGGCGGAAGGTGCACGTGCCCGTCGACCTGGGACCGGACCGCAGCGACGCACGGATGCACGCCAAGACCGTAGGATCCTACGCAGTGCCGTAGGGGACCGCACCGCCACTTCCCAGCAAATTAGGGACACTGTTGCTCCTGGGGTATCGGCGAGGACCATTCGCAACCGTCTCCATGAAGCTGGGCTACGGTCCCGCACACCGTTAGGCCGTCTTCCGCTCACGCCCCAACATCGTGCAGCCCGCCTCCAGTGGTGTCGCGACAGGCGTGAATAGAGGGACGAATGGAGATGTGTCGTCTTCAGCGATGAGTGTCGCTTCTGCCTTGGTGCCAATGATGGTCGTATGCGTGTTTGGCGCCGTGCAGGTGAGCGCCACAATCAGGACTGCATACGACCGAGGCACACAGGGCCAACACCCGGCATCATGGTGTGGGGAGCGATCTCCTACACTGGCCGTACACCACTGGTGATCGTCGAGGGGACACTGAATATTGCACGGTACATCCAAACCGTCATCGAACCCATCGTTCTACCATTCCTAGACCGGCAAGGGAACTTGCTGTTCCAACAGGACAATGCACGTCCGCATGTATCCCGTGCCACCCAACGTGCTCTAGAAGGTGTAAGTCAACTACCATGGCCAGCAAGATCTCCGGATCTGTCCCCCATTGAGCATATTTGGGACTGGATGAAGCGTCGTCTCACGCGGTCTGCACGTCCAGCACGAACGCTGGTCCAACTGAGGCGCCAGGTGGAAATGGCATGGCAAGCCGTTCCACAGGACTACATCCAGCATCTCTACGATCGTCTCCATGGGAGAATAGCAGCCTGCATTGCTGCGAAAGGTGGATATACACTGTACTAGTGCCGACATTGTGCATGCTCTGTTGCCTGTGTCTATGTGCCTGTGGTTCTGTCAGTGTGATCATGTGATGTATCTGACCCCAGGAATATGTCAATAAAGTTTTCCCTTCGTGGGACAATGAATTCACGGTGTTCTTATTTCAATTTCCAGGAGTGTAGCTAACCATTAGCTTTATACAACTTTGCTCTGAGACTTCTTGCCCCTTCATCATAGGAATTGTCACAACTTCGCTTCCGAGTTCAAAGTACACGTCCCTTCTTTCAAATTAATTACTGCTCTGGCTCTAAACAAAAAATCAAGACCCCAAACACAGGCTACAGCCATTTTTGAAACAATCAGGAAGGTACTATCTATAGTAGCCCCCCGCATTATAATGTCGACTCGTACCTGTTTTGAGATTCTCTGTGCTTTTGCACCAAATGCGCCGAATACAGTGCATCCAGTAACAGGAAACGTTAATGATCTCCCTCCTCTGCTGATCTGTTTATACCAATCTTGCGTCATTACGCTAATGTTGCCGCCTGTGTCGATCAAGGTCTTAATATCGATACCATTTACTACTGCTTGCACAACAGCTTGTTAAATTCGTCCACCTTTGTTAGAAATATTCGACACTTCTTCACTCAACTCTTGCCTTAAGTCCAAATCATTATTATATCTCAATACATCTACTGAAAAATGATGCCTGCCCTCCTTTCCATCCTCGGTCATCCTGGAAAGGCTTTTGGAGATCGTTTTTGGTTTAACCTTTTGGTGGATGTCTTCATCAGTGGTTCATGAACTTCCACTATACGAATATTGTGTTCAGGGTTCGTTATTGGTTTGCCATTCAGTGGTATCGGTCCTTGCAGTTGTGGTGCTGGGGCATTACCTTGCGGATAATCTACCCACAGTTGTATCCTATCAGGGTCTTCTTCCGGATACCTATCACATCTGCGTTTACGATTAGGTTTTCCTGTATTGACATAATTTATGCGATTACCATTATTCCCATAGGTTTTCATAGTATAATAAGCATCGCGTTTATATTGATCTCTTTCATTGTTAGTTTTATGATAGTCATAGTGCATTCATTGTTTGCTTTCCTTCTATTAGTGTAGGTTTAGCATTCCTATCTCTGTTGTCGTCATTACAACCACCACTACAACGTAGTGGACCGTTGATTATTATTCCAAATTAGGGCATCTTCCATAATCAGATCAATAGAATCAACTACAGACAAAAACTGTTCCACATCACAATCAGGTACATTTATCAGTTTTTCACGAATATGAATTGGCAATCTTCCCTTTAGAATGCGTATTACTTCCCAATGTGAGATGGGCTCGCTCCACTATCTCGTTTTGTTAATGTATTTTTCGAAATACTGTCGCAGTGAACTTTGCTTACTGTTATAATATTCGGGTTGGTACCCTTATGCAACCATACCTCTTTGCTCTTAGACCAGTATTTTGACCGAAAAAGCTGCTCAAATTCTGCACAAGTACTACAGTTCTCGCTTGCTTCTGCAGCCCAACAGTGCTGCTTCGCCTGTAATTTTGGATACGATGAACTGAAGCTTATCTTGTTCCGACCAACTATGAGGAAAAACACGCTTGAAATTATTTATGAAAATTTTGGGATGGATGTTGTCCTCTGACGAAAATGTCGGAAATTGCTTGCTTTTAAATATGCTAGCTTCAGAGCAGTGTATTACGCTTGCATACACTCCCTATTAAGATATGGCATCATATTCTGGGGAAATTCTCCTCATTGCATAACCACATTCCGGAAACAAAAAAAGATTGTGAGGGTAATGAAAAATGCCAACAGCCGAAAATCATGCAAACCATTCTTTAAAGAACTGGGGATTCTACCCCTACCATGTATCTATATACTAGAAGTTGTAATGTTCCTAAAAAAGAGCATGCTAAAAAATGGAAATGTATTTATTCAAAATAAATCTATACACGAACACCATACAAGGGCAAACAGTGACATACACAGACATCATTGTTATACCACACTGTGCAAGAAAGGTGTATATCACTCAGGTTTACATTTGTTTAATAATCTGCCAAGTAACCTAAAGGCCATAAACAAAATCCATAGCTTTAAAAAATCTGTAACATCATATCTCTTGGAAAACTGTTTTTACTCAGTTACACAGTATCTTGAAAAATAAGTTGGTTGTAACAATATAAAAATGTAACAATTTATAAATGTAATGTATACACCAATATAACAGTATATTAATGTAATATTTTGTCCAACATCTAAGGTATGGTATATGTACCACAAAGATTCAGGACGTAAATAAATAAATAAAATAAATAAACTTTTAGAGATGATAGATACCCTCTCTTACAAACGGATCATGTTCATTCTCCTAATGTTCATAAGATTTATCAGGTACTTTGATACCGCAGTTACATTTACTCTCACTACAGTGTCTACTGTTTTTCGATTTGTCCATTGAATGTTTATCGTCAGTCAAAACATTTTGTGATGACCTCCGACCTAAATCAGACATTTTAAAGTTCATGTGCCTTTGCCCTTTCAGCAGTTATTCAATTATCCTTTCTTTAATTGCCTGAAATTCACCAGTAAACAATTTGACAAGTTCGTCGTGTTTCCTTTCAATAAGTTCGGATCGTTTCACTTCGAGAGCATTATTAAATTTCTCCTCAACCTCCTTATTTTTAACCTCAATTCATTAATTAAGATCTTCCTCCAATTTTGAAGTTTGTTCCTTTATATAGTTATCAATACCTTTACATGTATCCTTTTCGAAACTGTCATTTTTGCGGACAGATCTTCGATCTGCACACCGGTTTTCAGAGAACTACTTTCGCAACTACTGACTCTGTTTGACAAATCAGTATGCCCTTGTGAAATAATATCACATTTATTGTCTACTTCATTTATTTTTCCCGTAAATTCAGAATGTAAATCAATAATTTCCTTAGATACTTTTGTCTCAAATTCTTCAAACTTAGCATTTAATTGTTCTTCCCAGTTAAGTTGTAATTTCCCAAATTTCTCATTTAGGGAACTAATCTCCGTTTTCAATAAACGTATGTCTGTGTTCACATGTCTGTTTTCAATGAACTCATATCTGTGTTCAGTGAATGCATGTCTGTTTTCAATGAACTCATATCTGTGTTCAGTGGATGCATGTCTGTTTTCAATGAACTCATATCTGTGTTCAGTGAATGAATGGCTGTTTTCAATGAACTCGTATCTGTGTTCAGTGAGCACACGTTTGTGTTTACTACCACCAACAAATCCAATATCTTGGCATCCCTGTCCGTTATCTCACTAGTGGACATCGCTACCTCACTTGGGCCACCGGCTGTGGCACCTGCCTCCCTAACTGTTTCAGTATCATGCACATCATTTTCACAAAAAACCTGATATTTGTGATTCTGTCTTATTCACATGTGACATTTCATGGCTCTCCTCCCTTAGCCCATGCAATGTCTGTCCCACATTTAATTCCTGAAACGCCTCACCCTGAGGCTCAGGTTCTGTTTCCTTATCACTACTCCCTGCATCCATATTTTTCGCACTCTTATTCAAATCTCTTTTTCTTGGAGTATGCATTTTCACAAATTAAATCTCCCAACACACTGCTGCTACTGACGTCGTTGCGACACACACAAAAGACTACAATAACAACTTTTGATTCACTAATCTATTCATACAGGGTGTTTCAAAAATGACCGGTATATTTGAAACGGCAATAAAAACTAAACGAGCAGCGATAGAAATACACTGTTTGTTGCAATATGCTTGGGACAACAGTACATTTTCAGGCGGACAAACTTTCGAAATTACAGTAGTTACAATTTTCAACAACAGATGGCGCTGCAAGTGATGTGAAAGATATAGAAGACAACGCAGTCTGTGGGTGCGCCATTCTGTACGTCGTCTTTCTGCTGTAAGCGTGTGCTGTTCACAACGTGCAAGTGTACTGTAGATAACATGGTTTATTCCTTAGAACAGAGGATTTTTCTGGTGTTGGAATTCCACCGCCTAGAACACAGTGTTGTTGCAACAAGACGAAGTTTTCAACGGAGGTTTAATGTAACCAAAGGACCGAAAAGCGATACAATAAAGGATCTGTTTGAAAAATTTCAACGGACTGGGAACGTGACGGATGAACGTGCTGGAAAGGTAGGGCGACCGTGTACAGCAACCACAGAGGGCAACGCGCAGCTAGTGCAGCAGGTGATCCAACAGCGGCCTCGGGTTTCCGTTCGCCATGTTGCAGCTGCGGTCCAAATGACGCCAACGTCCACGTATCATCTCATGCGCCAGAGTTTACACCTCTATCCACACAAAATTCAAACGCGGCAACCCCTCAGCGCCGCTACCATTGCTGCACGAGAGACATTCGCTAACGATATAGTGCACAGGATTGATGACGGCAATATGCATGTGGGCAGCATTTGGTTTACTGACGAAGCTTATTTTTACCTAGACGGCTTCGTCAATAAACAGAACTGGCACATATGGGGAACCGAAAAGCCCCATGTTGCAGTCCCATCGTCCCTGCATCCTCAAAAAGTACTGGTCTGGGCCGCCATTTCTTCCAAAGGAATCATTGGCCCATTTTTCAGATCCGAAACGATTAGTGCATCACGCTATCTGGACATTCTTCGTGAATTTGTGGCAGTACAAACTGCCTTAGACGACACTGCGAACACCTCGTGGTTTATGCAAGATGGTGCCCGGCCACATCGCACGGCCGACGTCTTTAATTTCCTGAATGAATATTTCGATGATCGTGTGATTGCTTTGGGCTATCCGAAACATACAGGAGGCGGCGTGGATTGGCCTCCCTATTCGCCAGACATGAACCCCTGTGACTTCTTTCTGTGGGGACACTTGAAAGACCAGGTGTACCGCCAGAATCCAGAAACAATTGAACAGCTGAAGCAGTACATCTCATCTGCATGTGAAGCCATTCCGCCAGACACGTTGTCAAAGGTTTCTGGTAATTTCATTCAGAGACTACGCCATATTATTGCTACGCATGGTGGATATGTGGAAAATATCGTACTATAGAGTTTGCCAGACCGCAGCGCCATCTGTTGTTGAAAACTGTAACTACTGTAATTTCGGAAGTTTGTCTGCCTGAAAATGTACTGTTGTCCCAAGCATATTGCAACAAACGGTGTATTTCTATCGCTGCTCGTTTAGTTTTTATTGCCGTTTCAAATATACCGGTCATTTTTGAAACACCCTGTACCTGCGAGTCTTGCATTTCAATAGCGAGTACTTATTCAGTTGGGCCGGCAGACGCTGTGGCCTGATGTCTCCTGCGCTGCAACGTACTTAGGCCGACACGTTGGGCGCCAAATGTGACCTGCCCTTCTCTCTTCGCTCCGGTCTTTCACTGATCTTTCCTCTTCTTTCTTCCTTCTTCGTACCGCGGCTATATCTCAGGGTTTTCAATGCAAAAATGTAGTGAGAAGGGGCACGTGTGTGGTGGTTCACGATATCGTAGTGCTGTGAGGGAGCATCACTCGTGCCTCTGGTTTGAGAAGACTGACGACTGAAGAACGAACATTTCTCAAAAGAAAAACAGGTATGTTTTAAAACTACAAATTGTAGCATAGCTAGTACTACTAGTAGCTAGTTCTACTAAACTGAATGAGTGCGACACCATTGATGAAGTTTCAACCTAGAAAGAAGTTTCAAAAATGGTTCAAATGGCTCTGAGCACTATGGGACTTAACTGCTATGGTCATCAGTCCCCTAGAACTTAGAACTACTTAAACCTAACTAACCTAAGGACATCACACACATCCATGCCAGAGGCAGGATTCGAACCTGCGACCGTAGTGGTCGCGCGGTTCCAGACTGTAGCGCCTAGAAAGAAGTTTATTAATGCCAATTAGCTGAAATAAAAAAAAAAAAAACTCATCCAATCCAGAAGTCACTCACAGTTAGAGTAATTCGTTTCTGATGTGTGTGTAGTGGTCATTAATACTTAAAAGATAGTTTCAATAATTTTATCACTGTCTGTTTATGAGTTGCTAAACAACATATCAACAAGCTGACTATGCAATGATTACAGAATATTTGTCGTATCCCGACAGTAAATCGCTTCTCGCTTGCTTTAGGCATCAAGACGATTACTATGCCGCTCGTATAAGTCTTTGATCGTTATTATCAAGCTAATGTACAAAAATTGCGGTTAATGTTACTGAATCACACACCCGACGACAACCGCGATATCCAGCCGCGTATCTTGAACTCCGCGCCGATATTTGAGAATTTGTGCGCAATTTGTTTGCACCAAAGTCGGGCCGTGGTTCCCTAGAATAATTTTTAAATCAACTGCGGTTGTAAATTAACAATTCTGTGTCCATTTGTGAAAGTAACTCGACGACTACTTGATTGCGCACTCGAACAACACAGAAGTTTTTTGTTCTTACAAAATGAAAACATATCATGCGTAATGCACCAAGGTGATTATGTCATATATATCTCATTAAAACTCATTACCTATTAAATGTTGTACATAATTAAATTCTTTACTCTGTAAATAATCAATAAAATTTAGAAATGAATGAATGACAAGTATAACAAAAATCTCAAGTTGATATGACGTCATGGGTCACTACTGGTTTCGACTCCCCTACACTCACGTGACCCAAAGTAGATCCAACTATGTAGGACATACTCATGTAATGTTACAGTGTTCATCTGTTGGATCTATCCTCATGCTACAAGCAGCTTTTGGAAAGTCATGAGTGATAATACTTTCTGTTCCAGGCACATTTAACAATGTCTTCTATACAAGGCACAGAGCACAGCTTAAATAAGACTTTGTGGTCCTTTCTTTCCCTGGCCAGGCTAAATGCATTGTAGTGGCGCACAAAAAGCTTAAATTAAAATTAGTAAAATGCACCAACAGCATACAATTTAACATGAAATTTATTCTCAGCAAAACATTTTCTCATTATAAACATTATGGAACATGAGAGCTGCAGGTGCAAGCTGAAGCTGCAAGCTGAAGATGCAAGCTAAGATTGGAAAGGAAATCTTTAAGAGACCAAGAAGATATATTGATGGGCAGCAGTTACAGGAGTGGAATGGTCAGAACTGATACGAAACTCTTTGGAATGAGATTACTGCATACCTAGCATTTTTAATTCAAGTTCAGTTTTCATTGATGTCATTTATGACTTAGGCTCTTTGAGGAAGGATCTTGGAAAAAGGGTTTCATGAAATAATAACAATAATAAAGGTTGATGACAGCAGCAGATGATATCTAAATCTATATAAATAATCTGCAAGACACCTTACAGTGCATGACACTGGGTACCTTATACCACTGCAAATCATTCTCTTACCTGTTCTACTCACAAATGGAATGACAAAAAAATCTATCTATCTACTTCCATATGAACTCTGATTTATCTTGTCTTGTCTTCATGTCTTTAAGTGAGATTTATGTTGGTGACAGGAGGATTGTTCTGCAATCTGTTGCAAATGCCACTTTGCTAAACTTCCTTGGTAGTGTTTCACAAAAAGAACAAATTTTTCCCTCCAGCGATTCCCATTTGAGTTCAAAGAGCATTTCCATAAAATTTGTGTCCTGATTGAACCAACCAGTAACAAATCTAGCTACATCTTGTGAGTTCACTTCCATCTGCACTTACAAAATGTGAGCCAAAGCTGTTTAATAAAGCATGATGTAATTGTCTCAGCTTGGTGTCAGGTGCAGTGCGACTAAAGATATGGGCCAGTGGAATTTTTGAAATGTTAGTTGCCTACCTTGATTTTGTAATTCTCTATGCTGTGTAATTGTTTAAATTTCTCAGACTTCTTCGAATGGCTGATGGTTCATGTTGTACAATAAGCGAAAAAGATATACTAAAATTTGTAACAAAGTCACATGGATTGGTGCCATGTCGAAATGTTGCATATCTCCCACAAAAGGCTGAAAAATGAAACTGATAACATGATGGTAGTTAACATGAATACATATACTGGTATTGCAGTACTCAAACACATTTTAATTGAGAATTACCTTAATGTGTTATAAATTATTCAGAGCTTAGATGAGGATGGTAAATGACAAACAACCAGTCATCTCCTACGTGGCCTCAGGGCCATGCCCTCATTTATTTGTACAGGTAATGTAAATGTCAACTTAAGGACTCTTTGGTTCAAAATCATCACACAATATTTTACTCACAAAAAATAATTTTTTAGAATGGTGTACTACAATGTTCCCTGAATAACCATCAAATAATTACTGTGAGTAGTCATTCAAATCATAGAAAAGAAAAAATGAACATGTACAGTGTGACACTCGCTAAGTCATCCGATTGAATTTGGTCCTACAAGTAACTATTGGGGCAATAGCTGTCAAATTGTGTGCTCAACTTCGTGCAGTTCATGGAAATTATGCTAGATGTCATTGCAAGTTCGTCACTTCTGTTGTAAGTCCACCATTTCAGTTTGCCATGATGGCGGACAAAGGATGGTTGACCATCGCACAAACGATGAAGATTGTGTTACTGTTTGCGGTGCCGAACAGCATTACATTGATACGGAGAAGGTTTCGTGCTCATTTCAGCACACGGTGGGCTCCCAGACCACAGACAATAAGCAGATTACATCAAAAATTTAAAGATACTGGATCTGTTTTGGAGTGTCAGTGGCCACATGTGTGTACCATACGTTTGCAGCAAAGCATTGAATCAGTTCAAGTGGCTTTGACTCGTAGTCTGAGTAAATCAACAGGAAGAGCCAGTGCCAAGTTGGGAATCCAATCTGTGGAAAGAATTATTCAATCTAACCTTCACTTGTATCCATACAAGATGACTGTGGTGCATAAGCTTACTGTAAGAGATAAGGAGCAGTTTGCAAGGTGGGCAACTGAGCAAGACCAAGAGGCAGTGTTACACAACACATGGTTTTCTGATGAAGCTGTTGTGAACAAACAGAATGTTCAATTCTGGGCACATGAACTCCGCAAACAATCCACATGCAACACACCTATGGGGAGAGAGTGTGCGTGTGGGTCACGATGTTAAGCCATGGAATCATCGGTCCATTCTTCTTCAATGCAATGCTATTTACACATGCTGCGAAACCAGTTCTTTCCTCATCTCATGGCCTCATGTCTTCCATTGCAAACACATGGTTCATGCAGGATGGAGCATACCCCAATACTGCCAACTCTGTGATTGATTTCCTACATGAAAGATTTGGCCTTAGGACATTGTCAAATAGATTTCCAGATCATTATGCAGGAGGAGGAATGTGGCCACCTCACTGCCCAGGCATTAACCCATATGACTTCTTCCTGTGGGGGTTCCTTAAATGCAAACAGAAAACGTGAAAATTCTGTGCAACTTAGGGCCATCATTGTGGAGTTATGCTGCACCATTCCAGAAGAAATGTGTCAGAGAGTTATCACATATGGACATATGTGACTTGAACTTGTAAACCAAAATGGCAGTCATATTGAACATGTGATTCATTAGGTTGTATTTCCAAACTGTATTCTCTACTTCTACATCGATAAATTACAAAGCTTGTCAACAACAAATGTGTTATTCATGAAACAAATCAGGTGACTTATCGCACACCACCCTGTACATTTTTTATATGTTCAATGAGGACAATCCCATAAATGAATGATTTATCAGTTATCAGGTTCCTGACAGTGGCTTGTCCACTCAGCTAGAACATTATGACCACCGACCTGCTATCAACATAAATCTGTCCAGGCAACAGCAGTGCTGCCTGGTGAGGAATGACTGCTAGTTGGACACACGCGCAGTGCATGTAGCATTAGTGAGCATGCTGTCCGTGTATAGAAATTGGGAAGTTGCATAATCTATCTGAGCTTGACCGAAGCGGATTGTGACTGCCCAGAGGCTCGGCATGAGCATTTCAGAAACTGCATGACTTGGCCAGTGTTCGTGCAGTGCTGTGATTAGTTTCTTCAACACATGGTGAAACTGAGGTCAAATGATGTCCAGATGTTATGGGGTTGGGCAACCACCCCTCATTCTAGATGTCAAATGTCATAGGCCAGGTAGATTGGTAAAACAGGACAGGTGATGAACTGTGGTGGAACTAACATGAGCCTTTAATGCTGGGCAGAGTGCAAGTGTGTCCCAACAGACAGTGCACTGAACATTCCTAATAAAGGGCCTCCACAGCCAATAGCCCATGCCTGTGCCAATGTTAACAACATGACATCAGCAACTATGGGTGAAATGGGCATGTGACCATTGGCACTGGATGCTGGTGCAGTGGCAGAGCATTGTACGGTCTGATGAATCCCGCCTGATATTTTCTTCATCATGCTGATGGGAAGGTGCGAATCCATCATCTTCCAGGCAAACAACTCCTTGACACCTGTACTGCATTACAGCAACTCTGTTATGCTCTGAGAAACATTCACATGGGCATCCATGGGTCCAGTGGGGTTTGTGCAAGGCACCATGATGGCCAAGAAGTATTGTACACTGGTTTGCAGACCATGTACACACCTTCATGACAGTCACGTTTCCTGATCACAGTGGCATTTTTCAGCAAGATAATGCACCACGTCACAAGGCCAGGAGTGTGATGAAGTGTTTCGAGGAATACAGCAGTGAGTTCAAATTGATGTGCTGGCCCCCCAACTCACCAGATCTGAACCCGATCAATCAAATATGGCATATGACTGAACGTGATACCAAAGCTCATTGTCCCCCTCTTGGAATTTATGGGAATTATGTAACTTGTGTGTGCAGATGAGGGTCCAGCTCCCTCCAGTGACCTACGAAGGCCTCATTGCTTCCATGCCATGATGCGTCGCCACTGTTACCTGTGCCAAAGGTGAACATACTGGCTAATAGGTAGGCGGTCATAATGTCCTGGCCAATATGTGTATGTACGCATCCACATGATATGTGAGTAAGACTGTTTTCCTCTGGATGAGAGTAGAGTTCAGAGACTTGTTGGTGTGTGTCCATGATGTAATGCAGGTTCTGAGTTCAATGGAGGAGTAACATCAAATGCAGGTTGCATGACATCATGGGGTGGCGACAAGTCATCTGGTACAATCTTCCTAACTATGTTCCACAGTCTACAAACAACACTCTTATTTCTTCTCTCTCAGTGTCAACTTGCATACATGCAGTAGTACCAAAGTTCTGGGATTCATAAAACATTTGTATCGTGCTATTGTCTCTTGAGAAAGATGCATTACTACTGTGCATATAGCATTAAAATATATAAATAAATACATATACAGTAGATAAAGATGGATTTCTTTGGTAATGACAAACAGCAACATGAGTTCAGAGTGTTCATACTGTACAACAGAAATTATTTTGTTCTAACCACAGAGCACTGCAATTTATTGCTCAAAACACACAAATGGAAGGCAAGGTACAATCCAATTACCAATACACAAGTGGCCGGCAAAGCCTTGCAATCCATTCTATATAGATATTAGCTCCAACAGTGGGTGCAGTCAGCAGGCTGCCCACACAGCTGCTGTCATGTTAACAGGCTAGGTGGTGTCTAGTGACTGTATCAAGCATGAAATTCACACGCAAACTAAGAAGTGGCGCACACACAAAATTGGTAGTAACAATACACTTCTTCCTATGAAGAAGTTAGCACTGCGCTCACGTCCATTTCTTCTGTTGTCAATGTAGGTTGTTGAATCGTGCACTACCTCTGGTGCTTAGGGTCAGAACTGGTGCAAGCACTGACAACTGTGGCGCTCATCCCCCTGTGAGTGGCCTTACGGTAAGATAGGTGACATTGGTGCAGCATCTATTTCCACATCTGAGTCCAAACCCAGGAAAGGACAAGGCAGCAGAACATGCAGCACCAGTTGTGATGTAGACTACAACACTGGAGGTTTCAGCTGTGATAGCACTGGAGCTGGGGCCACAGCGTGACTCCAAAAGCTGAAGGGGGCATCCACAGATGACAATTGTGGAAATGTTGATAGTGGCAGCAGAGACTGTGAGGGCACCAGGCACGATGTAGGAGAAGGCCAGGCAGATGTAGGATCTGGCGGAGGCACAACCAGTGCACAGCCACAAATATGGGTAATAGCTGATGAACATGTCACAACACACTTACCTCAGCTGTGTGGACAATGCTGAGTTGTCAGCCAAGATTACTCTCGATTACTGCTGGCACCCATTTTGACCAGTAGCCAAACCTGTGATCCCCAAGAGCTGTGCCAGGCTGGAAGCATTGTGGCACCAGTGCCAGTTTGGTGTCAGCTGAAGTAGATGTAGCAGAGTTCGAGGTTGATGACCGTGCAACAACTCTGCTGGACCCTTGTCACCACCAGAGGTGAAACTATAAGGTCTGAGGCATTGATCAAGAGCTACTACCAGTGACACATCTGAAATGTATTTTTCATCTCATTCTTAAATGCTTGTACCAGTCATTTTGCTTACCTGTTTGATAGAAGGTGGAAAGGAGGAGCCACGACATGGCAAACACCACTTTTTTTTTATTTTACAAAAATATTCAAGTTCCAGAGATGTGATCTGGGGGCCGTTGTCTGCATCTAACATATACAGAAGATCTTCCATTGCAAAAATTTTTGACAATGATATTGTTGCTGCCACAGGCAGACAATGCTCCACATACAGAAACTTAGAATAAACATAAGTTACAACAAGGCATCAGAAATTCAAAAAAGGTATACTAAAATCTACATGAATTTATTCCCAAGGCTGCTGTGGATCTGGCCACTGGCACACCACACGCAGGCTGCAACAACTTGCGCCATTTCCCTGTCAATTCCTCACCAAAAAACATATCTGTGTGCTAACACTCTTTTACATGACACAGCCCAGTGGTCCACAAATAACACATGCATAACCTCATGCTGAAGGGCAGATAGGACTACAACATAGGGAGCAGTCTCCACTGTAGCAAATAGCAGCACCCCACCCCAAAGATAAAGATGATTTTGTAATGCAAAATAATTTCTCAAAGGATCGCAAACATAACTTTACTAAAAACAGCTTTACTTAAAACAAAATCTGCAGTTGCAATTTTAGTGCTACTAATAGGAAAACCATCAACAATATTTTGAGATTCCACATCTAAATGAAAACAAAGTGATTCCTCTTTATCAAACTCTGGATCCAGACCAATTGACAAACACGTTAAAGTGTCAGCATTTGTATGTTGCACCATAGGTCAAGAATGTATCTCATAATTGTATTGTGAGAGGGAAATAGCCCACTGCTGTAAGAGGTGCATGGCTTTGTCTGGCAAGAACGCTGAAGCATTAGAAAGAGACCCTAGTGGTTTGTAGTATGTGATGGATCCATCTGCATACTATTTTTGCAATCTCTTCAGAACTGAGCCTGATCAAAATTTATTCAGGAAATCACATTCAAACTGTTCATAGTCAATACAATTATTCGCTGTTTCAGTTGGCTATATGGTGGCCTCAGCCTGTATGTAGCCTATCACAAAATTAATTATTTGTTGGTCAATCCAAGTCCTAGGCAAAGCTGTTTCAAATTATTTAAGAAACACAACAGGTTGGACAGTCTGAAAGTGACAATGTTTTAGTAAACTCTCATCCAGTAATACAGTTCACACATTAGGTATTACTCCTGGATTATACATCAGGTCATTAGCAGATAACTAGGCACCATGCACATTTTTATTACCAAAATTTCATGCAGTTTTCACATGACTAGAGCTTTTATGCATGGGTGCAACCATTGGTGAGGAATGTGTTACACTTCCCTGTACCTGTCTTAATTCGTTTTGCAAATCAGACAACTGTGAAGATGATTCTGCTGCCAAACTGACAGATCTTTGTCAAAAATTTGCTTAAGCTGTTTAAATTCATGAATCTGTTCAGGTTTTGCAACTTCCTTCCTTGCAAAGTATTCATTAACTGACCATTGCACTGCTTGCAATAACTCTTCACTAATACATTTATTATTCTGCTTCTCTTTGTTTTCTATGCATTTGGAATAATTACTGCTAAAGATATGCAATCGGCAATCGAACTGTAACTTTAAACTATTTGCCTGTTCATTAGTGGAATGCTCTACTTTAGACTGAAGTGTATGTTCATTATCATTGAGTGTGGCATTTTCACCAATGAGCTTATCTACACTCCTGGAAATGGAAAAAAGAACACATTGACACCGGTGTGTCAGACCCACCATACTTGCTCCGGACACTGCGAGAGGGCTGTACAAGCAATGATCATACGCACGGCACAGCGGACACACCAGGAACCGCGGTGTTAGCCGTCGAATGGCGCTAGCTGCGCAGCATTTGTGCACCGCCGCCGTCAGTGTCAGCCAGTTTGCCGTGGCATACGGAGCTCCATCGCAGTCTTTAACACTGGTAGCATGCCGCGACAGCGTGGACGTGAACCGGATGTGCAGTTGACGGACTTTGAGCGAAGGCATATAGTGGGCATGTGGGAGGCCGGGTGGACGTACCGCCGAATTGTTCAACACGTGGGGCGTGAGGTCTCCACAGTACATCGATGTTGTCGCCAGTGGTCGGCGGAAGGTGCACGTGCCCGTCGACCTGGGACCGGACCGCAGCGACGCACGGATGCACGCCAAGACCGTAGGATCCTACGCAGTGCCGTAGGGGACCGCACCGCCACTTCCCAGCAAATTAGGGACACTGTTGCTCCTGGGGTATCGGCGAGGACCATTCGCAACCGTCTCCATGAAGCTGGGCTACGGTCACGCACACCGTTAGGCCGTCTTCCGCTCACGCCCCAACATCGTGCAGCCCGCCTCCAGTGGTGTCGCGACAGGCGTGAATGGAGGGACGAATGGAGACGTGTCGTCTTCAGTGATGAGAGTCGCTTCTGCCTTGGTGCCAATGATGGTCGTATGCGTGTTTGGTGCCGTGCAGGTGAGCGCCACAATCAGGACTGCATACGACCGAGGCACACAGGGCCAACACCCGGCATCGTGGTGTGGGGAGCGATCTCCTACACTGGCCGTACACCACTGGTGATCAGCGAGGGGACACTGAATAGTGCACAGTACATCAAACCGTCATCGAACCCATCGTTCTACCATTCCTAGATCGGCAAGGGAACTTGCTGTTCCAACAGGACAATGCACGTCCGCATGTATCCCGTGCCACCCAACGTGCTCTAGAAGGTGTAAGTCAACTACCCTGGCCAGCAAGATCTCCGGATATGTCCCCCATTGAGCATGTTTGGGACTGGATGAAGCATCGTCTCACGCGGTCTGCACGTCCAGCACGAACGCCGGTCCAACTGAGGCGCCAGGTGGAAATGGCATGGCAAGCCATTCCACAGGACTACATCCAGCATCTCTACGATCGTCTCCATGGGAGAATAGCAGCCTGCATTGCTGCGAAAGGTGGATATACACTGTACTAGTGCCGACATTGTGCATGCTCTGTTGCCTGTGTCTATGTGCCTGTGGTTCTGTCAGTGTGATCATGTGATGTATCTGACCCCAGGAATGTGTCAATAAAGTTTCCCCTTCCTGGGACAATGAATTCACGGTGTTCTTATTTCAATTTCCAGGAGTGTATGTAAGTAGACAGAGTTAGACAAACATTTACGTCTAAGGAAATGTTACTAAACTGTGACAGCAAATCCAATACAGTCTATGAAAGCTCTAAAATTTGTATAGTGATATTTTTTGTCGTTTCATCAAACTTTGCTGTCATTTCATCTTTAGTACACTGAGTGGTCATATTAGATAATTTATTACAATATTTGATGAAGATTAAATTCGCTAGAAACTTGCACGAGTGGGAATACAAGATCAGCTGAAGGTGGAATGATTGCATTTATGATCTGTTCCTTACTGGTGCTGCATTGCATATCTGACTGATATGCATCACTTTCAGACTGTATATTGGTTTCACAGGCAGCAGCACTAATATCCTCCATGTTTTTACTTCATGACTTTCTTCATCAGAAGATATGTTACCAGAATTTGTTTGCGCCATTTTTTTTCTTACTTATTTTGACCATGATATTGAAAGATTAATAAATTGCAATAAAGTGTTTTTTGCAATAAATAATATTAACTGATAACGGAAAATATTAACATTGTTGCCAAATGACCACAATCTGGCTGCATCTGCTCCAATAATGAAATGTGCCATTACGTGTGAGATGTAACAAAATTGTCCCTCTTGGACCAGCTAAACACTGTATTGTTAGATTTAACAATGAAAACAATCAATTTATCTCAAAATAATGTAACTGGAATTCCACCCTGACCTGTGGTTCTGGGTGACTTTCCCCAAATCTATCCCTTTCCCTAGACCTCTTCAGTCCTTTTCTTTCACCCCTGTTCCTTCCCCTTCAATCTTTCTGCCTGAAGAAGAAGCCACTAGTTCTGAAAGCTAGCCTAATTACAACTGTCTTTCATGTATGTGTCCTGCCACCACTTGGTGAGTAGATTATTTATCTATCCAATTAAATTGTGTTGTTCGGTTTGTTACTGATAACTGTATTGTGTTGTATAACAGTAGGTGACCAACTAAGATAGAAAAGTAATGCACTGCTGAGACATTTAAATCAAATGCATGCAATCATAGACTAGCACTCACTACTTCAAGCAGTAAAGCACAATAATGAATTCTCTCTTACCTTAGATATTTTCTTTTTGATTTAGCTTGCTAATTTTTCATTTACATGTTTCTTTGCCTTTTCTTTTTGTGATTGATTCTACTCAGTTTTAGTGTCCAGTTCATCTACGTGTTCATACAATAATGGTTTGAGTGATCACTTTGCCAGAAAGAAAGACAAACTATTAAAACAATCAAAACAATTACAATTTTATACAGTATACATTATTTAATAATTGTCCTGTCATGGTTGCCAGTGTGAGTTGGCTTCCATCTCTGCTCACTAAATAAGTGCCGTAGCAGTTTATTGCATGTATTTAGTTTCAAAAACAGTCTTGACGACAAATTATTTATTCCGGTGACCAGTTTCAACCACAACTGTGGAAATGGAACAGGACAAGCTGTTATATTGAATGGACCTATATTCTTTCTAGGATGCAAGTTAATTTCACCTTGGGCATCACAACTGGAAATTTGGGTAGTGGATGGTTTACTCTTGCCATTGTTCGTTATGAAAACGACTCATTTCCTGGACTGGAATCTTTCGCCGATTGGGATGTCATCGTCTACAATACCTGGGATTGTGGAATAGATCCTAAGACCCAAAGTAGACCGAGGGCAAATTGTGGTACACCAAAGAACTGGAGAATCTAAAAAATAAGCTACTGCTGTTGAAGCACCTAGCCAAAGTAAACAATTTGAATGAAATTAAGGATCTCGAAAAACCGCTAAGAAAATGTATAAGAAAGTATTACAATTGGCGAAACAAAGATACAACACAAATCTCATAAAAATAGTAAAAACCAATGCAAACAGCCTGGTCAGTAATTAATACTGTTAAAGGTGAAGACATAAACTTTGACAAGACAGTCCCAATACCAGCAGATACATTCAATAAATGTTTTGTAATCTGTGCTGATGATATCAAAAAGTTGATCAGCAAACCCAATGTAACATGTATAGATTATCTTAAGAGTGCAAACCTAAATCATAATAGGGTCAGATCATCATCGAAACACTTTAAAAAGGTACGCCAACATGAAGTTCTTAAAATAGTCAAAGAAATGAAAAATTCATACATTACAGATATTTTTAATATGTCAAACAATCTAGTGAAAGAAATCATAAATTACATTGCAGCACCATTAACATATTCTATAAACCTGTGTCTCATAGAAGGGGTTTTTCCTCATGCTCTCAAACTATCCAAGGTAACTCCAGTCTTTACGAAGGGTATCAAATCAGATCCTGCAAACTACAGACCAATTTCACTAATTCCAGTATTAGGAAAAGTCTTTGAAGGCATAATATATCAACAGATGTATGAGTACCTAGAAGTAAATGGTATGTTAAGTGCATCACAGTTTGGTTACAGAAAAGGAAGGTCAACTGTACATGCCATACAGCTCGTAGTCAGAGACATTTTAGCAGCATTCGAGGATCATGCTCACACACAGGTAACCTTATGTGATCTGAGCAAAGCTTTTGACTGTGCTGACCACTCACTTTTGCTCTCTAAACTTGAGTACTATGGAACACGTGATAAAAGTTTAAAACTCATCAAATCATACCCCAATAAAAGGAAACAGGTGGTGAGTTCAGGAAGTCATCTGTCAAACACACTCGAGGTTCGAGTGCCACAGGGATCTAAATTGGGACCACTTATTTTCCTTGTACACATAAATGACTTACCAGGAAATATAGATGTAAAGACAAATGTGTATGCAGATGATACAACTTTTCTATCTATAAACCATGTACTTGATAACCTTGTAAGTGATATGAAATTGGCAAAGTAAAATGCAATATCATGGTTTAATGCAAATGGTCTACTATTAAATGATGAAAAGACCCAGAATATGGGATTCAGTCTATCAAAGACTGCAAAAATAGAAAAACAAAAGGCAACGTTTTTAGACATCATACTTGACAACAGTCTAGCATGGAACTCTCATGTTGATTACATAGTGATTAGGTTGTCAAGAGTTATACATTTGTTGAAGAGACTGATGTGTTGTGTGACATTTGAGTACATAAGGACAGTGTACTTTGCCTTTTTTCAATCTGTTTTAAGGTATGGGTTAATACTCTGGGGAAATCGCAGAAAAATAAATGAAATTATGGTGATCCAGAAGAAAGCAATCAGAGTAATGGCTAAGGTAGATAATAGAACACATTGTAAACCATTGTCCATTAAATATAGAATTTCAACAGTTATTAATTTATATATTCTTGACAGCATTAACTACATACCTGCTGAACTACCTAATTTAAGTGTAACAAATCAAAGGCATGACTACTATACAAGAACCTCTACTTCTCTGCTGTTGCCACAAAATAGATTAGCTAAAACTAACAATAGTCCTAAGTATATGGCAATTAAAATATATAACAATTTGTCTAAAAATGCGTCAATCAAGCCTGACAAATTATTTAAAGGAAATGTACATAACTTCTTGTTAACTAATCCATTCTATTCATTAGAAGAATTTTTAGAAATGCCCAATGTCAACTTAAATATGTAAAAATTTATTTTGTAAAATTAATAGTTTAAGTGAACTGACAAAGTCTGTTGCATCAGACCAATGAGTAAGAACCTCCTTCTGGTGGTAAGTAGTGATTTGCCACCAAAAGGAGGCTCTTACTCATTGGTCTGAAGATGATCACAGTTGTGGCCGAAACAGGTCACTGGATAAATAATTTGTGATCAAGACTGTTTTTGGTACTAAATATTTGTAACAACATTGATCACTGTTCACTCTCACAATGTATTCAAGAGTAATTTATTAATGCATGATTTCATTGCCCCACATTGGTGTTGGAAGCAGCACAAGTTGACCAATGGAATTTTTGATATGAAAATTGCATGTCATTATTTGGTAATTGCTCCATGAAGTGTAATTACTTGAAATTCTTGGACTCCTTCTTTGAATGACTCTGGTTGAAGTTGTACAACAAGCCAAAAAAAGGGGGAGGGGGGGGCATAACAAAGTCTCTCCAATGGTGAATCAGTGCAAGATGAAATGGTATTTAATATAAATATGTTTGCTGGTATTGATTGCAATAAAGTACTCAAACAGATTATGATTGAGAATGAGCTTGATATACTATAAATTATTAACAGCTACAGAGAAAGATTCTCACATGACACAATCAGGGTGGTAAAAGACAAAAGGAAACAGCTAGGCATCTCCTATCTGCCCTTTAAAAAAGCTTAAAAATGTGCCCTTTTTTTATTTGTACAGATAATGTAAATGTTAACATATGGATTCTTTGCCCTGGAACTGTTTATTTTGCACCCAAAATTTTTTTTTAGAAAAGTGTGTTACAATATCTCTGAATTGCATCATTATCTTGCTGTAATCGAACCTGGTGGGTATCTCAAACATTTAAACAGCACTAAAGAGTGGATCATACAAGTGCTCTGTAAGTGGTCTCATTTATAGATGAACTGCATTTTCCTACAATTCTACCAATAAACCACAACTGACCATTTGCCTTCCCTACAACTGACCTTACATGCTTGTTCCATGTCATGATGCTTTGCAGTGTTACACCTAGATATTAAATTGACATGTTTGTATCAAGCAGCACATCATTAATACTATATTCAAACATTAGATGATTATTTATCCTATTCATCTACATTAAGTTAAATTTTTCTACATTTACAGCAAATTACCATTCATCACATAAAACAAAAATTCTATCCAAGTCATCCTGTGTTCTCCTACAGTCACATGAAGGTGACACTTTTCTGTACACTAAAATGTCATCAGCAAACAGTCATCTATTTCTGCTCACCCTATCCCTCAGATTGTTCCTGTATATAGAAAAAAGGAATAGTCCTATCACACTTTCCTCAGACACTTGAGATGATATCTTTGTCTCCGATGAACAGATCCTGTCTTTCATAACATACTGGGCTCTATTATTTACAAAGCCTTCAAGCTACCCACATATGCGAGAACCTATTCCATACACTTGGACCTTCTTTAACAATCTGCAGTGTGGCACCTTGTCAGCCATTACTCAAATTACTGTGAACCATCATCATTCTAATGTGAAGATTGTGTCACACATTGAGCAGTATGACAACCCTGGACAGGATGTTTTACTAAACTTATCAATTTACAGATGAAAATCGTGGAGTGCCGTTCATATGTGAGTCACATGGTAGGCATCTGAATGCCGTTGGCAAGAAGAAACGTGCATGGCTGATAATAGGAGCATCCAATCTGACCAAAGCAATAGTCTCTTTATTTTAGTGACATCCAGTATATTCCCTTGACCTCTTTTCAGTCAATTATTCCAAAAGACAGACATGCAGAATAAATGCAGTTCCAATTGAAACAGTTATCAGGAAAACAAAATCTGCAGCTTCAATAGAGAAAAATGGATTTAGTGTCTTCCATCACAACATAAAAATATCTCATTAAAAAGAAAGATTAACATCTTATGCACATAACGGAAAAAGAAAGGGAAAATGGAATGTCAATAGAGGGAAAATAGAATGTCAGTAGATGTGTTGTGCTTATTTGAACACCACATGACAATCATTTATGTTAACATATTCATCCTGTTGGACACAAGCTAAATCATACCACAGTAGAACTAATAAGAAGAAATTGGATGTGGTAATATTTTTAAAAAATAAAACAAAACAAAATAAAAAGCTTGTAGTATTAACAGTTTACATGTCACTAGCAGAAAACATCTTAAGTTTCATGAAGTAACTAGAACCTGTTTTAATAATATAATGCAAACTTAACTGGAAAGTCATTAACTGTAAATATATTAATGTTGTTACTATCAGACAGTACTGAAGGACACCTAGAGTTATTGATTTTGAGCTTTGGATTATTTACCACAGAAAAATTACTGATGAGGACTGAAGGACATAATAGCACAGCCACTGACAGTTTATTTTAGAGACAACAATGTTCTGTGCTTCACCTAAAAAATGCATCATCAGTTATTTATCTGAACCATGATGGTCAGATTTAAACAATGAAATATACTGACTGATCAAATACAGATCATAGAAGAAATGTATTGAATCACAAAATCATAAATAAACACAATGTTTAGAGATAAATTACAGGAAGGGTTCTGAGATGTAATTTATAAAGCAAATACTGTAAGTGGAAAATTTAATTATTTCTTAATCGTACTCCTGTAGCTCTTTGAGGCTTGTTTTCCACTAAAACAATGAAGTTAAAACTGAACAGAGTGAGGAAAAGGTATAGGTAACTTCTGAGATTAAAAGGACATATGGTAGAAGAGAGAGTTGTACATAATGCGGAGGAAAGTGTGCCCAAGAGCTGAAATATCATTAAGACCACTA
This sequence comes from Schistocerca cancellata, assembly GCF_023864275.1. Lineage (NCBI taxonomy): Eukaryota > Metazoa > Arthropoda > Insecta > Orthoptera > Acrididae > Schistocerca > Schistocerca cancellata. Next base: position 106,708,636 of record NC_064631.1, on the reverse strand, counting down.
CTCTAAAATCCTCGGCTGTGTTATTAAAATAGTGAAACATATGTACTATGCTCAAGATATAAAACACCCTTAGAATAAAGGAGGAACAATTTGGAATATTGTGAAACATGAAACAAAAACAAAAACAACAGTAACTGTATAAAAATGAGTTACCACAAAAAGATAATACATCCAAATAAATTTCCACTAAATTTGAAGATTATTATCTCACTGTGGCAGCAAACAATAAACAGTCACATACAGATATGTTTTTTTCTGCAGCTACTGCATGTGCCACTGACAAACATAATTTACAAAAGACGATTACAAAATTTTGTGCTGACTTGACAGGGCTACTCTCCATCTACCTATCTAATCAATCACTATCTGAGAGCACATTTCCATATAGACTTAAATATGCTGTTATAACATACAAATATGAACCTGGAAATAAGCAGATAACAAAAATTACTCAGCAAACTAAAGTGTTATGTCATTAATAACATCCCTTTTACATAGTTGGAATCTTGCTATCACAACAGAAAGCAGAGTGTCACATTGAGAGAGTGTGTCACAGGCGTGAAACTAACCTCAGAATGATAGAACATAGTGTGTGGGATCCCACGAGCATTGATATGGGGTCTTCTTTACATAAATGATCTTTTAATGGATTTAAAGGACAATTAAAAAAGGCTGTAATGTGTTCTGATAACAGAAACATACTAATCAAGGCTCCAAACTCAAAACTTACCTTACCTCAGATGATAGATTAGCAGACCCACAACCGGTTCACTGCAAACAGTATAAGTCTTAATCTCTTAGGGATACAGGTAAACTAATTAAGAAGCATGGTTTAGCTTGTTTTTCCCTTAGACACATCTCAAATAGTGTTGATATAATGTCAAGAGTGTCAGCTTCTTTTGCATATTTTTCACTCTCTGTTGACTTGCAGAATTATTGGGTTGCTGCATAAGTTCATAGCATTTTTCCACAACTTTAAAACAGATTCACATAACAGAGACTACATTCATCAATAATAAATCCTCCTTCACTATTTACAGCTGTCTGCCAACACTTAGGTAACCTTTTGATTGTGCAGCTGTAGAAATCGTGATTTTGAGGTGAAGAACTCATTGAGCCAAGATCAGAGTACATTTTCATCCAGAAAGGAAATTCCTTAAAGTGGGTTTGGTAAAGAGAGAAAAAGATGAAAGTCTGAAGGCGCAAAATGAGGTGAGCAAGGTGAGTGTGGAATGACTTCCCAACCCAACTCCTTTATAGTATTTTTTGTCTGTCCAACAGAATGCTGGTGGGCATTATCATGGAGTAGCATCACTTCATGCAGTATTGATGGTCATTGTTCTTAGACTGTGTCTGCAAGACATTTCAGTTGTTGACAGTAATTGTCAGCTGTTATGGTTACACCCCAGGGAAGCAAACCCCAGTGCACCACAGTGTCACCGTACAGGGATTTACTGCTTTGTTTGAGCTCAACCATTCCTTTCTTTTCCTTACGTTGGTATAAAGACACCATTTCTCATAACTAGTAATGACACAGGAAGGAAATGGTCAGTGTTGTTCATGAGCTAATCAATGACAACCAAGCAGAGATGCACATATGGTCACCCACTGATTTTTGTCGTATTGACATAGAGCATGTAGTACTCACACACTCACTTTTTAAACCTTCCCCATTGCTTCCAAATGTTATGCAATTGTGGAATTATAACAGTTCATCATATTTGTCAGTTCTCAAGTACACTGACATGGAACATTGCGGACTAATGCATTTAAACGATCTTCACCAAACCATAAAGGCCTTCCTGACCACAGAGACTCACTAATGTCAAAATGATGCTCCGTACAATGAGAAAACCATTTTTTTTACCACACTCTGTCCATTGGTATTATCCCCATACACAGCGTAAATGTTTCTGGCTTCCTCTGCTGCTGTCAGCCCTCTATTGAACTCAGACAGAAGAACAAGTCAAACATGATCTAATTACTCCCATTGGCACTTCATTTCCTAGCATACACAGCTCCACTAACTTTCTCAAAATGACAATATGTAATGCAGGTAGCAACACTGAGCTACAAATTAAAGAATGGCAATTGATAAATAAACCCATAGCAACTATACTATCAACATGCAAAACAAAAAAGCTACAAACTTATGCATCCAGCTAATATTTTTTATAATTGTGTACCTAAAGCAAATAAAGTATTATGAAAGGTGTTCAATAAGATTTTTTTCTTGGCCAATTTAAGTTAAAACAAATTATAGTTTTGCTTGTGACATTCTTAAACATTCCTGCATCATCTCATATATTTCCAGTAATTCCCAGCAGATGGCAACACTTAAACTAGTTCTTCAAAATGGTATCCGCAACTGAGTGCACTAAAAGTAAAGTGCAGTTATTGACTGAAAACCAGATGAGTATAAATACTGACAAACATTTACAGAATGTTTATAGAAACCAGAAAATCTATAAAAGCACAGTAAGTTGCTGGACAAAGCATCTGTCATCAGCAGAACAAGGAGAACGAATCCTGTCTGATCTTCCGTGTGCTAGCTGGCCACACACAGCTGTGATGCTTGCAATGTTGCAATGTACTGACACTCTTCTTCCAGGCTATCAAAGACTGATAGTTAGGCAACCCAGTACTCAACTTGACACCATTGTTGGTGGTTATGACAGACTTATCATTTTCAAAGATTTGTGTCCACTGATTTCCTCAAGGCCTATGCGAAGAGCATAAATATGAAACAAGGAACATCTGCACCAAACTGCTTGTTTGTTATGAATGAGGGTGATGATTTCCTTTCAAACATTTTCATGGAGTCACCACTTTGAGTCTGAAACAAAATTGGAGTCCATGAATTGCACCACACATCATCTGGTTTGAAGAAGAATATCAAAATAGTATACTCAGCTGGTAAAATCAAGGATGAGTCTTCAGGGATACTGAATGGGTTATTCTGTTTTATGTCCTCCCTCACGATGAAATGATCAACGCTTAGATCTGTAGTGACACTCTGTGGAAACTGATAAGACAATCACAGTGTGACTATGGCTACAAAAATGCGAACACACTTCTCTTTCTCCATGTAAGTCCACGCACAAGTATGTGCAGCCAAGAGGTGATACCAAAATTTCAGTGGACTGTTCTTCCTCATCAAACCAACAACCCAGATCTCGCATAATCTGACTTTGATCTCATTGGTCCAGTGAAAGATACATTCAGTAGGAAACACTGTAGGATGATAGGGAATTTCTTGACGAGCAAGAACTTCTCTAAGACACAGGCCAGTAATATGGTATCTTACATTAAGGTACCATAATGCCAAATAACTGAAATTAGAACACATTGGAAAATAGGCTTTTATAGTCAGAGGATTGCTGAACAATATTGTTTATTTAAACAGTGAATAAAACCATCATCCTTCGAGGAAAAATGTGTAGAATTACTTATTAAATAATCATCATAATACCAGCAGAGTGAGTATTTATTTATTTTTATTTATTTATCTATTTTTATTTGTTCATTCATTCATTAGCAGACAAATTTCTCTGTATGGATGTCATCATTACACACACATATATATGCATCATTTATAATAGAGGTAAACATAATGGAAAAAACGTGGTATACATAAGAAATTCATAATACAAATATACAGTTTATCACTTTGTTACATAAGGCGGAAGATCCTGCTTTAAACAAGAGAAATTAATCATAAGACTCCTCAATAATATACCTTGGTTTTGTACTGCATGGAGTAAATTGCAGACTACAATGTATTGTGTTGCTTACAAACATACTCCATCTTCTTTGTCTTCTTCGTAATTGGGCAACCTGCTTATTTATCTGTAATAATTTTATGTTGTGTTGCATGAGCTCTTTAATGGAGCAAAAACTGTTTTTTCATAAATATTCTTCAAGATATGTTTTAAATTTATGGAGTTCATTTATGTTTTTGATCTCATTTGATAGTTTACTATATATATTGACTTCTTGATAAAAAATAGTGCTTTTGGGTCTTTGCTCTATTCATTCTATCCAGGTACAAGCAGTCACTGTATCTGGTTTGATGATCACGTATGGAACTGTTTGCTGCAGATTGCTCCTTGTTCTGTATAAAAATTTTAGTTTGTTATACATACTCATTTGGAAGTGTCAGACTATCACTTTTTTTAATAGCTTAATACAGTGGACCCTTTTGTGACTCTTGCTCACTATTCCTTGGCTCGTTTTTGGAGTTTGACACATTTTTCCACATTCTGAGCGTTTTCACTCTAGAATATTATGCCTTAACTGGTGTTGGTATGTATGTGTGCATAGTATGTTTCTTTTAAGCAAGAGCTATTACACGCCGTGGTTAATATTCATAAGGCATAGAATGCTGTGCTACTTCTTTTTCCAAGTACCCTGATGTGTTCATACCACTTTTATTGTTGATCAATATACAAACCTACAAATTTTGTGCCAGCTACACACTTGATGGTTTCGTTATGTATTTTAAGTTTTGTTATACTAGGTTTTTTTTATCTATGTAGAAGTTCATGTTATTAGTCTTTCTTGCATTGATAGCTACTTCATTATTATTATTTAACCAGTTACAAACTGCCAAAGTATCTTTTCAGCTTTTACTCCTAACCTTTCTGGTGTCCAGTCTGTAATTACCGTATTTACTCGAATCTAAGCCACACTTTTCTTCCGGTTTTTGTAATCCAAAAAACCGCCTGCGGCTTAGAATCGAGTGCAAAGTAAGTGGAAGTTCTGAAAAATGTTGGTAGGTGCTGCCACAACTAACTTCTGCCGTCGAATATATGTAGTGCTACACAGGCATGCTTTGCAGGCACAAAGATAAATACTGGCGCCAAAACCTTTGAGTCAGTAAATAAATTTAAAAAAAAAGGTGGAAGACAGGCTTTTTTCTCTGCCCCGAGTTTTGACCACTGCATTTTCATACATTATCCAACGAAGTAAATACAAATTCCGTATTGTTCATCTTCGAATGTAGCAGCATTCCAATGTACTACAAAAATCTGACTGGCAAGACTGTTTGGGATGTTTGTCAATATGGCCAACTCTTCGTTCTGAATTTTTTCCTACCTGTGAGAAGAGATGGTTGCTAATAGGAACTTTCATGAATTGAGAATCACATGCAGTATTCTCTTCACCATAAGAATAATACAAATATAAACATTTTGCCTTGTATTCTTTCATGTTTGCTGCTATCTCATTTAAATCCTGTCTGCCTAATAAACTACGAAACTAGTGTGAGGCAACAACAAACGCGGAAGAACGTACATATCATGTCATGTTTGTATTTGTATTATTCTCATGCTGCATAGTGATACAGTCAGAAATGAAGCAAGGCAATTGACTAGATTTTTAAATCTAAGATGACTCTAATTTCTGTGCAAAATGCAATGTACAAAAGAGGCGTCTGCAAAGATTTTCAAACGGTGAAAAATTTTAGCTAAACTCTCATGCAGAACATCTTCTATCATACGCAGTCTATTATTTGGTTCTTGTTGATCATTATCAAAGAAAGCAGCAGTGTAATAACAACAAATAGCAGTCTCTTGCCATTGTTTCACTAATGAGACAATTCCTCTCTTTTTTTTATTGTACGCGGCGGTAGCACGCACAAAAGAAGCCATGCCATGAGTGGCGACAGGTCATAAACACACATTATCAGAATGCGACAAACAATGCACGACACAGTACAATAATTCCTTTTCAGCTTAGAGTGACGTAAACACCTATAACAAAGAGAACAGCACTTATCAGATCAAAGAAAAATAAGCAATCGATTCAAACCAGACGAAGCACGTGAAAAAGGAAGGGTACCCGTATAAATACGGGCCTGACGCATAACAATGGCTACCTGGTAACGCTTAACTGCTAAGCTTACGACTCGAATCAAACTACTGTAGCTGTATCGTCATTCATTTGACCTAAATTGTGTCTCATATTACAATAGACCAACTTTGTTTAGATTTGGAGGTGCGGCCTAAAACTTTTCTCTCCCTTGAATTTCGAGTCTCAAATTTCAGGTGCGGCTTAGATTCGGGAAAATTTTTTTTCCTTGATTTCGAGTCTCATTTTTCAGGTGCGGCTTAGATTCAAGTGCGGCTTAGATTCGAGTAAATACGGTATTATATTGCTGTCATCAGCTAATAACACAGTTTCTCCTTGTGCGACCCACAGTAGGAAGTCGTTAAAGTAAATAAGAAATAGCATGGCCTGCCTTGAGAGACTCCATTGTTCAAATACTGGAAGATGTTTTACTATATAATTAGAGCTACTTTAAATATAGGATATCTCTACCCTCTGCACTCTGTCTGCTAGGTAAGACGATTTATTTACCACTCCCATTATTCCTAGTGCTGCAAGTTTACCTAAAAGTATTTCATGATCAGCTATGTCAAATGCTTCACTGAGGTCTAGAAAAATTCCTGTTACTTTGTTGTCATTTATCTAGGACTTCTAAAACTACTTTTGTAAACTTTGCTATGGCATCTTCTGTTCCCTTTCCAGACCTGAAATCAAATTGTTCTTTGACAGAAGTTGGTATTTATTTAAATAATTCATAAGTCTGTTTTTCATAATAGTTTCTATTATTTTTGAAAAGGGAGACATTAATGAATGGATCTGTAATTTTCTATATTTTCTGTATCATCTATTTTATGTACAGGAAGGACGTTTCCCTGCTTTAGGTAATTGTGAAAGCAATCTGATGAGAATGACTCATTTATAATGGCTGTTAGGGGCACTTTTATGCTGCTAATGCAGTCTTTTAGTAGAAACATTGGAACTTCATCTAGCTAGACCTGTGGACATTGTACTCTTAAATGTATGTGCAATCCTACTTACTTCCTCCCCACCACTGGGTAACAGCAGTGTTGTGTAAGATACATAGTTATTTTTGGAAGCTTTTCTTGCAGTTTTGTTGCTACATTACTCAAGTAGTTGTTTACAAAGTTAGCCAGGTCCTAAGGGTTACCTATTTCTTTATTTCTATTTTTATGTTCATCTGCTTTGGCTTTGTGTTGCCATTTTCTTGTTTTACTGTATTCCAGATAGTTTTGTCTTTATTGTTTGAGCACTGTGTGGTCTTATTATTTTGAATTTTTTTTTCTTCCCTCAGCAGTTTTCTGTACACCCTTTTGTATCACAGAAAGAACTGTAAGAAGGATGGCTCACTCTTATCTTTTTTAACAGAAATGAGATATTTGAGAGTTTGAGACACCTATTGTTACCCAGTTATTCCTACTAGATTACCCAACAGAATGTACTACCTTAGAAAATGCCTCCTCAGATTTTAATTTGAATATGTTCATGAATTTGTCAACTGTTTCATTTATATGTGTTCATGAATATACTTCTGACCATGTATAGCTGGTTATCTGCAGTGCAAATCTGATCCTTTTTTATTTTGAAAACATCCTTCTGTAGGTAATCAATTTTGTTTTCCTTTATAGGTATTTTGAGTTTTGAAATTTGACTGAAATGTTCTGATACCCCAAGCTACTGAGCAATATTTGTGGCTGATGTCTGTTAGAACATGGATGATAATTGAGGATGGATGATTGTGACATTTGTTATCTGTTGTGAGATACCATAACTGTACAGTATATTCACGACTCTGTTGCTGACTTCATCGACTTTCATCACATTGCTATTTAAATCTCCACAAATAACAAAATGTCTCTTGTCCAGCACTTCTATTAATATAGTGAAAAAGGTTTTGACATCACCTTTACGTGGCCTCTATAGGCACAGAATAAACAGTTTTTTTTAATGTATTTTTTTTCTTTTTAACTCTATTACTGAGAGATAAAAATGTTTTGCTTCAGTTAAGGAAATCATCACTTCTAGCTATGAATTGGAGTCCTCTTTTTACATAAATACACAAGCCTTTACCCCTCTTTAATGTTCTGCTATGGTGACAAGCTAATTGATGAAAAGGTAAAACTGTGTATTCAGTTGCAGTACCTTTACACTAGTGTTCAGTAATGCTGACAATCAAGCTGTGTATGGCTTCCAGTTCAGTTTCTAATCATTGCACTTTGTTTCTTATTGATGGAACATTCTGGTGAAATACAGTTAAATAATTAATGCTACTTACCTTTGTCACTTCTTCTCCATCCATTCTATTAAAAAAATCCTTTAGATGTCCTTCTTTTACTCACACTGCAACATGTTAGCTGTTCTACAGTTGCTGCTACTGCAGCTTTTGATTCTTGCCCTGCATGTGGGAATCATGCTCCTCCCATCACCATTCTTCTCCTTTTGTCGATTTCACTGTATCTGAGATCTTCTGTTGCTAGTGATTTTAGAGTCCTTTTTGTTTCTGCTATTGTTGTAGATGTTGATTCTGACACTGAGTCCTCTTTTGCCAATGTTATTAAAGCTGCTTCATTTGCAAATGCTGGTTTTGTGACATTTACATGTATGAGGGCAGGCTTGTCTTTGATAGTCAGCTGCTGGTTACATTCTTGAGTGGAGCCTCTTCTGTCTGAGTGTTCTGTTGTCTCCAGTGGAATTGCATCATATATTTCACTGTTTATGTAAATAGTTTCCATTAATTCATAATACAAATTTTTGATAATGTACGTAACACATCTTGCATTGTTTTTTTGAAGCTTTTATTATTATACTCATCCTACAGTATATTTTCTGCTTAATGTATGATATCAATAATAAAAATTAATTTCAGCTAAACTGTGGTTTACAGGGTCACAATAAAGAACAAAAATAATTTCCATGTATATTCTATATGCCTTTTTGTCTAGGGTGAAGAGTGGAGTTATATACTCTGGTGCTAAGATATTCAGCACATACCCATCTGACATAACGCAATTAATTCAAAAGACAATTAGAAACACACCTCATTTACCACAGAATATATTAATAATTATCTAGACTCAAGAATTGAAAAGTTCTGTTAGCTGCTTGAGAAGAAACTATGTTTACTGAAATATTGTGTGGCAAATAATACTGGTAACGCATTGTAAAAGGGAATCTTTATTTGCAGAAATGTCTTGAAAAATACCATTTTAATGAAGTAAATGTTAGGCTACCAACTGGAGATAAACAGAAGCTATTTTCGTATAACTAAAGTAATAGCAGTTATCGTACAAAGTAGTAGCACTATTTCCAGTATAGTGGGTTATGTTCAACTGGCATAAACATGAATATTATCAAGGTGTTTAGTAATATTCCATTGTTAGTGCAGTGTGAAGGATAAGTTTCCATCATTTACTTGCATTTACTTGTTTTTCTCAACAAATATCTTGACTCTTTTCACATCCTTTTATAGGATGAATGAAAGGAAGAAATCAATCATTGTGGTACAGTTCCAATGTAATTTGTAGTTAAAAATTTAGGAAAGAATTGACAATGCCAGCAGGTAATGGAAACTGCATGATGCTGATTGATCATCATTACATCTTCCCACTAAAAATCTTTTGGCAGCAGTATACAGACATGTAACTATTCCATCACTCACCCGCCTATTTATGTTGCCTTCCAAAACTAGAACAGATACTTTTCCTTGAAGTGGCTCCTCAATAACATGCATTAATTGGCCAAACACATGTCACAATTAGGTAAACCAAGTAGTAAGATGCATGCATATATACATGACAATGATTGAGAATCCATCTTCAGGAGCAATGGTATCAACCATACAACAGAATAGAACATTCAATTCAAGTTCTGCACACAGATATGTGTAAATACACATCTGAACAAAATAAAACAATATTATCAAGTGTCAGTTCTGTCAATAGCAGGGTAATTTGTATTATGTATTAGCAAAATAAGATAGTGAAATGTGTATGTATTGTTGTGCATGTCCTCACTGCTGTTTCACTCTGATCCATCATCCAGGATCTTCATGTGAGTTGCAGGTACAAAATAAAAACGGGAAATCCAAATGACAATACACAGTGGTAAGCACTTAGCAGTTATTCAAATGCCAACTCAATCTACTTTGTGTGTGATAACTTCTAAAACTGAATGACATAATATCAAACTCAGACAAGTAAATTTATACAGTGAGGAAGAGTCTACGGCACATGAATAAAGGCAGCCATTAGAAACCTTATTGGACAGTTGTGTCAGGATGAAAGTAATTTTGGAGTAGAAGTAATCACCCTCTCAATGATACAGGTGTTAGTCCTCAACAGGCATGGAAACAAGACAGAAAACTTGCTACCTTTGAAATGAATCCTTTTTTGAGCTAGATTACAGACACACACACACACACACACACACACACACACACAGCTGTGTACAGCTTGAATACACCACACCTGGAATGTAGTTCTGCAAACTGAGTGGGATGAGCGGATGTGTCGGGAGGTGGGCAGTGGGATGGTGTGTTGGGGAGTGATGGAAGATGGCATGGAGGAAGGCAGCAGGTACATACCTGCTGTTTTTCACTCTGAGCCATCATCCACTTTTCTCATCCCACCCTCCCACACCCTGTCTCTCTGTGAGCTATCATCCGCCATTACCCAACCCTCTCTCCCACCATCTTTCTTCCCTCTCCCACTCCATCTGACACAATCACTCACCCCATTCCTCTCTCTCTCTCTCTTTCTCTTTCCTCTCTCTCTCTCTCTCTCTCTCTCTCTCTCTCTCTCTCTCTCTCTCTCTCTCTCTACATTTACATCCACATCTACAGATGTACTCTGCAAGTCACTGTATGGTGTGTGGTGGAGGATGCCCTATACCACTAGTAGTCATTTTATTTCTTGTCCCACTCACAGATACAGTGAGGAAAAAACAAAAGTCTATATGCCTCATTATGAGCTCTGATTTCTCCTATCTATCTTTGTGGTCCTTATGCAAAATGTATCATTCTGCAGTCAGCTTCAAATGCCAGTTCTCTAAATTTTCTCAATAGTATTCCCTCCATGGAGTCCCACTTGAGTTCCCAAATTATCTCCGTAATTCTTGCATGTTGTTTGAACCTACTGGTAACAAATCTAGCAATGTGACTCTGAACTGCTGCAATGTCTCCCTTTAATCTGACCTGGTACAGATCCCAAACACTCGAGCAGTACTCAAGGACAGCTCACACTAACATCCTATATGTGATCCCCTTTTATTCTCTGAATAAACCAAAGTTGACCATTTGCCTTCCCTACCACAACCCTCATATGCTTATTCCATTTTGTATCACTTTGCAAAGCAGATATTTTAACAACCTGATTGAATCAGGCAGAACACTACTAATGCTGTACCCAAACATTACAGTTTGTTTTTCCTCCTCATCTGCATTAGTTTATATTCTTCTACATTTAGAGCTATCTGCCATTCATCACATCACCTAGAATTTTTTCTAAGTCATCTTGTGTCCTCCTACAGTCACTCAACTGACACACCTTCCCATACACTCCATCATTATCAGAAAACAACCACAGACTGCTGGTTACTCTGCCCACCAGATCATTTATAGATAATAATAGCATTCCTACCACACTTCACTGGGGCACTCCTGGTGGTATCCTTGTGTCTGATGAACATTCATCATTGAGGAGAACATACTGGGTTCAATTTTTTAAGAAGTTTTTCACCCATTCACATCTCTGTCAACCTATTGCATATGCTCATGCCTCCATTGACAGTCTGTTACGGGGCAGTCAAATGCTTTCCAGAAATCTAAAAATATAGACTCTGCCTGTTGCCCTTCATCCATAGTTCACAGTATATCCTGTAAGAGAAGAGCAAGCCGAGTTTCGCATGAGTGATGCTTTCTCACTCCCAAGAAAAGTTATTATATTCAGATTGAGGAAACAGATGTTAGGGATACTGGTTTGTAATTTGTAGGTCTGTTCTCGTGCCCTTCTTATTTACAGGACCAAGTAAGAGCCTAGTAAGGGCCAATGCCATACAGTATTCTCAGTAATATCAAATTGGGATTCCATCTGGACTTGGCAACTTGTTACTTTTCAACTCTTTCAATTGTTTCCCTTTGTCAAGGATGGGATGATTATTAAGGGAGGATGTAATAGAAAATGTAAACATTTATCTAAAAAATCATTACAGCCATATTTATTAATGTACAAATCTAAAATTTTGCATGTGTAAAGCAAAAGTGCTATGTTTTAACAGGAAAATATAATAACACATGCAGAATTAACATTTTGCCAGAAATTTGAATTTTTAATTTTTTATTGGCTGTTTTATAAAAAGCCATAACTCAAATTCTAATCACGCAATTAATCTGAGAATTTTATTGTAGTGTCCTGAGAAGATTATAAGACCACTGAACTACAGTTATTAATTTATGGTACAAATTATGTCATTAACAGAGTTTTTAATTTTGCACATCTAAAATTAACTTTTTTCCTACATACAATCATCTAAAAATCAGAATGTATTTGCAGGAGCTTGTATTTTTTAGTTCCAGGGAGACAACAACACATTGAGAACAGTTCCTGAAAATTTCATAGCATTAGCACATTTACTTTTTGAGAAAAGACTTCTAATAATGCAAAAAATGTAAAACAGAGAAAATGAAGTTCAAAGATTTTCTTCTCATACTTTTACATGTAATAAGCTTACCTCAGTTTTAAAATCCTCCATGATGATGCTCCTCATGCTCCAGGTTTCTCTTCTCTCCTCTCCAAATCTGCCTGGCCTGTATTTTCAGGTAAGACACTGATCTGTTAGCTTTCTTGACCCTGCTACCATCGATGGTGTAAAATGCTTTTGTTGTAAACACACCAGGATTTATATCAACTCTGTTCAGCACTTCAATTCTGCCATCATTTCCATTATTGCAAGATAAAACTGCATCATAGACACTTACTTTAAGAGTACTTCAAATCCACAGAATGTCCTTTTTGAGCATCTAATCTAAATTAAATTATTGAGGCTTTCATTTGCATTTTGTGTCTTTCTGTAACAACATTTCCTCAATAAATCAGGGTTTGCAACAAACCTCAATGTGGGCTTAATTGCATTCAGAACCGGGTCTGGTAATGAATGTTTATATGAATAAGTCTCATTTCTGTTGTTGAAGTTACACTAATTGTCCTTTGGACACAGATTGTGCATTGGTGTTTGGTCAGTGGATAGTTTGTGGAAAAAAATTGCTCACACAGCATGCCTCATTGCCTCTAAATTACATGTGTTTTTCCTGATAGCTCTCCCACAAAATAACTTAAGATAATCAGTTTCTTTCAGAGTAAGCCTGCCTTTTCCTCCTAGTGATTTTCCATCCTCAAGTTCTTCACCTTTCTTCTCTTTCAGCAAGCAACGACGCCTATCACCAAGACTCTTTTGGATGTGGCCAACACATTCCAACTTTTCTGTTGTTGTATTGTACATATTTTTATCTGTTACATCTTTTAATAGAGAGGTATTTAGTATATCTAACACCATACAGGTCCTCAGATCTGGAGAATATCCTCACAACTGCAGCAGCCTCCATGCCCCTACCTGAGACACTATAATTTTTAGAGCATGCTACTGCATGCTTTTCTTGCCAGAGTTTCTCACTGTCTTCATTGTTGGACATTGTCCTTGTTGCACACTGGTGGCAGTATTTAGACACAATTTCTACATCTAAAACTTTACCTGAGTCAATACCAATAACAGATGCAACTCCATACAGAGATGTGTGACCCTTTTCCATCCAGGTCCCATCTAAAGACACACACAGGTGGGTAACATTTGTAGGAGATTCACCGTCATGAATATCTACCACAGGATCTATTTCTTTTTCGTTTACTTCCACCAGTTACTCCACAGCTTTCTTTATAGAAACTTTGGCAGCATTGTATACAGCATCAGACATTTCTTTATTTATTTTTTCAAACCTTGCACAAGGCGGAGGCATGTTCAGAAAACCACACAATAAATGATCTCCTTTCTTGCCCTGTCCTAGGCATGTCAGAGCATATGCTAACCTAAAATTGCTTTCATAGGTACCAGTGTCAGTTTTTTTGGAGGGCGAAAATGAAAATTCATAGCCACAAAAATTACAAATTAATTTAAAATCACAAGCTATTCCCACTCTTCTTTCTTTGACAATAATCATGCAGTCCATATTTTTACATCTAACACATGAACATGAAACTTTATAGCCTGGCAGAGAAGCTCTAAATCAACAAGTCTGAATCCAGTGCAATCCATATCAACATCATTCATGTACCTGTACAATTCCCCTGTCCCAAGTTTTGATGCTGAAGCTGAGAGCTTGTGTTCTTCATTTCGAGCTGCTTCCTCATTTTTGTCAGTAAACCAATTTCCATGACACCTCTATTTCCTAAAAACAGTTTTTCCACCACCCATTATCCATAAATCTTGACTCACACATAAAGGTTTATGAATTCAACCTTCCACCTACTAATATGTGTTAGTATTGTCAAAACGTAAATAAACCAGATACAACAAAAGTTTTCAGGCAAAGATATAGATGTCAGCTAGAAATATAGATGTCAGCCAAAGATATCAAAAGAAAATAGCCTTCACACTGACAAAAATTCTGCTGAAGCAAGCAGTTTCCCAGTCACCTCCAGCTAGTATTCCATGAGCTGGTTACTTATGCAATGCTGATTATAGACTTTCTTTGCATTGCTGTAGAACTGTCACCATGGAATTGGGTGGCCAGTAAAAACATCCAGCAATTAACCTGGTTTTACCTAGACCTGTTATACATGACCAGATAACTTTACTGACACTCAATTTCAATCTTGATAAAGAAAATTTGTTTGTGAACTGCAATGAACCCTCCCCCCTGCTACATTACATCTCTCTCTCTCTCTCTCTCTCTCTCTCTCTCTCTCTCTCTCTCTCTCTCTCTTTCTCTCCCTCCCTCCCTCCCTCTCTCTCTCTCTCTCTCTCTCTCTCTCTCTCTCTCTCTCTCTCTCTCTCTGTATGTGTGTGTGTGTGTGTGTGTGTAACTAGCTGAAAAAAATGATTCATCTGAAAGATAGCAAGTTTTCAGTCTTTGAGACCTCCACTAATCAGTGAATGGTTAGGTATACTCCTAAATTATGTACAGAAACCAGAAGTCCTTGTGACTATTATTTCTTGTGTGTGGATTTTAGGCATAACCATTCAGTCATTTTCTATAGATTATATTATGAAGCAGAATCCTTATGGATGCTGAATGAGTTACTGAATATTTTAACAGGAGGAAGTAGCTGCTAGAAATTAACTTTGAGCAGTCAGTATAAACAGATTCTGGGTAATGACATATGCATTTTAAAATAAATGTCTGTAAACAGATAAAACAAACATTTCAGCTGCTGCTGCAGTAGCCTTCCTTTGGGGTTATTAATGGAGAAATTGATGCACTGTGTTGATGAGGGTTAACTTTGTCATCAAATATGGACTGGGCATAGGAAATTCATAATCACTGGGCAGTTAACATTGTTTGATGGCCTAGTCCAAGTATGACATTTGTAGATCTTGATAAATACCTTCATATACTCTTACAAAGCATCTTGTAGTCAGACGGTATGGAAACTGTTGAACTGATTGTCTTTCCATAGTGGAAGGAGAGGGGAACAATTATTTCATTGGTTTCCTTTGTTGTAAATTTTGGGGGTCTGCTGCCACCTTTTGCCTCATTCATTGTGTGCAGTGATTGAAAGTCATTAGTGAATGGTTTGTAGATTACTGTGAGTACTGTTTTCCTCATGCAGGACATGAGAAGTGCAGCAGCAGCTTCTCATCAGTAACATTCACATCTCCAACTGTCAGTGTGGCCTGTTGGGCTCAGATGGTTGGCAGCCAGGTTGGAAGAAGCACATGGTCAGCTTCTCTGTTCATATTTTTTGAGTGTTTTAATATTTGAACGACCTCTCTGATATTACACTTCACCATCTTGGCTCATGGAAAATAACCCAGTCTTATAGAATTAGATTTTAATGTATCACGTTTTTCTGGTGTTTGGCCACCCACAGTGATTTGTTTTAGTGACCAAGTCAAGTATAACACTTTTGCTCCATGAAGTATTTTGTCATTTGCTCTCAGTTAGGAGGATTTTGCTTCTCCACACTCTCAGTCTACCTTGTTAATGGCCACAGTGTGCAGAGAATGTATCTTGCCCATGGTGGAGCAAACACATACTAGATCTCATCGAAACAGTAAATGTTGGGCCTGGTAGCAACCCAGCAAAAGTATTTACTGTTCAGTTGCTGACACCCTTTACATAAAGTAATCATCCTATTAAATGCTTTTTATTCCCTGCCTGTCTTCTATTCTTGTATTCATTCCCAGAACTCTGTGTATCAATTTGACATTATATTGTTGACCTACAACATTAGCTGCAGTCTTTGAAGCTCCTATGTTCTACTGTGAGCTACATATGTGCAATCAATGAATGGATGAAAGAGTTGTTATGTTCTAGGAGGTGGTGGGTTTCAGCACTGCAGTGGTGCCATAGAATATCACTATGACAACTTTTTAATTGATGCACCCTCATTGTCAGCTACCATGGCATCACTACCCAGTCAGTGCTTGTCATCAGAAGTACTGTATGATGAGATGACAAAATCTGTAATAAGGCTGGGAACCGAATCTGGGTCTCCTGCTTACCAGGCAGGTGCATTAGCCACTAAGCCACGTTTGTATAGATGTTCACATAACTGCACAGATTACCCTGTCACACCTCCCTCCTCAATCCAAATTCTCACTGCTGCCCCAAGTGGCTAAAGCACCTGCCTTGTAAGCAGGAGATCTGGGTTTGATTCTTGGCCTTGGTAAAAATTTTCACTCACTGATTCAGTCAGTCTATATATAAAAAATCATATCTGTATGAGACCAGTAAAGTCTCTGAAATTGTATTGTTTCATTTGTATAAGCACCTGCACCTGAGTTTCAGGTTGGATTCCACATTTACGTTAGATGCTGAGGTGCTGTTACAGAACATGGAGAGCCTCGACAACTCTGTTTGTGTGTAAGGGGGGATTTAAAGTAGACTGGGTGGCAGTGAGAATTTGGATTGAAGAGGGAGGCATGCCAGGGTAATCCATGCAGTTGTATGAACTGCTGTGCCATGGTTGCTCAGTGGCTAATGCACCTAGCTAATAAGTAGGAACCTGGGTTCGAATTCCAGCCTTGGTACAGATTTTCACTTACTGCTTCAGTCTATATACATAAAATCACTCCATTGTGAGACCATCCCAAATTCCTGCATATATGCTGGCACAGGTCCGACCGGAGATAGTGAAGTGTGCACCAGTCGACATATTGGTTTGGGTTATAGTTTTGCCTTTCAGACTCTGGCTCTTATTGGTAGCAATTTAAAATAGATTTTGCTTTAGAATACAATTTCCAAGGAGCATCCTGGGCTACTGTTCTACTCCTTCAGATAATTAAATTTTTTCTTTTAATTATTAGACTGGTAGCAGATATACCTTGTTAGATCTTTTTAGAAAACTATTTATGGGTTGCTAAAACAATTTCAAAATATGAAACTTCAGTTCTTCTGTGCCGCTGAGGGCTTGCAATGACACCACCAGGTTAGTAACCTTGTAACTTACCATTGATGACTGCAGTTACATTTTATGGCTTGCCAGATTTCTGACACAGAAAGACAAGTGGCCCTATTCTCATCAGGATATCATGAGCTGATCATCTAATGTGGAAACTAGAGCTGTTCATGAATTCAACAGAACTTGATTTGTCTAGAATATTTTCTTTATTGAAAGAGTAATTTTCGATCAAGAAACATGTTACGACAGCCAGGTTAGAATTTTGGTAGTGGAAAAATGGCAAGGACCTCAATCAGTATTATGCAGAGTGGGTTTCAGACATATGTGAGTTAAATAGAAACTGTTTGTGTAGGCAGAACTATACTGACTCTCTAAGCCGGGATGGTATTGTGCGTCTTATTCCCAACCTAGTTAGCACACATTCATGAGGTAGGTCCAGCTTACATCAGGAAACGCATCAGACCTCCATCCTGCCCTCCAATGAGCTCTCGCCTGTCACCACTGAATTTGCAAATGGCAATGGTTCGGGGTCAGTGGAATGCATGCTACAGGACAACAGGTTTGTAGCTGTCCTTGGAGTAATTGATTTGTAACAGTTCATTGAGTCACTGTGGTGCCAACTGCTGCTTAGATTGTTGCTGCACAATCTGTACAGTGTGCTGGAACCAAACGCTGAAGACAATGGCCTTCCCTCTCGGTAGTGCCAAGGGCATGCCCAGAGCCCGAACTTTTTGCGACCATACATTTCCGTGACCACCACTGCCAGTAATAGTGTACAATGGCTAAATTCTTCAAAGTCATTCTGCAATATAGCAGGAAGAACACCCAGCTTCTCGTAGCCCTATTACCTGACTTCATTCAAATTCAGTGAGGTGTTGATAACGACGTCTTTGTTGGCTGAGAGGCATTCTAGACTATCATCAAGTTACCACGTCCAGTCTCAAAGGTAACCAATGTTCACGACCCTTACAGCAAACCTGGTTTGCATCCTCATAGTGGTGCTAAAAGTACCACTCTTATGTGACTGGCGCAACATTTGAATAGACATCATCCTCCAGATGTAGAAACACACCTACCAACCTTCATTTATGTCACGCTAACTTTCTTGGTGTTGTGATTTTATTCCATCAGTGTAATTTATTTCTTACTTTTAGGGAAATTATTTCCAATTATTATTTTTTTCGTAGATTTGAGGCAGATTTCTGCATGCTAAATTAGCCTATGTTAGATCTAGGAATGAGTACAAAAAAGCAACTGTGGAAGCTAAACGAGCACACAATCTCAGAAGTATTGAGAAATCCACCAATAAGTGCAAAGCAGCATGGACACTAATAAATAGTGTCGCCAAAGATAAAAGAAGTGACAAAATTAGTATCTCTTCCCAGGAATTTAATGACTTTTTTATTAAATCAGTTGAGGAAGTAGGAAGTGCTATGATTAAACCTGAAATCAGCTCATCACAGTTACTGTCAAAAAATGTTGCTAGGTCATCAACATACACAAGTACTTTCAATTTTTCTGAGGTCTCACCTGGTTTTGTGTTAAGAATAGTGAAGCAGTTAAGATCATCAGACAGTGTAGACATATATGACCTGTCTTGTAACATGCTGAAGAAAGTAATAGACTGTATAGTTT
This sequence comes from Schistocerca cancellata, assembly GCF_023864275.1. Taxonomy (NCBI): domain Eukaryota; kingdom Metazoa; phylum Arthropoda; class Insecta; order Orthoptera; family Acrididae; genus Schistocerca; species Schistocerca cancellata. Next base: position 106,689,542 of record NC_064631.1, on the reverse strand, counting down.
ACCCCCTAGTATATTGTATAAACAAGTGTATACTGGAGGGTTTTTTCCCTGATGAGCTTAAACTGTCTAGGGTAGTTCCAGCACATAAAAAAGGAGATAAAAATTCTGTGTCAAGTTACAGGCCAATATCCATAATCCCAGTTTTTTCAAAAGTTCTAGAATGCATAATTTACCAACAATTATCTGTTTACTTTGATAACATATGATTAATAAGTGGACCACAGTATGGTTTTAGGAAAAACCTGTCAACCGTTGATGCCATAGACAATGTTGTTAAACACATCCATCAAGTATTTGAAGATAGATGCTTTGCTCAAGTGACTTTTTGTAACCTAAGCGAAGCCTTTGACTGTGTAGAACACACACTACTACTCGAAAAAATGGACTTTTATGGTGTTAAAGGTAACAGCCTTAAGCTATTAAGATCATATTAACAAAACTGTAAGCAAGCCATCTGTGTTGGGAAAGAAATGTCCAGTATAGAACAAGTTAAGGTAGATGTTCCACAGGGATCCGTCCTGGGCCCTTTACTTTTCCTAATAATGATAAATGACCTGCCATCATTTATTAAATCCAGAACAGTACTCTATGCTGATGATACAACGTTTCTGAACAGCAGTAATGATCTTAATACCTTAAAACGTGTGTTACAGACACAGTTGAGCAAACTTCACTCTGGTTTAAAGCAATTGAGTTCTTGCTTAATGAAAGCAAAACCCAGCACATGGTATTTAGTTTAAAAGACAAGTTTCCATCAGATGATCCTAGTTGTGTTAAATTTTTGGGGGTATATTTGGATGATAAACTTTCTTGGAATCCACACATTAAGTATATTAGTGGTAAATTGTCTAGGGTAATCTATTTGTTAAGGCGATTAATGCACTGTGTACCTAAAAATTATGTTAGAGTATATTACTTCTCATTTTTCCATAGCATCATATCCTATGGTATTATTTAATGGGGAACTCCACTTGTGTCCATGATATACTATTGCCGCAAAAGAAAGCTATTACAATAATTACAGTCTCACCATACAAGGCTCATTGTAAACCTTTGTTTACCCAACAAAAAATCATGACAGTAATAAACCTATATATTTATTATGTTTTAATCTACACTAAAAAGAACTTACCTGAAGTAAAACGCAGGGCAAATATACATTGTTACAGCACTAAGCCAAACAGGTGTATCTATACGCCCTGCCACAGACTGTCGAAATCAGTTAACAGTTATGAGCTTATGGGCCACAAATTATTTAACAAACTTCCACAAGCTATTCAAAATTTACCAGAGCAACAATACAAACAAACACTTTATGACTGGTTAGTTGTAAACCCATTCTACAGTATAAAGGATTTCATGACCTGCCATATTAAACTGTAACGTTAACAACAATTCTGTTCTTTTATAGCATGTACTGTATTGCATTGTGTGTATGACTTTGTCTATTGCTGTAATGGCTTAAAGACAATAAAATTACTATTATTATTATTATTATTATTATTATTATTATTATTATTATCCGATGACTCTCTATCACCATGAAATGATATGATTACATTTATTTTATCAGCGTAGTTCATTGTATGGGGCGCATTCAATAAGTAATGTAACACGTTTTCTTTCTGAAAGCAGGTTGGTTTTATTTAGGATTTTAATACACCATATTGTTTCCCACTCTTTTGACTACAAAAACACTATTTTTCGACAAAATTCCGCTCAGTGTGACGGCCTTACCCCACCTTACTGGGAGGGCCTGTAAGCCCACATGGTGGAAGTCAGAGACAACGCCTTACCGCTTAAGTAACCTCCCCGTCTTCCACGTACTGCTTCCCACAAAGCGCATCCTCCATCGGGACAAACAAATTGAAGTTGGAGGGTGCGAGATCCAGGCTGTAGGGTGGATAAGGTGCACCGACTTGTGTGAGGGCTTGCGTTGTCATGGAGAAAGAAAAGTTCATTTGCAATTCAAACGTACAAGTGCACTGAAATGTGCAGTCTAATTGAAAATCTCAGATCTCAATTGTTTGTTACAGATTAATTACGAAAGACAGAAACAGACTGCGGATATCACTGGATAGAGGAAGGTTCAAAATTTTATCTTCGCACAGACACTATATCATACACTCAACTCGATAAACATCGAAACGGTGGTCCATTTCATTGCGTACACGAATCAACAAGTCCCTGTTTATTGAATCGACAGCTTCGACAGTTGGATTTGTCAGATCTTGAAGAGTAGCTGCCATGGGTGGGAGAAAGACTTCTACATGTTGTTTGTTGTGGACTTCAGTCCTGAGACTGGTTTGATGTACCTATCCATGCTACTCAATCCTGTGCAAGCTTCTTCATCTCCTAGTACCTACTGCAACCCACATCCTTCTGAATCTGCTTAGTCTATTGATTTATTGGTCTCCCTCTACAATTTTTACCTTCGATGCTGCCTCCAATGCTAAATTGGTGAGCCCTTGATGCCTCAGAACATGTCCTACCAACCGGTCCCTTCTTCTAGTCAAGTTGTCCCACAAACTCCTCTTCTCCCCAATCCTATTCAATATCTCCTCATTAGTTATGTGATCTACCCATCTAATCTTTAGCATCCTTCTGTAGCACCACATTTCAAAAGCTTCTATTCTCTTCGTGTCCAAACTATTTGTCGCCCATGTTTCACTTCTATACATGGCTACACTCCATACAAATACTTTCAGAAACGACTTCCTGACCCTTAAATCTATACTCGATGTTAACAAATTTCTCTTCTTCAGAAACGCTTTCCTTGCCATTGCCAGTCTGCATTTTATATCCTCTCTACTTCGACCATCATCAGTTATTTTGCTCCCCAAATAGTAAAACTCCTTTACTACTTTAAGTGTCTCATTTCTGTAATCTAATTCCCTCAGCATCAACCGACTTAATTCGACTACATTCCATTATCCTCGTTTTGATCTTGTTGATTTTCATCTTATAACCTCCTTTCAAGACTCTATCCATTCCGTTCAACTGCTCTTCCAAGTCCTTTGCTGTCTCTGACAGAATTACAATGTCATCGGCGAACCTCAAGTTTTTCTTTCTTCTCCTTGGATTTTAATACCTACTCCGAATTTTTCTTTTGTTTCCTTTACTGCTTGCTCAATATACAGATTGAATAGCTTCGGGGAGAGGCTACAACCCTGTCTCACTCCCTTCACAACCACTGCTTCTCTTTCATGTCCCTCGACTCTTATGACTGCCATCTGTTTCTGTACAAATTGTAAATAGCCTTTCGTTCCCTGTATGTTACCCCTGCCACCTTTAGAATTTGAAAGAGAGTATTCCACACAGAAATAATCGCAAGGTGTGAAGTCTGATGACCTGAGAGGCCAAACGCAGTGAACAAGATCTTGTTGTCCACCTCCTCCAGTCCAACATTGTGGGACAGTGTTGTTAAGATAATGCCGCATCTCAAGTCAAAGTGAGGCCGTCGTGCATAAAAATGAAATCATTAGAATCTTCGTGAAGTTGAGGAACCAATCAGCTTTACAGCATGTCCAGGTATGACATTTTTGCAACAAAACTTTGTGAACAGAAACGGCAGCAAACACATTCAGTTTCGGTGCGTCTTTTTCATGTGCGACGATGACGCCAGGATATTTTGATCCCCAAATTCTTACATTAAGGCGGTTTACTTTACACAGATGAAACTTCGATTCGTCCGAAGAGATGAATCGTTCGGAAAAAGTGTCCTGTGCCATATCCTGGAGAACTGAAATGGAAAATTGTTACCTTCTGTTATAGTTGCCGACCTCGGTGGCCGAGCGGTTCTAGGCGCTACAGTCTGGAACCGCGCGACAGCTACGATCGCAGGTTCGAATCTTGCCTCGGGCATGGATGTGTGTAATGTCCTTAGGTTAGTTAGGTTTAATTAGTTCTAAGTTCTAGGGGACTGATGACCTCAGCAGTTAAGTCCCATAGTGCTCAGAGCCATTTGAACCATTTGTTACAGTCGCCGGAACGCGATTGCTGCAGTAACTGCAACTTACAAGGCTTCTTATACAGGAGTCGTTTCAGAACACGACATACCGTCATTTGTACCAACAGCCGCTATTTTAATGTTGGTTTACTAGGCAACCAGTTTCGAAGTTCCAATCAAGTGATCTTCAGACATGTCGTATGAATGACACCAAGTAGCACATGTGCATGTACCACGGAAAGACACTAATATTTGTATCTGGTTTCGTGGATATCCGAACTTTATGAGCATTTACGCCCTTCGCACATACTCGTGCTCATGAAGTTCGGATATCTACAAAACCAGACACGAATATTGAACCCTTGTCTTATGCATACACGAATGATACTTGGTGCCATTCATGCGATAGGCCTCAAGATCGCTTGACTGGAACTTCTAAACTGGTTGCCTCACAAAAAAATATCAAAATAATGGCTTCACAAGCTGCGACATCGTCGCGAAAAAACACAGTGACCCATATATGTAATAAGTTTCCTTTAATTTACGTCTATGTCACAATCTTTTTTGTTTAACAGATTACCGGTTTCGGTCTTTAATGACCATCATCAGATCTGCAACAAAAATGGGAAAAATATAAATACACTCGCAAACTGTGTACAGCTTAAGAACAATACATAGAGCATATTGAAAAGTGGTATTGACAAAATTTACATTTGTGCGCCTTAAATATGAAGAGGCATACCTGTTTCATAAAAACAAAGTCCTAATGTACTGCAGCCATAGTGGCATCGTCAAATGTTAAATGCGGAAACAGCACCAGCATCGTCAAATACATATAAATCACATCACATGCACGAGTCATGTTGTCAGTAAAACCACTGTTTAAAACAAGCTGCCGTACAGTAGCCACAAGATGTTTGTGTTGTAAGTTGACCAGATGTCGCTAATGTCGGCATACACTAGTTTTCAATAATTAATTGAAACAGCGAAAATAAAAGGGGGATACAATACTTAAAGTCCTTAATAAGCTTATAAAGTATAAAAGGTGTTACAGTAATAAAAAGCAATAAAAAGAGGAACACGACAAAAGTAATACTGTTAAAAAACGAAGAGTTAAATTAATTATTGAAAACTAGTGTATGCCAACATTAGAGACATCTGGTCAACTTACAACACAAACATCTTGTGGCTACTGTACGACAGCTTGGTTTAAACAGTAGTTTTATTGACAACATGACTCGTGGGCATGTGATGTGATTTATATGTATTTGACGATGCTGGTGCTGATTCCGCATTTAACATTTGACGATGCCACTATGGCTGCAGTACATTAGGACTTTGTTTTTATGAAACAGGTATGCCTCTTCATATTTAAGGCGCACAAATGTACTCTGGGAATGTATGGCAGAAAGGCCGCACCCGACATTTCTTTTTCTGGTTCCTTACTTCGCCGAGTGTTTGGCTCTGTTACACTTCTAATATAATTTGTGGAGTACCCATTGCTCCTCAGGACAGTTTCCAGGTGTTGCATTTCTCGTTTGAGGTGTTGCGGCTCACATATTCGTCCTGCTCTCGTTATTTACGAAAGTGCCACTCAGTGACGCTCTGGAGCTCATCGGTTCCATTTTCCCGCTAGACATCAGAAAGCTCTTCCATGCATGCCTCACCACGAGCTATTTCACGTGGAATGGCGATTTCTACGAACAACTGGAAGGCGTCGCCATGGGTAGTCCTCTCAGTCCAGTGGTGGCCAACTTCTTCATGGAACAATTCGAAGCACAGGCACTGGACTCGGCGACTTGCAAACCTAAGGTGTGGTACAGGTACGTCGATGATACTTTTGTGGTGTGGAGCCATGGTGAAGAACAGCTCGGTGACTTCCTAAGACACTTGAACAGCCTCCATGCCAACATAACATTTACCATGGAAATAGAAAAGGACAAGAAACTGCCATTTCTAGATGTGCTGGTCACAAGGGACGGCGAAAACCTGGGACACTGCGTGTATCGAAAACCGACTCACACAGACCGATACCTGTACAAACTGTCAAACCACCACCCAAGCCAGAAAAGAGGCATGATTAGTACGCTCGTAACGACAGCAGGACGAATATGTGACCGCAACACCTCAAACGAGAAATGCAACACCTGGAAACTGTCCTGAGGAGCAATGGGTACTCCACAAATTATATTAGAAGTGTAACAGAGCCAAACACTCGGCGAAGTAAGGAACCAGAAACAGAAATGTCGGGTACGGCCTTTCTGCCATACATTCCCAGAGTGACGGACAGAGTCGGCCGTATATTGCGCAAACATGGCGTAAAGACGATTTTCAAACCGACAAGGAAGATCAAAGAGTGTCTTAGATCGGCGAAGGAGAAAAGAGACCCACTTGCAATGTCGGGAATATACCGCATACCATGCACATGCGGAAAAGTTTATGTCGGAATGACTGGACGATCCATTAACACCAGGATCAAAGAGCGTAAGCGACACTGCAGGCTGGGGCAGGTGGAGAAATCGGCCGTGGCAGAGCATGCACTGAATGAGACCGACCACGTAATAAAATTCGCCGACACGGAAGTTCTGGCTGTAGAGAACCACTATCACACGCGCTTGTTCAGAGAAGCTGTAGAAATACAAAAACACGCGAACAGTTTCAACAAGAAAGAGGAAAGCCTTAAGGTAAACGGATCCTGGCTTCCCGTACTGCAGCGAACGACCGTCGCAGGTAGCAAGAGGAGAACCGCACCGGAAATGACCGCGGAGAAGCCCTCGGACGTTGGCGCGCCAGGTACATATAGCCTGCGCCCGCGAGCTCGGCTCCATTTCACCACCGGCAATGGAGGGTGAAGCTTTGACAATGCCAGCCACTCGTGCTGGCGAAACGTCAGAAAAATCATTAGATGAACGTCGGCCGAAGAACCCGAGACAGAAGCCAAGAGGCAGTTTGTCAACAAGTGGCCACGAAAGCCTCAACAATTTTGTAAAATAATGGCTGTTGGTACAGTATTATTACATTTCATCGAACAGCCGCTTTCCCAAGCTCCTGAACCCAGGATGCAGTTACATTTATTTGAGGAAGCCGAAGTCCCTGGCCTGTAAGTGTTGTGGATTTCAGAGGGCTCCGGATGAACGCATCTTGGATACGCTAGACATTTTCATCAGATGTGCGTGGCCGACCAGTGCTCTTCCCTTCGCATATGCCACCAACTTCCTAGAATTTTGTATGCCACTCACGGATCTGCTTGTGCAAAGGCGTCTTCTTGCTGAATCGACGACGGAATGCACGTTACTCTTGAACAATGGGTTGACTTCGCGCAAATTCGAACATACAAAATGATTTCTCTAGTGGTGTAATCGACATGTTGCTACAAACGACAATGCAACTGTGTCAAAACTTCGAACCTTCCTCTATCAAGTGACATGCGCAATGTGTTTCTACCTTTTACGATTTGTCTGGAACAAAAAACTGAAATCTGTTCATTCTCTTTGAATCACTCTTTAGTGTTTAAATTATAAGATATTCGTTAACACTACAGTACGATTTACCTAACATATCGGTCACTTCAGTTAATCATGTAATCTTTATTGTTTAGATATCGTAATCGTGGGTGCAGCTGCATTGTTATTTGTTTGGAGGAACATGGTGATTACACCAAAGAGAAATCATTTTGTATGTTTGAAATTACATGAAGTCAACCCATTGTTCAAGTGTAACGTGCATTCCGTAGTCGATTCAGCAAGAAGACGCCTCTGCACAAGCAGATCCGTAAGTGGCATTTCATTTCTGGGAAGATAATCCAGCACTCTCGCTGCCAGCAGTGTACAATTTCTCTACAATATGCCGAATTACGGCGTGCAGCTCGTCACGGAAGTTGCGTGTGGAAACACCCAGATATCGGTCGCGTCACTCGAGGGAAACTGTGTTTTGTCACGCTACGAAAAGTTAAAACAGTTTTAACTTTGTGACGCACCAGTCTTCCCCAACGATCGATTGCCGCCTGGCGACTGCATTTGGAATCGCCTGCTCTGTTCGAGCAAAAGTCTCTAACAGCCATGCGCATGCGTAGTGCGAAAACAGGTGTGCGCAGCGCAGAGGACAGCTTTTAACTCTTTGCTTGCCTGTAATGTATTTGCTCATGAAACTGTAAATGATGTCGCATGTTACAAGAGTCAGCTTACCCTGTAACTGTGGAGATATAGCTGCATTGAATCAGTGGTGTGTGTGTGTGTGTGTGTGTGTGTATATGTGTGAATTCCTAAGGGACCAAACTGCTGAGGTCATCGGTCCCTAGACTCATTACTTAAACTAACTTAACCTAACTTACGCTAAGGACAACACACACACCCATGCCAGAGGGATTACTAGAATCTCTGGCAGGAGGGGCCGCACTATTCGTGACAAGGCGCCTCTAACGACGTGGCCACTGAGCGCGGCTTCAATTAGAGGTCTTCAAAGTTCTGGCAGTAGCTACAAATCTTAATATAGCTAACAGCCTCTCCTCGCAGCTTACAGATTTTCTTATCGCATTAATGTTTTCGTTAGTTGCAGTTTGAAGGTCTTTAGTAGCTCAGGAAATAATTTTTCGTCCATTCTTAAAATAATTTTTGAAATCGTTGTGTCCTAGTTCTTCCAGTTATAAATCGTGGGCGAATTTATTCCATTGACGAAGTAGCTTGTCAGGCCACAGTTTTCTCTTACCTTTTTCTGTTCTTATCAGTTCTAAAAAAGCCTACGCAAATACCAGTTTTTGTACTTTTGTTGTTCCTAGCGGCATCTCGAGCTACAGAGTAGACTTGGCCACTGTTTCTATGTTTCGATACAGTGTATCGCGATACGTGGAACTGTTTCAGTGTTTGGGAACGGTTGTGGTTCACTGTTTCGAAACAGTGGTGTTTCATTCCGCCCCTGTCTCGGACCAGATTCGATCTCGAGCCAGACACTGAAACTGTATCGTTGTTTCAAAATAAGGCTGTTTCAGTCCACCTGTGCCTGGAACGGACTAATTGTATCGAAACAGTTATGTTTCATTCCACTCTGTGTCGGACGAGATTCGGGCTCGGCACAGGTACTGAAACACAACATACCACTTCATGAAACTCTTTCAAGAGTGTCTAAATCTTTTTGACAAGCAATAGCATGAAGCTTAAGATATCCGAAAATAAAGCTTCGTTTCTAGCTGACTGTCCTGTTTCGAAATGGCGTAACATCTGCTTTATAAACACTAACCAAACAATAAAACAACGCATACTATTCACAATCAAAATAATAAATATGTGAAAAATCATTCAGTTAAATTACACTTTTTTTGTAACATACGCTTCTCTGTTCATGTACAGTAATCATATTAAGAAACGCAAGTAAGCCTACAACATTTTGAATAAAAAAAGGCGTAGAGTGACAGTTATTAGACATATACATAAATTTAATGTAGGTATAATTGCAAGCAATCTGTTTGACAAATCGCTGATAGTGTAATGGTGTACGGGAAGGGCTGGGAAGCATGGTGAATTTATAGTAACGGTTCGAAACACCTTGAAAGACAAAAAATTTTTCTGTTATATTTTGTTATTTATTCCAATTATTTGGCGTTATTTGTGAGTTTATAGTCACTGTGCCTATTATCCACAATGATTGCCTTTGTGTAGATGGAAATTAGCAGGATGGGTATATTACCCATACTAACGGAATGTGGTACTCCCAGTAGAATATCCGTTGTTTCTGCAGTTTGCTCCCACCTCCAGTTCCGTTCGTGGAGGTTCTTCTGTCTTCAGCTATGGCTGTCCTTAGCCAATTGAAAAGTACGAAAGTCACGCGACACGAAAGCAGCGCATTTGCTGCAGGAAATAGGAAACTGCCAAGACGCCTAAGTGATAGTTTCATACTTTCTGCGACATGATTAGCGCTCTCGCACCTCGTTTGTGTTTATATGGACATACTTATACAGTAGACATTCAAGATGATAAAATGTGTAGGTTTATTAGATTACAAAACACAAACTGTTTCACTGTTTCGAAACAGCGTATCGGAACATTACATTGTACTGTTTCATTTGTTTCGGAACAGTTACGTGTTTCAGTTTGCCCATCTCTACTACACAGCGGTGGGGCAATGGGGCGCTGGGTGTCCGCTGGCGGGTAGTGTGGATATACGAGTACCAAGAAGGTCGGTCGGCCGATAAGTCGGTACGTCTGTAAGGTCCTTCGTCAAGAAAAGCCGTTGTCGCCCTAAGTGCGCAAACCGCAAATCATTTTACCTCACTGACCTCGTACGTCAATCTCTTCTCCAAGACAGCGACGTCTAACTTCTCCAACAGAATAATATTTGACGAACTTGCTTCGGAACAGTAGTATCCCCTACCGTCGACTCTTAGGTATCGAATTTCAGCCGAAAGCTATTTTTTCCCGCATCTCAATGTTTGTGATGACACATCTCCTGAACTATCTGTAGAACAATTTTGCTCATACTCTGAGTGGTATATGCGGCTATTCTCTGCAAAATATGTTGTAATTAGAGATATTAGTAAAGAAGTAATAAATTAAGATGATGTGCCTGATGCTGGAGCTGTGTTATATGGACAACAAAAATGTTATAAGCGATAAACGTCTTCCCTTTCATTATTTTGATTTGCAGGGTTGTCAGCACGAAAAAGTTCCGAAAAGGTTTGAAACTATATGTTAAGTTTTTGGAAGTACCCTAGTGCTCACATTCTTTATTCTGAAATACTGTATGAATATAGTCTGGGTGATTTTTATGCTGTGGATTAGCTGCCTCAACACATATAGGCCACACAGTTCGTAAGTTTAATACATGACTTATTATGTTATGCCTTTTACATGAGATTATAGCTTTTAATGAGAAGATAATCGCAGTATTTTAACTTTTTAAAATTCGTTCAGTAATTGCATTAACTGTTGTTGTTGTTGTTGTGGTCTTCAGTCCAGAGACTGGTTTGATGCAGCTCTCCATGCTACTCTATCCTGTGCAGGCTTCTTCATCTCCAAGTACTTACTGCAACTTACATCCTTCTGAATCTGCTTAGTGTATTCATCTCTTGGTCTCCCCCTATAATTTTTACCCTCCACGCTGCCCTCCAATACTAAATTGGTGACCCCTTGATGCCTCAAACATGTCCTACCAACCGATCCCTTCTTCTGGTCAAGTTGTGCCACAAACTTCTCTTCTCCCCAATCCTATTCAATATTTCCTCATTAGTTATGTGATCTACCCATCTAATCTTCAGCATTCTTCTGTAGCATCACATTTCAAAAGCTTCTATTCTCTTCTTGTCCAAACTATTGACCGTCCATGTTTCACTTCCATACATGGCTACACTCCATACAAATACTTTCAGAAATGACTTCCTGACACTTAAATCTATACTCGATGTTAACAAATTTCTCTTCTTCAGAAACGCTTTCCTTGCCATTGCCAGTCTACATTTTATATCCTCTCTACTTTGACCATCATCAGTTATTTTGCTCCCCAAATAGCAAAACTCCTTTACTACTTTAAGTGTCTCATTTCCTAATCTAATACCCTCAGCATCACCCGATTTAATTCGACTACATTCCATTATCCTCGTTTTGCTTTCGTTGATGTTCATATTATATCCTCCTTTCAAGACGCTGTCCATTCCGTTCATCTGCTCTTCCAGGTCCTTTGCTGTCTCTGACAGAATTACAATGTCATCAGCGAACCTCAAAATTTTTATTTCTTCTCCATTGATTTTAATTCCTACTCCTAATTTTTCTTTTGTTTCCTTTACTGTTTGCTCAATATACAGATTGAATAACATCGGTAAATTGAGCAAGCTGTAAAGGAAACAAAAGAAAAATTCGGAGTAGGAATTAAAATCCATGGAGAAGAAATAAAAACTTTGAGGTTGCATTAACTACTGAAAAAGAAATTTTTTCCCCAGAAGCCGTCGGACCAGGACTTTGTGATAGTTTTAGGTGTAGTAATAATATAGCTCACACAACAACAACAAAATAGTAATAACCACCTCCATGTTAATAACAGATAAAATATTATCTCTGCAACTGTGGGAAGTTGAAACAAACAAAATCTCAGCGCGCAACGAACAGACCGACATGGCAGCAAGCTGACGGAACCGTAGTGCAAGCGCTAGTGTTTAGAGGTAGGCGTACAGGTCAGCCAACTGCAGATGGCTGCTGCGGCTACTAGTCTCGTGTGCCGTGCTTCCCATGTCTCACCCCCATACTTTCTTCGTAGCTGTCAACCCCAGCGTAATCTTGAACAGAATGTCAGACTATAGTAATGCCACATCCCAAAAGCGCGATCTAAGGGTCGTCTGTAAAAACTTAAGAATCCTAGTATTATAAAGTAGTAGTATTAAAACAAAGATAGTTTTTCAGTTGTTTTCCAGTTTATTTTGTAAGAAAGCGTGCTTCGTGCTGCGTTTCTTCCACTTTTCTTCATTTCACGAAGCTAACAGAACCACTCCCCTCAGTTTTGACCATGCGTACTCTCTTGGCCCTCGCAATATGTGAATGGAATGGAACAGAGTATCCAGCGACTGGGGAAGTATACATGTCGAATAACACTTTAGTAGCATGTGCTTTGTCTGCAGCTGTGGCGGTTTCAGCTGTCGGTGGGCGCGTTCGTGGATTAGATAGCCGCCCGCCCCTGCGAGCTGCGAAAAGTGCGGCAGTAGCGTCATGAACAAGATGTTGCCCACACTGCTGCCGCTGGCTCTGTTCTGCTGCGCGCGTGAGTAGTCATTATTTTCCCATTTGTTCGTAATGTTGTTTACGCTGACCACCGATAAGACGCTCGTGCCCTCTGTTACATCGAACTTTGCGTTTCACAAAGCAGACACATGCACTTGAGAGTAATAAATGAAATTCTTAATTAAGATCACTTTCCGATTGCATTGTTGTAATCGACTGTTCTTTACTGTTGTACGTAAAATTTAATTTTAGTTACAATTGCTTAGTTGCAATTTGTATAAAAATTGAAAATTAGACAAAAAAACAATTTTCGAAAGTCGGAAAGTAATGAACTTTCTTTATTATTTATTTATTTTTTGCAGGAGCTGGAATATAAACCCAGGACTTTCTATATGTGAAGCAGACACTGTCATCTTTTTTTTTCTTCAGAACAGATAATATTAAAATAATTTTTGAGTTTGTTTTGTATATTGTCCATCATAATCTTTCGAATCCCTCTTTGATGGATGTCGGGAAATCTGCGATGACAATGTCTCCTTGTCGTTTTAATTCCGAATTGGAACATACACGTTGTCAGTCTCTGGTTTTAACACCGCCTATATCTGAATGTTGAATGAGTTTGTTCTTTGCATAATCGCTAACTCAGTTTCAGTCCATAATAGGTTTGCCAACGTTGGCAAGTCAAAAGTCGTGACACTGCCAATTTTGGCATGTCAAAAGTGGGTACACTTCAAACAAAATGTAGCACTTAATATATTAAATGTGCAATTAGGACTAATGTTCGTCAGTTTTTATTCTCAGACCAAAACTAAACTACAAGCACCACACTTGAAACTTTAAATATTTAGAAGTTAACAGTGTTTATCTTATACAATGATAGAAATCAATGGGACTGGGTTTGGAACTTACAGACATACCTCCTGTTTCACATACCGGCACGAATACCCGCAGGGCACCTTTTCAATTGGGACACACACTACACTTCGTCATCACTTCATCAACACCTTCAGCTGACCAACTTTTGAACCGTTTACCTTCTAATCATTCATCACGAAATTAGCACACTTTTTTCACTTTTTCCTTTCGGGTTTCATTCTGATTCTCATAACTGTCATCACTAAACTCATCAACAAGGCTATTTGTATTTCCACTTAAATCTACCGAGCGTTTTAGATATGAATCACACTTCGGAGAATCCTAAAAACCTCGTAATATTAATAATGTTTTGCTCTTACAGGACAACGTTAAGTTCGAAACATTTCAATACTCCTTCACTCAATCACTTCATAAATACAGGGACCTCGTCAACACTAGGTATTATGAATAAGGAGGGTGGGGCGAGCAACGCAGTTGACTTTTAAACCAATTGTTTTGTTGCTTTATCGCGTTATTTTAACGTATTGGCTTTGGCTAAGAAGAATAAGATGATAAACTTACGAACATGAAATTAAAAATTATGCCATATGATATGAAGAAAAATAAAATTGTAAAAGTAAACCAAAAAGGTAGGGACTTGAGGATGCCCAATCAGACGCATGTAAGCATATGGGTCATTTATAGGAAAGTAGGGGCGATCCCTACAAAATGACAAGCCTATTCCGTTACCAGTTTTCTCCAAACGCGAGTTTGTGTTCAAGGCTAATCGGTTAGTAATTACCGATCGGGACTGGTAACGTAGAGGACCAGTGCTTCATTTCTGGTAACCACTAAAATTTTTTCTGTGGCTGCAAACTCTGGAACAGGGTCCACTGAGCCACGTGTTAAGCTACAAGAAAAAACAAGCAGCGAAACTGACATGCAACCTGCACAAATGTAGACGAATCAAAACACATTGCTTCAATTTGAGTACTACGCGATATAATTGTTATTAATTTTTGTTATAAGTGAAATCCAAAATCCGATTTTACAACGAGGAAGAAAAGCAAAAAATACAGAAGAAAGACGAATGCGGTAGGGAGACCAAATTACCTAAAACTTTCAGTTACAGTCGTAAGTGCCTAATTACACGTTTGTGCTGAGCATGGTGTACTCCGGAGCGAAAACATGCGAACAGGAATTCTCTCTGGTAAAAATGGTAGGCAAGCGTGAGCAATATTCATTCGGTCGCGTTCGACTTGCATTCGCGGGTTGGTTCAAATGGCTCTGAGCACTACGGGGTTTAACTGCTGTGGTCATCAGTTCCCTATAACTTAGAACTACTTAAACCTGACTAACCTAAGGACATCACACACATCCATGCCCGAGGCAGGATTCGAACCTGCGACCGTAGCGGTCGCGCGTTTCCAGACTGTAGCGCCTAGAACCGCTCGGTCACCCGGGCCGGCCATTCGCTGGTGCTCGCCCGTGTTCCGCTTGTTGACGTCCTTTTAGTGAACCGTCAAAGTAAATTCGCGTCCTCTGCATCTGCATACATACCCGCAAGCCGCCGTAGCAGAGGGTACCCTGTAGCACTACTAGTCATTTACTTTCCTGTTCCTATCACAGATAGAGCGAGGGAAAAACTATTGCCTACATGCTTCCGTATGAGCCCCAATCTCTCTAGTCTTATACTCGTGGTCCTTACGCGATATGTACGTTGGCGGCAATAGACTCGCTCAGCAGTGAGCCTCAAATGCCAGTTCTCTAAATTTTCTCAAAAGTTTTACTCGAAAAGAACTTCGCCTTCCCTCCAGGGATTCCCATTTGAGACCACGAAGCATCTCCGTAATACTTACGTGTTGTTAGAACCTACTGGTAAAAAATCTAGCAGCTCCCCTTTGAATTGCTTCCATGTCTTCCGTTAATCCGAAGCGGTGCGGACCCCAAACATACTAACAATACTCACAAGGGAACCTCCCCATCGCACGCCCCTCAGATTTAGTTATAAGTTGGCACATTCGATAGGCCTTGAAAAACTAAACACAGATCAATCGAGAAAACAGGAAGAAGTTGTGTGGAATTATGAAAAAATAAGCAAAATATACAAACTGAGTAGTCCATGTGCAAGATAGGCAACATCAAGGATAGTGTCAGCTAAGGAGCGCCCTGGTCTCGTGGTTAGCGTGAGCAGCTGCGGAATGAGAGGTCCTTGGTTCAAGTCTTCCCTCGGGTGAAAAGTTTACTTTATTTATTTTCGCAAAGTTATGATCTGTCCGTTCGTTCATTGACGTCCCTGTTCACTGTAATAAGTTTAGTGTCTGTGTTTTGCGACCGCACCGCAAAACCGTGTGATTAGTAGACGAAAGGAGGTGCCTCTCCAATGGGAACCGAAAACATTTGATCGCAAGGTCATAGGTCAACCGATTCCTCCACAGGAAAACACGTCTGATATATTCTATACGACACTGGTGACGGCATGTGCGTCACATGACAGGAATATGTTGTCGACTCAACTAACTTGTACACTTGGCGAATGGGTAAAAAGGTTCTTCTACCTTGCCCGATTTAGGTTTTCTTGTGGATGTAATAATCACTCCTAAAAAAGTGATGAAAACATAAGCGTATGTCACATAAACTGAAAATAAAATGTTAAAATTTTCACCGGAGGGAAGGCTTGAACCAAGGACCTCTCGTTCCGCAGCTGCTCATGCTAACCACGGGACCACGGCAACGATGTTGCCTATCTTGCGCATGGACTACTCAGTTTGTATATTTTGCTTATTTTTTCACAGTTCCACACAACTTCTTCCTGTTTTCTCGATTGATCTGTGTTCAGTTTCTCAAGGCCTATCCACTGTGCCAACTTATAACTAAATCTGAAGGGGGTGCGATGGGGAGGTTCCCTTGTCAGCAACGGGTCGCACTAGTGTCCTAATATAAGCGGTCTCCTTTACAGGTGAGCCACACTTTCCCAAAATTCTTCCTATAAACCAAAGTCGATCATTCGCCTTCCCTACTACAATTCTCACATGCTCATGCCATTTGATAATGCTTGCAACGTTTCGCTTGGATATATAATCGACGCGACTGTGCCAAGGAGCACACTATTAATGCTGTATTCGAACATTATGGGTTTGTTTTTTCTACTCATCTGCATTAACTTCGAGCTAGGAACATTGTAAGCATTCGTCTGCTGTATTGTTTCCGAAATACTTTCGTTGTTGATATGAGTAGCGTGAGTGACAAATTGGTCTGAAGAAAATGTAATGTTGTTGATACAGTGTCCCACATAAAAACGGTACACCTCACGGAGCTGCTAATCATCTCTAGTAGAATTGCTTATGATGTGGTAACACTGCCCCGTAAGTTGGCCACACTGTCTTTTATTGGACAGTTGAGCGCAGCTGTGTGATCATGCGTCAGTTGTTGTGAGAAGCTCGTAACGCTGAGCTGTTACAGAAATGGGCCAGTTTGCATTAGAACAGCTAATTGACATTTCGGAGTGTTACATAAAGATGGGCTCCATCAGGGAATGTAAAGAAGTGTTTCAAGCGAGGTATCCTGGTTGGAAACTCCCCACAACCAGCACCATTCAAGATCTGTGCAACAAATGGAGGGCTGTAGTATACGTTCAAAATGTGCAGAGGAATAAGCGACAGACAGTGAGGACACCTGTAACTACAGAAAGAATTCACATGGACATTGTGAGAAGTCCCCTCAAGTCGTTAAGGAGGTTATCGCAGCAGGTTGGTGCATCTCGTCAATCGTGTGGTGGTGGTAAGTTCCTATGGGACCAAACTGCTGAGGTCATCGGTCTCTAGGCTTACACACTATTTAATCTAACTGTAACTTACGCTGAGGACAACGCACCCACCCAAGCCCGAGGGCGGACTCGAACCTCCGACGGGGGTCGTAAATCGTGTCATCATGCATTAAAGGATATGAAATTACACGCCTGTCGTGTGATTGTGAAGGAAGAGTTGAAATTTGAGTTGAAATCAGGGAAAAGGAGTTCATTAGTCTAACTGGCTGTTAACATCAGTTGCTAACGGTTGCTCGGACCCCTTACTTTGCTTCGTGGAGACGAGGCCTTGCTTAATTTGTCAGGTGATGTGAACTCCCAGAATTGCAGATATTGGTCGCAGCACAACCCACATAATTTGCATGAAGACCCTCTCCACTCAGAGAAGATAGGTGTTTGGTGTGTGTTGCCTGGCATGCGCATTAGCGGCCTCGTATTTTTTAATTACTCCTTAGGCAGTGCCAGATATCTAGAGAGCTTTCACTCTTTCTAAGCATAATTAATAAATCCAGAAAAGCTGTATACATTATTCCAATAAGATGGAGCAACTGCTCACACGACCAATCAAAGTATGGCCCACATCACCACACGTTCCTTGAAGACAAGACTTGCAAGTACAGGCCTCTGGCTCTCAAGATACCCAGACTTAGTATCGTGTGATTTCTGTTTATGGGCACATTAAAAAGCATGCAGTGTATGCAGACAGTCTTCGCAGAATAAACGCTCATACACGGAACATCACTAGAGAAATTAATAACATCACGCCTGCAGAATTACAGCGTGTTACTGGTAACGTCATCACACAGTCAGTGATGCCTGGACGCCTATGGCCACCACTCCCAGTGTCTCTTATAAACAGCTAACTGCGTGATTTTTAACGTTACTACTGCCTGTTTTTTTAGTTAGCTCAGTCTTACTTGAATCTAGAGTATGAGGCGTAACGGTTGTATGTGGGACGCCCTGTATAATATTTAGAACCGTACAGAGAGTGTGACGAGACAGGCCCCCGCCACGCACAGCGACACTGGGGCCGCAAGTGATCGAAAAAGAAACAACACAGATAGAAGGTTTAAGGATTAAACCCAGAGAGGTAAATGAGTTCTTCTAACCCTCGGGTTCCTATCATCTGCCTACGAGAAGATGACTTTCTCTCCTCCGCCCATTGATGTACAGGGTTATTACAAATGATTGAAGCGATTTCACAGCTCTACAATAACTTTATTATTTGAGATATTTTCACAATGCTTTGCACACACATACAAAAACTCAAAAAGTTTTTTTAGGCATTCACAAATGTTCGATAAGTGCCCCTTTAGTGATTCGGCAGACATCAAGCCGATAATCAAGTTCCTCCCACACTCGGTGCATCAATGAGTTCGAAAGCATCGTTGATGCGAACTCGCAGTTCTCGCACGTTTCTTGGTAGAGGAGGTTTAAACACTGAATCTTTCACATAATCCCACAGAAAGAAATCGCATGGGGTTAAGTCGGGAGAGCGTGGAGACCATGACATGAATTGCTGATCATGATCTCCACCACGACCGATCCATCGGTTTTCCAATCTCCTGTTTAAGAAATGCCGAACATCATGATGGAAGTGCGGTGGGGCACCATGCTGTTGAAAGATGAAGTCGGCGCTGTCGGTCTCCAGTTGTGGCATGAGCCAATTTTCCGCGGGCTACGCGTGAAACTTGCCCGCACGGGTTCAACCGTTTCTTCGCTCACTGCAGGCCGACCCGTTGATTTCCCCTTACAGAGGCATCCAGAAGCTTTAAACTGCGCATACCATCGCCGAATGGAGTTAGCAATTGGTGGATCTTTGTTGAACTTCGTCCTGAAGTGTCGTTGCACTGTTATGACTGACTGATGTGAGTGCATTTCAAGCACGACATACGCTTTCTCGGCTCCTGTCGCCATTTTGTCTCACTGCGCTCTCGAGCGCTCTGACAGCAGAAACCTGAAGTGCGGCTTCAGCCGAACAAAACTTTATGAGTTTTTCTACGCATCTGTAGTGTGTCGTGACCATATGTCAATGAATGGAGCTACAGTGAATTTATGAAATCGCTTCAATCATTTGTAATAGCCCTGTACTAAAACGGCAACACATGCTATGATCCTTCACAGAAAAACTGATTACGCATTTGTGTGCCTTTCAGAGATGTGGTCTGAGGCATTAACAAAACTGGATTGTACCAACAAATCGCTGCAAGGAAATAGTGTTATCGCTATTTACGTATTTATTTATTGCTTAAACCTGAGTGTCTAAGGTGGATTGTACACTGAAAATTCACTATACCGGCTAATTGGAGGAATAGTAAATATTTTAGGAGTTTGGAGAGTAGACAACTTCGAATAAAGTATTCCATATAACTGATGTCCAATTTTCATTGGTTGCAGAGACGCATCTTGTAAAATGTAACCCGAACAAATACTTTCAGAAAGTGTTAACAATAGGCAAACGATTAACTTAGTTTTCATAGTTTTCACCTCCGACTTCAATGCTTGTTCGAATTCTCTTGGCATGACCACGTGTACTACTTATGAGGTCGCCTTGGCGTTATTTTATTAGAGCAGCGTTATTCATAGTTCAATGATCAATGCTTCTCTAGTGTTTACGTTTTCTTTGTAGACTTCACTGTTCAACCTTCCCCGCGAGCAAAAATCTAATGGGATATGATCTGGGGATACTGTTGGCCAACAAACAAGGCCATTTCTCCTGATCCATCTTCGGAGAATGCTAGCACTAGATGATACTGTGTGACCTGACCATTAGAATGTGCAGGGACCCCCATCATGCTGGAAGTACATACCCATTCTTGTATCAGGAGCAACCAATTATGCTGGAAGCTCGTTTTCAAGAAACAGGGCTCAGTAAGAAGATGCGATGACGCAACACATACAGTCAACCGATTGTCTATCATATCACCATACATTTACAGAAAAGCGTTTCTGAAAATATTTGTACACAGAGTCATGTGAGTTACAAGTGTTCTGATACCGTCAAGAGTGAAAGTGACTTTGTCAGTAAACAATATCACTGGGATTATTCGATGCTTTAAAAACAAAATGCCAATACTCTACCTTCAGCTCCTTCTCGAAGACGTTGACTCCTTCGTAAATCATAGTGGTAGAAACCGTGCATATGTAATGTGCGCCATATTATTGTGTGGTGGTACACCGATACATGCAGATATCCTGTGTGTGCTTGTTGAAAGACTACATTCTGTCAACTGAGTAATGCATTCTGCTTCATCGACACTCTTAATTAGTGCGTTCAGATGAAGTATGATTACTGGGCACTGCACTGGGCTCACACAGTTCAGTGAAAGCATGAGTAAACACCCTTGGATCTGGTTGTCTGTGGTTAGGAAATAGTGTGCTATACTATCTATTCTGAAGGTGGCAGGGGTAAAATACAGGGAGCGAAAGGCTATTTACAATTTGTACAGAAACCAGATGGCAGTTCTAAGAGTCGAGGGGCATGAAAGGGAAGCAGTGGTTGTAGCCTTTCCCCGATGTTATTCAATCTGTATATTGAGCAAGCAGTGAAGGAAACAAAAGAAAAATTCGGAGTAGGTATTAAAATCCATAGAGAAGAAATTAAAAACTTTGAGGTTTGCCGATGACATTGTGATTCTGTCAGAGACAGCAAAGGACTTAGAAGAGCAGTTGAACGGAATGAATAGTGTCTTGAAAGAAGGATATAAGATGAACACCAACAAAATCAAAACGAGGATACTGGAATGTAGTCGAATGAAGTCGGCTGATGCTGAGGGAATTAGATTAGGAAATGAGACACTTAAAGTAGTAAAGGAGTTTTGCTCTTTGGGGAGAAAAATAACTGATGATGGTCGAAGTAGAGATGAAATAAAATGTAGACTGGCAATGGCAAGGAAAGCGTTTCTGAAGAATAAAAATTTGTTAAAATCGAGTATAGATTTGACAGGAAGTCATTTCTGAACGTATTTGTATGGAGTGTAGCCAAAAAAAGTATGGAAGTGAAACATGGACGATAAATAGTTTAGACAAGAAGAGAATAGAAGATTTTGAAATGTGGTGCTACAGAAGAATGCTGAAGATTAGATGGGTAGATCACATAACTAATGAGGAGGTATTGAACAGGACTGAGGAGAAGAGAAGTTTGTGGCACAATTTGGCTAGAAGAAGGGATCGGTTGGTAGGACATGTTCCGAGGCATCAAGGGATGACCAGTTTAGTATTGGAGGGCAGCGTGGAGGGTAAAAATCATAGAGGGAGACTAAGAGGGGAATACACTAAGCAGATTCAGAAGGATGTAGGTTGCAGTAGGTACTGGGAGATGAAGAAGCTTGCACAGGATAGAGTACATGGAGAGCTGCATCAAACCAGTCTCAGGACTGAAGACTACAACAACAACAACAACTCTCTACAAGCAGTAGCAGCGTTTCCATCACAATACCCATATACAATTAAGATACCGGATTACTCAAAAAATGGTTCAAATGGCTGTGAGCACTATGGGACTTAACTGCTGAGGTAATCAGTCCCCTAGAACTTAGAACTACTTAAACCTAACTAACCTAAGGACATCACACACATCCATGACTGAGGCAGGATTCGAACCTGCGACTGTAGCGCCGGATTACTCAGTATTTGTAAATACACTGATGGGAAAAAAACAGTGCACCTTTTTAGAGTTTGCCAATTGACTCGAGATTTATTGTTGCAACAGTGTGTATGAAATGATTACATTTACAGATTAATAGCACTAGTGGCTCAGAGGACGGTCGCTGGTTCGAATCCTGCCTCGGGCATGGATGTTTGTGATGTCCTTAGGTTAGTTAGGTTTAAGTAGTTCTAAGTTCTAGGGGACTAATGACCTCAGCAGTTGAGTCCCATAGTGCTCAGAGCCATTTTTTTGGCTCAGAGGTAAAGGTATCAATCCATGCGATGATACTAATAGCAATGGTGTAGCCTCCACGGGTAGCAACGGCGCTGACTCTGGTATACAGTCGATTATGCAGATGGAGAATACTGTCCTTGTGCCACGCCTGCCCAACCTGCTCGTGTAGTTCTGTAAGAGTTGTTGGCTGACGACTCCGAGGAGTCATTTCTTGTTCCATTGTATCCCACATTTGTTCGATTGGAGACAAGTTGGAAGATCATACTGGGCAGGAGGATCCTGCACGTCTTGCAGAGCACCTTCAGTTTCACGGGCGGTGTGTGGGCGAGCGTAATCCAATTGGAACATCACATCATCTTTCTGTCGCAGGAACAGCAATAGAACGGATCAAACAACATTCTGTGCGTACCGAGTGCTGGTTAGCGTCCCTTCCAGAAACTCCAAATGTGAACGACAGTTGTAATACATCGCAGCACAGCTCAAAAACCTGATGCGAGGCCAGTGTGTCGTGGACGAATGCACTCTACAGCACAGCACTCACCAGGTCTACGTCATACAGGCAAACGACAAATCGCTTGCGTGCAGGTAGACTCAACTTCGTTGCTGAAGACTACAGCGCCATTCCATATTTCAAGTTATCATCTGACAGCACCATTCGAGCTGTGCACGTCGATGCTGTGGCGTGAGTGGAAGTGGAAGTGTGCGTGCCCATAGTCCCTGTACTAATAACCGGTTCGCAACAGTTCGTGTTGACGTGTCTGGGTTCACAAGCCCTCTTATCTGTTCTCTGGTAGTTGTATGATCTGCCACTGCTACCCTTACAATACGACAAGCCTGGCGGGCGTCTGTACTGCGTGGACCTCGTGTATGGGTGTGAGAATGTTCACATGACCACTATACCAGTATCATTGCTCAATTGACAGAGCAGGTCCAGCTTGTATGGCAATTCTTCGAAACGGCCATCCCACCACTCGGAAGGCCACAATTTGACCCATTTCAAACTTGGCTACAGCAAGAATGAGTATGCATCTGTGGCATAACTGCCTGCATGTTTCACACGTTTGCACCACACTGAACCTTCTGGCTGTGAGCATTCCCTATTAAAGGGTAGACGCAGATGGCGCTCTGGTGAGTACGTCTCTGCACTATCTGTTGGTGGACGATGATGAACAGATTATCAGTACATCTATTGTCTCCCAAGTGGGTTCGCTATCATTGGATCAAAATCGACGTCGTCTTTCCACGTGCACTATTTTTTTCCGGGAGTGTATGTGGACATCCTCAAAGGATACAGTAGATTTGGCCAACAAATCACAATGACAGTTGAAAAATACAATGAAACTGTGGTGTGGCGTTATTTGCCATGAGTCCCCGTCTGAGGGTGTTTGACACCACTGCAGCGACGTGCACGTTGATGAAGATTAGATGAAATCAGGGGTATAAATACGGGGGCGGGGGATGGAGAAGAATAAGGGAGCTAACAGCTGCCCCCCCCCCCCCTCTCCAACACCACCACCGCCCTCCAGAATTAAATTTTACCTGTTGAACACTTAAAATGACTGTTAAGAGTGCAAAGTTGGGCAGCAGCGAGAAGCTGCGATATTACGCTGAGCTTCGGCTCTCTGCTTGTTATTGGTAAATGTCGATATCCTTCGTGTCGATTGTCTTATGTTTACGACTGCTGCCAACTCTGGTGATCTCCCTAGAATGCGGAGTTGTTTATTCTTGTATTCAGTGAATAACCGTCAATTATTTGTGCCATCTGTTCAGTTTAGTTCTTATAGCATGACATGTTTCTAAACTGGTCATTTCATTAGGAAGTCGGAAATTTGAATTCTCCCCTCCCTCCCACCCCCCTTGGAAAAATTTCTGTAAGTGCCACGAGTACACCTAACACATAATTTGGACGTACTTCTAATCGTCTAACAACACCTGGAGTCTGTGTTATAGGGTGGTTGACAAGTTAACCTTATGAGACAATAAATGTAAGTTTTGTACCATCCGTTCAATATTAAAGGATGGGGCTTATCACTTAAGGGGGATGTAACGGAAAATGTAAAAAATTATTTAATAAATCATTGCGGCAATATTTATTAATGTACAAATCTAAAATTTTGAATGTATAAAGCAAAAGAGCTGTGGTTTAACGGAAAAATATAGTAAAATATGCAGGATTAATACTTTGCCAGATATTTGAATTTTTAATTTTTTTATTGTCTTTTTTATAAAAAGCCATAACTCAAATTCTAATCATGCGATTAATCTCAAAATTTTATTTTAGTGTCCTGAGAAGGTTATAAGACCACTGAACTACAGTTATTAATTTATGGTACAAACTGTATCATTAACAGAGTTTTTAATTTTGCACGTCCAAAATTAACTTTTTTTTTCTACATACAGTCACCTAAAAATCGTAATGTAATTGCAGGATCTCGTATCTTTTAGTTCCAGGGAGACAGCAACACGTTGCGAACAGGTTCTGAAAATGTCATAACATTAGCAAATATACTTTTTGAGAAAAGGCTTCTAATACCGTACAAACAGGAAACCATAGGTAATGAGCTTCAAAGATTGTCTTCTCATACTTCTAAATATAATAAGCTTACCTCAGTTTTAAAATCCTCCATACTGATACTCCTCATCCTCCAGGTTTCTCTTCTCTCTTCTCCAAATCTGCCTGGCCTGAATTTTCAGGTAAGACACTGATCTGTTAGTTTTATTGACCTTGCTCTCGTCGCTGGTGTAAAATGCTTTTTTTGTAACCATACCAGGATCTGTACCAACTCTGTTCAGAACTTCAATTCTGCCATTATTTCCATTATTGTGACATAAAACTGCATCATAGACACCTATTTTGACTACTTCAAGTCCACAGAATGTTCTTTTTGAGCATCTAATCCAAATTGAATTATTGAGGCTTTCATTTGCATTTTGTGTCTTTCTGTGAAGACACTTCCTCAATAAATTAGGGTTTGCAAGAAACCTGAATGTGAGCTTAACTACATTCACAACAGGTTCTGGTAATGTGTGCTTATGTGAATATGTCTCATTTCTATTGTCTTTCAGACACAGATTGTGCATTGATACTTGGTCAGTGGATCGTTTGTGGAAAAAAACTTCCCACATAGCACTCCTTATTGCCTCTAAATTATGTGCTTTTCCTGATAGTCTCCCACAAAATAACTGAAGAGAATCAGTTTCTTTCAGAGTAAGCCTGCCTTTTCCGCCTAGTGATTTTCCATCCTCAAGGACTTCACCTTTATTCTCTTTCAACAAGCAATGACGCTACCACCAAGCCTCTTTTGGATGTGGCCAGCACGTTCCAACTTTTCTATTGTTGTATTATACAAACTTTTGTCTGTTACAGCTTTTAATGGAGAGCTATTTAGAATATCTAACACCATACTGCTCCTCAGATCTGAAGAACATCCTCATACCTGCAGCAACCTCCATGCACCCATTTGAGCCACTATAATTTTTAGAGCATGCTACTGCATGCTTTTCTTGCCACAGTCTCTCACTGTCTTCATTGTTGGACATTTTCCTTGTTGCACACTGGCGTATATGTTTGCACATAATTTCTACTTCTGTAACTTTACCCAAGTCAACACTAATAACAGATGTAACTCCATACAGAGATGTGTGATCCCTTTTCATCCAGGTCCCATCTGCAGACAGACACAGGTCAGTAACATTTGTAGGAGATTCAGTGTCATGAACATCTACCCCAGGATCTATTTCTTTTTGGTTCACTAAAACCAGTTCTCCCACTGCTTTCTTCATAGAAAGTTTGGCAGTATTGCATAAAACATCAGAAATTTCTTTATTTATTTTTTCAAACCTTCCGCAAGTTGGAGGCATGTTCAGAAAACCATCCAATAAATTACCTCCTTTCCTGCCTTGTCCAAGGCATCTCAGAGCATATGCTAACTTAAAATTGGTTTCCTAGGTACCAGTGTCAGTTTTTCTGGAGGAGGAAAGTGAAAATTCATAGCAACACGAGTTACAAATTAATTTAAAATCATAAGCTATTCCTACTCTTCTTTCTTGAACAACTATCATGCAGTCCATATTTTTACAGCTAACTCATGAACATGAGCAGAGAATCGCTAAATCAATAAGTCTGAATCCAGGGCAGTGCATATCAACATCATTCATGTACCTGTACAATTCTCCTGTCCCAAGTTTTGATGCTGAAGCTGAGAGCTTATGTTCTTCATTTCGAGCTGCTTCCTCTTTTTTGTCAGTAAACCAATTTCCATGAGACCTCCATTTCCTAAACACAGTTTTTCCACCACCCATTGCGCATAAATCTTGACTTCCACATAAAGGTTTGTGAATTTAACCTTCCACCTATTATTATGTGTTAGTATTGTCAAAACATAAATAAACAGCATGCAAAAAAGTTCTCTGGCAAAGATACAGATTTCAGCCAGAAATATAGATGTCAGCCAAAGATATCGAAAGAAAATAGCCTTCACACTGACAA
The DNA here is from genome assembly GCF_023864275.1 of Schistocerca cancellata. Classification (NCBI taxonomy): domain Eukaryota; kingdom Metazoa; phylum Arthropoda; class Insecta; order Orthoptera; family Acrididae; genus Schistocerca; species Schistocerca cancellata. The sequence goes on along the minus strand of NC_064631.1, from coordinate 106,662,866 downwards.
AAATTCTGCTGAAGCGAGCAGTTTGCCAAATGTCGAAAAAGGGGGAAGTGGCTGGCTGCCAGTGCAAAGATAATCAGTTTAACAATTTAAAGGCATTTCTAAAGCTGCTATCACGATAAAATTCACGCACAGCATAGATTAAACTGTGTAGATCAAGAAAATAATATTTTTGAAAAATCGATTTTTGGGACCAAACTCCATTACATCCGCCCAGAAATAGTCTGTTTCTAGTAATCTTGTAAATGCTTTAAAATTAGGATAATGCTTCAGAAACAGGCCCATTGGGGAAAAAACACTTTCAGAGAGGAAATATGATTTTATATGTACTTCAATTAGAGAGTAATATTTTCAAATGAACGAGAAACGTTTCATTACTCACTTAATTACAAGTGTGTAAATACCATTTCCACAGGTCCTGCTGTAGGGCGACAAAGAACCCATCTTATAATTTGGCACACCTAAATATATTATTTTGATTCCGACTCATATTTCATTTAGGTAACAGTTTCAAAGGTCTGCTGATCCTTGCCCTGCTATGCTACACTCCCAAATCATGCCTTATCACGCTCTTTAGAGAGTATTTTGAAATAACGTTCGTCTGAAAAACAGCAAAAAACACCTTTGTGAAAGAAACTGTTAAATAATCTAATTCAATATGGCGGGTCCGTTTGGGGGAGGGAATCTCCTGCAGCTCACTTCACGATCTGACCACTTGCTGTGACCAAGCGGTGTGGTGCAGTGGTTAACACACTGGACTCGCTTTCGAGAGGACGACGATTCAAACCCACGTCCGGTCATTCTGATTAGGTTTCCCGTGATTACCAAGGGTGTACCCAGGATCTGTACTAGGGGGGGTCTGGTCATACTAGTCTCAGGAAACAAGGACTCGCGACAACATACAGCACTCCTTACTAAATAAAACAGTAAACCAGCGAAAAACTGATTTTAATAGACATTTTAAATACAAGAATGCACTTGTACAATCCGAGAAAACATGCAGCATTTCTTATTAAATAAAACAGTAAACTAGTAAAAAACTGCGAATATCTTCTAGGGGGCAGCTGCCCTCCCCCCCTTTCCTCGCTGGGTACGCCCATGGTGATTACCTTAAATCGCTTCAGGAAAATGCCAGCATGGATCCTCTGAAAGGGCACGGCCGACTTCCTTCCCATACTTCCCTAATCAGATGGGACCGATGACCTCACTGTTTAGTCCCTTCTCCCAAATCAACTAACCAAATTGCTGTGATGGAAATGACGCAAGAAAGTAACAAAGTTTCGTGAAAGCTCGTTACAGCTACGTTCATGTTCACATCTGGTGCGTTGTAGCTATGAATATGAAATGAAATTAAATTAATGCCACAGGTCAAGGTCAAGTAGTTCACTGTATAAAGGCTAGTGCAGCGTCATTTGATGTCAGGCCGTGTAAATTGCCAAGTATAGTGGCAAGCTTCACGTAAACTCACGAACTCTGTTGAAGAGTTCTGAGCAGTACTAGGAGGAATGGCCTCAAGAGATGCTAGATAAGTTATATTGCACGGTAAAGTTACGCGGATGGGGTGGTCCTTAACGTACAAAGTAAGAAACTGCAAAGTTACTTGACGGAAACGTTTAGGTATGATGCGGTTTAATTGTTTAGATCGCCGCAACATAAGTGTGAAAGTAAAGGATATATTATGTTAGATGTTCCACTACTTTTACTTAAATAGGGATGACTTTCGAGTTCAAATAAGAAAAACAGCGAGTTATGTGTGAGCAGTCGTACGGCAATCACGCTTTTTCATTTAAACCCAACAATCTTCAAATTAGATGTGTAACTCATACAAGCATAGCTCGCCACACTCCAATCACGCTCTTCAGTTTACCCGACGGAGTTAAGTAATCAACTAAAACAATAATGTACAGACTGTCATACTAATTACCTTCAAAGTTAGTAGTTCTATTCTTGTCATGACCTTCAAAGTCAATAGTTCTATTGTTGTAATGAATAAAAACTTGCGGTGACGTGCTGTTTTCGAATCTTCTGGGGTAGTACCAAAGTCGGTCTGTGGAACATTTAAACATTTCATTTTATAGAATTTCTCACTTTTCAGATTACATACCCCTTCTAGAAGATCGCCTTACTTAGACTACTTTCATTCTTTTACTTCAACACACAGATTTATCGTTATTTTAGGCGAGCAGTGTCATAACATAGAACATTTGACGTGTTTATTGCCTCTTTCTTTTTTAGGAACTATCATGGAGCCAACAGCTCAGAAAAGACCTTTGCCAGTATCAGTTAAATCATATTTTCAAAGAAAAGTAGCAAAACTGGAATGACCTAATGAACACCTCAAAGAAAGTGATGAAGATAGTAATACTTCTTGATAGTAATACTTCTTGTTCTCAGTCTGAAGTAGTTAGTTCAGAAGACAGGTACAATTAAGTAAACGTTTCTCCATTTCCAACTACATCTGTCAAAAATTACATTTCTTCGTTTATTGACAGAAGTAATTTAAGTAGTGCTGAGCGATTTGAAATATTAATCAATATACTGAGAAAGCATTTGACGTGGACTGTTTCACAACATGCAGTTTACAGGCGCTACATACTCACGATTTACGGAGCAATTTACATCACCATCAGTACGCAGTATAAATGGGCAAACTCGTTCATTTTTTTGGAACAAGTTCACTGGTGATCGTTCCTTTTTGGGAAACGTTCAGCTATACTCATTTACCGTTCCTTTTTATCTAATTGCGTGCTATACGTATTTCAGATAAATTTCACGGAAAAATATCAAATACACCCAAGAATTACTTCTGCAAAATAGAAGCATTGATTAATTCATGTAAACAGGTTGTTCACTTGGATTTCCTTAGCTTAATGTATTCTCAGAACGCGTCACGCTAGTCAGGTGATGTGACAGACCAATAGCCCCAAGCCAGGCAGAGAGAGCGCAGAAAAAGCTGAACGGAAGTACGAATCAGGGAACCTGTTCGCGACACAGTGACGTAACGCGTTTCCTGACCCAGTGCGGACAAATCCAAGCGTAATTCACTTTCGACGGAAATTGGTAGTTGTAGCAAGTATAAGTCTTCATTTTCTGTTCGTCTACAGAAAACTGTAAACGTTCGTGTGGACATTACTAGATTGAAATAACTGTAAGTAAACTATAATCTGTCGAAACAACATCCTTAGTTTTCTTTTACAGTTTGTGGTTATGTAAATTAACTACACATCAAAGTGTCGTATTCTGTGGCAAGTGAACACTTATACGGAAAATTAACGACTTCCGACACAGGAGCCAAAAACTGCTTACTAAAATTATATGATTTCTATTAGCAACAGTGACAACTTACGTAAATATTCTGGGAGATCGTCGAAACTTAACAAGGGGGGAAAAAAACGAGACATCCTTTTTTCAAAATCTTGACAAAATCCCACGAGTTTGAAGATCTTTAAAATTGAAAAAAGTAAGTAGTTTTTGATCAGTCAGCTATTGTAAAGAATGCCACCCGCAAGGTACACGCATGGAATCAGTCATCAGTTACTTGAGAAAGAGAACTCCTCAACGAGCACAGGCAATCACTAACGGATGAGAGTGAAACGAATGTGGAAATCAACAAATCAGTAAATTACATATTAATGTACTTAAAAGATTAATTTTGCACACAATTGTATTAGAAAATCAAACAATTTGCCTTAACAACGGAAAATGGCAGGAAAAGTTGTTCATGAAACGCGCAATGAATGGCTTTTCTGTTAAGTCATTAGTTTCTGTCGCAACGCCATAAAATACGACCCCTTTTAGAGGTGCATGTGTTTTGTCTAAAAACTGTTTGGAAAAAGATCTCTTGTATTTACCTTCCAGGCATAAGATATATGAGACGATTGTATTGACAGCTTTTGATTTAACTGAGCATTGTCTTCTTGAGGAACCATCTCATGGAACATTTTTCCGTGGCCCAAAGGGATGCATTACGCAAGGTGGTTGTCGAAAACCATTTATGTATCGAAAAAACTTATGTTACTTGATGAAGTTAACTTATGACCGCAAGAACAGACTGCAGTTCGTTCTGTTTGTATTTTCCTTGACGTTCTGTACGTCCAAACATGACCCTGTGTTGCTTTAGAAGGCAAAGCTCCGCACTTGGATTTCAGAAATCTTTCAAAACTTCATATGTATATATATACTGTCTTTGCGATAGTGATGCCCCATGAGTGGTTTCACAAAAACTGAAATATCACTTATGGTTTCTGTCCCTTGTTCTGTCGCCTTAATCTACTGAATCAAAAATTAAAACAATTACTACACTGACTCACGAGTCAGACCCAACACACATAAGAATTCAAGAAGATACAAAGATATTCAATTCAAATAGGAATCGATCAAACCCCCAAAAAAATGTGGCTAATGGGACTAAACTGCTCGTTTCTAATAAAATAAGAGTATGTTTAAACACTTATGCTCTTATTCTATGACGAACGAGCAGTTCAGTCCCATTAGCCGCAATTTGTGGGCTTAGATCGATTTCTGCTTGAGTCCCTTTGTATATTCCTTAATCCCTATACCTGATGGTTCAGCTTCACCATTTAATGTAACAGAACCCCCTGTGTCTGTTGGTTCGGTTTCAGGATTCAGTGTAGATTCTGCTACACTGAATCGTGAAGCAGAACCAGCGACACAGAAATTCAAGAAGATACAAAGGGATTCAAACAGGACTCGATCAGATCCCAAAAACTGTGGCTAACGGGATTGAGCTGCTCGCTTGTAATAAAATAAGAGTATATTAAAAAATTTATTTTGTTTGTGAGTTCGGAATGGACAGCACGCTAATCCTTGAAAAGATGATGATGATGATTTAAAGAATTTGATTTGAGTGACAAGTTCCTTAAGACAGGTTCTTCATAGTGGCATGCAAATGAAGACGTCAACGCTCTGCACCTACTGACTAAACTAAACGTTGTAAATTATCTGATTGAGACAGGCATCAAGTTCGTGCAGCACTGTTTATAAAAGGCTAAGAACGGAAATTGCATATAATTCAGGTTTTCCCTGAATATATTCATAAGGTTCCAGGGCAAAAAAAAAGATACCACATAGAAGAATACGTTTGTTTAAAAGAAAATGTGATTTTCTTGTCATATTTGTATCACATGCTTAGCGATTTCCCTAAATCGTTTCAGGCAAATGCCGGGATGGTTCCTTTGAAAGGGCACGGCCGATTTCCTTGCCTAACCCGAGCTTCTGCTCCGTCTCTAATGACCTCGTTGTCGACGGGACGTTAAACACTAACCACCACCACCATGCTTAGCACGAAAAAGTAGCCTTATAGCTTGTATTATGAGAGTTAACGCAGCTATACAGTATTAATAATTAAATTGAAAGTATGGTTTTCGCTAAAAGGGTACTTCTGAACAATATTTTTTAGGTAAAAACTAAGTACAATCTTATACCATTCTACGGTTTTTCAAATGGAGAGGCACCCTGTTTCCTTTCCTTATGGAGCCGAAATCAGGAACAATTCATTTTATTGTGCAAAGAAACAAGGAAATAATTAAACTGGAAAAGTAAGAACCGACTGTAGTATCATGTTTTATTCTTGGGAGAAATGCGAAAATCGAAAGTTTGTGTGAGGTTTGAACACTACGATACAAAAAAAATTATTAAAATTTATCTTAGTCGTTAAATCAAGCAGATAGATCCAGAAAATCTACAAATAAAAAACAAAGCTACGTTTGCGATAATTGTATGTTGTAGAGCTGATTAAAACGACGGAGGCAGAAGTAAAATGCTTTGTTTGCTGCCTAAAAAACAGTATATACCACATTCAACTTAATTTTTGTATAAATTACAAAACTATAAAAAAGTTGAAATGGAAAGGAGAACGAGTGACTTCCGGAAAAATAACGAGACGGTTGAGGCAACGAGACCGGCCGCGACCTTCACTGGAACGAAGACCGACCGTTCCTGAGACGAAGACGGGTAGCTACCGTTCCTGGAACACGATCGATTATGCGGGAAAGAGCACAGGTCGCGACCATTCCAGAAACGAGGACAATTCCCGGAATAAGACGCACTGTGATCAAAGTGAATGGTGATCGACCGTTCTTAGAAGTCGTTCCTCGGTCCTTCTGTTCGCTTTGGTGAACCATACCTTTCGACCTCTTCCGTTCACAAACAGCCGCCTCTAATAGGCATCACAACTGTTCTACTACAGCGCTTTCATTCCCATTCGCTTGTGTCAGTATTTACAATAGACGCAACTCGTCTTCCAATTATAAACGTAGAAACAGTTTATGACAGTTCAACTGCTGATATTTTGGGACAATGATCTGAATACCCATCTTGTACTCGAACAGAATTGAACCCCCCTGAAGAAAAAAAATTATCTACGGCCCTGGATAAAATGATTAGAACTGCACAAAGATCCAGTCCACGAGCGAAGAAAAATCTCCATTATGTAAAGCACAACTTCACGGCTTGATATACAAAGCAAAAATTACTGTATAAACCTGTAGCAACTGGAGTAGCAACCCGTGAAACACATAATGCTGTATCACTATAATCTAAACAAAATGGGTACATGTTACATCGAATGGTTTATTCGAGTTAATCTGTATTACCATATCTACTACTACTCCTGAAACACGACGTACAATAGGGAAGAATAGTACACAATGAAACAAAAATTATATTTTTGATGATGTTGTAGAACTAATTCTTTGTATTTACTTAAAAGAACTATTCGTTGCCAACATTTTGGAATTTGGCAAATAATAAACAAACTAACATACGAGGGGGGACCCAAAAGTAACCGGAATCGTAATGCTGCACATCGTGTACTTGTAGTAGCAGGTTGCGCCGCCAGAGGGTTGTAGTAGGAGCTCTGCTGAGTCATTCTGCCACGCGGCGTCACCCAGCAGTGAGAAGTGTGGTTTCTTTGGCAGTTCTTTGAGTGTGCGTATAGTGCAGACGTGACACGAGGAAATGGCTAGTTCTTACGAACAACGTGTGGCAGTGGATTTTGTTTCTTGCTCGGCAAGAACGCAGCAGAAACTGTTGCGATGATTCAGACAGCCTACAAAGACCATGCTCTTAGTAAAACGCAAGTGTACGAATGGTTTTCTCGGTTTAAAAAGGGAGAAATGGTGGTTGAAGATTAGTCCCATTCCAGTCGACCTTGAACTGCTCGAAGCAAAGACAAAACCGACAAAATCCGTGATCTCATCAGTGAAGATCGACACAGGACAATCGACCGAGAACTTGTCCGGGTTGTCCTGGAGCTTAATTCAGCGCACCTTGACCATCGATGTGGGGATGCGAAGAGTGGCAGCAAAATTCGTGCCGAAGCTTCTTACCAGAAATCAAAGGGATCGTCGCATTCAAGCCTGTCTCAAAATGAAGGGCACGTTCAAAGATAATCCACAGTTTTTCAACAAAATCATTACAGGTGATGAGTCATGGTGCTTTGGGTACGATCCAGAAAGTAAACAGTAGTCATCACACTGGAAGTCACCTGGATCACCTCGACCAAAAAAAGCTCGACAAGTGAAATCGAATGTGAAAACGATGTTTGATCTGTTTTTTCGACATCAAAGGGATCGTCCACTCTGAATTTGTCCCTGAAAACCAGACAGTAAACCAACAATTTGAAGGTTATGAAACGGTTTCGCAGAAGTTTGTCGCAAAAACTTCCGGCTTGTGGGATTCTGGCATGTGCTTCCTGCATCACGACAATGCTCCCAGCGTTCGCCAGTTTTTGGCCTCATCGAAGACGACTACCTTGACCCACGCGCCCTATTCGCCGGATTTAGCAGCCTCAGACTTCTTCCTATTCCCAAGGATGAAAAGAGACTTGAGAGGGAAGCATTTTGGGGATGTGGAAGATGTAAAACGCAATGTCATGAAAGTGCTAGCAGGTATCAAACAGGAAGAATTTAAAAGGTGCTTCGAACACTGGAATGAACGTTTGGACAAGTGTATTAATGCTAATGGAGAGTACTTCGAAGGAGATTAAGGTTGTATTTGAAAACAATAAAGTATATGCTTTCTAGAAAGAAATTACGGTTATTTTGGGGTCCCCCTCGTACAGTTTTAAAAACACACTGCGAATTTTTCACTGCATACTGTGTGTAGTACACAGTGAAACAGTTAAAATGTTTTACATATTAATACTTGAATAGCTTAGATAGCACATACAAACTTTATTATATGATAGGTTTTGTCCAGTGAAATCAGTTCTACCAAAATTGATTGAACATACAATACAATCTAATAGTCTCCTAGTAGCCACAGGCAACGATAGAGGTATCTATTTTTCCCCCTGGAGTATGAGACACCTTGTACTCACGATTTCCTGGCTTTAAAGCTTTACCCACAAAAACACATTAATTGGAAGTTTTACGAAGATTCAGTAGCCAACAACAACATCCCGGTTCAAACTGAAAAGATGTAGTGATGTACTCCCATCTTATTCACTGGATAGCACCTCATCTTTGTCCCTTTGTTCGTCACTTTCGCTGGAAGGCCTTTTACTTTCACGTTGCTTCATTTTCTGTTTATTGACTCTCTTCACACTTATTATTTCTAACTTTTTTCTTAATTTTTTTCATAAACAGCCACTTTCTCAGCTGTTGAAATCAATACGATGCTTCTCACTTTTGAGTGTCAGTTGCTTTTCTAGGAGGGGCTTTTCGATGAGCATGAAACTTCTTCGGTGAGATATATGAGTTGCTGGTGCTACGGGTTATCAATGTATTAACTACAGCTGGCTGCCTCAATACTCTGCATATTATCTTCCAAACTGTCTGGAAGCGGTCACACATCTATCTGAATCCAATGATTCTACTCAATTAATCATCCCATCAGAATGTAGATATAGGTTGAAAACCACAGACATACGGAAATCCGACACTTCCAAGATGTTGTCATTAAGTGGATAAATTCCATATTTTTTAACCCAGATTTGTTGGTATCACTGCCTTAAGAGATCTTTGACCAGCACATTCTGCAACTTGATAAATTGCCATAGGTCTGAATTTCTCAGCATCCATGAGTCTACACCATTTCACTGTGTATTGTATGCAAGTGTTTCACTGTGTACTAAAGACGCAATAAACTAAAAAATTAGCTAAGATTCATAACTTACATATCTACCGCATATAAAGCTGGTCATTATACAGTTACGAAAAAGTGTATACTTTCTGACAAAATATCAAAATCATCTTTGCTACATGTATTACGGACAATATTAAACTTATAAATAGGTGTTAATCGTAAATTCTGGCTATCAAAAAAATACAACAACAGATAAAGAAGAATACAGCTCACCAAATTTTCCATCTTTACAGTGAGAGATGTGTTTGATAAAGGTCGGGACCACCAGCTGTTGATTTTGTTGTACAAATTGTACAGTAAAATTAATCATAAACACAATATTTTAGAAATGTATATATTTGGGTGGTGTCTATTCTGTCAGATGTAGGAGTTCGATCCTTTATGGAATCGGGTTTTTGCTGGTATTAGGGGAAATATCTGAACAGCCTACGTGCTCTGATCAAGGCGATGCTCAAAACCGAGAAATCGAACTAGCCTCATTGTGTCAACTTGTAGCTGCTCATCCAGCAATCGTACTAGAAGAAATCTGTCTAAGTTCCTAGTCAGTGGACATTCGTACCTGTATTGTTTGGGCTTAGCTGTCTTAAACAAAACCAAGAAATTTCGCCCTAACAATTACGTTTCTTACGATTAGGTATCTTATTACTACTGCAAGGAATCAAAGACGTAGCTTCACAACGATGATGAAAAAGGATTTCAGCGCCACGTTTAGAGAAGAACGTAACCTCGGTGTTTGACAGATAACCAGTGATATAAGATAACTTACTTGAAGTAGCTTCCTTCGGCAGCTACGTGTTCCCACTTTTCGGTTAGCAAATGGATTCCGCGATAAAAAAAAATGATACTTTCGAGGTTATCCTCTCACGGACCAAGTTTCCGAGATCGCTGAAAGATGTGACGCTTTGCTCAGAGAGTCCGTGCTGCATGGGCCGAAACAAATGGTATTCGGAAGAGGTGACGTCTTGTGAATATGTCGGGTGGAGATAAGACCTAACATTTAAGTCCCTTCAGGGTTTCCTTTAGTCGGTTTGCACCTTGTGGTCTGGCATTGTCGTGCAGCAGAATGACACAAGTTTCAGAGCACATTGCGGACGTCTGTCTTTAAATGCGCTATTCAGAGTGAGTAATTCTGCTTCGTAGCTTATACCATTCATCATCTGACCCGACTGCAACAGCTCATGATACACCACAGCGACCAGAACTCAATTTATCACTCATATCAGAATCGTTGTCTTTGAATCGTCGAAAGCAATGTCTGTACGTTTTTACCCACATGTTCTGCACACGCTGCCACTAGCTAACGATGACTCTTCGCGGCAGATTTGTTGAGATGGAAGCAGAAGAGTTACATTTCCCGTAAATACTGTTTGATTGGTGCAAAACCAGACGCGTTCAATGCACTAAATATGTTATGTTCCTTTCACTCCTCTCGAAAATCACACACAGATTTGAAAGCCAAATGTTTCTATCGATAAACAGGTCTCGTGGCGCAGTCCGCTATACTGCTCTAGTTCAACTACTTTCTCTCTTCGTGAACAGCGAGATTTAATTCAAAGTCCCAATAACAAAACAATGTGTTTCCGAAGTTAACCTAATGATCATGCCCCCATAAATATATAACAAGTATTTCAACGAATAAGATATTAAGTTTGACGAAATCAATATTGTAAAAGGTAAGTTGAAAATTTTTTGACTTTGCATTTATTCTTATGCACAGCAACATAAAACACACAGAAAATCATTCTTAACTCGACGAACTTTCCTGTGCCATTCTGTCATAATAGCTTGGTTGGGGCTATGCCACAAATGCGCTGATGACCTCAAACATAAAAGAGTATAGAATGCAAATTCCAGTCGCACAGCAACGCGCCAATTGTGTTTGCTGTGGGCTGACTCCATAAATACTAGCTCGCTGGAAATGTTTCAGAACAATTTAAAAGACTAACTGCACGGGATACAATATTTAAATACTGAAAAGGAAAGAATTGGCTTTACAAATATGAATTTTACGACACACATAGCAAGAGCCCAAATGAAATTGCTCAAAAAGATGCGGGTAACTGGCAGGGTGCACGAAGCAAGAGAAAGAAGCGTACACGTTTCAGAATATGTATGCAATATAAAGCATTCAATTTGCTACTGAAGTGAAGGACATCATTATAACACCTTATGCTAACTTCGCATTTGAGAATTTCTGTATACTAATCTACCCATAAAAGAAACACTGGATGTTACAAAGCAAATTGTCGTGAGTAAAAACCTAACCGGTCAGTCTTGTCCTACATATGCATATTTATGTATTTATATTTTGTTGTTGTATGTAGTCAACACACTGACGATGTCAACTGTATAGCAAACATGACGAAAGGCAAATAAAAAGTCTGTTCTATTCTATACACTTCTGTAAGAGCCGACGGCTTCTTGACGTTTCTTCCAGTGCGGATGCACTTAGTATCGTCGGAACTTCTATGGGAATCCATAATTTCAGAGTAGGGAGTTAATGGACTACGGACACTGCATTGATGCGTGCAACAAGTTGCAAATTTGGGCCGGTCAGGGACCTTGGATGGCCGAAGTAGCCGGCACGTCAGCTCAGCGTGTTCGGTCAGAGGGTTAGCTACCTTCTGTAGCACAAAAACCAGTGAAAGGATCAACGAAGAACCTGAATGGGTGTCATCGGACGTCCGCCCCAAACAAATTCAATGAACAATATAGAACAAAATGAGATCAACTAAAAAAAAGTCCATCTGAGGCACATAATTTTTTTTAAAAAAAGTGGATAAGACAACCGATCATGAGAAGCGGTAAATCAAGGTTAGAGTCCCAGTCCGGCAAAAAATTTTCCGCTTCCACCACTGCATCGCCACAATGCCCTGTGCGGCTGGAAATCACGAATTCCTTCCCTCCCTCCCTTCCCTTTCTTTCACCGTTCTCCGTTTCATATAAACAGTATTTCAGACTTCAAAGCCGGCCGAAGGCGATGCAGTCTGGAACCGCAAGACCGCTACGGTCGCAGGTTCGAATCCTGCCTCGGGCATGGATGTTTGTGATGTCCTTAGGTTAGTTAGGTTTAACTAGTTCTAAGTTCTAAAGGACTAATGACCTCAGCAGGTGAGTCCCATAGTGCTCAGAGCCATTTAGACTTCAAAATATTATTTGGAGACTTCCATTTTGTTACGAGACAAATATCACACACCTAATCAAAACAGTAGAAATGGAAAGGATGTAGATGAAGATGAAATGGGAGGTACGATACTGTGTGAAGAGTTCGACAGAGTACTGAAAGACCTAAGTCGAAACAAGGCCCAGGGAGTAGACAACATTCCATTAGAACTACTGACGACCTTGGGAGAGCCAGACAAAACTCTACCATCTGGTGAGCAAGATGTATCAGACAGGTGAAATACCCTCAGACTTCAAGAAGAATATAATAATTCCAATCCCAAAGAAAGCTGGTGCTGACAGATGTGAAAATTACCGAACAATCAGTTTAATAAGACACGGATGCAAAATACTAACGCTAATTCTTTACAGACGAATGGAAAAACTGCTAGAAGCCGACCTCGGGGAAGATCAGTTTGGATTCCGTAGAAATATAGGAACACATGAGGCAATACTGAACCTACGACTTATCTTAGAAGCTAGATTAAGGAAAGGAAAACCTACGTTTCTAGCGTTTGTAGACTTAGAGAAAGCTTTTGACAATGTTGACTGGAATACTCTCTTTCAAATTCTGAAGGTGGCAGGGGTAAAATACAGGGAGCGAAAGGCTATTTACAGTTTGTACAGAAACCAGATGGCAGTTATAAGAGTCGAGGGACATGAAAGGGAAGCAGTGGTTGAGAAAGGATTGAGACAGGGCTGTAGCCTCTCCCCGATGTTATTCAATCTGTATATTGAGCAGGCATTGAAGGAAACAAAAGAAAAATTCGGAGTAGGTATTAAAATCCATGGAGAAGAAATAAAAACTTTGAGGTTCGCCGATGACATTGTAATTCTGTCAGAGACAGCAAAGTACTTGGAAGAGCAGTTGAACGGAATGGACAGTGTCTTGAAAGGAGGATATAAGATGAACATCAACAACGTCCATTCCATTCAACTGTTCTTCCAAGTCCTTTGCTGTCTCTGACAGAATTACAATGTCATCGGCGAACCTTAAAGTTTTTATTTCTTCTCCATGGATTTTAATACCTACTCCAAATTTTTCTTTTGTTTCCTTCACTACTTGCTCAATATACAGATTGAATAACATCAGGGAGAGGCTACAGCCCTGTCTCACTCCCTTCCCAACCACTGCTTCCCTTTCGTGACCCTCGACTCTTATAACTGCCATCTGGTTTCTGAACAAATTGTAAATAGCCTTTCGCTCCCTGTGTTTTACCCCTGCCACCTTCAGAATTTGAAAGAGAGTATTCCAGTCAACATTGTCAAGAGCTTTCTCTAAGTCTACAAATGCTAGAAACGTAGGTTCGCCTTGCCCCACGTGTTCCAACATTTCTACGCAATGCAAACTGATCTTCCCCTAGGTCGGCTTCTAGAAGTTTTTCCATTCGTCTGTAAAGAATTCGCATTAGTATTTTGCAGCCGTCACTTATTAAACTGATAGTTCGGCAATTTTCGCTTCTGCCAACACCTGCTTTCTTTGGGATTGGAATTATTATATTCTTCTTGAAGTCTGAGGGTATTTCGTCTGTCTGATACATCTTGCTCACCAGATGGTAGAGTTTTGTCACGACTGGCTCTCCCAAGGCTGTCAGTAGTTCTAATGGAATGTTGTCCATTCCCGGGGCCTTGTTTCGACTCAGGTCTTTCAGTGCTCTGTCATACTCTTCACGCAGTATCGTATCTCCCATTTCATATTCATCTACATCCTCTTCCATTTCCATAATATTCTCCTCAAGCACATCGCCCTTGTATAGACCCTGTATATACCCCTTCCACCTTTCTGCTTTCCCTTCTTTGCTTAGAACTGGGTTTCCGTCTGAGTTCTTGATACTCATACAAGTGGTTCTCTTTTCTCCAAAGGTCTCTTTAATTTTCCTGTAGGCAGTATCTGTCTGACCCCTGGTGAGATAAGCGTCTACATCCTTACAATTGTCCTCTAGCCATCCCTGCTTAGCCATTTTGCACTTCCTGTCGATCTCATTTGTGAGACGTTTGTATTCCTTTTTGCCTGCTTCATTTACTGCATTTTTATATTTTCTGCTTTCATCAATTATGTTCAATATTTCTTCTGTTATCCAAGGATTTCTAGTAGCCCTCGTCTTTTTACCTACTTTATCCCATTCTGCCTTCACTACTTCATCCCTCAGAGCTACCCATTCTTCTTCTACTGTATTTCTTTCCCCCATTCCCGTCAATTGTTCCCTTATGCTCTCCCTGAAACTCCGTACAACCTCTGGTTTAGTCAGTTTATCCAGGTCCCATCTCCTCAAATTCCCACCTTTTTGCAGTTTCTTCAGTTTTAATCTACAGTTCATAACCAATAGATTGTGGTCAGAGTCCACATCTGCCCCTGGAAATGTCTTACAATTTAAAACCTGGTTCCTAAATCTCTGTCTTACAATTGTATAATCTATTTGGAACCTGTCAGTATCTCCAGGTTAGTTATGATTAAGTTGTGCTCTGTGAAAAATTCTACCAGGCGGCTTCCTCTTTCTTTCCTTCCCCCCTATCCATATTCACCTACTACGTTTCCTTCGCTCCCTTTTCCTACTAGCGAATTCCAGTCATCCATGACTATTAAATTTTCGTCACCCTTCACTATCTGAATAATTTCTTTTATTTCATCATACTTTTCTTCAATTTCTTCGACATCTGCAGAGCTAGTTGGCATATAAACTTGTACTACTGTAGTAGGCATTGGCTTCGTGTCTATCTTGGCCACAATAATGCGTTCACTATGCTGTTTTTAGTAGCTTATCCGCACTCCTATTTTTTTTCATTATTAAACCTACTCCTGAATTACCCCTATTTGATTTTGTATTTATAACCCTGTATTCACCTGACGAAAAATCTTGTTCCTCCTGCCACCGAACTTCACTAACTCCCACAATATTTAACTTAAACCTATCCATTTCCTTTTTAAGTTTTCTAACCTACCTGCCCGATTAAGGGATCTGACATTCCACGCTCCGATCCGTAGACCGCCATTTTTCTTTCTCCTGATAACAACGTCCTCCTGAGTAGTCATCGCCCGGACGTCCGAATGGGCGACTATTTTACCTCTGGACTATTTTATCCAAGAGGACGCCATCATCATTTAACCATACAGTAAATCTGCATGGCCTCGGGAAAAATTATGGTTGTAGTTTCTCCTTGCTTTCAGCCGTTCGCAGTCCCAGCACAGCAAGGCCGCTTTGGTTAGTGTTACAAGGCCAGATCAGTCAATCATCCAGACTGTTGCCCCTGCAACTACTGAAAAGGCTGCTGCCCCTCTTCAGGAACCACACGTATGTCTGGCCTCTCAACAGATACCCCTCCATTGTGGTTGCACCTACGGTACGGCTATCTGTATCGCTGAATCGCTGAGGCACGCAAGCCTCCCCACCAACGGCAAGGTCCGTGGTTCATAGGGGGGGGGGGGGGGGGGTAGAATGAGACCACCACCGTAAACTTCATTACTTTCCGTGATAGGGCACAAAACAGTTCCCTTCTGCTGATAAACACAAAGCAACTTGGCAGGAAAGAACATGTCCATCTGCTTCTATATGGATTACTTTTTGTGCTGCAGTGTACACATCGCCTCGATGTGCCATGTACTGGCAGATGTTTTGATTCTGTTGTACGTTTTTCCACTGGAACATCAGTTTTACACTTTTCACGCATGGTTCAGATGATGCGCTTGGTGACCAGGACTGTCTTTGAAAACACTGGATCCTACAAGGCCAGCTACAACACACCATCGAAATTTCTTTAGCTTTTTCTTTTAATTCGGCTTGGTTAGTCGAAACAATATAAACGCATTTCCAATAGAAATATCAATCATATACCAAAACAGTCTGAGCCACCAGCATCTAGATTTTCTGTCAATTGCACGGAAACTATTCATCATGTCCGCTTTATCTACACATCTCATGTTCGAATTATAAGATTTCACTATCTATGGGCAAGGTATTTTTGTAATTGTGCCATCCTTTTCTTTCCTACCGACTTAGTTACAGGCGAGTCAATTGTTGAGAGTAACGTGACAATACGTTTATCTTTCCATTTCATGCATGCAACCCCATCACAACGAACTGACCAGCCACTTTCTCCTCTTCGCAACTCTTTGTCCTGTTTCGGAGGAGGAAGCCCTTTTCTGTGGTCTTAAATGGTACCACAGGATAGGATACCATCAAGTTTTAGTGTCTGCAAAAGTGGAACACTAGTAAAAAAATTGTCAAAATATATGTGATATCTTTTGCCTTCTAAGCCTTTACACAATCCTCTCTCGCAAACATTTCTCCACTGCACTATCTGATTTCCCAGTATATTCTTCAAAATCGCAGATATATCCCATTTTGTCAGCTCTGACCCATGTTTCGTACCCCCTCTTGATGGACTTTTGAGGCATACACTGTTTGTATGATATTCTCCCTTTCGAATTTCAACATGCATTCGTCAACAGATTGCTCCTTAGGTGGAGCATAACATTCTTTGAAGCTTGTCAGTAATTGATTAATTAGTGGTCGCATTTTATACAATTTTTCGTAACATTTATTCCCTTTTTGTGGCATTAGGGCATTGTCATTTACATGTATATGAGATAAAATCCAGCTGAGTCTTTTCAACGACATAAATGAAGAAATGTTCTGATCTCTGAGTTCGTTGTGTGATGACCAGCAATCATGATATGCGCAAGGTTGTTTGATACCCATTAGAATATTTATAGCCAAAAACACCTTGAGTTCAAGTTTCTCAAGAGGTCTGTAATTCTTACCTTTCTGAGTCGCATAAAGATTTGTCTGGAATACTATGTGTTCCAGCATATTGTCCTCAAATAGATATAAAAAGAAATCAACTGGCAGCATACCTTCAGTTTTCTTTGGACGCCAACTTCATTTAAAAAATCGCCAGAATGCATCGTACTGTCATCCCTTGCCCATGTAAAATTACGACCTTTTTGGTGGCACGTTATCTTCAGAACTGAAACTGTAATCACTGTCATTTTCAGAACGATTATCACTTTCACTTTCAGAAACAACATTAGATATCACTGGTCTTGGCACTTGTGAATCAAGATCTCTGTCTTCAGCCAAAATATCACTTTCATTATCACTGGTCCTATCAATCTCAGAGTCCACATCAGAAGGAATTTCTTCTAAAAGACACACCAGAACTTCCTCATCCTTTAATTTGTGAGAAAACATTTCGCGAAACTGAAATTAAAAAAAAAAAAAAAATGATAAGCTTCTAATACTACCCCTGGAGCCGCAGTGGTTTCAAACGAAACCACCAGAGTAAATACGGAAAAAGTACATGAATTTCATTATTGTTGCAATACATATAGCATATACTTATATAAGAAAGTACTCTACTGGCTATTAAAATTGCTACACCAAGAAGAAATGCAGATGATAAACTGGTATTCATTGGACAAATATATTATACTAGAACTGACATGTGATTACATTTTCACGCAATTTGATAACGGCCTTGATACGCCTGGGCATTGAGTCAAACAGAGCTTGGATGGCGTGTACAGGTACAGCTGCCCATGCAGCTTCAACACGATACCACAGTTCATCAAGAGCAGTGACTGGCGTATTGTGACGAGCCACTTGTTCGGCCACCATTGACCAGACGTTTCAAATTGGTGAGAGATCTGGAGAATGTGCTGGCCAGGGAAACAGTCGAACATTTTCTATATCCAGAAAGGCCCGTACAGGACCTGCAACACGCGGTTGTGCGTTATCCTGCTGAAATGTAGGGTTTTGCAGGGATCGAATGAAGGGTAGAGCCACGGGTCGTAACACATCTGAAATGTAACGTCCACTGTTCAAAGTGCCGTCAATGCGAACAAGAGGTGACCGAGACGTGTAACCAAAGGCACCCCATACCATCACGCTGGGTGATACGCCAGTATGGCGATGACGAATACACGCTTCCAATGTGCATTCACCGCGATGTCGCCAAACACGGATGCGATCATTATGATGCTGTAAATAGAACCTGGATTCATTCGAAAAAATGAGGTTTTGCTGTTCGTGCACCCAGGTTTGTCATTGAGTACACCATCGCAGGCGCCCCTGTCTGTGATGCAGCGTCAAGGGTAACCGCAGCCATGGTCTCCGAGCTGATAGTCCGCGCTGCTGCAAACGTCTTCGAACTGTTCGTGCAGATGGTTGTTGTCTTGCAAACGTCCCCATGTGCTGACTCAGGGATCGAGACGTGGCTGCACGATCCGTTACAGCCATGCGGATAAGATGCCTGTCATCTCGACTGCTAGTAATTCGAGACCGTTGGGATCCAGCAAGGCGTTCCGTATTACCCTTCTGAACCCACCAATTCCATATTCTGCTAACAGTCATTGGATCTCGATCAACGCGAGCAGCAATGTCGCGATACGATAAACCGCAATCGCGATAGACTACAATCCGACCTTTATCAAAGTCGGAAACGTGATGGTACGCATTTCTCCTCCTTACACGAAGCATCACGCCACCAATCGCACTAAAAGCACCCTTGTCTAATGAAAGTGTACTATTGGAAGAAAAAGAAACAGCTGCATCAAAAAATCCCCTTGCAATTAATGAAGAAGCAGACAGAAAAACTTCGCCTACAAAATCAAAAGAAACTAGCGGCGAATTATTACACAGTCAAAATTTGGATACCGCTATTCAAACAACAGCTCAACAAGGAAAGTCTACGAGATCACAACATACTCCCACTACATCATGGAGAGTCACGTTTCTCCTGGGAGTACAACTTCAAGCAGCAAGTTCTCAACATCTCTGAGAAGATCGTCAAGAAAAACAAAAAAAGTGTCAGCTAATAACGAAGATTTTTTATGGTCGAGTCACATCTTTCGCAAGAGGACACAGCAGACATAAATCTTCCTCACGTAGAACAACGTGACAACCTTAAGTTATACTGTCACAATGTACAAGGATTGAGAAATAAAGTAAGTGAACTTGAAATTCTTACAAGTGATACTAATGTTTATTCAGACATGCACTTACTGTGTATTAGTGAACACTGGCTAAAAGAGTCAGAATTACCTTATCAGTATATTCAAAACTTCAGATTAGTCCACCACTATTCTAGGAAAAATTTCAAAGGTGGTGGAAATTGTATAGGCATAAGAAATAGCATTAGCTGTGAACCTTGCCATCACTGTGAAGTGTATTCCGTAGACAAAGACATTGAAATAGCTGGGGTAGTACTTGCCTACCTAAATATGTATGTAATGTGTGTATATAGATCACCTAGTGGTAACTTCTCAGTCTTCCTCAGAAACTTATCACTATTGCTAGAAAAAGCTTGTCACAACAACTCAAAAAATATAATAATATGTTGTGATCTCAACATTGATTTCCTTGAACAATCTGCTCAAAAGTCCCAATTAGTAAATTTAATGACGTCACTCAACTTAAATATGAAAGATATATGTCCTACGAGATTAAACAGCTATCTTGATCAGGTTGCTACTAACACTGATTTCACTGTAAAAATTATAGATTTTGGTTTTTCAGATCACAGTGCACTAACAATATATTTTAATCCACCACTCAATGTACTCCCAACAGGAGAAACACTTATTTAATGTAGAAGTTATAGTGATAGCAGCATAAACAACTTTGTACTTAGCTTAGAGAAAGAAGACTGGCAAAGTGTATTTACTTCCTCAATAACAAATTAAAAATATGAGAATTTTCTGCAGATATTTGAATATTACTTTAATTGCCATTTCCCAGAGAAAACAAAGACTATTACTAACAAAAAATATAATGCTTGGGTCACAAAAGGTATTAAGACTTCATCAGAAAAGATGAGGCTGCTGCACAGACTTAGCAAACTGGACAGTGGCAAATCCAAAGAGTTCATGGTATACTATAAAAATTACAAAAACACATACAGCAGAGTTATTAAATGGGCTAAAAAGCTCATAATGATAAAACACTTAGGTGCTCTTCCAACAAATGTAAGACCATCTGGGGTATAGTAAATGAACAGACTGGTAGAAAGTTAAGGATAGAGGATAAAATCACACTAAATATAGAAGGACAAAAGACTGAAAATGCACGTAAAATTGCCAACAAATTCAACAGCTATTTTTTCAGAAATTTCCACAAATCTCCTAACCAACTCTTCAAATACTGTTCACTCTCCTCCCACAAATCTCCTGGCTAACTCTCCAAACACTGCACACTTTTGTCTCAAAAATAAAACTCCTCTGAACTCCTTTTTCCTATCTGCTACAACACCTTATGAAACTGAAGATATTATTAAAAAAAGAGTCAAAAAGATTTATTCTGCAGGGCATGATCTGGTACCCTGCTTCTTACTTCATAAGTGTTCAAATTACATCAGTGAACCCCTGTGAAATATCATAAATACCTCATTTCTAGAGGGAACATTTCCAAACCAGCTAAAACTTGCTAAAAATATACCTCACTGCAAGAAGGGAGAGAAAACGGACATGACCAACTATAGGCCAATTGCTATACTATCTGCCTTCTAAAAAATATTTGAATACTGTATCTTAACTAGATTAGAAATGTGTTTAAATTCTAACAACATAATCACATCTTCCCCATACGGATTTCGGAAAAATAGGTCCACCACACATGCTCTGTTTGCATTTCTAGAAAAGTGCTCAAGTTTCATTGACCATAAACAACCTGCTGTCGGTATATTTCTTGATCTGTCCAAGGCCTTTGACGTGGTCAACCACAAGCTGCTGCTTATGAAACTCCATAAGTATGGAATTAGAAGTGTAGCCCACAATTGGTTCCATAGCTACCTTAGTCAAAGAAAGCAATATGTAGAAATAAGAAAATCAGAGACATTGAGGCACTGCAGGTCATATATACTACATACAACAAATGGAGTTCCTCAGGGATCTGTCCTTGGCCCTGTTCTTTTCATATTGTTCATAAATGATCTCCCAGAACACATACCAAATGCCAGCTCCTTTCTGTATGTGGACGACACAAATATCCTGATAACCAGTAGAGGTGACACATTGCAAGATGCAGTTAATGAAACTACTTGCCATTTACAATTGTGGTTTGAAACAAATAGACTAATCATAAATACTCAAAAAACTGTAAGTATGAACTTCCATACTAGACAAAATCTAACCTCCTTCAATGCAGTTATAGTTATCGACAAAGATGACATTACGAACAGACAGGACACCAAATTTCTTGGACTTACCATCAGTAACACACTACACTGGAAACCACATATTGAGGCATTGTCACAAAAGCTTAGTAAAACTTGCTATCTATTACGATCATTAAAAGACACAGCCAGTGTAGATACCTTGAAGCTGGTGTATCATGCCCTGTTTGAGTCTGTCTTGAGCTATGGCCTAATCTTCTGGGGAAAGAGCTCTGATTCTCTCACGATTTTCAAGTTACAAAAACAAGTAATAAGAATAACGAAATGTAAAACAATAACTGTACACTGTAAACCACTATTTCAACAGCTAAAAATCCTGCCACTGCTACTGCCACGCCTCTATATATTGGAACTAGCTTGTTTTACAGTACAGTACTTGGACGCCCTCAACAGAAATGTAGACCACCACACACATGACACCAGAAACAAAACACAGTTATAAATTATAGCCCACAACACAAAATTATATGTGAATGGGGTTAATTGTATGGGCATTAAAATATACAACCACCTCCCAACAGACATAAAAACAAGCAAAAACCCAAAAATAATGAGAATTAAATAAAAAGGAATTGCTACTAAATCACTGTTTCTATTCCGCACATGAATTTCTTGAAACAAAATTTTAATTACTTGCAATAGGCTGTTTATCACTGAAAGACCTGAGTCGAAACAAGGCCCCCGGAGTAGACAACATTCCATTGGAACTACTGACGGCCTTGGGAGAGCCAGTCCTGACAAAACTCTACCATCTGGTGAGCAAAATGTATGAAACAGGCGAAATACCCTCAGACTTCAAGAAGAATATAATAATTCCAATCCCAAAGAAAGCAGGTGTGGACAGATGTGAAAATTACCAAACAATCAGTTTAATAAGCCACAGCTGCAAAATACTAACACGAATTCTTTACAGACAAATGGAAAAACTAGTAGAAGCCGACCTCGGGGAAGATCAGTTTGGATTCCGTAGAAATACTGGAACACGTGAGGCAATACTGACCTTACGACTTATCTTAGAAGAAAGATTAAGGAAAGGCAAACCTACGTTCCTAGCATTTGTAGACTTAGAGAAAGCTTTTGACAATGTTGACTGGAATACTCTCTTTCAAATTCTAAAGGTGGCAGGGGTAAAATACAGGGAGCGAAAGGCTATTTACAATTTGTATAGAAACCAGATGGCAGTTATAAGAGTCGAGGGGCATGAAAGAGAAGCAGTGGTTGGGAAGGGAGTAAGACAGGGTTGTAGCCTCTCCCCGATGCTATTCAATCTGTATATTGAGCAAGCAATAAAGGAAACAAAAGAAAAATTCGGAGTAGGTATTAAAATCCATGGAGAAGAAATAAAAACGTTGAGGTTCGCCGATGACATTGTAATTCTGTCAGAGACAGCAAAGGACTTGGAAGAGCAGTTGAACGGAATGGATAGTGTCTTGAAGGGAGGATATAAGATGAACATCAACAAAAGCAAAACGAGGATAATGGAATGTAGTCGAATTAAGTCGGGTGATGCTGAGGGTATTAGATTAGGAAATGAGACACTTAAAGTAGTAAAGGAGTTTTGCTATTTGGGGAGCAAAATAACTGATGATGGTCGAAGTAGAGAGGATATAAAATGTAGACTGGCAATGGCAAGGAAAGCGTTTCTGAAGAAGAGAAATTTGTTAACATCGAGTATAGATTTAAGTGTCAGGAAGTCATTTCTGAAAGTATTTGTATGGAGTGTAGCCAAGTATGGCAGTGAAACATGGACGGTAAACAGTTTGGACAAGAAGAGAATAGAAGCTTTCGAAATGTGGTGCTACAGAAGAATGCTGAAGATTAGATGGGTAGATCACATAACTAATGTGGAAGTATTGAATAGGATTGGGGAGAAGAGAAGTTTGTGGCACAACTTGACCAGAAGAAGGGATCGGTTGGTAGGACATGTTCTGAGGCATCAAGGGATCACCAATTTAGTATTGGAGGGCAGCGTGGAGGGTAAAAGTCGTAGGGGGAGACCAAGAGATGAATACACTAAGCAGATTCAGAAAGATGTAGGTTGCAGTAGGTACTGGGAGATGAAGAAGCTTGCACAGGATAGAGTAGCATGGAGAGCTGCATCAAACCAGTCTCAGGACTGAAGACCACAACAACAGGCTGTTTATTCAGTTGTAGATGTTTCTACTTAGTAAGATAATTTAATTATTGTATCTTATCTATATTCTGTCTGTATCTCATATATGTATTCTACTATGTGAACTATGTACCACAATATTTTACTTACTTGTTATAAGCTGTATATTCACTTGTAGATATTTCTACTTAGTAAGATAATTTAATTATTGTTTGTTACTCATATTCTGTCTGTATCTCTTATAGGTATTCTGCTATGTGCAGTATGCACCACCGTCATCTCTCATCAAACACCACCTTTTTTATATTTTGTCTATATACCCTATATATATTCTGCTATGTGAGTTATGTGCCACTACTATCATCTCTCGTCATATACCATCTTAACATAATTTTGCAAATTGACTTGTCCTATATCATGATGTACTTTGCTGTACAAATTGTATGATTTACAGGACCGACAATAAATCAAATCAAATCAAATCACAACAACGTTTCACCAGGCAACGCCGGTCAACTGCTGTTAGTGTATGAGAAATCGGTTGGAAACTTTCCTCGTGTCTGCACGTTGCAGGTGTCGCCATCGGCGCCAACGTTGTGTGAATGCTCTGAAAAGCTAATCATTTGATTATCATAGCATCTTCTTCCTGTCGGTTAAATTTCGCGTCTGTAGCACGTCATCTTCGTGGTGGAGCAATTTTAATGGCCAGTAGTGTATTATGAACTTGTTCCATGTGTGAAACTTACATTTCAAAGACAAATTCAATCACAAATCGAGAAAAAGAGAACCAGCACACCATAAACAATAATGGCACTTATACTTGAATCGCTAGCTGCAACCACGTGATAAATATTGATGTAGTTCAAATTTTAATTGCTAGATGGCAGCACCATTTACGTCCAGAAGCGTGGTTACGGATGTAGGCACTGTGCTCTTGCCACAAAATCAAAATATCATGGGTGGCTTCAAATGAAACCGCATCGTCACAAAGGGTTAAGAAGCCTTCGAGCTACTGACATATCTGTGAACTTATTCCATATGCTCGTACCTTCGCTAACAGCCTACAATGGGGCATCGCGTCAAATGCTTTCCGGGTATTTAGGTATATAGAATCTGTCTGTTGTCCCTCATCCATAGTTCGCAGTATATCATATGCAGAGGACTATTTCAGCTTAATTTCTCCCAGCGTAGTGTGGCATTCGTCTGGTCGGGAAACTAGTTACGTAGTCAGAGTATTTACAGTCAACATGGAGTGAATTAATGGAATCAGACAAATCAGGTGCACTCTGCAGTGCAACCACATGTAACTAAGTATTACTATCAAGTAATAATTCTTTCCGGTCTGTTAATAACCCAAACTGCTGAAGAAAGTCTGCATCCATTACACCTTTTCTTACGTTGGTTAGAATGAAAGGCCACTCAAAACTTAGATCCGTAAGCTTTAATCTCAGATTCATTTGCAGTTTAAAATTTGTAGTGTGCCTCTTTAACCTTATTCTTGAGACACGCTGGTATAACGGAAATATCAGCTCTACTCTCATACAGGAAGTGTATCACTTAATTTTTATCTACAACAAGCTATCGATATCGGCGGCCTGCTATAACTGTTGCGGTACAGCCATCAGCCGCTGCTATGTCTGCCGATTAGAATTTCTCTCACTTTTTTGGAAAACTGGGCAAATTTCCCAGGTCTGCAGTTTGAGCAGTGAGGAAAATGAAAATAGCAGCACTTTAAGGAACTATTGTATCTCGGTTCTCGCCTTGCTGCGGCTCGTGCTACGAGAACGGCGTATCAGTTGATAATGTCGCTCTCTAGAAGTGGACTTTCGGACTTCAGTCTCAAGTTCTTCGATCCTCACCAGAAGAACATTCAGTCATACGGAGGATTTCAATAGAGAGACAACAAAGCCAGCCGGTTGCAAATGACTTGAGATGAATTTAATAACAACTTTTGCAGTTAATAACGTCTATGACCCCTCGTTAGTTGAAAACAACTTCAAAGTTAAAACTGGCGCAAAAGTGACTACTTTAGGCATCAGTACTGTCTCTGTCAGTAACGAGTGTAAAAAAGTTTTTTCGACTCCAGTTTTAGACCCTATTTATTACAGAATTCGTTTCTTCTCGTTAAAAAAATATGGATGCGAAGTTGCCGTTACAACTAACAAAAATAACCTGCAGAAAAATCTTATTGACAATTTCCAGTCCACAGTTGCCCCTACACACAGTTCAGGAGTTTATAAAATCACTTGTGATCCGTGTCCTGTTTATTATATAGGACAAACTGGAAGAGCTTTCAGTGTCATGTATAAGGAACATTCATTAGGAAAAAGAGGCCCTAATGTACATAATTACACTTTTGCTGATCATCTGTTAATTTCCGGTCACATACAGAAATGTGTTGAAGAAATTTACACTTTATATAGGGAAACGAATGGTCACGGGCTCTAGGTACTCGAAAAGCTCTAGATGTTCAATATATTTCTAAGAACGTTGGCCTCATCCTTAACAAACAGTTACAATTACGTAACAATTTTTTTCAATGGCTTTAACCCACTATTCGCGGTTTTATGATTCCTCTATTTTTACTGTTTTCCCGCCTCTACTTCCGAAACATGTTTTTCTTCAGATCTCATATAAATGTATACTACTAAAGATTCCTTCATGTAAGTGTTTTTAGACAGCGCAGCTGTTTGTGTAAATATTCTACAATACTCTATACTTCAGTTAATGGGCGCTTCAGTAAACCCTAATAGGTGGCTTTTCCTTGTGCTTCATTTACTTGACTACTTCGTATTTTCAAAAATCATTATGCTCTCATTCTTTTATTTTTGGTTTTTATAATTAACTTGTTTAATTCGATTATTTCTGTTATAATGTCTCAAATGGGCGTATGTCACTGTCCGCTCAACTTGTGCCGTGTTTTCGTAGCGACAATGTAAGCCACTGGGCTGTTCAGTCTGATGTTCCTTGCAAGATGTACGTACCAAAGGCTGCAACTTTTTATGTTTTGACCTGAGGATGTCTGCTCTAAACTTTGACTATTGCCTTCCCGCAATGTAACGTAACGAAGTAACCTATCTGTATTATGACATTTTTCATCTTGGTCAATGTTTCCGTCAAACTTATTTTTCTCTGTATTGTTTTATAGGACTTTTAAATTTTCGTTCTGATGAAGACATCTTTAGATGTATCGAAACCTAGATAAATGTATTAAACAATTATTTGCAACCGGTTGGCTGTCTTATATTCCCATTCAAATATACGGTTGCTGGAAGACAGCAATGTTCGAGACTGTGACGCAGAAGAGTTACACGCTAGAGGGGACGTTCCCGTTGAAGATGATTGAGTGCTTCGCATTTCCACCACCCAATCAGCCATTAGTGCTAATTTGTCCCCATTTTTTTCGGAAATTATTGAAATATTTCGAACGCTACCAGGAAGTTTGTCTAGCTAGACAGCCTATAAAAATTTTATCTGGAACGTATATCAGGCTTTTCAGTCCAGAACGGAGGAAGCTGCGCACTAATTTTGTCCACTTCTAAATTTGTATTACTGTTTGGGATATTACGGTTTCCTTTATTTTCCGTCATGTTTATTTCTTGTTTATATCACGCTGGGGTCACCAGTTGTTGGTCTTGTCGTACGATTAATCACAAAACACAGTCTTTTATATTCAAAAATATTATTTGGAAACGTTCATTTTGTTACAAGACACATATCACACACTCTAACAAAACAGGTGATATCTAGACCTCTTATTTTGTGCATCTCAAAATATCACATGTTTCCAAAGAAAAATAAAGTCAAGACAAGAATTATTTACATAACTGTAGGATGTAAACATAAACATAACCCTGTAAATCAAAATGAAGAAAAAATGGTATTAGAAGCAGGTGAAATTAAATGTTTCACTGTGTATCTGCTTCACCGTGTACTGCGCTCCCCTACTATTATTTTCAAAGATCTTCTCAAATACAGCAGTAACAAAGATGTTAACGTACAGAATATATTTAACAATGAATATGTATAAAACTAATGACTAATTAGAAAGAATATGAAATCAAAATTAGGAATGAAGCAGCTTTAGCAGTTCTGCAGGGGGCTGGGTCACCTCAGTATGGCTCTAATAAAATTATAGATATCACACTGCTTGTGGGATCCAAGAGCTCCCCAGCAAAACGGAAAAGAAATATGACGTAGAAAGTTTCTGAAGAACTGAAAGGTCCAACTCGGGACGCTAGAAAAACAATAAATTCAATAGATGCCTGCATCAGGTGGGAACAGAGCGAATAAGCACGAGCTTTGAATTCCTTTTATTGTAAAGGACCAGTTTTTGCAAGTTCCCCTGAAACTAAGCTAGTACAAATACGTCAGTTCTGCAAATTATAAATATATGAAAGATCAGACCAACCTCACGCTTACATACAAATTCAGATAGCTAAAGTCGACTTTTCCTACTCGAATTTTGCTCCTTCGTCAAAAACAGTGCGCTCGCTAATCAAACTAATTCTCACTGAATTTTTGAGTTTTTCATCACGACTCTAACGGACAGTGCTTTGTCTAGTGGGACTTGTTTGACGGTGATACGGGTGACACATCTACGCTCGTTATCTAGCGTAGTCTTCCGCTATCTCTAGGGTAAACGACTGCTGAGGGCCAAAATATTTACTGGCGACTGCTCGGTCGCTTCTATTCTCTGTTGTATTGTCTGAGCAAACTAACAATAAGTTGACACTCAACGTGCTGGCTGTCGGGAGCGTCCATAAGGCCCGTATTATACCACAGTCTAACATTGCAGTCGCGACAATCCCGCTGTGAAAATTGTTACCGTCTGACGGTTGGGGCGACACTAGCTCCCCAAAGCAGCCGTAAGATTACGGGTTGCTTTTAATTATTTTTCTAGTCAATTAGTGAAATAATTATTGCATTTTTGCGTTCCAAGCCTCACTAAACTGTCAAGAGACACGAATGGCCAAGAAATAAATCTAAAAACAGCCGAATCTCACTGATTCAGCGACGTAAGCTACAACTTATTGACAAAAGAATACTTTCGGATACGTGTATAACTGCAGCTTACTCCGCTGTAGAGATGGGCAAACTGAAACACGTAAATGTTTCGAAACAAATGAAACAGTACAATGTAATGTTTCGATACGGTGTTTCGAAACAGTGAAACAGTTTGTTTTGTAATCTAATAAATGTACACATTTTATCATCTTGAATGTCTACTGTATAAGTATGTCCATATAAACACAAATGAGGTGCGAGAGCGCTAATCATATCGCAGAAAGTATGAAACTATCACTTAGGCGTCTTGGCAGTTTCGTATTTCCTGCAGCAAATGCGCTGCTTTTGTGTCATGTGACTTTCATACTTTTCAATTGGCTGAGGAAAGCCTTAGCTGAAGACAGAAGAACCACCACGAACGGAACTGGAGGTGGGAGCAAACTGCAGAAACAACAGATATGCTACTGGGATTCCCACATTCCATTAGTATGGCTAATATACCCATCCTGATAATTTCCATGCACACAAAGGGAATCATTGTGGATAATAGACACAGTGACTATAGACTCACAAATAACGCCAAATAATTCGAATAAATAACAAAATATAACAGAAAAAAATTGTGTTTCAAGGTGTTTCGAACCGTTACTATGAATTTACGATGCTTCCCGTTCATCATTACACTATCAGTGATATGTCAAACAGATTGCTTGCAATTATACCTACATCAAATTTATATACATGTCTAATAACTGTCACTCTACGCCTTTTTTTATTTAAAATGTTGTAGTCTTACTTGCGTTTCTTAATATGATTACTGTACATGAACAGAGAAGCGTATGTTATAAAAAAAGTGTAATTTAACTGAATGATTTTCACATATTTATTATTTTGAATGCGAATAGTACGCGTTGTTTTATTGTTTGGTTAGTGTTTATAAAGCAGATGTTGCGCCATTTCGGAATGGGACAGTCAGCTAGAAACGGAGCTTTATTTTCGGATATCTTGAACTTCATGCTATTGCTTGTCAAAAGATTTCGACACCCTTGGAAGTGTTTCATGAAGTGGTATGTTGTGTTCCAGTACCTGTGCCGAGCCCGAATCTCGTCCGACACAGAGCGGAATGAAACATCACTGTTTCGATACAATTAGTCCGTTCCAGGCGCAGGTGGACTGAAACAGTCTTATTTTGAAACAACGATACAGTTTCTGTGTCTGGCTCGAGATCCGAGACAAGGGCGGAATGAAACACCACTGTTTCGAAACAGTGAACCATAGCCGTTCCGAAACACTGAAACAGTTCCAGCTATCGATACACTGTATCGAAACATAGAAACAGTGGCCAAGTCTACTCCGCTGAAAACGAGAGAATGTAAACACATATTTCATGCATGAGGAGCATATTATATTTCTTTTGTTGTCTGTTCTTATTATGACAGACACTTCCCTCGACATGTAACAAGGTTGTGGGGAACCTAATGTTTCGCAGTCTTACACTTCACTCGACTTTCTAATACACAAAAATTTTTGCAAAAGTAATTAAGTTTGCGTCAAAAGTGAATTTGTTGAAGATTTTTACTATTCGTAGCTCAGACGTGGCAACAATTGTGGAGTCGGTTTCTCATGTGTTGGAAAACACTCTTATAGCTTTGGTTCTTTTATTATCACGTCTGCGTGACTTTCCCTTCAGCTACAGTTGCAGTGGCTTATCTGGTTCTTTAAATAATGTAGGTATTGCATTCCATATGCGTTTCCTATTTCAATATTCACTGATTTCACTGGAAATTTAGTGGGAAAAACTTCACGCTTTTAAGTACATATACGACTTCTTTCTGCAAAAGGTCAGGCTTTCTGTTGTAACCTGGAATTTTTTGTTCTTAAAAGAGCAAGACATTCTCCAGTTAATATCTGTAGGTTACAAGAAAATCACAAATAAGGTTTTCTGTAATATAGCGGTTTACACCTCCTAGGAAACCTAAAAACAGAACAATTTGGTGTCTTTATCGCGCTGAAGACGCTTCCGTTTGTAAAAACCATTCTACAGACCAACACAAGGAATTACGATTCGCTTTGTTTTTCACAATGATGTGTGAAACCATGGGTAGCGAGAAGACAATCTCGAAGTATTCACGAGAATTTGTTTCGTGAGCTACTGAGCGAGGGCATAAAGAGCAACTAAAATGTACGTAGGTAGATGTAAATTTGAGACTGGGCCAACAAGCATTTCAGTTTCTCCGAATGAAAGCAGCCCCTCATATTTGCAAACATGATACTCATTTTAGAAACGTGATTTCTGCTACAGATCATCTCATAATTATATTAAGATTTCTTAGCAACAGGCGATACTTGTTCAAGCTTGCAATATAGTACAATTTAACATATTGTTCCAGAAACAGGTGAAACAATGTACAAATCGCTTAAGGAGGAATTTCTGAAGGTTCATTTAAGTTATTTAAAGAAATAAATAAATACACTTATTTCATATATATACATTTTATTGGTAGCACTTTTATCTCCACATCACAATAAACACCTTAGTCATTTAATTTCTTCCTTACATCATCCACAGCGCAGCCACTTCAAATACAGCTGATAGCTGCAGCTATTTCTTTATGACAGTCTAATCGCTAATTGAAGTTTTGAGAATCAATGTGCTTGGAGTTATGGAGAATTTCGCTTTCTTCAAACTTGAAAATTATCAATGTGGTGTTAGCCAGACGGCAGACAGACAGCAAACTTTGAAGTTATTTTACAGGTTAGAATCAACCGAAACAAGTAAAACAAGTAAACAGTATGGCGAACTTTGATCAAAGCTACGCACACACTCTAACTTTGAACAAAGATCTTTGACCAAAAAAATCTTTGATCAAAGCTTCCCTTGTACACTGCTAAAAATTTGACCAAAGAGTTTTGATCAAAGATCTTTGTCAAAGAAATACGACAGTGTATTACCGGCCTAAGTGGGAAATCCCAGTATGGTCGCTGCCATCAACCACTGTGCTGAGTGCCAGCTTACTTTAGACGGCACTGACAGTAAATAAGGCCAGCGCACATCAGGAGCCTGAGGAATTGCACACACTGCCGAAACTCACTATCCTCATACTGCCAAGAAGCAAAGGCTAATCTATATCCATGTGCGAAAGAGATCCGATGATACAGGAATGTTGTTGTTAGAAGCCGAAGCGTTGACTCCTGCTTGTGCTTCCAAGTTGAGAAGTCAGACTGCACTTGTACACTTCCCACACCAGGCCTAGAAAGTGATTTCGAAGAGGTACATGCCGACTTGATACTAAGAAAACGCGAGTGTTTCTATTGAACAATATTAACTGAAGCTGTGTCTTTTTGCAACCAGAAGTAAAGATTATCACAAGAAGAGCAAATGTGATACTGCATCAAACAAAATTTACCGTGTTGAAACAGATTTAGATGGCAGACAACAGTGGAAGAAAGTGAAAAGAAATGCGTGCCTGAGGAGCTATGAGCACTTGTTCATCTTCACCACTGTCAAAAACATCTCCTCTATCGAAGCTAGCTCTTAAGCTATTAATTTTAGAGCCCTTGTTTACCATCTCCGGACATGGGTTACCATGTAAAATTGGATATGCTACGTCCCCTCTATAACCTCTAGAAGTGTGTAACATGAATTGTTAGACACCCTGTATATAGCCATCACTTAACATCAGTGTTAATATGATCGATGACTTTATTTCGATTATTATCGACGATCGACTTTAAAGCATCGATACTGAATTCGAAATTACCATCAATGATTTGCCAACATTGCTTATCCCTAATCCACAGTACCTACTAACAAAGAAATGCCATGCATAAAAGAAAAGCGGTGCTGGCAATAAAGATGTGTACCCTTCAAAAGCAAGTTTTTTTGACACATTCACATTTTATGCAAACATGTTTGGCAGATGGGACCGTATTATGATGTAATGACATATGATTTTATGATTGTGTAATGAAATGATTATTTAATAGTAAGTTACTCCAATAATCTGTTTATAGCTTTCTTTCACTCGCCTTCAAACACTCCTTCCCAAATGCTTCTCGAATCATGTCACAAACTTCAGGTATCACATAAGGCTGCTTTCGATAATCGGCTTTGCTATTCACAACTCTGGTAGGATACCCCAGTGGCAACGGATCTTGAAAGCAACCAGAAGTTGTTATTGCCTTTCTCATCACAGTGTTCTATTTCGTTAACTTCTGATTCACAAGATGGTATAGGAATCGGTAACTATCGTCGCTCATCCTCAAACAATTAAGAAGTATCCATTAAGAGAAGTCCCCTCTTGTTTGATCATTTTTTTCACCAATAATGACAGTTTTCCTTTTGTCGTATTGTTCATTGTCAAGGTATACACTGGGGATAGCGATATGCACGAAAGCAGATGGCGGGAGTACCGCGTACACACGGTACAAAAGGGCAGTTCACAAGCGGAGCTGTCGCTTGTACTCAAGTGATCCATGTGAAAAGAGTTTCTACGTGATTAGTGCCGCACGACAGGAATTAACAGTCTTTGAATGCGGAGTGGTATTTGGAGCTAGACGAATGGGACATTCAATTTCGGAAATCGTTAGTGAATTCAACATTCCGAGATCCAGTATCAAGAATGTGCCGAAAAAATCAAATTTCAGGCATTACTTCTCACCATGCACAATGCAGTGGCCGACAGCCTTCACTTAACGACCGAGAGCAGCGGTATCTGCGTAGAGTTGTCAGTGCGGGCAGACAGGTAACACTGCGTGAACTAACTGCAGAAATGAACGTGGGATGTGCGTCGAAAGTATCCGTCAGGACAGTGCGGTGAAACCCTAGACGACTGGAAAACCGTGGCCTGGTCGGATGAGCCCGGATTTCAGTTATTAAGAGCTGATGGTAGGTTTAGAGTGTGGCGTAGACTCCACGAAGTCTTGGACCCAAGTTGTCAAGAAGACACTGTAGACGGTGGTGGTGGCTCCGTAATGGTGTAGGCTGTGTTTACAGGGAATGGACTGGGTCGTTTGATCCAACTGAACCGATCATGGACTGAAAATGTTTCTGCTCGCCTACATGGAGGCTATTTGCAGCCATTCAAGGACTTCATGTTCCCCAAACAACGATGATTTTTTTATGGATAACAATGTGCCATGTCAGAGCATTCTACACAATTCGAGTGAGTGATATGGTCACATATCACCTGACATGAATCCCATCGACCATTTATGAGAGTTAATCAAGAGGTCAGTTCGTGCACAATATCCTGCACCGACTATATTTTTGCTATTTTTGATGCCTGTAGTGGCAACATGGATGCTCTGCGGGGTAGCCGAGCAGTCTCAGGCGCCTTGCCACGGTTCGCACGGCTCTCCCCGTCGGAGGTTCGAGTCCTCCCTAGGGCATGGGTGTGTGTGTTGTTGTTAGTGTGAGTTACTTTAAGTTAGATTAAATAGTGTGTAAGTCTAGGGACCGATGACCTTAGCAGTTTAGTCCCATACTACCTTACCACAAATTTCCAAATTTTTTCCAACATGGCTCAATATTTCTGCAGGGGACTTCCAGCACCTTGTTGAGTAAATGCCACGTTGAGTTACTGCACTATGCTGCGAAAAAAGAGATCCAATACGAGATTGGGAGGTATCCCATGATGTTTGTCATCTCAGTGTTCATGGGCCTAATCTGTAAATCACTGTGAAATTCATCATATCATGATACCACATCTTTGGTTTCTATCTGTTGCAACCACGTATGGAGTGTGGGTAGAATGACTGCTTAAATGCCACAAAATGCACTGCAGTTAGACTAATTTGTCTTTGTGACCTCCATAGGATGCGATACGTAGGACCTTAAGATTGTCTGTAGATACTGGCTCTTGAAATTTTGTAAGTAGCTTTTGCGGGATAACTAGCGTCTGTCTTCAAGGGTTTGCCAGTTCAGGCTTTCCAACATTTCCACTTGCCAGACAAACCTGTAACCATTAGTGCAGCCCTCCTTTGTATAGGTACAATACCTTCTATTAATCCTGTATGTTAAGGGTCCTACAAACGTGAAGAATACTGTAAAATGAGATGCATAAGTGATTTGTAAGCAACCTCCTTTGCAGACTGAGTGCTTTTTCCCAGTATCTTGATTATGAACTACAGTTTGCCACCAGCTCCACCTGCAATTGAGCTTAGGTTATCACTCACTCCATTTCATATCCCTGCAAATTGTTTCACCCAGGTATTAGATGACTTGACTGATTCTGGCTGTGACTAATTGGTCTTAAAGCACAAAGGAAATAAAGACATTAGCTGACAGTGGGCATGGATTGCTATCAACGGGACAAGTTGAAAATCTATGCTGGACCGCGATTCGAATACTGGTCTCCTATTTACTAGGCAGATACACTGCCCACTATGCCATCCGGACATAGTGCTTCCCACAACTGCATGGAATATCCTAGCACACCTCCTGTCAGGACGCAAATTCTCAACTTATATCACACACTACTGACCTAATGCTCCTGCTCATTAGCCTCATTACTCTTGGCATCATGCTGAGTGCCAAAAGAGTTCAAGCCTGGTCTGCATCTGCACTGAAGGGGTCATTGACCACACATCATCTTCATTATATATATGTAGATGTAGACATGTCCCAAAGGACAGACGCTATTTTGATCCTGCAGCCACTATGAATCAAGATAGAAAGGAATTAAAGACATTAGCTTCCAGTGGGCATTGATTTATACCAATGGGATAAGTTGAAAATTAGTGCTGAAACAGAATATGAACGTGGATTTCCTGCTTTCTGGGCAGATGAGCTGACCACAACACCATCTCAGCACAGTAGTTATCACAATCAAGTGAACTACCCTACCACTCCTCCCATCAGACCCACATTCTCGATTTATATTACATATTACTGATGTAAAGCCCCTTCTCATTAGCGTCATTACTCGCGGCACCTCGCCAATTCCTGTCAGGGTTCGAGCTTGGTGGTGCAGCTGCATTGAAGGGATCGGTGGCCACCATCACCTTAATGATACAAGTGTGGTGTCTGCTCTTTTGCATGTGCCTGTATATCTGTGTATATACATGTGTCGTGTAAGTCTCCCAGAAATCAGAGCAAACACTCTCCAAATGTGGAGGTGAGTGGATACAATCGAGTACAGTGCTATACTACGCATTTGGGCTAGGTCTTGGTAGCTGTGCTACATTTACAAGCAGTTTTGGAACACAGAACGAGAGGTTATGTAATAATCGCATGGATAGAACGGACAAAAAAAATCGATAGTATTGCGAAAAATGACTGGGAATAGGTATAAATTGACGGGATATACGCCGAAATGCGGGGAAATTGAGGAAGTACTTGCGTATCTTCTGGTTGGCACAGAGCATGCGGCACCAAGAGGAATCTGAGAAAACGTCAATATGGAAGCGAAGGGAACCAGTGAAGCAGTAAAATTTTTCTCCATCGAGGTAGGGTTATACTGTATTTCTATTCAGGACACGAGCTGACTACTGTATTTGACGCTTTTCTAAAAGACAGAGAACCATCCGCCTCTAAACTTATTTGCATCTTCATTAAAGGATAACAGAGAGCGGATGGAGTGATCGATTGAGATGGAGCTGTGACGAGGTACGATTAAATGGTAGACTCATTATGCATTCTAGAGAGGGAGACATTGCTATAGTTCAGTTTTTGCAGTGTTCTGTCAGGATGCATTAGCCACGTGACATAACCTCCGTTCGACTCGTATACAGCCACGTCTCCTGTATGTGATTTAAAACACTGTCTACTTGCGGTAATTAACAGTAAACCTGTCAGTCATCAGAGGACTTCCATCTCATGTGTGATGTAACGTGACACTTTCCTCTAAACGAACTTTGATTTATGTGATGTACTCCATCCCCCCATCTCATCTTGGGTGTACAATCGAGAATTCAGTTTCATAACTAAATTAGCGACAGGTGCTCGTGAGGTACTGCAATCCCTGTGTATACATTTGCCTGACAGATGTAGTGTTTACAGAGTTAGTGGTTGAATAACTTGTAATTTTCACATGTCTGATGCAGCTGCTATGCGTTTATCTGTTTCCTTGCAAGAGGTATCCACCATTACTAACGATCATTTTACATAGGACTGATGCAGGCATCGTATAATTTCTGAACCATGATCTGATGAGAACAATGGACGCTATACGTCTCCGGAAAGCTATACTGTGCTCGAACCATGCACAGCAAATGTACAGAAGTAGTTTTTTGTTTTTATATTCGATAACATAGTTTATCATAGAAAAACCAGGAGGGATGTATGTCATCGGCTTGAAATATATTTCTTAGACTGGAATATTAACAGCGCTACATTCCATGCAACAGATAGGTCGGAAACACAAGTTGGTTGGTTGGTTTGTGGGATTAAAGGGACCAGACTGGAAACACAAGTGATCTAACGTTATGACCCGTTTTAAGTGCAGAACGTTGTAGCCTTAGGAGTGCATGTGTTTATGTTCTCTCTTACTAATACCTTCAAGGTCCTGATCCGAGAATCTGGAATAATACTTTAAAAATGATAGCTTGGTTAAATTACGTAAAAATGCTTCGAACTCTGTCCGCCTGCAGCTCCATCACACATAAAAATCATCTGTTTCTTGTTCTTCTTAATCGCCTGCTATTACATCACGACACTTTCAAATCTGTTACTGGCCGGCCGGGGTGGCCGTGCGTTTCTAGGCACTACAGTCTGGTACCGCGTGACCGCTACGGTCGCAGGTTCGAATCCTCCCTCGGGCATGGATGTGTGTGATGTCCTTAGGTTAGTTAGGTTTAAGTAGTTCTAAGTTCTAGGGGACTGATGACCTTAGAAGTTAAGTTCCATACTGCTCAGAGCCATTTGAACCATTTGAACCAAATCTGTTACAATACATCAATAAGGAGTGCTAACTTCCTCGACATGGGCACAACTCGAGAAATCTTGTGCACTTGGATGGGTGAGAACTCGGCAAGCTCAATTCATTCA
This sequence comes from Schistocerca cancellata, assembly GCF_023864275.1. Lineage (NCBI taxonomy): Eukaryota > Metazoa > Arthropoda > Insecta > Orthoptera > Acrididae > Schistocerca > Schistocerca cancellata. Next base: position 106,625,322 of record NC_064631.1, on the reverse strand, counting down.
CAAGACGTGGAATGTAGCAGTCTTCTTCTGGTTGGTTGCAGAACAAATCGGTAACGGTACTGCAGAGTGGGTTGGTCAATAACAGTGTTAGGAGGGTATTTCACTCTCTAATTTTACCCCAAGACAGCGAAAATGCTCTGTGACTCCCATACGCAGAGAGATAGATCGTAAATCAAGCACTATGTTCGAAATGTTAGAAATATGTAGAGTGCCGTCTGATATACTTTGATGTTCTAGAGTTAACAAGTAATGGACATACTGCACAATCATCTGTCCACGTTCGCAATGATACTCGCAAAATGGAGAAGGGGTGGTTTAGCTGTGATACTGAAATTGAGGAAGATGCTGTCACATCATTGGTCGGTGTTGAAATTACTGTAAAATTGTTGACACTATCAACTGCGTTGCTTATTATTAGAGTACATCGACCGTGTCTTTTCCATCCCATCCGTGCACTTGTATGCTGCTGGTTACCACATAATGATTGACTGATATCGCTTGTTTGAGTTGGAGAAAGAGTTTTGGTGGATGGACAGCACCTTCTGGGGTGGGTAGCACTGAAACACTGATCCCGTACATGACTGTAATATGATGAATCAGTCTCCTACGACCTGACACAGACCCCAAAGTCGTAGAAGAAAAACAAAATGTATGGCGATGTACAAAGCGTGCTATGTCAGAAACAAATAATACTTCAAACAACGATACAGGGCCACAATTATCATCTCTTGCAATTTACAGTATAGTCCACAGGATACAACCATCCTCCTACAGTACAAGTGATGAAACCTCAAACTGGCCTCTGCAGTGGATCGAAAGCTGTATATTTAATAGGATCGTCCTGCACCAGCAGCAGCAACAGTTTGACGGGTAAATTTAATGACGGCCAGGCTGTCCCGTTAGGAATGCTAGGAGGAATGCTATTCTGGCGAGCATTGCAACACCTCTCTATCCACGCTGGACCCCCATCACAGCTATGCATCATCGCACCATCATCAGTTGCCTAGGTGAGTTCTATATTGGAAGAAGTTAGTGGAGTTTTTATGGTTCATAATTTTTCCCTGTAGGATGGTACAGAATAATGACGATATCCTGTTGGGCTGACAAATGTGAATGGATGCAGATCTGCTTCGGACTGTAGTATCTGTGTCTAGTTTGGAGACGCACTACAATGCATGCATTTCCACCGAATGGTCAAAACATGGTCCTGTTGCACTAACTCATTTCGTTCTGTTGCTACATGGGTTGCAGAAGGTGGTGGATATGGCTTTCTCCGACTTAAACTGGAATGATCACATGCACTAAGCTATAGAAATGGGATCAGTTGCAAGATGCGCAGAGGTTGACTAAAACCACGTTGGAATTTAACTGTAGCAGACATGTTCGAGAAGGATGTCTGGTTTCGAGCTATGAGAGTACCAGAAATATCATTCACATATGGCTGTGATCCAACACAGGTATGTGGTTAAATGGAAAGACTTGATTCCAAATCATAGACATGATTTCTGGCAGATAGCGTAAGTATTGGGACAAGGGAGGTTCTCCCCGACTCTGCATTGTTGCCAGATGTATCCAAGATGAGGGTGATGCCGTCTTCCAAGATGGAGGCATGTAGACTTGGCAACAGCGCCGTGACGTCATTCAAGATGGTGGATTTAGGTGGGAACTTTGAATTTTGGCAGGAAAGTGCCACAACCCCCTCCCCCAGAAAAATGTCTGGAAGTTAAAATTCCAACAGCATAATGCAACACGCCCCAGTAATCTCTACTAAAAAAGAAAATCGCAGGAACATAGGTCACTTGTACTAACGTAAGTCACTCGGCCGCTGCCTCCTCCTACGAACTGGCACCAAGTTAGAATTTCTCCAGGATAATGCACCACGCAATGGTTATCTCTACTAAGCAAAAAAAAAAAAAAATCGCGGGTAGATAGTTCACTCTGGTTACCTCCACTAACCTAAGTCAACCGACCGCCACTTCCTCCTATGAACTGACACCAAGTTTGAACTTTGACAGTAAACAAAGCTCACTTGTGGTTTCGCTGCTAATCTAAGAAAATGGCGCGAAAGAAAGAACACTTGTACTAACTTCAGCCGCCCGACCGCCATCTCCTCCTAAGGATTCATGGGAAAAATGGACTTGGAGGTAAGTGTTTATTTAAACAATTACATGTACGTGTGTTCGCCACTACCAGAAGCTGCCCTCATCTGTGACGTAATCCAAGATGGTGGCAACCACTGTGTTCACTGTGAGATCCAGACACCAACTGACTTATTTCATATCGCCACCGGCAGAAGGTACTACCGTGACATCAGGTGATGACGCAAGTAAGACATCCAAAATGGTGTCAAACAGTGTGTTCACCACAAGGTCTGGAGCTAGTACTCAATACCACCAGCAGAGGGTGCTGTCATCCGTTTCGTGACATAATCCAGGATGGTGGGGCGAAATGGCGGAAAAACGACTCTGGACGCATTTTTTTTATTTTGCAGGCAGTGTCTCCACCACGAAATCTAGACTCCAACTGACCTAGTGCACAATACTGCCACCAGAGGGTGCCATCATCCATCCTGTGACATAATCCAAGACGGTGGGGGAGGGGGGCAAATCGCAGGAAAAAGACTCTGTACACAAGTCTTTATTTTACAGACAGCCTCTCCACCACTAGATCTAGAGTCCAACCGACCTAGTGCACAGCACTGCCACCAGATGCTGCTGTCGTCCCCCATCTGATGTAAACCAAGATGGTGGTCTGGAGGGAGAAAATGACGTGAAAATGACTCAGTCTGCTCTGGGCTGCTGTACAGAGCAAGGAAGGAGTGAACTCTATTTATTTTGAAAGAATTTCTTTAGCGATGGAGTATATTTATCACACTGACACAAAACACACGCTCTGACATGCTTGGGGCCATCTCACACAGCCCACAGACCTGTAAACTACTTCTAAATAACGCTCTCCAGACACGCAAATGACTCCTAATTTATGGAAATAATTTCAGTGCACACTTGCACACTTCTCCTAAATAATGCATCACAGTGATGTGTAACATGCTCAGTACTCGAAAACTGTCCAAATAACACATAGCACAGCCTACAGACCTGCTCGCAAAATAATGCAATCAATGTGCGCCAGCACCCTCCGCCACCCCATGTCCAGTACAACACACAGGAAACCCCAACAAAGTGACGTGGCCGTCAGCTGTCAAACCATGCACAGGCTCCCACTCGGGTCCCGCAAGCATGAGGTGGCATTCGTACTTGATACCTGAGAAATTCCTTTCTAAATACTTGTTCACCTAGACACCATAGCCGACAGACACTATAGGGGGCGCGCACAGCTGTGAGCCGCCTCCGAACGTAGGTGAAAGTTGGCTGCCTGTATTTTCTGGTATACAGTCATGGTCATACTGACGTCACTGAATTCCAAGGCGCGCTCACAGGAGACACCTCCAAGCAGCACATGTCTTTACTGCTGATGGTAGAATAGCACAGGACGCATTGTTCCTAGAGTGACATGACACACTCGTTTAACCATACTTAACTACCAAGTGTGGCTCTAGCCTCGCCACGAAACATCTGCATGGCAACTCACCATCTAAAACGTTCTTAATGTTATTCTTACGTCACATGGCTTTGTAAAAGAAATAAGACCCAAGTCGACCTCTCGGGAATTGTATAGTGTCCCAGAAATAGTTAACGCTCCCGTTCTAGATGTCTCAGCTTGTATGCACGGAAATTCATGCCCTAACAGAATCTGTGCACGTAAATAACATCGAATGCACTCATCCCAGCGCTCCTAACGTGATATCCTTCCTGCTCTCAACATACACAAACGCTCCCTCCGCTATGTAGAGGCTCCTATATCCCAGGACGAACGATATGACTGAATCGGGCATTTTGATTTGCACTTATCGAATTTACCCGCCGAATTACTGATGCCGCTGATATCGAAGCACCATCCATATTTTCTTCCCGTGGCTTTCACAGATCGCTAAATTGCGTTGACACTTAAACACCCAAAGTTGTCTGCAGATTATCAAATACATACCAGACTCACAGGTTTCAGATAGATTATATAATGGTAAGACAGAGATTTAGGAAATAGGTTTTAAATTGTAAGACATTTCCAGGAGCAGATGTGGACTCTGACCACAATCTATTGCTTATGAACTGTAGATTAAAACTGAAGAAACTGCAAAAAGGTGGGAATTTAATGAGATGGGACCTGGATAAACCAGAGGTTGTACATAGTTTCAGGGAGAATATAGCGAAACAATTGACAGGAATGGGGGAAAGAAATACAGTAGAACAAGAATGGGTAGCTTTGAGGGATGAAGTAGTGAAGGCGGCAGAGGATCAAGTAGGTAAAAAGACGAGGGCTATTAGATGTCCTTGGGTAACAGAAGAAGTATTGAATGCAGTAAATGAAGCAGGCAAAAAGGAAAATAAACGTCTCAAAAATGAGATCGACAGGAAGTGCAAAATGGCTAAGCAGGAATGGCTAGAGGACAAATCTAAGGATTTAGAGACTTATCTCACTCGGGGTAAGATAGATATTGCCTAAAGGAAAATTAAAGAGACCTTTGGAGGAAAGAGAACCACTTGTACGAATATCAAGAGCTCAGATGGAAACCCAGTTCTAAGCAAAAAAGGGAAAGCAGAAAGGTGGAAGGAGTATATAGAGGGTCTATACAAGGGTGATGTACTTGAGGACAGTATTATGGAAATGGAAGAGGATGTAGATGAATATGAAATGGGAGATATGATACTGCGGGAAGAGTTTGACAGAGCACTGAAAGACCTGAGTCGAAACAAGGCCCTGGGAATAGACAACATTCCATTAGAACTACTGACAGCCTTGGGAGAGTCAGTCCTGACAAAACTCTACCACCTGGTGAGCAAGATGTATGAGACCGGCGAAATACCGTCAGACTTCAAGAAGAATACAATAATTCCAATCCCAAAGAAATCAGGTGTTGACAAATGCGAAAATTAGCGAACTATCAGTTTAATAAGTCACAGCTGCAAAATACTAACGCGAATTCTTTACAGACGAATGGAAAAACTGGTAGAAGCCGACCTCGGGGAAGATCAGTTTGGATTGCGTAGAAATACTGGAACACGTGAGGCGATATTGACCTTACGACCCACCTTAGAAGAAAGATTAAGGAAAGGCAAACCTACGATCCCAGCATTTGTAAACTTAGAGAAAGCTTTTGACAATATTGACTGGAATACTCTCTTTCAAATTATAAAGGTGGCAGGGGTAAAATACAGGGAGCGAAAGGCTATTTACAATTTGTACAGAAACCAGATGGCAGTTGTAAGAGTCGACGGGCATGAAAGGGAAGCAGTGGTTGGGAAGGGAGTGAGACAGGGTTGTAGCCTCTCCCCGATGTTATTCAATCTGTATATTCAGCAAGCAGTAAAGGAAACAAAAGAAAAATTCGGAGCAGGTATTAAAATCCATGGACAAGAAATAAAAACTTTGAGGTTCGCCGATGACATTGTAATTCTGTCAGAGAAAGCAAAGGACTTGGAAGAGCAGTTGAACGGAATGGACAGTGTCTTGAAAGGAGGATATAAGATGAACATCAACAAAAGCAAAACGAGGATAATGGAATGTAGTCGAATTAAGTGTAGTGATGCTGAGGGAATTAGATTAAGAAATAGACACTTATAGTAGTAAAGGAGTTTTGCTATTTGGGGAGCAAAATAACTGATTGTGGTCGAAGCAGAAAGGACATAAAATGTAGATTGGCAATGGCAAGGAAAGCGTTTCTGAAGAAGTGGAATTTGTTAACATCGAGTATAGATTTAAGTGTCAGGAAGTCGTTTCTGAAAGTATTTGTATGGAGCGTAGCCATGTATGGAAGTGAAACGTGGACGATAAATAGTTTAGACAATAAGAGAATAGAAGCTTTCGAAATGTGGTGCTACGGAAGAATGCTATGGAAGAAGAAGATTAGATGGGTAGATCACATAACTAATGAAGAGGTATTGAATAGGATTGAGGAGAAGAGGAGTTTGTGGCACAACTTGACTAGAAGAAGGGATCGGTTGGTAGGACATGTTCTGAGGCATCAAGGGATGACCAGTTTAGTATTGGAGGGCAGCGTGGAGGGTAAAAATCATAGAGGGAGACCAAGAGATGAATACACTAAGCAGATTCAGAAGGATGTAGGTTGCAGTAGGTACTGGGAGATGAAGAAGCTTGTACAGGATAGAGTAGCATGGAGAGCTGCACCAAACCAGTCTCGGGACTGAAGACCAGAACATCAACAACCAGACTCACAATAATACTGGAAACCAGGAAGATATTTACCAATGTAACTACAATTAAATATTACGATTGCTGCTACATTCTGACACCGATCAATGTACAGTTTATGTCTCCTCTTGGCTACTGTGCTTCTGGAACGAATCTCACTATTTATAGCGTATATAATTTTCCACGTAAATCTCTCTCTCATACCCTCACTGTTATCGATCTGCTGAATCTATACGTCCCTCACGATAGACCATACAGTCATCCTCTCTGGTCATGCCATAACATGAACAATAGTAACTTTACAATGCAATATATACCAATTTTCCGCAACGTAAGCCACAGTAACTTTACAATACAATATATACATATTTTATACAAACAGTGCAGTTATCTTTTATATTTGTACAACACCAGAAAAAATTATGGTATGCCTACACTCACACCGGCTATACGTCACAATGCTCCCCAGTCCTAGGGAAGCACCATCAGCCTTTTCTTTCTTTGTACAGACGCGACATCCAGCAGTAATAAACTATTTTTCACTAATTACCATACTGTACCGACAACTAAACTTCCCAAAGTGCCATACACATCGTCAAATATAGGATGACTCTTACTCACTTACACTGTTATCCCACCAAGGGCAGGAGGTTGAATATTGGTCTGCAAAACTGATCTCCAACCAGGAAATATATCATTGTCTGCCATGTCGATGTAGTAAACATACAATTCATATCCTCCACCATATAAAATCATCCCTTTTGCATCATTCATACATATACTGCGAAGATGGACAGTACCGTATATACAGGGTGGTCCATTGATAGTGACCGGGCCAAATATCTCACGAAATAAGCATCAAACGAAAAAGCCACAAAGAACGAAGCTCGTCTTGCTTGAAGGCGGAAACCAGGTGGCGCTGTGGTTCGCCCGCTAGATGGCGCTGCCAGAGGTCAAAAGGATATCAACTGCGTTTTTTTTTAAATAGGAACCTTTTTATTACATATTCGTGTAGTACGTAAATATATATGAATGTTTTAGTTGGACCACTTTTTTCACTATGTGATAGATGGCGCTGTAATAGTCACAAACGTATGTGGTATCACGTAATATTCCACAAGTGCGGACGGTATTTGCTTCGTGATACATCACCCGTGTAAAAATGGACCGTTTACCAGCGGTCGGTATCGTGTTGATGTATGACTATTGTGAACAAAATGCCCAATGGGCGTATGCTATGTGTGCTGCTCGGTATCCTGCATGACATCATCCAAGTGTCCGGACCGTCCGCCGGATAGTTACGTTATTTAAGGAAACAGGAAGTGTTCAGCCATATGTGAAACGTCAACCACGACCTGCAACCAATGATGATGTCCAAGTAGGTGTTTTAGCTGCTGCCGCGGATAATCCGCACATCAGTAGTAGACAAATTGCGCGAGAATTGGGAATCTCAAAAACGTCAGTGTTGAGAATGCTACATCGACATCGATTGCACCCATACCATATTTCTATGCACCAGGATTTGCATGCCGACGACTTTGAACGTTGTATACAGTTCTGCCACTGGGCACAAGAGAAATTATGGGACGATGACAGATTTTTTGCACCAGTTCTATTTAGCGACGAAGTGTCATTCACCAACAGTGGTAACGTAAACCGGCATGATACGCACTATTGGGCAACGAAAAATCCACAATGGCTGCGACAAGTGGAACATCAGCGACCTTGGAGGGTTAATGTATGCTGCGGCTTTATGGGAGGAAGGATAATTGGCCCCCATTTTATGAATGGCAATCTAAATGGTGCAATATATGCTGATTTCCTACGTAAAGTTCTACCGATGTTCCTACAAGATGTTTCACTGCATGACAGAATGGCGATGTACTTCCAACATGATGGATGTCCGGCACATAGCTCGCGTGCGGTTGAAGCGGTATTGAATAGCATATTTCATGACAGGTGGCTTGGTCATCAAAGCACCATACCATGGCCCGCATGTTCACTGGATCTGACGTCCCCGGATTCCTTTCTGTGAGAAAAGTTGAAGGATATTTGCTATCGTGATCCACCGACAACACCTGACAGCATGCGTTAGCGCATTGTCAATGCATGTGCGAACAGTACTGAAGGCGAACTACTCGCTGTAGAGGAATGCCGTTACACGTATTGCCAAATGCATTGAGGTTGACGGACATCATTTTGAGCATTTATTGCATTAATGTGATATTTACAGGGTATCACGCTGTAACAGCATACGTTCTCAGAAATGATAAGTTCACGAAGGTACATGTATCACAGTGGAACAATCGAAATAATATGTTCAAACGTACCTACATTGTATAATTTAATTTAAAAAACATACCTGTTACCAACTGTTGGTCTAAAATTGTGAGCCTCCCTATCGTGAGGGACTTATAGCTTCAGCACATTGATAACAGCGAGGGTATAAGAGAGAGTTTTTATGTGGAAAATTATATACGCTATAGATAGTGAGATTCGTTCCAGAAGCACAGTCGCCAAGAGGAGACATTAACTGCACATTGATCGGCGTCAGAATGTAGCAGAAATCGTAGTATTTAATTGTAATTGCACTGATAAATATCTTCCTGGTTTCCAAAATTATTGTGAGTCTGGTATGTATATGATAATCTGTAGACAACTTTGCGCATTTAACTGTCAATGCAATTCAGCGATCTGTACAAAATAATTTTACCTGTGAAAGTCCTGGAAAAAAAATATGGATGGTGCTTCGATATCAGCGGCATCAGTAATTCGGCGGGTAAATTCGATAAGAGCAAATCAAAATGCTCGATTCAGTCACATCGTTCGTCCTGGGATATAGGAGCCTCTACATAGCGGAGGGAGCGTTTGTGTATGTTGAGAGCAGGAAGGATATCACGTTAGGAGCGCTGGGATGAGTGCATTCGATGTTATTTACGTGCACAGATTCTGTTAGGGCATGAATTTCCGTGCATACAAGCTGAGACATCTAGAACGGGAGCGTTAACTATTTCTGGGACACTATACAATTCCCGAGAGGTCGACTTGGGTCTTATTTCTTTTACAAAGCCATGTGACGTAAGAATAACATTAAGAACGTTTTAGATGGTGAGTCTCCGCGCAGATGTTTCGTGGCGAGGCTCGAGCCACACTTGGTAGTCAAGTATGGTTAAACGAGTGTGTCATGTCACTCTAGGAACAATGCGTCCTGTGCTATTCTATCATCAGCAGTAAAGACATGTGCTGCTTGGAGGTGTCTCCTGTGAGCGCGCCTTGGAATTCAGTGACGTCAGTATAACCATGACTGTATACCAGAAAATACAGGCAGCCAACTTCCACCTACGTTCGGCGCCGGCTCACAGCTGTGCGCGCCCACTATAGTGTCTGTCGGCTATGGTGTCTAGGTGAACAAGTATTTAGACAGGAATTTCTCAGGTACCAAGTATGAATGAGATGTCGCCGCGTCGTGCTTGTGGGACCCGAGTGGGGGCCTGTGCATGGTTTGACAGCTGACGGCCACGTCACTTTGTTGGGGTTGCCTGTGTGCTCTACTGGACATGGGGCGGCGGAGGGTGCTGGCGCACATTGATTGCATTATTTTGCGAGCAGGTCTGTAGGCTGTGTTATGCGTTATTTGGTCAGTATACGAGTAGTGTGCATGTTACACATCACTGTGATGCATTATTTAGGATAAGTGTGCAAGTGTGTACTGAAATTATTTCTGTAAATTAGGAGTCGTTTGCGTGTCTGGAGAGCGTTATTTAGAAGTAGTTTACAGGTCTGTGGGCTGTGTGAGATGGCCCCAAGCATGTCAGAGCGTGTGTTTTGTGTCAGTGTGATAAATATACTCCATCGCTAAAGAAATTCTTTCAAAATAAATAGAGTTCACTCCTTCCTTGCTCTATACAGCAGCCCAGAGCAGACTGACTCATTTTCACGTCATTTTCTCCCTCCAGACCACCATCTTGGTTTACATCAGATGGGGGAAGACAGCAGCATCTGGTGGCAGTGCTGTGCACTAGGTCAGTTGGACTCTAGATCTAACAGTGGAGAGGCTGTCTGTGAAATAAAGACTTGTGTACAGAGTCTTTTTCCTGCTATTTGCCGCTCCCCCCCCCCACCATCTTGGATTATGTCACAGGATGGATGACGGCACCCTCTGGTGGCAGTATTGTGCACTAGGTCAGTTGGAGTATAGATTTCGTGGTGGAGACACTGCCTGCAAAATAAAAAATTGTGTCCAGAGTCGTTTTCCTGCCATTTCGCCCCACCATCCTGGATTATGTCATGAAACGGATGACAGCACCCTGTGCTGGTGGTATTGAGTACTAGCTCCAGACCTTGTGGTGAACACACTGTTTGACTTCTCCTTAGATAACTGTACTTCATCATCACTTGACATCACAGCAGCGCCCTATTGGGGTGACGATATGTACTATGTCAGTTGAGCTCTCGACCTCATGGTGAACACACCTGCATGAAATTGTTAAAATAAAGGCTTGTCTCCAAGTCCTTTTTTCCCACGAATCCTTAGAAGGAGATGGCAGTCGGGCGACTGAGGTTAGTACAAGTGTCCTTTCCATCGCGCCATTTTCTTAGATAACATGAAACCCCAAGTGAGCTTTGTTTACTGTCAAAATTCAAACTTGGCGCCAGTTCATAGGAGGAAACGGCGGTCGGTTAACTTAGGTTACTGGAAGTAGCCAACGTGAGCTATCTCCCCGCGATTTTCTTTGCTTAGTCGGTATAACTGTTACATGGGGCATTATCCTGTTGAAATTTAAACTTGGCGCCAGTTCCTAGGAAGAGGTGGCGGTTGGATGACTTAGGTTAGTACAAGTGACCTATCTTCCCATGATTTTCTTTGCTTAGTAGAAATTACTGGGGTGTGATGATTCTCCTGGTGGAATTTGAACATCCCGACATTTTCCTGGGGGAGGGGGTTGTTGCACTTTCCTGCGAAAATTCAAAGTTCCCGCCAAAATCCTCCATCTTGAATGACGTTGTGGCTTCCAGCTTGGATGACATATTGTGCTGTTGCCAAGTCTACATGCCACAATCTTGGATGTTGTCATCGCCGCCATCTTGGATGCATCTGTCAGCAATGTAAAGTGGGGCAGAACCCCCGTTGTCACAGTAATAGTGTAATACTAGAGATCTGAAAAGCTAGTGTACACTTCTTACCGCTTCAATCAGCACATTTGTTTGTGATCTGTCCCAATCAGTCATCGCCTATAACTCAGTGGATACAGCGCAGAACCTCTGACTTGGTATCTAGACAGAATACGTTACAAATACAGGAGAAATGTCCAGTGGTGTGAGGAAGTTAGCCAAAACACTTTAAAAATTGAGTGATTTTATGACGATGTTTCATAGTGGGTTGTGTGTAGCCTGACTGCTGGTCTGATAATATATGCTCCTATGATCACCGTCTTGGTAGTTGTCCGGAAAAACCACATCATTCGTAGGTAATGCCATACCTCAATTTATAAAGCCAGTATAGTTTTTAACATGGATACTTGTGTGCACATGTAGAACCAAGACCGCTTGTGACAGTAACACACAGTAGTTGTTGCAAACGGGTTTTTTAACATCTGGAATATCTTTCTAAGACACAGTAGTAACACTCGCAGGAAAAACTTATGAGACATGCCCACCCATTGTTGATTTTCTCTCAGTATTATTTTGTATCGTGTGGAATCATTTATTGGTCAAGTATTATACTTAGTAATAGTAGGAATGCATGATAGGTCCCCCTTGAGCATCAGGCTTATAAAGTATGTGTTTGTGTTCCAACATGTGCAAAGGAAATGACTATGTCCATTCGTAAGGAAGGTATGTATTTGACGTCAAGCACTGTGATAGCAATGGGAAGAGTACGTCAAGTCATAGATAGGTACTAATTTTTCTATTTCGAGAGCCACAGCCTCCAACATGGAGTATTTCTGATACTTCACTTGTTGTCAAATGTCGTTCAACTGTGACTGTCATCGTAACATTTAGTTGTAAGTACAGGGATAAAATACATATGTGACCGATGATTCTACCTGTGTGTGCTTGGCGTGCAGTGCTGGTCACCTGTATGAGGATGATTAACGTTTCCTGTTAATGGTAGAACCCTCCGAATGTAGAGACCCATTGGATCGTAGGGAAGTAGACGTCTTAACTGGTTTGTCCTCTAGATGACTGAATAGCTTTCGTGATTGTGTGGAAATTTGACAACATTCAGCATGGACATGTTTTTTCACTGTGCCATTATTCCCTCCCATGTTAACTGCTCAGTTGACTATTTCTTCACATTTCCTGTCTTTATTTAGTTGAGAGAATATCGATTGTGGTGTGTGCGTCTAACACGTGGAGGACACGTTTGCCAGTTTTCTAGATATGAGAAACTCCTTAGTTGGCTTTGTAAATTATAGGGATGATTTGGAATCTGTTACATCACCGACATTGGTATTCACAAGTTGAAATATCTGTTTCCTCTATTTGTTTCGAGTTCTCACAAAAAGGTCTTCGCAAACGGGATAAGTTTCTAGTTACTCAGTGGTTTAGGGCATGCTCCATCTACATAAAGTTTGGGGTTTGTTGAGAAATAATTCCCAGTCTGCATCTTCGGACTTATGTTGCGTGAGCGATCGGTAGGATAGTGCTGTGAGCAAACCATGCGAAAATATATTTGTTTTTTTAATCCCAGAGTGTGGAGATTGGTGTAGAAAAAAGCAAGCAGGGAAGCAGGTCCAGGCAAAAAATAGCAACACGTTCTGAGAGTGACTTCAGCCAACTGAGGGCGCTCTGGTCACCCATTGGGAATGGGTGACCACCGACCCCCATGGAAATATCTAGTGCCGCGAGTATATCTATGGTGCTGTCTTCGCAGTATATGTACAAATGATGTAAAAGGGGCGATTTTTGTATGGGGTATGATACGAATTGTATGTTTACTACATCGACATGGTATGTTGTGATAGATAGCTGGGTTGGAAATCGGTTTCACTCTCTAATATTCAAGCTCCCATCCTCAGTGGGAGAGCAGTGTAGTTGACAATATGTAGGGCACATATCGAGGTTTAGTTGCCGGTGCAATATGGTGATCAGTGTAAAATAGTTTTTTGCTACTGAATGTCTCATCTGCAGAAAGAAAAAGAAAATGCAGACAGTGCTTCCACACTGACATCATCAGTAATTCGGTAGGTAAATTCGTTAAGAGCCAATCATGATCCCCCATTCATTCACAAGACATCCTTTGTGCTGATATGTAGGAGTCTCTGCATAGCGATGAGAAAGTTTGTGTATGTTGAAAGCAGGAAGGGTAACACGTGATGTACGGGGTGCCACGTTAGGACTGCAAGGAAGAATGAATTCGCATTTTCCTTGTTGTTCTATCGATAGTGATGATGATTACAGTACACCAACCTGCATCGGTGATGTCTTTCCAAGCATTACGTCCGCAGGTGTGGTATCCATTATCACTCATAGTGCCTGACGCTTGTCCTTCATAACACTTCTTTGAGAGAATCTTCCAGAAGGGCTGATCGTGACTTTGTCAGATAATTTCCTAGGACTGAGGAGAATCGAGACATATAGCCGGTGTGATTGTAGGAATACCATAATATTTTTGGGTGCTCTACATATATAAAAGATAACTCACTATTTGTATAAAATGTGTATATATTGCATTGTAAAGTAACTGTGGCTTATGTTGTGGCATGGCCGGAGAAGATGGAGATATAGATTCAGCACATTGATAACCGTGAGAGCATGAGAGACATTTTTTACGTGGAAAATTATGTGCACTATAGATACTGAGATTCGTTCCAGAACCACAGAAGAGGAGACATTAGTTGTACATCAATCAGTGTCAGACTGTAGCAGCAGTCGTAATATTTAATTGTAGTTACACTGTTAAATATGTTCCTGGTTTCCAATATTCTTGTGAGTCTTGTATGTATTTTATGATCTGTAGACAACTTTTGCAGGTTTAACTGTCAGTGCAATTTAGCTATCTGTGTAAAATAATTTTACCGCTGAAAGTCTCATCTGCAGAAAACAATTGTGAATGGTGCTCCCACTGGACCTTCACCGCAGCTATGCATAATCAATCCAGGAATAGTAAACTTCCACATGTTGTCGGCAGTGGAGTGAGAGTTATGGTTCGTGCTGGCTAGCGTACGGCGTCACCGCGCTCTGGAAATAGGTCTTTGCTTCCGTCCGGTCACATCAGCAGCGGTGCTTAGGTGAACACGTATTTCGAGAGGAATTTCTCAAGTACAAAGTATTAACGTAATATCGCCTCCTCATGCTTGAGGGAATTTCTGAATGTATATTTGGAGAACAGAATTGTATGGTAGTGAAACATGGATAGTGGGAAAATCGGAAAAGAAAAGAATCGAAGCATTCGAGATGTGTTGCTATAGAAGAATGTAGAAAATTAGGTGGACTGATAAGGTAAGGAATGAGGAGGTTCTCTGCAGAACTGACGAGAAAAGTAGTATAAAGAAAACACTGACAAGCAGGACAGGATGGTAGTACATCTGTAATGACATCATAGAATAACTTTCATGGTACTAGAGGTAGCTGTAGGGAACAAAAACTGTATAGGAAGTAAGAGATTGGAATACATCCAGCAAATAGTCAGCTGCATAGGTTGCAAGTGCTACTCTGAGATGAAGAGGTTGGCACAGGAGAAGAATTCATGGCAGGCCACATCAAACCAGTCAGAAGACTGATGACTTGGAAAAAAAAGTCACATTAATGTTACCACCACCTATGTTGGATGTGAACATGCAATAACTACTTTCAGACAGAAGGTGGTAGCTCTAACAGAGGAGGATTCATAAACCACATCGTGGAACCAGAAACCACTGAAGAATGGCAGGAGCCAATGCACTGCAAGTTTGACTGCATATGAGTGTGGCAGGCGACAGTTTCTAGTCAGACCGTAAATTGGGATGCAATGCAATGATGACGCGAGCCACTCTTGCACCAGGTTTTGTGAGTTGTGTTTGTGGCACAGTTTCTCACTTCACATGCCATGCTAGCTTGTGGAAGAGGTGAGGTGGGTATTGGAAAAGCAGTCCTCCCATATCCACCTTACGGCACGGCGCATATTGGCAGTGGTAGTGTTGGCCATCCAATAGTATTACCTTACTACTCTTTATTGTCATTCAGTAATGTTTTGTTTTTCGCCATTGGTGCATTATATTTTCCTTATTTATATTTCCATATTTTTGCTCTTTCGCATGTTATTGTTTTTCTTTTGTCAAGAACACTGTACAATTCAATGACTGGTGAACTATTAGCCATTTGCTGCCTCTTATGCTGACATATCTGTACAATCTGCTACAGGAAGTCGAAAAGTGGGAATTCCACAGGTTTATCTCCTTTGTCCTCTGAATGAAAAGCGTCCAAGATCTGAAGTATATAAGTTTCACCGTGATTACTTGGATATGTATGTAATAAGAGACATTATACAGTATTACATGCACATCACATAGACATCACATTTTCACTGCAAGCAAGAAACAGTCGAGCAGCCCACACAACTGACAATACTTTAATTGGTGCATTGCAACGAGAAACAGCATTTCAGTGGTTGCATTCAAGGTACCAGCATTAATAAACTAATTATTCAATCAGCTACACAGATGAAGAACGTTGTCAGTATTCTTCCAGGCATATTAGTATCCTCAAAGAGGGTAGTAATTTGATATATTTAATTAGTTTAAATGCATTGCTGACGAAGGCAGGCCTACATTCATGACAATGTTTTCCAAATGACGTGAATTCTTCCCCTCACAATGCACACCCTGATATTTTGCGCATTCCTGTCATGGACATTATTCTCAGCTGCTGACAGTACACTAACCACCATGTTGTGTTGTGGATCTGTTGTTTACTTTTGTCAATAATAACTCTTTTATTCGCGAGTCACAAATTCTCAGTTTGGCAAACCATAGATGATTAACCAGCAATTTTCTCTGCCTCGTGATGACTGGGTGTTGTGAGATGTCCTTAGGTTAGTTAGGTTTAAGTAGTTCTAAGTTCTAGGGGACTGATGACCATAGATGTTAAGTCCCATAGTGCTCAGAGCATTTGAACCATTTATTTGATTAACCAGCACCTGGCAAGTGTGCATCACTCTGCCTGAAGGGCGAAAAATATGACGGATTATGTGGATTTTTCCAGAATTGCAACAGAATTGGAGATTTATATTTATGTGAGTTGTTAAACATTTGTCATTTGAAGAAGCATCATCATTTATAAGTAACTGCTACACTTCTCGTGTTGACAGGTTTAATTGTGTTTTCTGTCAAAACACAGTATAATTTGCACAAACTCACCTTGCAGTGGCTAACCTGAAACATAGTGTCCCAGCAGGCAAGCAGTTGGTGACAAGAGGTCAATAGCTTAAGGAAAACTTCATTTCGTCTGTTTACAGTAACAAAAGAGAGTACATTTCATGTTCATATGTTAATATCAGGAAATTATCTTTACACTAGATGTTGATGACTCTTAAAAAATTACAGTACTGGATTGAAAAAAAAACATTAAAACTGTACCTTCTGCTATATCGGCATAGATAATAAAGTTCTGCATGTTAAACATTTGACAAAATACACTCCTAGCGTGCTATCATTTGTCAAAATCTTCTTTCGATATCTTGACCGGTTTAGGTGATATGAAGAATCTCAAGAATATTTCATTCCCATATGCTTCCGATTCGAAGTCAACATGCTACATGTAATCCATCTTCTCGAGACTGGGGACAGATAGAGACCTCCCCTCAAGTCTAAAGAAAAATTCAGTGCAGTAGCATGTGATCTAATACGCACCAAACACAAAATGATAGTGACACGTATTTTTCGTTGTAAATATTTCGAATTTCGCGCAGTGTCTTATTTAAATGCGACTATCACAATAAGTATGACTATTAGCGAGGTGATGGTCACTTCACAATGAAGTTGAGATTAAAAGCTACAGCCGGCCGGCGTGGCCGAGCGGTTCTAGTTGCTTCAGTCTGGAACCGCGCGACTGCTACAGTCGCAGGTTCGAATCCTGCCTCGGGCATGGATGTGTGCATCACCAACCAGCGCAGGCAAAGAATGTGTACACACTGCATTCTTTGCAGCACTGCTCAGTGGTTAGCAGTCAGTGCTTCTGCTGACACTGGTGACGCTGCTACCAAGTGTTGGCAGGGCTCCAAATGCACACGGGTTACTCTTCAAATGAACATTAGTGGCACTGCAACTCTCCTCAACTAGTCTATAAAATCTGTCTGTATTGCAGTGGGACATGGACATGATTACATTCTGGCTGTACTTCCTATTCAGAGGAAGAGAAAACACTGAAGTAGAAGAAGGTTCTGGGTCCTTCCGTTGGTTTTAGCAGGTCTCAATCATGGACTTTTCCCTGTATCATTTGATGATTTCAGCGAGATGGTGACAACTACTTTTTTCCTATTCTCATACGTCACAAAATTCATTTCACGAACAGTTGGCTGGAATCAGCAACATGATTCAAAGAAAAGACGCCACTATCAGATAGGTCATTCCACCAGAAAAGAGACTAGTTTTGACACTGAGGTAAGAAAAAAAAATCAACATTTTTCAGAACTTATTAGGCGCAAAAAAACACACTCACACCAATATAGCAGTGATGATTAAGAAAACAGTACAGTCGAAATGTCATTAGATAAATCAGATACATCACTAGCTACTAGGCTAGCCAGACTGAACGTGAGGCAGGCCCCAAATCAATCAACTGGCCACAGACATTTGTGTAATTGGGACAGAATTTGTTAAGGGCTTTGCATTTATTATGTTCTCAGTTTGCACTAACAAAATAAAATTAACTGCTGCTACTACTACTAACCTACTGCCATGTAACTTTACTTTTGCAAACACATACCTTATTATTCATATTTTTTGGAGGATCTTGCTGCACTCAAAAGAGTCTTGTTCTTAAGAACCATGCAATATAAATCTTCATGCCATCTTCAAATTCATCTGAACACAAATCTCGGCTTTCACAAGTTCAGCAGGCGTTCTGTTTAGAGAAACCTTACCATGACACACTTGTTACATTAAAAACTCATTTGATTTGCACATTACTCACAGGAACTGCGAAGACATGCTGCATTACTTTGAACAGGTTCAGAGCATCTGCTTTTTCGAAAACCTCATTGCATGCTTTACAACAATTATTATCCTTCCCAGAAAGATTTCATGTTATTGGTTTCAAAATAGAAAGCTCATGATACAGTTAATTTCCATTGAAACTAATTTTCCATTTCTTTCCCACTTCAGCCAAATCATTAAGATAAGTTAATAATCTGTTGTAAACAAGAATGCAGTCCTTTCCTATAATATTTGTTCTTCTTTTGCGAGGTGTATTTAGGACAGATTAAGTTCAATTTCATAAAAAGCATCCTCATTACGACCCTGTATTTGTTTCTTCATTTCCAACACAGCCTCATGAACATCTGTGGAAATATAGGTAAATTTATTTTAAAAAATACAATAAACACTCTTGTAGTGTTAGTGAGTACACATGTATTTCATCTTGTTGTGTACAATTTAATTTCCAAATTATTAGGTGTTTTTCCTTTATCCCATGTTACATGATACTTCTTCAAATCTCACCACATCTTAAGATGCTCCACAGTTATATGCAGAGACAAACATTGCATAAGAATGTGTTGCAGTATTCCACTATATTTATGCTGAGTGGAACTGCAAATTGTTTTTAATTCCTTGGAATTTTTTGATGATGACAAAAAGTCTGAATACATCGTAAGAAGTAGACTTTCTTCATCATATTTTAGAACATTTAATCCAAATATAGCACGATTATGTAATATATGAGAACAACAATTGATTTTGATTAAGTTTTCAGTTTCTTCTTTTAATGTACTAAAGACAGATTCATGTTTACTGAAATTAAATGAAGCATTGTTGGCTAAATAAGAGACTACATTGTTTGGTGTTAAACAATTTTCCAATAAAATAGGTTTTACTTTACTTGAAATGACTCCTGCAGATTTGTTTCCATCTTCATAGAAATCAAGAATTTCATTATATTTTACCTTATCTTTGGAGAAGTATGTTACAGCTATCAGGTAATGTTTCTTATTGTCCTTATTTGAAACATCTGAACTTAATGAAAACGGATCATTTTGCTTTAATTCGCCTACTCTTTAGCATAAGGCAGAAGCACACGTTTTATTAGCACCTCACTTTTAGTTCAGCTGCACCTTAATGGTGGAGTCTCTGAAAACGTATTACCACAATCTTTAGAATTGTAAGAATGGTGGTGTTCACAGCATGGTAAGCCAAAGTTAATTCTGTTGCAATGATTTTGTCATCTTCTACAGAAAATAATTGTGGCAAGAATTTAAGACGTAACTGATTTTTCTTTTGTATGGAAAAACCAGTAGACGCCAACCTAGGGGAAGATCAGTTTGGATTATGTAGAAATGTTGAAACATGTGAGCCAATACTGACACCACGACTTATGTTGAAAGATAGATTAATGAAAGCAAACCTATGTTTCTAGCATTTGTAGACTTAGAGAAAGCTTTTGCAGGGGTCAAATACAGGGAGCGGAAGCCTACTTTCATATA
The DNA here is from genome assembly GCF_023864275.1 of Schistocerca cancellata. NCBI lineage: Eukaryota > Metazoa > Arthropoda > Insecta > Orthoptera > Acrididae > Schistocerca > Schistocerca cancellata. The sequence goes on along the minus strand of NC_064631.1, from coordinate 106,605,431 downwards.
GCGTTTCCAATGAAAAAAAGGAGGATTGAGATACTAAAAAATTAATGTTGGTTAACAAAAGGCATTATAACTTCCAGTAGAAAGAAACAAATTCTTCACTGTCTTATTAAGCACTGGAATACTACTCCAAAATTCAGAAATTATGTGAAAAAATACAACCAAATATTCAGCAAGATAATAAAATAAGCCCAAAAACGAAAAAATGATGAGTACATCTCAAATGCAAACAAGAAAATGAAAGCTGTATGGAAGGTTACTAGAGCAGTCAACTTCACAAAATATCTGTTTTCAAATTGAAAATAACAGACACTCAGATCCAAAAGAGGTAGCTGAAAAGTTTAATATGTACGTTACTAACATAGCAAAGCAGTATGACGATGGACCTAGATGCCTACCAAATTATTTAAATGCTAGTGTTAAGTCTATGTTCCTTCAAACAGTCACGGAAACAGAGGTGAAACAAATAATAAGGCCACTCAAAAACAAATATTCATGTGGACTGGATGGTGTGCCAGACTATGTCTTTAAAAAGTCATCTAATAATGTATTAAAACCTCTAATATATATATTAAACAACTCCTTATCAACTGGAATATCTCCCAATAGCCTAAAGACAGCTAAAGTAACTCCACTGTTCAAAAAAGGAGACTCTAAATATATAAATAATTATTGTCCAGTATCCCAACTCAGTGTTTTATCCAAAATATTTGAAAAAATTTTCTACAATAGACTACTAAGCTACATTACAAAAAATTCATTACTATCAGCAAATCAACATGGATTCAGTATATCAAAGTCTACAACAACAGCAATGTGCGAGTAGATAGAAGCCGTGCTTAAAGCAGTGGATGACAGAAAAGATGCTATTGGTATCTTTCTGGACCTTTCAAAAGCTTTCGACGTAACTGACCATGACTTCCTCATTCACAAATTAGATCAAAAAGGTGTCCGAGGAATCCCAAGTCAGTGGATAAGATCTTACCTAGAGAACCGGCAGCAAGTGGTGGTTTTAAGGCATGATGACATTTCAGTACAAGAAAATATTATCACAACACACATGTCTCCAGTAAATCAACAATAAAGTACAGAGTGCCACAAGGTTCTGTGCTAGGACCTCTACTGTTCCTCCTTTATATTGATGATATAAATGACTTTATTAAATTGGGAAAATTAATCTTATTTGCTGATGACACCAGCATATTAATAACAGCTGCTGACAATATCTCATTGGAAGTAGCAATAGATACTGTAATGTCCCAAATTACTAGCTGGTTTCAAAAAAATAAAATACTAATAAATAAAGAAAAAACTGTTTTTATGAATTTCTACTCTTCTCCACATGTGCAAAACTTTGTTACAGTACCATACCTTGAAAATACGTTACTGAACTCGATTACTGACACCAAGGTTCTAGGCCTATAGGTACAAGATAATTTGAAATGGGACTGTCATATAAAAGAACTTGAGAAAAAACTTTCAAATCTTGTTTAGCTCTGCTTGTGTTAAATAAAAGTGCAAGCAAGTCAACAGTGATTCAGGTGTATTATGCATACTTCCATTCACTAGTTCGATATGGGCCAATCGTCTGGGGAAATTCAGCCACCAGCATAAAAATCTTTAGGACGCAGAAAAGAGCAATCAGGGCTATCTGCAACCTATAAAATTGGAAACAAGTAGACCACATTTCATCCAGATGAAAATAATGAGCCTACCAAGCCTTTACATATATGAGTGTATCCTGTACGCAAATGAATATCTTCTAAATCAAACTAGACATCTTCAACAAAATAAGCATATACACAGTCACAACACAAGAAACACAAATAATATCCACATGTCACAGTGTAGAACAGCACTGTACCAAAAAAGTGCATCACAGATAACAGTTCAGCTATATAACAGCCTACCCAGTAATTTAAAATCGCAGCAACATAATAAATTTTTTAAACATAATCTTAAGTCATTTCTAGTGGAAAAATGTTTTTACTCTGTAAAAGAATTTTTAAATTATAAAAAAATAGCCTGTAAACAATGATTATGTAATAATGGTTAAATTCAAATTGCTATATTTGTCACTTGTAATTTATGATTGTTATCTGTAATTGATTTTGTCATGCTCTCTCTCTCTCTCTCTCTCTCTCTCTCTCTCTCTCTCTCTCTCTGTGTGTGTGTGTGTGTGTGTGTGTGTTTGTGTGTGTGTGTGTGTGTGTGTGTGTGTGTGTGTGTGTGTGTGTGTGTGTATGTGTGTGTGTGTGTTACGGCTCCTTTCACAATTTTGACTTGCCCTATATTCAATGTACTGTTTAAGTATGTAATGAATCAAATGGACCATTAAATAAATGAATGAATGAATGAATGTATTTACAATTTGTGCAGAAACCAGATGGCATTATAAGAGATGAGGGGTGTGAAAGGGAAGCATTGGTTGGAAAGGGAGTGAGACAGGGTTGTAGCGACTCCCCGATGTTATTCAATCTATATATTGAGTAAGCAGTAAAGGAAACAAATGAAAATTTGGAATAGAAATTAAATCCATGGAGAAGATATAAAAACTTTGAGGTTTGCCGATGACATTGTATTTCTATCACAGCCAGCAAAGGACCTGGAAGAGAAGTTGAACGGAATGGACAGCGTCTTGAAAGGAGGATATAAGATGAACATCAACAAAATCAAAATGAGGATAATGGAATGTAGTCGAATTAAGTCGGGTGATGCTGGGGGAATTAGATTAGGAAATGAGACACTTAAAGTAGTAAATGAGTTTTCATATTTGGGGAGCAAAATAACTGATGATGGTTGAAGTAGAGAGGACATAAAATGTAGACTGGCAAAGGCAAGGAAAGCGTTTCTGAAGAAGAGAAATTTGTTAGCATTGAGTACAGATTTAAGTGTCAGGAACTCTTTTCTAAAAGTATTTCCATAGAGTGTATGGATGTAAAACATGGGCGATAAATAGTTCAGACAGGAAGAGAATAGAAGCTTTCGAAATGTGGTGCTACAGAAGAATGCTGAAGATTAGATGGGTAGGTCATGTAACTAATGAGGAGGTACTGAAAAGAATTGGGAGAAGAGTAATTTGTGGCACAATTTGACTAGAAGAAGTGGTCGGTTGGTAGAACATGTTCTGAGGTATCAACAGACCACTGATCTAGTATTGGAGGGCAGTGTGGAGGGTAAAAATCGTAGAGGGAGACCATAGATGAATACACTAAGCAGATTCAAAAATACAAGGTGAGACAATAAAGTAATGAGACTGATATCCTTCGCAAGATGTGGCAACCTTGCAGGTTTGTGTAGCCACAATATCTTTGACCGTTGTCTATAAGCTGCTTCTAATCCAAGCGGCACATCGATGCAAGTGCTCCGTTGTGAGTTGTGCTATAATAAGTTAACACGTGTTTGTGTCTCTCGTCATGGAAATGGAACTGCATAATATTGCGCCATGGTATGCCATTTCTTTTTGCATTAAATTGGGTGAAAACGCAACGACAGCTTATGGTAAGCTTCAGAAGGCTTTTGGAGAGGAGGTTTTGTCAAGAGCTCAAGTTTTTCGTTGGCATAAACTGTTTAGTGAAGGCAGAACGAATTTTGAAGATGAAGACCGCAGTGGGCGACCATCAACCTCACAGATGGATATCAACTTGGCCAGGGTGCGTGAACTTCTACGAGCTGATCGAAGATTATCCATGAAAATGATTGCAGAAGAACTGAACATCAATCGAGAAACAGTTCGTCTAATAATAACTGAAGATCCTGGTATGAGAAAGATTTGCACAAAAATGGTCCTCAAAAATCTCACACCACAACAGCGAGAAACACGGAAAAATGTGGTAGCCGATCTGTTAGAGCGAACGGAAATCAATCCAGAATTGTTGAGCCATGTTATCACTGGTGATGAAAGTTGGTTTTTTCAGTACGATTCACAGACAAAACGCCAAAGTTCACAATGGTGCTCAGAGGGATCATCCAGACCAAAAACAAACTCGCATGTCAAAGTCAAAAGTGAAATGTATGCTTGTGTGCTTTTTTGATTCCAAGGGAATTGTTCATAAAGAGCGGGTGCCTCCTGGAAAGTTAACCAATATTACTACAAAGAAATTTTAGGAAGACTTCGTAAAAGAGTTCTTCGTGCCCATGCCAACATTGCTGATAATTGGATTCTGCATCACGATAATGTGCCATCCCATACTGCTCTGCCAGTACAGCAATTTGTAACCTCAAAACAAATTTCAGTGCTACCACAGATACCTTATTCACCAGATATCGCTCCGTGCGGCTTTTTTCTATTTCCAAGAGTCAAAACGGCGGTCAAGGGACACCATTTTCAAACAACACAAGATGTTCAAAAAGTTTTGACGAGGGTCTTGGAGGATATCACAGAAGATGAGTTCCAGAAATGTTGCCATAAATGGCAGAAGCGCTGGAAAAAGTGTGTGCAATCAGAAGGGAACTACTTTGAAGGATACAACACTAAACTTGACTAAAACAGTAAGCAACATCTTTTTCACATCAGTCTCATTACTTTATTGTTGCACCTCGTATGTAGGGTGCAGTGGTTACATGGAGATGAAGAAGCTTTCACAGGATAGAATAGCATGGAGAGCCGCATCAAACCAGTCTCTGGACTGGAGACTTCAACAGCAGCAGCAACAACAACAACAACATGATAATACTAGCTTCGTGTCTTTCTGACATTAAATGTTTATTTACAGCCTTCATGCCGCTATATTTAACAGGAAATGAGATGTTGTGTATTGTGCACTTAAACATACACTCATCACTATTTACTTTTCGCAACCACACTCCATAATTTTTGTCTGGCAACCATTCTTAAGAGAACAAACTTAGATATCGTCTCTTCATTTCACTGCAGTACTCACTGTTCTGAATTATGAAAGCTAGCCTATTAACTCACAATCCGAGCATTCCGACAATTGCCAGTAATCTAAGAACAGACAATGAACAAACAAACACAAAGAAATTGACGTTGTCAGTTGACACTTTGCCTGACTTGTCAGTGCTTCTTTAAAAATAGGCTACGCGAATTTTACAGACACAACAATGAAAAGTTGTCAGAATAGAAACGAAGCGTTTTGTTACAATAAGAAATTAACATTCGAACAAAATTATTCTATATGATTAAAGAGTAAGATCATATTCAAGCCCATATACATAGAGAATTCATTTCCAACCGTGGCACTCTGGATGACATCTGGTAACCACTAGCTACTAAGGACGTTCCATCAGAACCCTGAAGTAAATGGTTATCTGAGTTGTCTTCAAGTTGTTTACAAACTCATTTCCAGTGATTGTCCTGATACGGAAGCGCAGTAAGCCCCCAATTGAGTGTCGGTTCTTGGATGTGTACCTGCAAAGATTATTGTTGAAGGTAGAGTGCACACAGAATAACGTGGTGAGTAGATGCGCAGTCGGCAGGACGAGCTTGGGGAGAGCGGTAGTGGTGGGCGTTGCAGGCAGGCGCTGTGAGGGAAATACCAAGCACGGCTGGGAAAGTCTCATTCTAAACTGAAACCTACACTCAATTTTTTTGTAAATATTAAGTGGAGCATCTCCACGACCCTTCTTGCATGGTGACCATCGAAAAAGATCTACTGTTACCTCTGCTTTGGTTAGTATCTAAAAACAATTTCTCTGATATGCGACAAAAACATCAATTTATTTTCGTCTGACTTTTTAATCATTTGTAATTTTCAGAAAAGCTTCATGGTGGCGGATTTTGAGTAAAATCTACATTTCTCTTGCTACCATGTTAAAATCTACTTCTTTTGCCAAAACACAGCAGAGTTTACACAGTGTCGTCTCCCTAACATGCTGTGCAGTCGCAATTGTGAGAGAATTCTGAAACAGTGGTTTATTAAGTTTATTAAGCGAGGAACTGGGGAAAAGTAAGGTCAATAGCATATGAAAGAGTACATCTCGGTACAAAAATAAACGTATAATATATTGTTCACCTATGATGTTGCATAGCCCACAGCATTTCTCGTTCGACTAACAATCAATGGCCCTTAAAAATTACATACTTTCATCGAAAAAGTCTGTAGTTAGTGGAATAACACGATAAATAATGAAGTTTTGTATAGTAACCACATGGCAAAAGCGCTCGTCTTTTTGCTTGCTATCATTTGCCAAAATCTCGTTTCAGTACTTCAAACAGTTTCTGACGTATGAGGAGTATTATGGATATTCCATTCTGACTTTATAGCGATCACAAATGAGTAAACTACAAAAGATCAATTTTCCAGAGACAGGTGACAGACAGCTCCACCCAAGACTAAAGAAAAATTCAATACGTGAGCTAAATTTAACATGCAGCAATATGTTATGTAATATACAACAAATGCAAAATCATAGCGACCACCATTTTTCACTGCAAACTTTTTCAAATTTTCCGAAGTGTCTTACTTAAACGAAAATAACTGTGACTACTAACGAAATGATGGGCACTTCATCATGAAGCTGACATATGAAGCTATAAGTAAAGCAAAAATGATTTCTTTTTTACCGAATAGATTACGTAAAATCGTCTGTGAAAGACTGCAGCGCGGGCGCAACGATCACGTCGTTGCAGCCGGCTGAAAGCCGGTAATGTCGGCCTCCCCACCGAACAAACGAATTAACTCGCCTAGCGCTTTGGACGAAAATTGATCAATGCGCATGTGCCACCTTATGCTGCGTGGACCTAGCTTGGTGGTGCAGGCTTTTTGCAGCCTCATAAGGTCTGTACATTTCTTGAAATCATAATGCAATGCATCTTTTTCTTGAAAGCCATATTGGCCTTTTGGGATCTTTAGCAGCTGCTCATCGCCAACTTCTTTATTTCTTTTTATCTTCTGCGCACTCCTTCGTGGTTTTGCACTCTACGTTATTTGCTCAATGCCTCGTTCCACATTCACTTCTTCATCAGTTAATCCCAGGCTGTCGTTTGTTGATGCTGTAGCAGTATTCAAAAATCTTAATTCTTCGTAAAATATGTACTGACTCCTTTACTTTGGTCCAAAACATGATGCAACATACTTTTTCTACTTGCCTCTTTCCTCTTTGTATGAATCACAGAGACTTTCCCATTTCTGATGGTAAGTAGTAACGTAGAAACAATATAAAAATCTTATTTTATGTTCATAGCAAAGCCACATTATATCTTTTCACAAAGAAATGTGTGTAATACATTGCATATTCTGAAACTTCTGCAAATATCTTGCTTCCAGTACCTTGGCTCAAGATGCAGCATGAGTGACTACACATCAAATATTGCGCTGGGCTGTCAACAATAGCCGACACTCACACGTCCAGATGTCAGTCACTCAGATCGGAATTAAATGCTCTATGTTGTATGTTTCGTACCCATCTGAATCTTTCACGTCTGGAGCTTTAGGTGCAATCGTGCACGACGTTTGGGAAGCTAAGTGGTCAACGTGGAAATCAAACTGCTTTCCAGTTCTGTCTTGATAACTTTCATGAGAGAGACTTTTTAGTCATCTTTCCCTACTGTGTACTAGCTGTAGTCGGGAAACACATACGAGTAATAAGCCTGAAAGGAATGCATCACGGAATTTCAACTAAAATATTTCTTTTTCTGTTCTTCTGCTCGCTTCATGCCCTTCAAATTACAGATTACTTTGCGTTGATGGAGGTGCACCAGGAATATCTGCTGATTCAACTGTGTTCAAGAATTCTAGACCTAACGAAATGTTGAAAAGCAACAAAATCAAGTTACCAGCACCAAAACCTCTTTCAAAACGAAGGCGTGAGTCAATCCCGTACGTGCTTTAAGGCTGCGTTCACACTGCCGGCCGGGCCGGGCCGGGCTGACGCGTACTGTCTCGGCTCGTGCCTAGCCAGCTCAGGCCGACGTGTAGGGCATTCACACTGCGCGCCGCGCCGAGCCGGGTCGGCGGAATGGGGGAAAATCCACTTCTCCGATTTTCATGTTCTAAAAATTCTTAGAGGTATATAAGACTGCGCCACATCGTTTTATGAACTCATTTTTTCCTTAAAAGCGTTACTTACGTCGTGAAAAAAGAAAAAGTCTACTTTTCGTTTCGCGTGATTTCTTAGTTTCGTAACGCTTCCCAGCCGATTTTGAAGAAATTATGCGGCTAAAAAATCTGATTTTTGTACACGTGCTAGTGTAACATCTTAGCTTCGTATTGAATCATTAATCTTTTCGTATTTCTTAACAGTCATTGTTAAATGATGCTATTTGTCAACGTTGTGCACTTGATTTACAGATCTTGTAGTGAAAACGTTATGTGGCGGGTAGCTTACTGTTAGATCCGTTTTAGACCATACATTGTTGCGTATGAAATGTAGCTAAAAGTACCAAAAAGTTTTTGAAATGATAATGACACTGATATCTGTCTCTGGTCACAAGTAATGCGAGCTATTCAGTGGCGTCAGTGCCGTGTCCGCAAGCCACGGAGTTCGCGCGGTTACAGCTTGGTTTAGTATAGTCATATAATGCAGGACAGAAAAAAAAACTAATTACTAGTGATCAGCGCAGACCTAGTGTCGGTCCCTCGTATTATTTTAATGGTCTCATTGTCTAGATAAATCCAAATGTGTAAGAATTTTTCCCTCGGCGACTGGACAATCATCTGCTATGCTTTTATAATTGGGTACACGTTACATCACAAAAGACAAACAATTATTTGTCATCAACATCCTACGATTAGTATAATGTACATTTCGTATTTCGAACTAAAAGATAAGAGTATATTAATCTGAGATCTTGCTCCTGATGCATTGTAATAAAAGCTTGTAACATTCTACACGATTTCTTTCTAGTTGCATATAATAAACTGCAGATGTTAAAAAATATAAATACATTTACAGATGTTTCTATGTCTAAGTTTGACTAAGGCGCAAAAAGTTCATTTTTTTGCACATCACATAAGTGTAGTACTGCAAGCTGTAAATAATTACATTCTTTAGATCGACCCTATCTCCGCTTAGAAAGATCTGTGGATAGCTCTTACAAGTAGTCCATTTTAGGAAATGAATGCAATGAAACCAAGGTTGAGTGGGACAGCGTTTCAATCAACGCTTTACTGGATCATTTGACGACGAAATGATTAAGTTATCGTTTTCTGTAAGGTGCTGCCATTTCGATTCTTCTATTGTAACTGAAAGAAAATGCATGCGCGGATTCAGCATAGCCTCAAGCACAGCAGGACAGGTAAATAAATTATTGTCGATTGATGTGTTGGATTCTCGTCTAGTTCAAAGCAGTGTAAAGGATGAGATGTGTGTGTCACTGTTTGCTTCTGTGTATTTTTTCCCCTTGGTGATCTTGTCCCCAGCGGCAAAGGGATCTTAATTCATTAGCAGCTGAAGGTCGAAGGTAACACAGGTGCAGCCAGAAGTTTTTCACCACTATCCAATTAGAATCGTCTTATGTAACAATGATATCATTGTTATCTTAGTTATGTTTTCACATTATGGTGACTCGTCGAATTTTGAGCACATTGTAATAGTGTGGACATTGACTATCCCTAAGAATATCGACTGGCATTTAGTAAAGGTTTTTAATTACAATAATAAAGAACGTTCCTGAAAAACGTTTATTTATATTGCAGATTGAGTAATAACATGTATCACTACCAAAGAACATTTCAGGCAACAATTACAAAACGAAATACAGTTTCACATTAATATAATACAAAAATCAAAGTTGTCTGTAATGAAGAAGTAAGTTGAATTAGCGCAGTCATTGTTTTGAAGAACCTGGCACTGCACTCACTGCCTCAAATTCATTATAAACAAGCTCTTGTATTTTAAGTTTCACAAACATTTGCCGCTGAACTGGAAGGGAGTTTATTGCACTCCTGAGTCTCATCAGGAAGTGGTACGTATCATCGTTTTGGGTCATGTCTTGATGTGCCTTCATCACAGCTAATTTGTCCTTTTCGAGCTTTGAAAATTCTTCTTCAATATTTGGCCCACTACTTCTCTTTTTTTTCCTTTGTGATACTGTGCTTGCCAGTGGCGACGTTTCATCAACTGCCACTAATGATGATATATCAGACTGATCTCGTTCATCTTGTGGACTAGAGTGGTCGTTAGACGAAAATTCTGGAGATAGTTGAGATTGACTCTCGGGTTCCGTTTCTGATGACAGTGAACTCTGCATTGCTCTTGGAATTAAAATATCCCTTAGGAAATGCATGTGTTGGAACCAAGGCCAAGTGGTATTGCGTTTCTGTGGGCTTTTTCCTGGGTCACCTGATCTAACGTTACCAAGTTTCTTAAGTTCTGCTCTGTAATTGTCTCTCAGATGTTTCCATTTAGATTTCGCCGTTTTAACTGAAAGAACAATAAAATGGTGTAAGAAAACTGGTTCCATAGTTCCCTACTACCAAAGAAGTATGAAAATAGACTAACTACGTAAATGTGTATTATATTCTCTAATAAAACTGTCAAAAAGCTTTCCACGTTGCCCCGTTTGAGTAGCAAGTTTATCAAGTTGCTTCTCAGGTATATTTCAACTGGGATAGCCTATCATGCACTATCATGATAATTGTGAATAGAAATGTCAATTGTATCATTGGTTGTGAAAAAAAGATTGAAAGGCCATATGGTAAGCACGTACTCTTATTAGTTTAGCAATGCTGAATGTATCCCGATTTAAAGAAATATTTCAATGCGTCTGACATAGGATTTCTCAAACTGCGTATGATATTTAGATGGGAAACGCATACATACCCAGTGTCCTAAACACAACAAATCAACAGACATTCTACATTACGTTCGAAGGCAGTCAGAAACTCGTTCGTTGAACATTTATTTACAAATACAAATAAAAACATTACTATAATCCACAACAAAATAACTCCTAATATATACTAATTTATTACATTATATCTGCATATCGGTTCATTATAAATAAAAAAATTAAGAATAAAGAAAGATAATTTGTATTCATGCCTACCATCTGAACAGCACTCCTGTGCCACTTCATTCCATAAACTGGAAATTACGTCACGATTGTGGTATTCGCCCAGTCTCTGGTCCCAAATAGCTGGGCGCAGCTTAACTTCATTTATAAGTTGCTCCACATCCATGATGACAAGAGCAGTATGAAGCATGTAACAAAGAACAATGATGTTGACCTGCTACTGCCTGACTGCAACTGGAACGAATGGCTTTCAGGGAGTTCCCACCACCTCCAACCCCTCTCCCCACCACGCACGCACGCACGCCATACACACGTGAACCCATTAAAAAACCTAAATGTATCGTCTGCATGTGCGCGCGATTGCGCACATGTACAGGTAGAAGTGTCAATGACATAGGTCTGATAAAATTTGGTGTAAAACTAATCACAAAAACAAAGTGGAGATTTGTGATACGTTTACTGCAGAAACTGAAGCGCAATTCTGTAGTCTCGTTGTCTACTTTGACAGAAAAAATAATGGAGAGTTAATGAAATTACTGTACATCGACACAGATGTGCGTTTCATTGTTCTTCATTATTTTTTTCCTTCCTTGGCGGGCTGCGCTGCACCGTCAAGGTAATCCCTACTCTTTGGCTAAATGGCTGCTAGTTGCCGAAGGCCAAATAAATAAATTAAAAAAAATCCCCACCCTTCGACAGCTGACAAGCAAGTCACTAGAAAACGCAGCTGCAGTCAACAGTTGCTCGCCTTTGGCTAGTGTGTGCTGTCGTGTAGAACAATGTCTTCACTCTTTTATTGGTATTGTTTTGACTCTGCAGTTACTCGTCGAGTTTTGAAGTACAGAAGAACTAGGAGGTTATGGATTCATCCCATAAATAGCGACAGACATTTAGGAGAGTTTTTTTCTTTACATGAAGAACTTAAAAACTATCCTGAAAAATTTTATTCATATTACAGAATGAATCATAATACATTTCAGTATGTGCTGCGGAACATTCAAGACAAAATTTCGAAACAGAACACAAATTTTCGCAGAAGTATAACAGCAGAAGAAAAATTGTGTATAACGATAAGGTAAGATTCGTTAGTACACACTTTTTGGTTTGCAGTAGAACTTTGTGCAGCATTCACTACCTCCAATTAATTGTAGTCATGCTTTTGTATTTTAAATTTCACAAACGCTTACCTCTGAGGGGAAGAGAGTTTATGGGACTCCTGAGAATCATCAGTAAGTAATTAGCTTCGTCATTTTGGGTAATGTCTTGCTGTGCCTTCAACGAAGAATCGCAGATACACTCCTTCAGAATTTTCCAACTTTTTCTTCGCTTTTCTTCATGATGCAGCGCTTGGCAGTGGTGATGGTTCATCATGTGGAGCCACTGATGACCTCACAGAATTCTTTTCATTACCTTGTAAGATAGACAGACTGATATGCCCTTTGACTCAGTGGTTCTATTTCCACTGGTAAGGAACTGTGCATAGCTCTTGGAACTTAGGAAAATCATATGACAGAACAAAGCCCGAGTGGAATTGCATTTTAATATACTATTCCCTGGATCACATGACCTTATTTTGCCAAGTTATACAAGTTATTCTCTGTAACTGTCTCTCAGGTCTTTGCATTTCGATTTCATTATTTTAATTGAAAGAATATAGAAGGATGCAAGAAAATGTCTCTTTAATTATTTATTGTTGTATAACTATGAAATGACATGGACTAAGTAAATATCTACTGTGCAAACAAAACTGTAAAAACTTCGCCCAACACCACACTTGAGTAACACATTTTACGATTTTTTTTCTCAGGTATCTGTCCACTGGCATCTCCTTTCATGCACTAGCATCGTCATTCCGATTAGGAGTGTCCACCGTATCAGTGTTGGTGAAAGACGTTTGTATGGCCATATGGGAGTCACTTGCCCCCATTCATTTACCAACGTCAACTGTTTCTCGATTTAAAGAAATTGCCAGTGAAATGCATACGAGATGGGGATTTCCAAACTGTGTTGGATGTATAGACGGGAAGCACATACGTGTCCAATGTCCTAAACTTTCTGGCAGCATGTTTTACAATTACAAACAGTATTATTCGATTGTACTCCAAGCAGTTGCTGATGCAAATTACAAATTTATAGCTGTGGATGTTGGTGCCTACGGTAAACAGTCTGATGCAGGCGTGTTTAAAGAAAGTATGTTATATAAGAAACTTACAAATGGGGAGCTGTTATTACCGCCACCAACAAGACTTGAAGGAATGTGTCAGGAACTACCGTACGTCATTTTGGGAGATGAAGCTTACCCCTTATTAGAGAATTTGATGAGACCTTTTCCTCGCAGAAATTTGGACAACGAGAAGATTCTATACAATGATATGCATTCCAGAGCAAGAAAAGTTGTTGAATGTGCATTTGGTATAATGACCAATAAATGGAGACTACTGAGGAAGGAAATTGAAACATCCGTTGACGTAGCTGATCACATAGTCAAGTGCATTTGTCTACTTCATAATATTGTCATTGACAGAGAAGGATGCAATGTTGAAGCTGAAAAGTTTTGTAACAATGCTGATATGCAGACAGCTGGTGCCACATTCAACAGAAATTCCACATTACGTTCGAAAACTGTCAGGAACACTTTTGTTGAATATTTCGTTAAAAATGCAACTTAAATTAATTAAAAAACCTCTCAAATAAATTTTGGAATTGAAATTACTTTGCTATTTACTGTATTTTTTTGTATCTCATTTCACTGTAAATAAAACAAATAAAATTATAAAGGAAAATAATTTATATTTGTGCGTACTATCTGAAACACACTCCTTGGTTACTTCGTTCCATAATCTGGAAACTGCATCATTACTGTCATACTAGCCGATATTCTGATACCAAATTGATGGACACAAGTTAATGTCATGTATATGTTATTCTGCATCCATTATGCGAACTATTCAGTGGCGGCAATGCCGCGAACGCTGGCAAGCTATTGTTATAAATGCATGTAGATTAAATAAATGAAATAAAAGTAATTTCGCATGTATCATTATAATAAACGTAATTTTTCCTCACTTATTGTGAAATGTGAGGTAACATCTTAAAATAAAAGACGTGTGCAGTCACACTTGTGATGAAAGCAGAAGGGAGACGTGTGATGCGTGTACTGCAGAAGCTGTAGTGCTGCTCCACAGGCTCGCGCCTGCGGTCGGCTCGCGCCGGCAATATTAAACACTCGGGATGTCGTCGGCTCGGCTCCGGGAGGCTCACGCCGTGTCGGCGCGGCCCGGCCGCCAGTGTGAACACTGCAATTCAAAACCATGTGTTTGATATCGAAGCGGGCGGCGGCCCGGCCAGGCTCGGCTCGGCCCGGCCGGCAGTGTGAACGCAGCCTTAGGGAGATGAGGGATTTGGGCTCTTTCAGCTTGCTTTCAGATCTCTTACAGGAAGATTTTTGACTGTTGAAAAAAGTGTTCAACTACCAACTATCGAGAGCCAGAAGATATGTTGAATGTAATTTTGTTACACCGGTAGTGAGCAATAAATGTAGTATATTTAATCGATCATTACATATCCAGCAAGATTTGGCAGGAACTATAACAAAAACTTGCTGGTTTCTGCATAACATCGTCAGGGAAAGAGATGGATGGAAGTTTGAGGACACACTTTGTGTTGCTAGACTACAGGACGAGATGCCAGTACAGAACTCCCTACTTGCAAACACTACTGAATGTATATGAACAGCGTTTGCTGATTACTTCATGAATGAATGGGCAGTTCCATGGCAAATGGATATGATTTAAATATACATATTATTTAAAATCAGGATTGAGATTCAGCTGAGATGTTCGCTTGCAATACAACTTTGCATATACTGATTCTGTAACATATTTTCGATGCTTCATTATTTCCTGTATTACTAATATCTGGTGGAAATGAACTTTACTCACCTATTAACGTTTTTCTTTGCTATGGACATATCAGTGAAATTTGTTTCGAATTTCCCTATGATTGGTTTCAACACATTCTTCCTTGCAATCTTGTTGGTGTAATCGTGATGTTTCAGATTCTATACGGTAGGCCACTTTTCAGTCTCATTGATGAAATCTTCCAGATTGATGTTTTATCCGTGTGTTCCTGTGTCCAAAGACATTGTCACGTCAGTGCACAACCAACCTCTTCTGTTTCACAGCAACTACTGCACTAGGAACAATGCGGCCCACCACATGTGCCTTAGCAGCGCATTGAAATACTGGTGTGGTTGTGGCGGAGTCTGAACGCTAGCACTGCATTACTTGCATAGTCATGGGTGGAGCGACTTTTTGTGGTTCCACACGTGGCGTAGCAGACCACCGAAAATGCTGCTAAGCAGCCCTGTAACGAGAACACGAGAAACGCCATAACCCGGTTTCCAGAACCATCGCTCAGTGGAAGAGTAGTCAGAATAAGCGAACACGTGTCTTGGGTTATCTGTAGATGCTCGATCGCTTCTCAGAAAACAGTGGTCTAAGTCTTCTACGTAATTTAGATGCCTTATAGCGTGCGATAAACCCAACCGCAATGATGATACAGTGGCTAGCGTTACGGCCTCTTACTTTTGCTCCATGATTTTCGAAACCCAGCTATTGTCTTTGCCCTTTTTTTCATTTATCTACCCATGTCCGTAGAAGGTTACTACACGAATGTTTCTTATGAAGTTAGGTGATGCACGACCATTATATTACGAGGGTCACTCCAAAAGAAATGCACACTATTTTTGTGAAAATACAGTTTTCATTCTGCATGTGTGAAAGTTTTACAGTGTGTAGATACATCCTTCCGGCTTGTTTTCAAACTTAGTTCCACCTGTTCCCATGAGTGGCACTGTCACAGCATGTCTTCAAGATGGCTGATACACTTGACGTTCGTCAGAAGCAACGTGCTGTCATAGAATTCCTGTGCTGTGAAAACGAGGCAGTGGGAAACATCCAAAAGAGGTTGAAAAAGGTGTATGGAGATGCTGCTGTCGATCGCAGTACAGTTAGTCGGTAGGCAAGCAGGTTACGTGATGAAAGCAGGCACGGCAATTTTGAGGATTGTCCTCGCAGTGGCAGGCCTCGTACTGCACACACTCCAGACAATGTGCAGAGAGTTAACGAATTGGTGATTGCTGACAGACGCATCACAGTGAACGAATTGACACGCTATGTTGGGATAGGGGAAGGAAGTGTTTGCAGAATACTGAAAGTGTTGGCGTTAAAAAAGGTTTTTGCCAGGTGGGTTCCCAGGATGTTGACAGTGGCTCACAAAGAAACAAGAAAAACGGTATGCAGCGAACTTTTGGAACAGTATGAGAATGGTAGAGATGAATTTCTTGGAAGAATTGTGACACGTGATGAAACATGGCTCCATCATTTTTCACCAGAGATGAAGAGGCAATCAATGGAGTGGCATCATGCAAATTCACCCAAGAAAAAAAAATTCATAACCACACCTTCTGCTGGAGAAGTTATGGCTACGGTGTTTTTAGATTCCGAAGGACTCTTACTTGTGGACATCATGCCAAATGGAACCACCATAAATTCTGATGCATATGTGACAACACTGAAGGAACTTCAAGCTCGACTGAGTCGAGAGGTTACAATACTTCTAAATTATCATATTCTTTCATATCATTATTACATCAATTCTTTAATTAATTGTTACAGTTTATTGTTGTGTCTATACTAAAGAAAGATTTGGTGCATTCCCTTGGGTGATACCGATCGTAGAAACACTTCAAACATGAAAATCAAAAGACCACGAGCATTTAGCGAAGGCAGGTTTGCCACAGTGACATTTCTTCGTATGATTCTCACTTGGGAAAGAAGACTCGTTAACACTGCTGAAGATTTCACGCGTTGCCAATAATTTCGCGGCAAACCACACATAACGGATCACATTAGGGAAAAGTGGTGCTTGCAACCGATTATGAATCTAGATACAGTACAGTAATTACAAGAAAAACAATTTCAGATAATCTTCTCACTCATTTTTCTTTTTTTTTTCACTCATTCACCGAACATACAATTAGTAGACGAGTAAGGACAACGTTACTTTAATATCCACAGAAAAAAAATTGGTGTAATAATCTTCGGCGAACAAGGGTAGTCAAATTAAAAATAAATAAGCGGGTTTGGAATATGGGGCTGCAAAGTGTGTGCCCGCAACACTAGCCACTGTGCCACAGCTTCATTTGAACCACTGACTAGCTGAAAGGCACATGAAGTATCTCGAAAAACTTTGACCATCGTTTTCTCAGAAACAGTCGAGCGTCAACGGATAAGCCGAGCCACCTGTTCACTTATTTTGACCTCTCTTACATTGAGCGAAGTTTCTGGGAAATCGAGATATGGTACTTGTTATGTCCTCCTCGTAAGTGGCTGCGGCCAAAGGGACCCTAAGCAGCTAACTCACTTTAACAATGGAGTTTTTACTGCTACTTTGCTACGGTACTGTAGGATCTCGACAGTTAATGAGTGGGTGCTGAGACAAATAGGCGCTGTGGAAAAAGGTGGAGAGGACATGTAATTTGCTTGCCTCTTCAGTCAGTACTTTTGCTGCTCCTAAGGTACAGTTCGTACCATGTGCTATTTAAAAAAAGAATTCGATAATAACCCTTCTACGACACACTAATAATACACTCACATCTTCGACCTGGAATTTCATAGACTAGAGTAGAATTGAGGCACCCTGGATAGCCATTTAATACCAATCTGGCTGTGACTCTCATACGGTTCGACAACTAGGCGTGATGGTCTAGCGTGTCATTATTTTTCGTGGCAGGACTCCTTTGGTTGTCATCCGCTGCACTCTTACAGCACTACGGTACGTCGATGATATTCTACGCCCCATTTTGTTGCCCTTCGTGGCAAGCCATCCTGGTCTTACATGTCAGCACGATAATGACCGCTCACACTTCGCGACAGTTTCTACTGCTTGTCTTCGTGTTGCCAAAACTTACTTTGGCCAGCAAGGTCGCTTGATCCCCCCCCCCCCCCCCTTAATTGAGAACGTTTGGAGCATTATCGGCAGGGTCCTCCACCCAGCTCGGGATTCTGACGATCCAAGCGCCAATTGGACAGAATATGGCATGATATCCCTCATGAGGACAAACAACAACTCGAACAATCAATGCCAAGCCGAATAACTGCTTGCGTAAGGGCCACAAGTGGAGCATTGCGTTACTGACTTGCTCAGTTTGTTAAGCTTTTTCACTTGAATAAATCATCCAATTTTTCAGAGATAGTAAGCATTTGTTTTGCTGCACAGATATATCACATCTACTAATTTCGGTCCCATTTGGATAATTCCTTCGTGGTGCATCGTTCTTTTATTTATTTTATTTTATTTTTGTCTTTGAGGGTACTACAAGAGTTCTTATTTTTGAAGTTTTCCTGTCTTGATGAGTGTTCCGGAAGGTTTCAGGACTTCAGCTGAATGGTGTCGATATCAAAACATCTCGGCTGACAACCATTCATCCATATATAAGTTTTACTCCCAGTATTTCCATAGAAAGCGCTTATGGCTGATGGTGAAAAAAACTTGTCTATAGGGCTGTGACAACACAAAGGTGTGTGATTGTTTGAGGTAGATGTGCGAAGCTGCTGCACCAAACACACTGTAACTCCCACTGTAACTGTCAGGGATTTTCTTTTTCCAGTTTGCACTGTATATTGTAGTATACAGACACTTAAATCATTTTAATACTCTTTGTCATATAAAAATTGCTATTTCATAGTCAACTGTGTTGTAAGAAAGGTACTGTATGTGTGGAACCCTGGTCCGATGTAAGAGAGGGTCTGATGGCCCTAATCAGATCACGCTAAACAAATAAATAAATATAGTGCACATCACCAAGTTTTTCCAAAAATTGGAGATGTAGCGCATCATACAGATCACCGCTACATGAGTGGTGGTGGTTGTTGGGATGTTTAAGGGGGACTAAACAGCTAAGGTCATCAGTCCCTCATTCCAAAAACACGCGAGACAAAGTCGCAGAGCAGATAAAACCCAAAGGGGAAGGAGACTGCCCCCCCCCCCCCCAGGTGCTAAAGAACACAAATTAGGCAACGAACATTACAGAAAAGAAGAGTACAGACGAACACCAGGCAGAAAGAAATAGAAGAAAAGAAGATGGCCGGAGACTGGTTGACTGACCACGACAACAAAAAAGGGAAAGAGTCAACCATCCGATGAGACACCAAAACAGCAACAAATATGGAGAGACGCGAGGACAAAAGACACAGAAACGGAAAAGTGCAGGACCCCCCTAAATGGATCCATAAAAAGGACTAGCACGGATAAAATGTAAAACATTGTCAGCCATGGAGGCATCGTCGCATAAAATCAAAGGCAAGGTGCCCGGGAAATTAAAAGACTGCCGAAGGGTGCGCAGTCAGGGACAGTCCAATAAAACGTGGGCGACCGTCAGCCGGGATCCACACCGACACAGGGGGGGATCCTCCTGACGTAAAAGATGGCCGTGCGTCAGGTATGTATGGCCGATGCGGAGCCGACACAGGATGACAGAGTCCCTGCGAGAAGACCGCAGGGAGGAGCGCCACACATCGGTCGTCTCCTTGACAGCCCGCAGTTTATTCTGGGCAGTCATGCCTCGCCACTCAGCAGACCACACCCCAAGCACCTTACGGCGCAACACCAGCTGCAGGTCGTGAGCTGTGAGGCCGATCTCCAAAGCTGGGGCGTCGATCGCCCCTTTGGCCAGCCTGTCAACACGTTCGTTCCCCGGGATGCCAACGTGACCTGGCGTCCAAACCAAGACCACCGAACGACCAGAGCGGGCAATGGCGGAAACAGACTCCTGAATAGAGGACACCAGAGGAGAAGAGGGATAGCAGCGGTCGATGGCCTGAAGGCTGCTCAGGGAGTCACTGCAGATGACGACGGACCTACCTGAGCAGAAACGCATATGCTCAAGAGCGCGCAAGATGGCCACCAGCTCTGCAGTAAAAATACTGCAGCCAGCCGGCAAGGAGCGTTGCTCAACATGGGCAGCGTGAGCAAAAGCGTAGGCAGTGCGACCATCAACCAGGGAACCATCAGTGTAGACAGGCTCACAGCCCGGAAATGATTCAAGGAGCGCAAGAAAACGGCGACGGAGGGCCACAGGCGGAACCAAGTCCTTAGGTCCCTGTGCCAAATCCAGACGGACGGCCGGCCGGGACAAACACCAGGGAGGCGTAGGTGTACGGACCTGGAAGGGAGGCAGAAGAGGGAACGACCCCAGTTCTGACAGCAGGGACTGCACGGACAGCTGCGGAAAGCCCAGACCTAGGTCGCCGTTCGGGCAGATGGAGGACCATGGCAGGGAAAAGCAGGCGACGATTGGGATGGTCTGGCGAGCAATGCACGTGGACAGCATAGTCGGCGAGCAGTCGATGGCGGCGAATCCGCAGCGGGGGAACCCCGGCCTCCACCAGTAGACTATCCACGGGGCTGGTGCGAAAAGCGCCAGTTGCAAGCCGAACCCCACAGTGGTGTATGGGGTCTAACAACTTCAACACTGAGGGTGATGCAGACCCATAGGCCAGGCACCCATAATCAAGCCGGGACTGCACAAGGGCTCTGTACAATCGCAGCAGCGTGCAGCAATCTGCACCCCAAGATGTGTGGCTAAGGCAGCGGAGGGCGTTGAGGTGCTGCCAGCATTTTTGCTTCAGCTGAGTAACATGAGGAACCCATGTGAGCCGGGCATCAAACACGAGTCCCAAGAAGCGGCAAGTGTTCACCACTTCAAGCAGGTGGCCGCCGAGGTAAAGTTCAGGATGAGGGTGGACCGTCCGACGCCTGCAGAAGTGCATAACTCGAGTCTTGGCTGCAGAGAACTGAAAACCATGAGTCAGAGCCCATGATGCTGCCTTGCGAACGGCGACTTGCAGCCTGCGGTCGGCGACTCCCGTAGTCGTGGAGCTAAATGAGATGCAGAAGTCGTCGGCATACAAAGAAGGAGACACCGACGACCCCACTGCTACAGCCAGACCATTAATGGCCACTAGAAATAAGGAGACGCTCAACACTGAGCCCTGCGGGACCCCATTTTCCTGTATATAAGATGAACTAGAGGTGGCACCGACTTGCACCCGGAAAGAGCGGTGCAATAAAAAGGTTTGAAGAAAAGCCGACCACGAAGACCCCATTCATGCAACGTGGCGAGGATGTGATGCCGCCATGTGGTGTCATACGCCTTCCGCAGATCGAAAAATACAGCAACGAGATGCTGACGTCGGGCAAAGGCCGTACGGACTGCAGATTCCAGCCGCACCAAATTGTCCGTGGCAGACCGGCCCCGACGGAAGCCACCCTGGGATGGAGCGAGGAGACCGCGCGACTCAAGGACCCAACACAAACGCCGCCCCACCATACGTTCGAGCAATTTGCACAAAACGTTGGTGAGGGTAATAGGACGATAGCTGTCCACCGCCAGTGGGTCCGCACCGGGCTTCAAGATGGGGACAATAACACCCTCTCGCCATTGCGACGGGAACACGCCTTCGCTCCAAATGCGATTAAATATCGCGAGAATGTGTCTCTGGCAGTCCCTGGAAAGATGCTTCAGCATCTGCGCGTGGATGCAGTCTGGGCCTGGTGCTGTATCAGGGCAATCGGCGAGGGCAGCGAGGAATTCCCTCTCGCTGAAAGGAGCATTGTATGTTTCAGAACGACGCGTGTGGAATGAGAACGGCGTCCGCTCGGCTCGCTCCTTTAGAGAGTGAAAGGCGGGGGGATAGGATGCAGTCACAGAGCTCTGAGCAAAGTGCGCGGCAAGCTGTTCAGCAATGGCGGCAGCGTCCGTGCAGACAGCGCCGTCCAAGGAGAGCCCAGGGACACCCATAGGGGTCTGGTATCCGTAAATCCGCCGGATCCGGGACCACACGAGCGAGGGGGAGACATGGGAGCCCAAGGATGAGACATACCTCTCCCAGCACTCCTGCTTACGCCGTGCAATAAGACGACGGGCGAAGGCACGGAGCCTCTTAAAGGTGATGAGGGTCTCAAGAGACGGGTGCCGCCTATGACGCTGGAGAGCCTGCCGACGGTCGCAAATAGCCTCAGCAACCTCCGGCGACCACCAGGGTACAGCCCTCCTCCGAGGGTGGCCAGAAGAACGGGGGATGGCAGCCTCAGCCGCTGAAATGATGGACGTGGTTAAAACACGCACCACCTCGTCAATGTCACCCTGTGGGGGAGACTCAATAGTTGCAGCGGAAGTAAAAGCTGGCCAGTCAGCCCTGTGGAGAGCCCAGCGGGGCAAGCGCCCAGAAGAATGACACTGGGGCAGTGACAAATAGATGGGAAAATGGTCACTACCACACAGGTCAGGATGCACTCTCCAGTGGAGGGATGGGACAAGTCCAGGGCTGCAAATAGAGAGATCGATGGCCGAGAACGAGCCATGGACCACACTGAAATGCGTGGGAGCACCGGTGTTCAAGAGGCTAAGGTCGAGTTGAGCCAACACATGCTCCACGGCCCGACCGCGGTCATCGGAGACAGTCCCACCCCATAGAGGGTTGTGGGCATTGAAATCGCCCAGCAGCAAAAAAGGTGGCGGCAGTTGGGCTATCAGAGCAGCCAGGACATGCTGCGCGACAGCACCATCAGGTGGAAGGTAAATACTGCAGACGGTAATAGCCTGTGGCGTCCACACCCGAACAGCGACAGCCTCTAAAGCTGTTTGTAGAGGTACAAACTCGCTGTGAAGAGAGTTAAGGACATATATGCAGACGCCACCAGACACCCTTTCATAAGCTGCCCGGTTCTTAAAATAACCCCGATAGCCACGGAGGGTGGGGGTTCGCATTGCTGGAAACCAAGTTTCCTGCAGAGCAATGCAAAGGAAAGGATGACGGCTGATAAGTTGGCGGAGCTCAGCTAGATGGTGGAAGAAACCGCTGCAGTTCCACTGGAGGATGGTATTAGCCATGGATGGGAAAGGCGTGAAGGGACTGGGGAGGCAGATTACGCCTCCTGGGCCCCTGCTGCTACTGAGTCACCACCTGGACAACAGCTCTCTATTGCATCCGAGGGACTGGCGAGATCCATGTCCTCAGTGGACGCCAGAATCTCCACCTCATCCTCAGACGCAGAGCTTGTAGGAAGCGGTGGAATGGGTGCCACCGCAATGTCGGTAGCCTTGGGGAGTTTCTTCTTCTTCTGCTTCTCGCACTGCGCCTTGGGTGGTTCAGGCTGGGAGGGCGTCACTGGGTCAGTCTCAGGGACAGACGATGACCGTGTGTCCCGACGACCAGGGACTGGCGGTTGTTTGAGCCACTTGTGGCTGTCGGCTTTGGAACCGGTCGGAACGTGTGAAGGGAGGTCCCCAAGGGACCCCTTCCTTACGAGAGTAGCCGAAGAAGTCTTACGCTTCTCCGGCTGGGAAGGGGAGACTGATGTCCCCGATGGTTGGGGAGGTGTTGCTCCTGAAGTTGATGGAGCAGGAGCAACAGGAGGTTTAGTGCCCCCCACCATCAAGGGGGCAGGTGTGGGACTTCGACTCTGAGAGCTGACTGGAGTGGATGGAATTGTAGAAGGAGTGACAGTTGTGGCATAAGAAGCTGTCATGCGCACTGGATGAAGCCGATCATATTTCCGCTTCGCCTCAGTGTACGTCAGGCGGTCGAGAGTCTTGATTTCCATGATCTTCCGCTCCTTCTGCAGAATCGGACAGTCTGGCGAGCAAGGCGGATGGTGCGCACCACAGTTCACACAGATTGGAGGCGGCGCACAGGGATGATCAGGATGGGAAGGTCGACCGCAATCGCGACAGACGAGGTCAGAAGCACAGCGTGAAGACATGTGGCCAAACTTCCAACACTTGAAGCACCGCATCGGGGGAGGGATATACGGCTTGACATCACAACGGTACACCATCACCTTGACCTTCTCAGGTAACGTGTCACCCTCGAAGGCCAAGATGAAGGCACCGGTGGCAACTTGACGATCCCTCGGACCCCGGTGGACGCGCCGGACGAAATGGACACCTCGGCGCTCCAGGTTGGCGCGCAGCTCATCATCGGACTGTAAAAGGAGATCGCGGTGAAAAATAATTCCCTGGACCATATTTAAGCTGTTATGTGGGGTGATAGTAACAGACACATCCCCCAACTTCGTACAAGCCAGCAAGGCTCGTGACTGGGCAGAGGATGCCGTTTTTATCAACACCGATCCAGACCGCATCTTGGACAAGCCCTCCACCTCCCCGAACTTGTCCTCTAAATGTTCGACAAAGAACTGAGGCTTCACAGACACAAACGAGTCCCCATCAGCTCTGGTACAGACGAGATACCGGGGCGAGTATCTTTCGCTCTCATTCACAGCCTTTCGTTCCTCCCATGGTGTGGCCAGGGAGGGGAACGATTTGGGGTCATACACATTAGCCTTAAAGTGAGCTTTGGAACGCTTAGAGACTGCTGACGGCTGGCCGCCAGCGAGAGATGATGTACCACGCTTCATTGCGGGTCATCCGCCCTGATGCCACCTACTCCGACCAAGGGCCCTCCCCACGGGCGCCACCCAGCCACAGCAAAGGCCACCTGGCAGGATGGCCATTGCCGGGAGTCCTGATGCCCCAGGGCGATGGGCATCTACTCCTTGGCATACGTGGGGAGTTAACGGTGCAGGCATCAGTAGAGCGATCCCTGTGTTGTCAGGGGGCTACAACCAAGAGGGTACATGGCGGCCCCACCACAACGGACTGGCTACCGTGCTGGATCTTAGGTGCAAAAATGGCCAAAGTCGTCGTCGCAGTTAAAAGAAACACTGCAGAGTGCAGCGTGGTAATCGCCCAAGAGATCGAAAACGAGCGGGACACCATTGCAACGACGAGAAAGACGGCTAAAGGTCTAATTGCATGACGGATACAATGCACCATGTAAGGCGCCCTTCCCCAAGTGGCTCGCTCTTCGGAATAATTTAGAAAGATGGAGGTCAAACCCGAGAGGGGACCATCACATAAGGCCGAAACATTTGAGACTCCTTTTAGTCGCCTCTTACGACAGGCAGGAATACCGCGGGCCTATTCTAACCCCCGAACCCGCAGGGGGGACCGCTACATGAGCCCTGACTGTTGAGTGGAACTAACACCAACTTTCTAGGTGGTGTTCTCTTTCTAAGTTGCGTTGGTTCAGTGCTCTCTGTCGAATATTACACGATCTGAAAACTTCAGGATCCAGGTGCATGCACAATGGTGATATTGCAAGCGTGCCCTCTATCGATCTGCATACCCACAAAGCTATAATTCAGTGGTCAAAATACCAACATTAATTATCACTAGACATTTTATTGGTCGTAAAATTTTGTTTTTCTGAAGAATGTTGTAGCAGTCACTTATTTCCATGTCTTATAAAGTTGAAACTCGCCATCCCAGTTAAATGTCTTCCGCCAAACATACTTCCACAGATCCCCTAACAATTAAATCCCAGAGGGATTTCATTGTGGCCAAGGTTTCTGTGCAGAAAAATCCACAGAATGACTTACTAGGCTGCAAAAAGTGAGTGTGCCAATCATGTTCCACCCATCTTTCATGTATTGTGTGGTCTGACCGATGTAGTCTTGGCCACATTGGCGAGATACTCTGCAGATTGCAGCAAACCTAAATCACCCATTACCGAGTCAAGGGAACAGGACTTTGTAGGAGGCTACATGATTACTTTTACATAATGTTTCTAATGATTATGCCTAATTTAAATGATACTTTGTCCAGGTACAGAAGGAATACCCTGGACTTGAACAGCTGTTTCTCCTCTTGATCATGTGAATGATCATGTATATTCCTCATTAAAGCTGTCCTAATCCATATCCATTATCTTTTAACACAGACTGCAGGTGTCCCAGCTCCTTTGCAAGGCTGCTTCTACTAGATACAACATGTGTTTCATGTACCATCAATCAAAGGATATGAAGGGTAGTGGCAGCTAGACATCTTCCTATGTGGGTTTGTATGTGAGGGCTTATGGTAAACGAATTGTCCTAATTACCCATCTACTTTTTCACTGAATAAAACATCCATAAACAGTAGACAATCACCATATTCCACTGACATCATAAAATGGATTTTGATGTGAAACTTCCTGGCAGATTAAAACTGTGTGCCCGACCGAGACGCGAACTCGGGACCTTTGCCTTTCGCGGACAAGTGCTCTACCTTCTGAGCTACCTAAGCACGACTCACGCCCGGTACTCACAGCTTTACTTCTGCCAGTATCTCGTCTCCTACCTTCCAAACTTTACAGAAGCTCTCCTGTGAACTTGCACTCCTGAAAGAAAGGATATTGCGGAGACATGACTTAGCCACAGCCTGGGGGATGTTTCCAGAATGAGATTTCCACTCTGCAGCGGAGTGTGCGCTAATATGAAACTTCCTGGCAGATTAAAACTGTGTGCCCAACCGAGACTCGAACTCGGGACCTTTGCCTTTCGCGGGCAAGTGCTCTACCTTCTGAGCTACCTAAGCACGACTCACGCCCGGTACTCACAGCTTTACTTCTGCCAGTATCTCGTCTCCTACCTTCCAAACTTTACAGAAGCTCTCCTGCGAACTTGCACTCCTGAAAGAAAGGATATTGCGGAGACATGGCTTAGCCACAGCCTGGGGGATGTTTCCAGAATGAGATTTCCACTCTGCAGCGGAGTGTGCACTGATATGAAACTTCCTGGCAGATTAAAACTGTGTGCCCGACCGAGACTCGAACTCGGGACCTTTGCCATTCGCGGGCAAGTGCTCTACCATCTGAGCCACCTAAGCACGACTCAGGCCCGGTACTCACAGCTTTACTTCGGCCAGTATCTCGTCTCCTACCTTCCAAACTTTACAGAAGCTCTCCTGCGAACTAGCAGTCCTGAAAGAAAGGATATTGCGGAGACATGGCATACCCACACCCTGGATGATGTTTCCAGAATTAGACGAGACGAGACAAGACGAGATACTGGCAGAAGTAAAGCTGTGAGTACCGGGCGTGAGTCGTGCTTAAGTGGCTCAGATGGTAGAGCACTTGCCCGCGAATGGCAAAGGTCCCGAGTTCAAGTCTCGGTCGGGCACACAGTTTTAATCTGCCAGGAAGTTTCATATCAGCGCACACTCTGCTGCAGAGTGGAAATCTCATTCTGGAAACATCCCCCAGGCTGTGGCTAAGCCATGTCTCCGCAATATCCTTTCTTTCAGGAGTGCAAGTTCGCAGGAGAGCTTCTGTAAAGTTTGGAAGGTAGGAGACGAGATACTGGCAGAAGTAAAGCTGTGAGTACCGGGCGTGAGTCGTGCTTAGGTAGCTCAGAAGGTAGAGCACTTGCCCGCGAAAGGCAAAGGTCCCGAGTTCGAGTCTCGGTCGGGCACACAGTGTTAATCTGCCAGGAAGTTTCATATCAGCGCACACTCCGCTGCAGAGTGAAAATCTCATTCTGATATTGGTGTGGTTTAAATTTTGATGTTGTAACTATCCTGACAGCTCCTCTTAACCCTGTGGCCACACTACAAAAGTATCGTCTACATATCGCCAGAAGACGTTTGGTTTAAGTTTTTCCAACTCGAGTGCCATTTCCTGATAGTGTTCCGTAACAAAATTTGTTTCCAGGGGAAAGAGGAGACTATCCATGACTGCACCGCCAACTTGTTCAAAGTATTCACTGTTGAATAAGTAAGTTGAGGAAAGGCCATAAGGGAACGGTGCTGATTTTGATCTTACTGTTGGTGAGTGACAACGAATCCTTCAGAGAGACCCTAATGAAGAGTGAGACGACATTGAAAGTTATGAAGACGTTTGATTCACTTAGTCGCAGTGACTTCATTATCGAAGACTCTGTGGGAAAAAGCTCACAGTTTTGTTGAAATTCTGCTGGGGTTGATAATAGCTTAGCTGAATCATCAGTCAGTGGGCTGATATTGTTCACAATTGATGTAATGGTAGACCTTTCCTGTGAATATTTGGAAGACCATATAACATGTGTGGAATAGAACCTTGAGGGCTGCTTTTTTTTGCAACCTCTCTTCCAGATTAGGGGAAGAATTTAACAATAAAGACTTTTTTAACACTCCACCTATAGGAGCTTCATCAGTCTTACAGTACTTTGGTTAAAATACCGCATCCTTGCTCCACCCAATTACTCTACTGTCATCGTTCATCACCTTTATTTATTACAGATCAGATCTGTCTTGTGAGCAGAAGTGTTACTTATTCTGTTACAGTGGCAAGTCAGCTGTTGACTGTTTACAGTTTTGGAAGGGTTCTTGTTTTCCAAGAGATTGGAAGTCTTTGCCACTCCTTCTTATTAATTTTACAGGTAAGGTTTCCAAATATAAACATTGAAGGAATTGTCTCTGTATTCAGATTTTGTATACCTAATGTATTACTGTCATCAGTATCCCTGAACTATAGAATGTTCAGGCAGTTTTTACAGTAAGTGAATTAATAATGATTGACATATTTTGAAACAGATTTAAATCCCATACAATCTGGCCAAGCAGAATGTGTGTCTGGGGCATCAATGGCGCATTTTCGAACTAGAGCAGATTACGTGGCCCGTATAGTGTCCATTGCTTGAAAATTAAAACTCTGTGCATGCAAGGCAATAGACATGAAGCATCAGCATCATCATGATTATTATCATCAAGGACTAAACCATTCCTGATACGATGCACTCTCAGAAGTCTTGGTCTAGCCAACTGTTCCTGGATTGTCCAGTGTTCCTCCTACTGTGTTACAGCTTGTAGTTGAGCAATAACTTTGGTATATTGGCCTCATCCGTTCTTGACACACGTTCCTTCCATATTTTACTATTTCTCCGTCGAGGTTAAATATAGTAAGTTCCCTTGGAATGTCTTCATGTCTCATGTTGTCGAGTAATGTACAGCCCACCACACTTCATATAAATCTCATGACTGTGCGTTCTACTCTCCTGGTCTCTTATTGCAGTGATGTCCAATATTCAGTTCCATAAAGCAATATTGGCACTGCTTTTACTTTATAAAATTTTATAAACGTTTCCCATCTGTTATTCTGACAGTTCTTCTTGATCTTTCCACACAGGAACTGAAATTGTTGTGGCTTTTCAGTGACGTTATTGTGTTATGCATAGAAAATGTTGCAGCCTGGATGCAAGACTTCATGACCTGTTCTATTGTTTTGTTGTTGATAAATATCTTGGCCCACTTCCTCTGATTATTGTCACTTTGGTCTTTGTTGTAGAGACATTCACGTTCTATTCATGTGCTACTTTTGCATGTGCAACACTCGATGGAGGTCACTTTATGAGACTGCTATAATCACTTGGCCATGACAGACAGTATTGTGTTTAGAACAATGTCGTTAATTTGAAAATGTGTAGCTGTTTTCTTCATTATAAAAATTAAATAAAGTTGGTGATAGTGGACATGGACACCCTTGTCCAAGGCTTTAGGTATCGTAGATACTGAAGTGCCATCTATAAATCTGATATACGTTTCATTGTGCCCAATTCTGTTATTCCTGGTAGATATATTGTGGGAGACCTTTGTTCAGAAAGACTTGAAATTACTTTCTCCAGTTACAAGTGTCGCTCTTGGAGAGTGCTGCTGCATTTACCCATGAGAGCTAGAACGTTTACAGTTAGTATCTCTTTTCCTCTTTGCAATCAAGTACTAAATAACACCAAAAGCTAACTGCCAGATAAGATTTATAGGCAGTATATTTAGCTCCCAATGTCACGTATCCTGACAGTAAATGACAACAAACTGTACTAAAATATGCTGCATTTTAATAAGATCTTTAATGTGGTGTATGTTAGCTTCAATGCATATGTCATGTTTCTTATGTTCTCAATTCCGAACTTGAGACGTTTAATACTTCCTAAGTGTGCTCAATCAAATGCGTTTATTGATTTTGTGTGACAGAACAGTAATTGAGTACCACCAAACTTCACTATTTCCTACTATATCTAGCTTTAACCTATCCATTCCCCTTTTCAAATTTTCTAATCTACCTGCCCAATTAGGGATCTGTTGTTCCACGCTCCGACCCGCACAACACCAGTTTTGTTTCTCCTGATAATGACATCCTCCTGACAAGGGAACCTTCCCATCGCACCCCCCTCAGATTTAGTTATAAGTTGGCACAGGGATAGGCCTTGAAAAACTGAACACAGATCAATCGAGAAAACAGGAAGAAGTTGTGTGGAACTATGAAAAAAAATAAGCAAAATATACAAACTGAGTAGTCCATGCACAATGTAAGCAACATCAAGGAAAACGCGGGCTTACGAGCGCCGTGGTCCCGTGGTTAGCACGAGCAGCTGCAAAACGAGAGGTCCTTGGTTCAAGCCTTCCCTCGAGTAAAAAAATTAATTTTTTACTTTCAGACAATTATCAAAGTTCAGGCACTTACACATAATCAACTTCGCTCTCCAAAATTCCAGGACATGTTCAGATTTGCTTTGACATATGCAGGATTTGACGCTCTACACACGGAAACATTTGAAAACGTAAAAAAACATAAGTTTTGACAGAGCACAGGGAAAACTGTGCGACTGTGAAACTCTTGCATTCATTTGTTGCAGTTTATGTGGCAAACTCTTATGTTTTCATCACTTTTTTGGGAGTGATTATCACATCCACAAGAAAACCTAAATTGGGCAAGGTAGAAGAATTTTTTTACCCATTCGCCAGGTGTGCAAGTTAGGTAGGTCGACAACATATTCCTGTCATGTGATGCACATGCCGTCACCAGTGTCGTATAGAATATACCAGACGTGTTTTCCTGTGTTTACCTATGACCTTGCGATCAATTATTTTCGGTTCCTACTGGAGAGGCACGTACTTTCGTCTACTAATCGCACGGTTTTGCGGTGCGGTCGCAAAACACAGACACTAAACTTATTACAGTGAACAGGGACGTCAATGAATGAACGGACAGATGGTAACTTTGCGAAAATAAAGAAAGTAAAATTTTCACTCGAATGAAGACTCGCACCAAGAACCTCTCGTTCCGCAACTGCTCACTCTAACCACGGGACCACGGTGCTCCTCGGCTCTCATTCTCCTTGATGTTGCATATCTTAGACATGGACTACTCAGTTTGTATATTTTGCTTATTGTTTCATAGTTCCACACAACTTCTCCCTGTTTTCTCGATTTATCTGTGTTCAGTTTTTGAAGGCCTATCCACTGTGTCAATTTATAACTAAATCTGAGGGGGGGTGCGATGGGGAGGTCCCCTTGTTAGGAGTCCTCGCCTGGAGATCCAAACAGGGGACTATTTTACCTCTGGAATATTTTACCCTATTTAACCATACAGTAGAACTTCTTGCCTTTGAGAAAAATTATGACTTTAGTTTCCCCTTGCTTTTAGCTGATCACAGTACCAAGGCCATTTTGTTTTATGTTGCAAGGACAGATCAGTCAATCATCCAAACCGCTGCCCCTGCAACGACTGAATAGGCTGCTGCCCCTCTTCAGGAACCATATGTTTCTGCTGTGGTTGCACCTACAGTACAGATATGTGTGTCACTGAGGCATGCAAGCCTCCCCACCAATGGCAAGGTCTATAGTTCATGGGGGCAGATTTACTATATAAACTGAAGAAAATATTTACAATTTTTTAAATCATTAACATACAGGTCACTGATTCTAAACCATGTGTTGGCTGCTCTTAGATGACTTTTAGTTCAATGCTTTATTGCTGCCAAGTCTTTTACAGCTATAACAATTGTTACAGCACACAATGTGGGCTTACTCAATGTAATACTTGACAAGTCACTTACATGGATTATGAATAGTAAAGGTCCACCATGTGACAACCAGAATATTAGTTCTATTGTTGAGCTGTAGCACTGTTTTCCTCTCACTCAGGCATGAGCTGAGCAGATAGTTTTTTTTGCTCTTTCATAGTAATAGTCATGTGGCTGACCAATTAAGATGCCTTCCTGAGACCTGTAGCATCTACAGTTCTTTATTGAAATCAACAACACACAAGAAACACAGCAGCGGTGAGTATAGCACCAGAATTACATATGCATGTGAGAACATTGACAGCAGAATAACAGTCCAGGTGGAGTCCAATAACATGCAATGTTCATCATACAGAATGACAGAACTGTCCCAGTCTGTAGGTGGAACTTTCACCAACTATAGCTGGAGCAAGAGAGGGTGAGACTGCTCTGGTGGCATGCTGCCGTACTGCCGTACTGCCAGCAAGTGAAGCAGGTGGTCTCATTTTGCCTTCTCACTGGCAGTGCCGAATACAAATTCTATGTACGTGGTGATGGTATATGTGGGTGTGCTGCCACAAGGTCCACTAGCATAACATTGACAAATTCTCCATTGACAAACCAACCCTGAAATCATCTTGTGAGTCACTGGGAACATTATTTCTTGACAGATGTTCACAGATTTGGAGCCATATGTAGTACTCTAGTATATGTGAAGGGATGGATTCAGGAGTGGCTGGATGATGATTATTAGGATGTGACTCATCACCATTTTTTGGTGAAGGTTCAACAACTCTAACATTTAAATATAAATATCTGTGAACACAGTTGGCATGCTATAATATCCATAATTTTTTATTGCTGGATTGGAGAGAACATAAATTGCCTACGATTTTGAGTGTCTTAACTTTGGTTTCTGTGGTGACTTACTTTCATCTCTTTGCATTTAAGGGCAAGAACAACGAGTTCAGAATATTTCAGAAAGTTATTAGCATTATTTGAGTTCCAGCCAACTTTTGTTTTTCATTTCGAGAACTGAAGAAAGCTGCAGACAGCTGCTTAATCCACAATCTTTCATTGGGTACATGACCAGTTTCGGAACAGCTACAGTTCCATCATCTGGTGTAAAAAATAACAATCACTAAATCATCTCAGGTGATCCATGTCAAAAGAGTAAGAGGGGCAAAAATTCCATGTTGTGTGACCGGGAACAATAACAGGAAAACCATTGTGGTGAGGATGACCTCAAATGATTAAGTGATTTTATTTTTTACACCAGATGATGGAACTGTGACAGTTCCAAAACCAGTTCTGTTCCCAATAAAAAATTGTGGGTTAAGCAACTGTCCTGTGGTTTTATTCATTTTCCAGAACTTGTACAGTTACTTCTGCTCCATACGAACAACTCTCTAGTTTTTGATTTGCAACAATGCTATTCAAATTGTAATCATTAATGAAATAATTATTGAAATAATTTGGAATGATACCATATTCAGAGAAAGTGTTTTTGGTTTTCTTACTTCCGCCCAATGCCATCATGATAACATTTCATGCAGCTTTATAATGTTCCGAAAGCTATTGCTACACTTATTATTCACTCTGCATTTGGCCAATCCAATGTCTACTCCATATTTATTTTTTAACCTTACACGGTTGACTTTCTCTGCGTCACTATTTTCTGATTTTTCAGGAGAAATTATGAATGGAAAACTGTGCTTGTGCAGATAAGATGTGGACCCTTTACTCACAGGTGTGAGATCATGTTTCTTATATGAAACATTATTTATTTTTTACTAACTTACGTCACCAGATTTTTAACATATCAGAGTACATGAATAAATAATGGAAATGCATCCTTAAGAAAAAATTTTCAAGGGTGTCATTCTATTTTGTGGTCCTTATTTGTATACTGTAACTTTTACTGTTCTCGTCATTCAGCAGTCTCATATACATTTTGCTGCAATATTATGCAGGCATTTTAGTTTTTAATTTTAACCATATACCTTTATGAGCAAAAGTTACATAATGGAGCCCCTTTGCACTCACAAGCAACTCCAGCTGAGCCTAGACTTTGAGATGCCCTACAGATCAGTCTGTCACCAAAACCTACATATCCAGAGGTGGGGGCGAGGAGGCAGGACAACTATCATACTCTAGTGTCCTTTTTGGAACAACCCAGTTCCTATTGAGTTTTCCGAACATTGATGATTACATTATAAAGACAGTAAAACTGTCTACTAGAATTATGAATGCAATTTAGATAATGTGTCTTTAGCATACTAAGAAAATTAAATTACTTGGGTGTCTTTAGACTTGCATCAACATTTATGTCTAAAAAAATTAAAATCCTATATTTAGACCATTTTTCATAATATAAGATCATTTTCTCCAAAAACTGTGTTAATGCTTCAACAGTACTGTCTGGCGAATGGTATGGACACTGTATTGCAGTTCTATGCCAGTACTAATATATATCCAAGACCCCCATATGTTTGTGTTTCATTGTTTAGGTACAAGATATGCATATGCTCTAAAACACTTGGTAGGCATTTGTCTATTACCCACTACAGGCTTTCTTGATTTACCCTTGATTTACTTTGTAGTTTTAGTTTTTATAATGGAAAGTGTACAAACATAAGATATCAGACCAATTTGTTACCACAATTTTTATTTTGCTTCTGCATTCGTTTGCTGTGCCACCTTGCAACTGAACTGTTGCATTTCAACCTAACTTTGGTCTCAGGCAACACTATAGATTAGCCTTACTACCATTACCAACCAAATGTGTATTCAGTCTTACTATGCCATTGTTCATTTACACAGATAATAAGATAAGATAGGTGGTTACACAATCTGAGTTGTTGTGTGTTTTCTTTTTTTTAAGAAATTATCTTTTCAAACATACTGTTACAGAAGAATGCTGTAGATTATAAGATTAGGTGAGACAACTGTTGGGGAGTCAGAGTAGAAATTGTTAAGGGAGATCAAGGCTTAAATACAGTGAACAGACTCAGATAGATGTAGGTTGCAGTTGTTACATGAGATGAGATAGACTAGCATGGAGAGCTGCATCAGAATCAGAATCTGGACTGAAGGAGATAATGACAATAACATTTGGAAATTCTGCAGTTTACATTTATATGCCAAAGCACCAACATTATTTTTCTTTCTTTTTGTAATTTCCAGGTACTTTTTTACTCCCATACAATGATATGCTTTACTTTCAGTTGGCACTTTTGGTTCTTCGCCCCAATTAACGTCTCTTGCATTTTATTATTTTATGAATGTCTGCAGGCAGTTTATGACCAATTTAAATTTAAGCCATCTTCCCCACACTGCCTCCCAAAAATGTTAGGATCGAAGGATATTGCAGGCGAGTCTCTTTGAATGTAATGCTGATGTTTATATAACAGAGTGAAACCATTTGTTTCAATACACAAGGTATCTCATCCAGGCATTGTATCTTTCACCCAACTGCTCATATAGCAGTGTGCTTCATAATAAAATGTATCAAAGTTTTCTGAACAAATTATTTACATCTACAGCCAGTGTTTGTGAGTGTGAAATCCATGTGTTAACAATTATCTGTTCTAAAGTGTATCAAATATATTTCTGGATCTTTATTATTTTCAATTATATATTCTCAGTAGCAATACACATTATCAACAAACATTTTACATAATGCAGAGTTATTTATTTTGCGTTCTGGCCAAAACAGGGTGCATCTGTCTTGTATTGCTTCCTTTGTGAGTTTCGTAACTCTAAGACTTTAGAACTCATACACTCAACATTAAAGACAAAAGTTTTAATCATTTTAGGCTCCTAATATTTAAGGTTTTCTATACAATATCCCTTCAAGAGACAGAGAAATTAAAGATATTAGCTGCCAGTGGAAAATGATTTAAATTAATGGGGAAACTTGGAAATGTGTGCTTGGTTGGGATTTGAACCCTGCTTTCTAGACAGATGTATTCACCAGTATGCCATCTGGACACAGTGGCCATTGCGTCTGCATGGACTATTCTAGCACCCATCAGACCCAAATTCTCAGCTTATCCACTCGCTACTGATGTAGTGCCCCTTACCCATCATCCTCATTACTCACAGCGTTTCACTGACTCCTGTAATAGTTTGAGTTTGTTCTACATCTGCACTGAAGGAATTACTGGCTGTCCTCATCATAATTATGTATGTGATGTCTTCTTTTGGATCATTTCTCTAAAATCTTGGAAAAAATGTTAGATAATTCACAAAACTCTAAAACTCTAACCACATTCATTGGAAAGTCACTTAAAATCGAAGGCAGGTCTGCTGCCTAATCTGTGGCAGTCCTCTGGTCCGAAAATGAAACACAGTCTAATAAAATGTAGCACACAGTGATTTTACACCATGAGCACCACACACTGGAGGGTCCTTTCACTGGAGCAGAAAGCCATGTGTCAAAGTACTGTGGCCTATGTAAAGAGGAATAAGGAGGACCTCATTCCACCAACATGGCTGGAATGATAAACACCATGGCTGCATTGTGGGCTTTACTAGATGGAGCTTACCATCTTTCACTTCCAGCCATTCATCCTTCCATTGATGCAAGACTCTTTATCTCAACAGCGAGGTGACAGCATGTTGGGGATGGCACACTGAACTAATTGAGGGTCACGACATGCCTCATTGGTTGCTATATCTGCTCTTTTGTTCCCCACGATATCCATGTGCCCTGAGACCCAGCAGTAAGAAACCTCATTCCTCAGCCACTGTAGCTGGAGGAGGGCATCCTGGATATTCTAGACTACTTTATCTGCTGGTTATAAGCATTGTAGAGAGTGAAGAGTGCTCAGAGAATAGGAATAAACCAGGAATTTAGTTCCCGAATCATCTGCTCCAGGCAATCGGACCTTGAGGACATGAAAGTGGAAAGTAACAGAGCAACCAAAGCAGTCCACCTGTTTCCATACATCCACATAAAGACAGCTGTAAAGTTGTGATGCACAGTTAAAATGTCCTGAAATAATGTATTAAAAACACACTCAAGTGTGTAGCAATTCCTGTACTGCATTAAATCTAAAATTACTATAGTAACCAGGATGACAGATGGTTTAAACCCTAGATTTGAGGTCGTACTTGTTCCACACCAAGTAACCCCATCATACACCATACATAGATCCCAAATGGCCTTGTTGCTTGTGGATGATTGGAAGAAAGGAACTCGCATGGCTACTGCACCATGAAGAGTTGTCTGTAAGTGGCAGTTCACCAGCCTCAGCACAGAGACTGGGTATGGGACTGGTCCTATAAGCACCCATGGCCAGCCTAATCCATCATGGTGGATAGTGTCAATGATCTTTAGATACGAAGGCCTCACTGATCCATACATTATGTACCCATAGTCTAGCAGTGAACACTTGAAAGTCCAATAAAACTGGAGCAGATGCATCCTGTCTGCTCCCCAAGATATGTAGCTAAGGCACTTAGTGATATTCAATGTCTTCAGCGTTCTGACTTTTAGTTGTGGCAACCACAACAATTAGAAGTAAAAGATGAGGCCCAGAAACCTCACTGAGTCTTGGAAAAATGTAGAAAAAACACACACACTTATTCTCTCTCTCTCTCTCTCTCTCTCTCTCTCTCTCTCTGTGTGTGTGTGTGTGTGTGTGTGTGTGTGTGTTTGTGTGTGTGTGTGTGTTCAGGTACAGATGGCAAAATTGTCCACAAATAAGAGGAGTATTGTATGGCACTCCTCACCATAAAGGTGATACTGTTTATGGCTATGGCAAAGAGGGTAACATTTACAATGCTGCCCTCTGGGGACCCATTGTCCTGCTCAAAATGATCTGACAGTGTGCCAACAATGTTGAACCTAAAAAACTGCATAGCCAGGAAAGATCATATGAAGATGGGGAAGCACCCACAAAAGTCTAATTGATGAAGTTACTTGAGAATACTGTCTCTCTGTGTAGAGGTGAGTGCTTTACTAATATCAAATAATATACTGGGACAATCATGTTTACATAGGAAAGCCTGCTGAACAGCTACATCTAGCAGGGTCAGGTTGTCGACAGTCGACCAAAATCTCTGGAATCCATACTGAGAGCGAGTAAGGAGGTACCTACCAATAATCTCTAACAACAAGACCGGACAACAGTTAACCATTCACTTCAGCATCTTTCCAACACAGTTTGTTAAGGCAATAGTCTGGTAACTACTGGAATATGTATGGTCCTTTGCTGGTTTGATGAGAGGAAACACGTTTGCCCCTCTCCAAGAGACAGGAAAGTGGCCTGTCTGCCATATCTAATTAAAATATTCAAGAAGGATTTGCTCTGATGCTGTAGGAAGATGTCAAAGCATGCGGTACTGGATTTGGTCATGACTGGGTGCAGTATCACTAGTCTCAGACAGTGGCAATTCCAGCTACCAGAAGGAGAAAGGGTAGTTGTAAAACTCATAATTCTGGAGTCTCAATTCCAGCTTGCCCATCTCTACAGTCACATGGTAGTGGCAAAACGCCAGACCCTGGCTGCCACTGGCAGTAGTCTGTGCAAAATGCTCTGCCATTGTCTGAGCAATGCTCCGGATGTTGTTTGGAGGCACCCCTGTTTCAGCACTGCTACTATTGGTAGATGACTGTGTTCCCCAGGAATCCTCCTGATGACTTCCGATATTTTTATAGAACAAGTGGAATGGTTGATGGAGTCCAGGAACCCTTGCCATGATGTTTTCTTGCTCTCCTTAATTACGTGTCAATACTGGCTCTCACAGCCCAAAAGACTGTAAGGTTGTCTGCTACAGGGCAGTGCTTGAATTGCTGAATAGCAGCACAACTGCCCCAGCCTGTTGAGTGGCACTTACCAGTCCACCAAGGTATCGGCTCCTCCTATTGTGACCTGAGTACTTTGGTATTGATGAGTCAGCAGCATGATGGATCATTCATGGAATATGGTTCACCCATTCCTGGATACTTTCACGGTGTTCAAATTCAGCTAGCTGGCTGGACAACATCCAGTTAGCCCTGCTGATCATCCATTTTAGAAGCTTCTGTTCAGGTAATTCCACATCCAGTAGGTGGTCCAATAGTGGGAAGTTGTCATTGGAATGAAGGGCATCAGTTGCTTCCCACTGAGCAGTCTGCAAGGGTAGGAGAGCAGAAAGAGGTTGATGTCTGAGAACAATTCAGTAGCACCTGAGAAATGAGCGAGACTGCTAGTATTGAGGCTGCACAGCACTGAAACATCATAAGGATTTCCAAGACCAATAACTGGGGCAAGTATAGGTCAAACCCCATAATGCATTAGGGGCACTAGCATTGAAATTACCCAGTAAGATAAATGGGCGAGAGAGTTGTTCAATAAGACCTAAGAGAGCCTCAGAGTCTATTGCATCCCATGGAGGTAAGTACAGGAAGCAGATAGTGATCTTCAGACCCACATGAACTGCAACAGCTACTGCTTGTACATCACTAATCAAGGAGAGAACAGAGGAGTATTGGGTGTTACTGATAAACACATCAACCCCTCTCTTGCCTCTGTCCCCAGCCTGGTCATCCTTTTGGTGGAGAATATAGACTTGTTGGATGCATGACAGTGGTTTAAAAATGTGTTTCTCGTACACATGAGCACAGGGGGCTGTACCTGTCTCATGAGTTTTAGCTCCTCCATATGTGTCCTGGGCCCATTAATGCTCCACTGTAATTTGGGAGCCATCTGTCACAGGGGCAGCACTTTTATCATGTCTTTCTGCCAGGGAGGGGAGCCCATAATGGGAGGAAGTTGTCTTGGGGTGAGATGATTGCCTCAGGCCAAAATTAGGGTCCATTAGCTCTGCAAAAGAATCATGAGAAACGTTGGACTGTTTACTTCCCAACTCCGTCAGTAGTGGACGCTTTACCTTCAATTTTTTGGACAGGGTAGGCTTTGGAGTCACAACCATCGCAGTGGTAGTGGCAGCATTGGGTGGCATACCAGACTGAATCTTTGGAGGGGCAGGGAGCTCTGCAACATTGGCCTTCCCTGACATTCTGAGGGGAAGTACAAGGGCCGAAACAGCTGCTGCAGCACAAGTGCATTGACAGACACAGGTACTAGTGCTCATACTTGAAACCTCCATTTGTGTAGCAGTGTCTGATTTCTGCACTGGCTGTTTTAAGAACTGAAACAAAAAAGGTAATGAATGTTTGGACAGCATGGCTTTATACATCTTTTTAGCAGCACCATAAGGGATGCACTTCATAATCTACAGCTCTTGTATCCTCCATTCAAGATATATGCTGCAGTCTCACACACTTCAAAGGAGAACAACACGACTCTTTCATGGGTGGCCTTACCACATTTGCTACATGTGGCTTCTCCCTCACACCCAAGAGTAGTATGCCTAACTTTCTGGCGTTTGAAACAGCACTTAAGGATACATGCATAGGTGAAGGAAACTTACCTTAACATGCTCAGGACGCTTTGTGCTCCTGAACATCAGTATAAATGAGTCAAATTTCACAAGATCCCCATCCACTCTCTTATTATGTTTTGCACATCAACTCTACCTCCTGGAGCCCCCTTATATTTCAATTCCTCCTTGGGAATGTCCAGCAGATCCCTGCACGTCACATTATTGCTGTAATTCAAGGTGGTGAGCACCTCAGTTTTAATAGCATATTCCCCAAGGCACTGAGCTTTCTGGAGGTTCTCAACCTGTTGGAAACTAGAAGTTTCCACCAACAGTGTTCCATTATGCAATCGCTTGTTAGTATTAGGGTGCCAGTAAAACCTTCCAATCCTTTCTGAATACAGAAAGGTGAAACTTTCTTGAAGCTGCCCTCTCTCCTTTTCATTATTAAACACACATTCTGATTACCAACATATGTTCTGTTACCAGACCCAAAACTTTTAGAATTAACTCCTGAGTCAGAACTGGCTACACAACCCCTCTTGTTTGATTGGATGTAGGTACTGACTTGCACCCCATCCTTTCCACTCGGAGAAGTTCCACTTGGAGAATGGAATTTCGAGGGTTCCATCTCAGTCCCTCGAGCAGCTAGGGAAATAAAAGTTCACCTAGACAGGGCTCCGTGTGCCTAGTTAAGTCTTATACAACTGAGGGGCAGCAAGTTCCCCATAGGTAGCCCGGTAACAACAGTTCTACCTCGATGGCCAAGCATCTCATTGGCACACAGTATGCCTTCAGATTGAGGGCTTTTTTTAAATTTATTTTTTAATGAGCTTTTTTCCATCCTCATGATCCAAGTGGTCAAGCCAAGATCCCATTCCCTGTGACACATAGCATTCTACTGCCACAGTGCACGATGGGAGCTTAGGGTGACATAGGACTGGCAGCATTTAGCTGTCCCCAATTCAAGAACCCTGGATCACCCCCAGACCCATACCCAGGCAACGAATGCTAGGCTCTGAGTGCTCTCAGCTGATTTAAGGGTCAGAATATTGTTTTTACAATGTTGCAAAATAACTGATTAAGGTAGCAAGATAAACAGTATAATCCCTCATAGCAAAATTAGTATGTTGTCAAAACTTTCAGCATCTGTGATGTTACAAATGCATAGACCCAACAACCCTAGTAAAATCTGGAGAATTAGACAAGGAATATTTCAGAGAATACTTTAATGTTTGAAAAACTTCCAATTCAACACTTTGTTGCTTTTCCTCTGTGCATTTTTTGCCATAGCTGAGTAATAAATATGCAGAAAAGCAAATGTAAAAAGTGCAGTACAGTGTGTGAATCTACAGATTAACTATACTGTACTTCAGTGTGTACTATTATACACAACTTCAGTGGACATTGATACTTTCCATAAGTAAAGTAGCAAAGCCATTAAAATGTGCACAGTCCAATTAATATTGAAATAATCAACTAGATGTTTAAGCTAAAGCTTGTTAGATAAAGGTATGAACAGAAACAGGCCCAGAAATTATTTATTCTCTTTATTAAAAACACAATATCCTCATCACTACACAAAAAGTTTCACTCTCTCTCTCTCTCTCTTTGAGGTGCTGATTATCACTGATGCCAAAATCCCTCATGCTGTAAAGTACAGGTCCTAAGCAATCAGCTGCATTCTCTGTACTTCTTTAGCGTGGATGGTACCTCTCACATCATCCAAAATCCTCAGTAACTTTATGCCTTCAGCAATTTTCTCTGCAAAATTTCAATAGCTTGCCCAACAACAAACACATCATCACTGCACAAAAACTACTAACATTATGCATGACATTCTACATTTTATACCATTCTGTCTAGCTGATCCCGTTTGACAGGAAATGGCCTGAGCTGAACAGTTAATACATTGCATTATTGATGCAAGTTATAAAGGTTACTGCAATTCAGCAAATATAATGAAAATGATTTTTAAGTAATGTAGGATATGCAGATATTATGCCTTCCATAGAACTAAATTGTATTGATTTTTTTTTAATCTATAGAAAACATACAGAAAGCACTTTGTGTTCATGTGTGTATAATGTGCCACATGAATTTGGAGGGTATAAACTGGCAAAATACTGTCTACTGAATTACTATTAGTAAGAACATAAAGTAATATACTTCGGCTACTGCAGGGGTACATTGTTTGGAAGCAAATTATGACACTTGGTGGGGGCATGACAGTTACTACAGGATAGGCAAAATACAAGTCCTGATACAGGTATTTTGTACTAACAGTTCGACAACATTTCACAACAATGGCAATTTCTGGCATGTTCTGTCACCTAACATTTTATGGGGGCTACCACAAAAATGTGAGTCTCATAAACTAATTATAAAACGAAGTTATTGTTACACGACTGGAATACAATCGTTCCTTTGAACACTGCACGAGCTCTTCCTGCAGATGTAATCCCAAACTATCCAAAATTGTGCGTCATCCTTGGAGCAATTGACTTTTCTTCCAGTAATTCGCTTTACTTCAAGCACATTCCTCAAGAATACATACAAACTGTCGGCATAATTCATTATCACAGACATTACAATGCACATTATACACGATCAAATCTGTCATTACAACTTTAAATGACTGCTCTGTGGCTACGAAGCCATTCATTGGCTAATAGCATAGCGAATTTCATTGGTGCGAAAGACTGTTA
The DNA here is from genome assembly GCF_023864275.1 of Schistocerca cancellata. Lineage (NCBI taxonomy): Eukaryota > Metazoa > Arthropoda > Insecta > Orthoptera > Acrididae > Schistocerca > Schistocerca cancellata. Next base: position 106,562,732 of record NC_064631.1, on the reverse strand, counting down.
TGCTCATTATATAAAGGTAAGTACACACTTGCATACAAAATCGTGCAGTTGTTTACATACATGTAGCTAAATAACGTATACAGGCAGCCTAGTTACTTTGTCTCGTGTAAACACTTGACTGCCTTGTTATTCTATATTAACAGAAATCAGACATCCTAGTGGGGGAAATATAACAAACTACAGATCAGAATTGCAAACAGTTAAACACGGTGTGCCGCAAGGGTCGGTGCTTGGGCCAACACTATTTATACTCTACGTAAATGACTTCCCTAGCTATATAAATCTGAAACTTATAATGTATGTTGATGAGTGATGTTTAAAGATTTGAAAAACATAAATAATGATAGTAATGAAAAAAGATGAAGGGTCTTCCAGGGCGCAAAGAAGTGCCTGGAGGCCCACATCTACCCACACCTCCACACTACCATGTGTTGCGCAACATGTCTCCGATTTCAAAAGGGAGTCAAAAGTTCTGCGATTTCGTTGCAAAAATGTGTCTATTGACAAACAATGCCTCGATCGACTTTGTATAATTGTGTGTACAAGGCCCAAGAACTCTTTGAAGGACCTACCAGACATGTCATCATCATCAGCAACAGCATTATTATTATCATCACAGGCACACCATAGCCAACTGTTTTAGTAGCGAAAAACCAAATTGAGTCATTTTATTATATTTTAATCTGTTTTACAGCAAAAAACGATGTGCATTAATTTTAAGTTCATTTTGTTTTGGATCAGCAATATAGCTGCTGCCAACGCCTGGCCATGTGAAAGAATTGAAATGATCGATAACGCAAGAAAATGGATTTCCCAAATAAAATTTAAAAAAGATCCCAAACTGCTAAATGGACTCATTTTTCAAACTTTGGTGGAAATACTGTACGTCATGACTCACAATAATTGCAACTTCTGGAGTTGTACAACAGTTATGTTAGACTGTGGTTATACTCACAGTTTCCACTGTTTTTTAATTGAGCTGACAACATGAAAATATTGCCCTGTGTCGAAATGACACGTCACTCGTCAGCTGTCAGTCATTGTAGGTCGTAAGACAATGACGGAAGTAAACTGTTTGCACTGATTATTTTCCTTCTCTTGCAGTATAGTAGTGTATTGATTCCAAGAGTTTATTAGTTGAAGACCATGAAGTTCTAATATTTTGCAGTATAATTGGTGCTAGTAATCCATAGACAATTTTGTGGAGTAATCATTTTGTATGTCTTTAATCAGCGACTCTTAATAAAATCAATGTAGTAAAACATCTTCGCCAATAAACATCTCTGGCAACGGCGTCTGATGTAGGCATGCCGTTAACAAACAAAGTTTGATGATATATTCGTTTATTATTAGCTTTCAGTTCAATCTTAGCACTTTTTCGCATTCATCGTGTGAATTAGTTGACGTGTATGTCAGATAACTGAAACTACAGCGTCCGTAAGAGAGGTTAGGGTATATCTAAAAATGTCAGTCAGGCGAGCGACTCATGGAGGAAGCTGGTACTCCGATTCACCAGAAGAACTGAGAAAGCAGTTGGATAATTGGCTGAATGCAGCGGATTTGACACATGGACCTGCTCGAGCAATAATAGCACCTCACGCCGGATATCAATACAGTGGGGCCTGTAGCGGTTTTGCGTACCGGCAAGTCAGTGCCGTCGTAGTGAGACGGATTTTTATATTGGGACCATCCCATCATGTGCGTCTCGGTGGATGTGCACTTTCTACTGCGACCAAGTACTGTACGCCCTTATACGACTTGCGAGTTGATGTGAAAGTAAATGCTGATCTTGACGCTACAGGACATTTTGAGTGGATGGACATGTCTGTAGACGAAGACGAACACAGTATAGAAATGCATCTTCCTTACGTTGCAAAAGTAATGGAGGATTATAAAGATTCTTTTACAATTGTGCCAGTATTAGTTGGCTCACTTACGCCTGACAAAGAGTCTGTCTACGGCAGTATTTTCTCGCAATATTTAGCAGATCCACAAAACTTATTTGTGATATCGTCTGATTTCTGCCATTGGGGACAACGGTTCAGATACACGTACTACGATCGCAGCTGGGGTGACATATTTCAAGCAATAACATATTTAGACAAAATGGGAATGGACATTATTGAGTCCCTAGATCCACAAGCCTTTACTGCATATTTGAAGAAATATGGAAACACTATATGTGGACGTCATCCAATAGGTGTTTTATTGCAAGCTGTGAACAGTTTGCAGAAATCTGGTAGTAATGGTCATAGGATGTGCCTTAAGTTCTTGAAATATGCACAGTCCAGCCAGTGTAACAATATGAATGATTCGTCTGTAAGCTACGCAGCTGGAGCCCTCACGATTGAATAACAATCAGTTTTCTTTTATCTCAAGCCACTAGTGATTGACTGTTATGAAGGAACTGCGAGAAATAAGTTGAATAATGCTTTTAAATCTTTACAAAATTTAACAGGAGCAAATGGAAGAATGCAGACCTGCAACCACCAAAATGCGTTTATCTTGTTAAAACTTATTTTAAAAGTACAAGCTGACCCGTTTGTGCAGTTTGCAGTTGGTGCTGCCCACCCAACGATAAACAGGAACGAAGGTGTATTACTGTAGTTTACTGCAAAAAATGGAATCCGATGAGCTCTAAACAAAGGCCTATAACATTATATATACGTGTGTGTGTGTTTGTGTGGGACATAATTGAACCAAGAATTAGTGTGCTATGAAATGATAATTCTCTGAATTCAAGAGTGTGGTTCAGTCAATATATCACAGGAAGAAAGGGTCTTGAGAAGGGTGTCGGGGGAGAAAAATTATTTGCTGGGTCAGTATTAAGTAATGATCCACTGGAAGAATTTATTTGTATGCTGCAATACAATCTGGGAAATGGTATAATTAAAATGTGCTGCAAACATGCATTTGCAAACTATTACAGACAGTTTTCACAGGAAGCAGAAATAAGTTACAAATATGCAAGAGACTGTAGCAAATAATTTTGGAATACTATAGCTTGGTCAGATTTATGCCCAACGATAAAGGGACAATACCATATAATTATTTTGCTTAATATCATATTGATTCAACTGTGATGTATGTTATATCAGTTGTCGAAGTGCCTAAGCATTTGGTTACTTAACTGGCTGCAGAATTACTTCTCACTGTTCACTGAACAGTATGCTACCAAAGTAAATATCATTAAATTTTGAATCACTTGCCAAGAAATTTCTCTGGTTTTTCTTTGACATCTATCAGAAAGGGCATCACTCATATGGCTTAAACCTCATGGATTTTGCAGGTATGCATAACAATATCAGTAAATTGCTTTGGATGAATGCATGCAAATATTCTCAATAGAACTATAAATTTGTGGAACTTAGAGATGAAAGTAATTATTGTGATGAGCATTCAGCTTAAATTTATTAGCTGTAGATTAAAAGAACAAATAGAGCAAACCATGCTACTTCTTACAACAAAATAGTACAGAAAATAGATATAGAAATTTTAACTTAAAGCCAGAGAGAAAGATTATGTGAAAAAGAAATACAGCTGTTTTCAAGTTGCATAGTATTACCTAAAGTAGTAACTGCCTTAAATTATTGTGGCAGTTCCTTAAAGATAGTGCTGTAGAGAACGTAATCTCATAGGGTACAATGTTAATCCAGGTTGTGCAATGAAGAAACAAAAATTAAAAAGATCAAAACACTTTAACTTAAGAGATTCAAACAATTGTGTACTTGCTGGGTGTATGTTCCAACAAATGATTATAGAATGACATCTTCATTTTTCAGAGTTGCTGATGTGTGAAGCTTACCCAGGCATCTGTTTACGTGGACATCTACTTGCCAGTTACGATAAACTTGTTCGCCCAGTAAAGAAACAGAATGACACAGTAACTGTCGAAGTCCGTCTTGATGTACTGTACATCAGTGTTGTGAGTAATTTTATGGGAAAAAAAATAATAATAGCCTCCATACCTTCGTCTTCCCTTCTCTCTCAAGTTTCTTACAGTTCAAGCACTCAGTTAAGGCTGAAACTGTATATGCCATTAACTTAAGTTTTGTTCATGCTGTCTACAGGCATTAAGTTGAGGATAGTGAGTTAAGAATGATATGTCACATACTGTAATGGTTGGAAAAGAAAAGTCCTTAAAAACAGTCACAATAACTTATTGTTTCCTGAATTCTGCTTACACAAAATTAAAAATGAAAGTTGAGTATAATGTAATACATATTTTACTGTCTAGACATGTTATCGTCATTGTAGTGTCACTTTCTTTGTCAAAATCAGTTTTGAGTCAAAATAACACGTTTTTGATGACACCCATAGTGACAAACAAGCTTTCGGATTTTTACTTTAGCTGATTCTGCTTTAGTGTTGTCTACTGCTACGATAATCTTATTTCCTGCCCCAACCAATCCATATGAATTCTTTGTTCTTCGGATTTCATCATAAGTTTTTATAGTTTACCATGCATAGGCCTAGAATAAACTGTATAATAATTGCGGCTTCCACTTCAATTTTGTCTAACAACTGCTTTTGAAATCAAAGATTGGGCAAATAAATAAGAACAAGATGATCTTTTAAGTCCTTATATAAAGGTGAACTCAGATTCTGCTACTGAAACCATGTAACAAACAGTCCCTCTTGGACAAAGACCGACATGTTAGTAAAGAAGAATTAAAAATGACAGTCCTATGCTTCTTCTTGTATTTACATAATGTTGAAAACTTGTTTAAACACTTATTTCATCTCACTACGACTAGTGTGTTTTTAAACCTGTTTAATCAATTAAGAAGGACGTCATCAAATGAATTTTGATAACCTGGCTCATTATTTGAACTGGAAAGAAATACTTGTGTTACTGATATTTGATGTGTTTCTTTGATCAAAAATGTACAGCCATTTATGTGTGTCCAAGAGCCACTAATATGTTATAGGCCAAATGTAAAAAAAAAAAGTTTTAAAATTCACAAAGTGCCTGGTATCTGCTACATGTTTTGTATCAACCTCCACTTAAATTTTGTCAGATACTGATGCTCTTATTGTTTCGTAATGTACAATTGTAAGAATATTTAAAATTTAATCCTGCAAGAAGAAAGCAGGCTTTGTTAAATGAAAAGACTGAGAGATAATTAAAGTGAAGGGTAGATTTTACCATTCCTAGAGCGTTGTTTCTGTTCCCTGTGTTCATTTATCCTGTATTGTGATGTAGATGGTACTCTATAAATATTGACATTTTATATTATATAATGAGTTGGTTTAGCCAGACAAGACTGTTCAGATTTCATACTATTTCCACTGTTGCCCTTTTAAGAAAATGTATATGTTCACACTCGACAAGAATTAATTTTACGTTGAAGGGGAACAAATGTATGGTACATAATCATAATTGTAGGCTTCAAATTCCAGATTAATTTCATTATTATTATTATTATTATTATTATTATTATTATTATGAGTGATAAAGTGTACATATTCTTTACAGAGTGGTCAAATAATGAAAACCTAAGCCCCATTTTGCTTGTTAAAATATATATATATTTTTCAGGGTGAACTAAATAAGTATGTGATTGAAGAGACTGCTAGTTTGCAAGACTTTCACATTTGAGAATAAGTTTTAGCTCTGCTGCTCTGTTACATTGACTGTTCTCTGAAAAACAGCAGCAGTTGCTTTTGTAAAAGTACTTTGTTTTTGTCAGAAGGAATAATTTGCAATGATGCATGCATGAATGAGCAACTTTGTAAGTTGAGCTCTGCATTTTCTTAGAATTTTTATGTTCTGAGTTCCTCAGCAGTTTCAAAGTGGAAAAAAAAGTGCGTATGCTCCTTGGCAGTTTCCTAGTTTCATATATGTGTTTGTGCTCATTGAATATAGTAATCTGTCTGCATTACAATACCAGTCTGTTCCACTTGTGTGTCAATCTTGTTACCTGTTTGCAGTATTTTGCATTTTATTTGGATTTGAAATATTGGCAGCAGTTTCTGTTGTTGGTTTAACAGTAGTGCCCATATTAAAATGTCATTTTTTTAAACTCAGGTATGTATTGTTACATGAAACTGGAATACTTCAGATTGTGTATGAAATGGAACATTTTGTGTGTTAGCAATACTTACATGATATGCAAATTATGTTAAAGTAGGTTACAGGAAAGAGCAACAGCAATGAATGTGTCACAGCCTGTGTCATATCTGCATCTTTTTCTGTACACGGTGTTTGACTTTTTTTGTATTTTGCATGAAGTTTTGGTACAAAATAAAAAGAGGAAAATAGTGTCTCGTGAATGCATTCCTTATGAAATTGGATAGATTTTATTTTGCACAGTATTTAAGTACCTATTGCCAGATTAGACTTTTAAAATAATGATAATTTCAATAAAAATGCATGGACAGTTTCTGGTGTCCAGTTTGATATGGCTTAACACAGGAAATTATTTGTTTGGTACAGAGAACGTGTAAGGTTTGCATGTATAAAGAATATGCTATTACAATAAAAACACTTAATGATATGTAAAATTTGCCTGCAGACATGAAAAACAAAAAAAGTGTAAGGTGACATAAACAAAACACATACAATGTTTGTTAGAATTGAATGTCTCTCTACAATGTGAACATTTTTAGATGCCTGCAAACGGTATTAACCCCCAGATTATTTCCTAGTCCATTGTCGAGCTACTGAGAACTGCATCTGCAATGAACAAAATGCTACGCATTAACTTAGTTCCTTTTTGTCATACTTTTAATTTGCATACATTGTCACATAGTATGTCTCTACAGAGTAAATACTGTAAATTAGCTTTTACACTTAAAAGTTCACCTGTGGAGAAGGAGGAGGAATATTCATCTGTACAAGATATACTTGAATTGTGTGGTGTAAACAGGAGAAGCAACACTTGTGGAGACCATGCATCTTCGAAACTTCTTTCAGAACATACAGTAAAAAGAAATGTTCATTAGTTTTACATTCCATGGATCATTTTTAGTATTAATCATAATGATATGGAGCAGTTCAGTTTACCTGCATATTAAGACAGCCATATGTAAACATTGCTACATGCTGAACATTCAAGTTTATATTTATTTTTATTTTATTTTTTTTAAGAAAAAGTACAAATGTGAATTAGTAAGTCCTATTTACCACGTTTTATGTATTACATAAATAGAAAGTCTTCTACAGAATATGAGGAGCTGAGAAAGAGAAACTTGTTCATTTAGTTTTCAAATTTAACTTTATCTGTCAAGCATTTAATATCATTGGGTAAGTGATCAAATTTTTTTGTGGTAAAAACAACCTTAAAGTTGAATAATGAAAGCCACACTTCCTTCTGATATCAGTACGTTAATTTTGTACATCCTTGTTCCGTTTGAACCATAGTGTGTTATCCGCAAGCAGCGTCATGAGGGATTAAATGTACTGTGAAGCAGTAGTCAAAATACCCAACTCCTTAAACAGATGTCTACAAGATGATTGTGGGTGAACACCACATATTCTTACAGTACATTTTGAGCAATTAAGATGAGTTACCCCAGAAAATTATTCCATGTAATATTGTTTGGAGGAAATATGCAAAATATGTTAACTTATTGATTTATCTTTCCCCAGTATTTGCAATGATTCAAAGTGAAAATGTGGCTGGATTGAATTGTTTCAGGAGTTCAAAAAGATATTTTTTTCTAATTATCATTAATAATAATTATCTAAGAATTTTGAAGTTTCTGTCCTAGTTTTAATTTGCTTGTCATTTCTTACATTTATTGTTGTTGTCCCTCTAGATGTGAAGAATTGAACATGTTGTGTCTTTTTGAAACTGAGGGAGCCTATTTACAGAAAACTAATCTGAAATAATATACAAGGGGATCAAAAAGTTTCCGTTCGAAGACCGTACCACCCAGCATCAGTATCTTTGGACCTTCAAGGCCTCTTTTAAAGAAGTACTGAAGGCATGATAAATGCGTGGGGAGAGATCAGGACTATAGGGTGGGTGCTCAAGTTTCTCCCACTTGAGGTGGCATCACGGATTGAGCTGGCCTCCCAGATTGACCGGCATCCTGTGTCAAATTCTGATCAGCATGGAACTTGGCAAGCCATTCCACAACACTGATTTTTGACAGTTTTGCTGATCCTTACACATGGGTGTCTACCGGTGTTTACCATTCAGCAGACAATTACAGAATAACAGCATGTTGGTTCTGTTTGGAGGCATTTGATGATAATGTCACCATAGTTCAGGTTTCATACCTACACGTCAGTGGTTGTATACCCACATTAGAGTCATGCTATGTTGCATATACACTGCAACAATGCTCTCAGACAGGAACTTTTTCATCATCCCTTATACTTTTAAGATTATCATTACCATATCTCTGTTGCTTTATATACATCGTGAATCAGGAGGAAAGGTACATGCTTTGAGGGATGACAGTATTGGTGATTGTGAACAAAAAACTTCATATGGACGTATGTCCTGTTTCGAATGGATTCCGAGATAGAACACTTTTAATATCACTTTTGTAGGTTTTTCTTAATAATGTGAAAACCACGTCCTCCAGCGAAAACATTTTGCAGTACAAAATTAAACTATAAATTTCCTACAGAAAAGGTCATATTCATTTTTTTATCTAGAACTAGTTGTTTCGTGTGAAGAGAGTGCATGAATGTTGAAAAACTTGCTCGATGTGCATATGCTGTAGCCTACTAAGTTTTTGTAGGTCAATTTGAGGTAGTTTCCTGACTTCATAGACCACAAGTATCCTGTATCAAACTGTTCGTCTTAACTTGCTTTACCCTACTGTGGTACATTGTAAAGTAAGTTTGATAGTACAAAAAATAAATAACAATGAATATTAAATGTCTTCTATCCCAGAAACCATTCGGAGTTGGGCATAAGTCCATATGAAGATTTTTATTCAGTATCACTAATACTATCACCCCAAAAAGCATGTACCTTTCCTCCTGACTAACCCTGTATATTTGGATTGATTAAAATACCAATATCATCTTCAAAAAGAAATAATTCTGCTTGGTGTGTATTCTGAGTCTTGTGGAACCCTAGAAGTGATTATTTCCCTTTCCTGCATTCATTGACTGAATTATTAAGCACAACTTTCTGCATACTTTCGGTTGAATATGACATTACCTACTGGTTTACTATACCATCAATTCCATAAAACCTTCATTTATCTCTGATGAAATTGTGATTCCACAGTCAAATGTCTTAGACAGGTCACAGAAAATACCAACCAATGCTATTTTGTTATATAATGCTTGTAAAATTTGAAGAGGTAATGTGTTCAGTGGCATTCTCACTTGAGCAACTCTTCTGGAATCCAAACTGTGATTTACTGAGGATATTATTGTTGTTCAGGGTGGATACTTTTCCAGGGTGCATCACCTGAAAAATTTTTGAAAATGATGTCCGCAATGAAACGGGTCAGTAGTTATCGACATCTCTCCTATCACCTTTCGTATAGAGGAGTTTAACAATGACATATTTCAATCTCTATGGAATATTGACGTGAGTTTGTTGTGAATTACATATTTCAGTCAAGACAGTACTCTTTTATGTAGTAAAATGTCTTTATTACTCTGTTGACACCACCACCAAATCCAGATCAGATTTTATTTTTGAGAAAATCAACAATGTAGGAGAACTTAGCATGTTATCTTACGGTAACTAACGTTTCCTGCATTGTTGATTTTTATGTGAGTTGCTTTTCTGACGTACTGCTTTGAGTTTTCTTTTAAACCGTTTGACTTAATCTTTTATCTCATTTAGGAAATGTTTATCAGCATGTTGACTGCCATGTGGCCACCAGCAGCCTCACACCTGGTACCGTGTGCTTGGCCAAGCAGTGAAACGTCCATCACTAAGCGTTTGGCACTAAAAGTTCTACCTTTGACTGATCGTTAATAGCCCTTCCATTTAAGACATTGTTGATGATATCCTGTTCTGTGGCCTGGTGGCCTTTCTCGCATTTCACTATATTCCATGTGAACTTAAGTCTGTTGAGGGAATTACAGACTTTTGCCGTAATGTGCAAGTTTTTTAATGTGTTATAATTTTTGCAGGTAATTTTTGTAGTTTTTCGTTATGTGCAATTATTGCAGGGTCGTTACTTGTTCTTGCCGACAGACACAATTCTCTTTTCCTTTCACTGTATACTTTAATTTCTCTAGTGGTCTATGGTATCTTACAGGACTGTTTAATGTCCTTTGTGATTAGTCTATGAAGAAAGCTGTTTTCGAATGATAATATAAAGTTCTCATGAAATAGTCTTTCTGTCAGCATTTCGTTTACTATAAATTTTATCCCAGTGTTTGTCCTGGAGTCATTAACTATTCTCACTGATTTACTTTGAGGAGAATCTATACTCTAAGGCACTGTCTCACTTATACTAACTGTGCGTTATGATCAGAGAAAGCATTTGTTCCTCAGTATACAATTATTTTTTTGCTTTGAGCTTTATCAGAGAAAACATTATCAGAGTTAGTCTATGTACGTTCATACACATTTTAACATGTTAACTTCCACCTGCATAGTCATAGATGTTTCATTGGCAGGCCATGGCATTAGGCATGAGCTCTGCTACGACTGCTGGCAGGCACATGGCATCAGGTGTGAGGCTGTGCTGTGGCTGCTGGCAGCCCCGTGGCAGTCAGTGTGTTCAAAGTTTGTCACTGAGATCAAGTTACAGGAAGGTTGCCAAATCATTTATCCTATTACAATCCTATTACAATCTACATTGAAAAAACTACACACTGTTAATGGCTTGTTGCTGTCTGGCAAGATAATAAGGAATCCATATGCCTTACAAATAATTTACAATTTTCCAGTGGGAATCTATACAGTTACACTTAAAACTGAGATAGTTTTCAGTATTAATTCTCCACCACATAATCTTTGTGCTGATTTCTACAAAATCTATTTGTTTAATATTTTTGAATGTGTGTTAACTCTCTTTATAAATGTGATGACTCATTTAATTAAAGTCAAGAATAAGGCAAGTAACATGCAGGGCACTTTTGCTCTACAGTACAAAAATTGGTAACACAACTTCTGTGTAAGGGGATGTATTTTGAGTGGTGAAACAGGTTTTATAGGTGGAGTGAAATCCTGCCTTTGTGTATTTATACGTGTTTTTATTCACAAAAGAAGCAGATGCTTCAGTTGATTTTATACTTACGTTCAATAGAGTAATGTCATAGTATTTTTTTAAAACAATTTTCAAATTACAGAATTTGTAGAAAGGATGGTGAGATGGGATGGGAGGAGTGACCCATGAGCACATGATGATGTGGACACAGAAACAAGGAAATAATTGGTACAGTTTTTATGAACTCTATGATTATTCTTTGCCACCTCTTTTTAAACAGTTGACAGTGTGAAGATGACCTATGGTTAGTTGAAATGGTTAAGTAATTAATCTTTTCCCCTTATTTGCTTAGTACTGGGTGGCTGTTAATATTTACACAGACACTCCTCATTTCTGCAAACATTTCTTTAATTTTCCTGTAGGCAACATCAATATTTTCTGTGTTCTTGCATACTTCTAGCCCTTCCTGTTTCACCTTTCTGCCATTCACATTTTTTTTAGATGTCTGTTTTACCTTTAACTTGCTTCATTGCTGCAGTTTTATATTTTTTCCTTTTGTCAATTAAATTCTGTATCTTGTGATATCCAAAGATTTCTGCAGCATGTTAACTGTAAGGTAATTCAGCTTTTAACTACAACAGCATTCACCAGCACCATCTTTGCCCTCAGCACACACGTGGAAGACCTGTCTTGGGCTCCCACTGGGGGGCACCGTGAACACTACTTTCATCCAACTGTTAGTGCTTCCCGACACTTGCATGATTCCTCCTTGTGCCTCCGTTAAATTTTGATGCTTCTGCAGCAATTATCACCTGTCACATGTTGCAGCAGTGTGGACAGCAGCTACCACCATTTGCTTTAGTGAAATATTGTGGGGCATGCACAATGTTATCGGGTAGTAAATCTGAGAAGTGTATTCGTAAGTTGACCAATTTCCAGAGAGCATTGAGAGGATTGGAAGAAGCAAGCCTAGCCTCCACATAGACTGCTACAGAGTGAGATGCCATGCCGGGGAACAAGCCCCTTCTGCCTTCCACAGTGCAGACAACTTATCCTGTGCCTTATACGTCAGCTAAAGTAAAAGTCTGCATAAAGGTAAAAGTTGTTTACATGTTGTTTGGAATTGAAACTGAAATATAGTTGCGTATTGACATGTTTAATAAAGACCAAAACTACAACTGCATACACTTATCACAAGGAAAGGAAATGATATGAAACAAAGTGAAAATGTTAGTAATGCGAAACAAATACTAACAAAGAGATAGAGGGGCTGGCCAGTACTTACCTCAGCTCAGTACAGCCGATAGATACACAAACATCAGAACCGAAAATTTACGTTCCTAGCTTCCGGAATAAATGTTCCTTCATCAGGGAGGAGAGAGGGGAAAGAAAGGGAAGAAGGGAAAGTGGATTCAGTCACTCACAACCCAGGTTATGGAGCAACAGTTAGTAATGCAGCAGACAACAAGGACTTCCTCGTACTGTACTGTGTGTGAGGTAGGTGATTGTGGCTGCAACCAACTAGTGACCAAAGCCATCATGTTTCTGCTGATTGTGGACTACAGAGCCAAGTGGCCAAGTTACAGTTAACACACTGTACTGAGCCTTATCTCTTTGCGTAGCTGTTCCTTGGCTGCCTTCACTATACCATCTCTCATAACTACCCATTGGCATCATTTTCCATTTCAGTCATTTGTAGTTAATGATCCTCTTTCAATGCTTGTCTTTCAGTTTATTTAGTTATTCAGTTCTCATATTCTTAATTCCTCTCTCCCTGTGATTTCCTCAGTTTTAATGTGCAATTTATAACCAATAAATTATATGCCCTGGTAAAGTTACACAATTTAAAATCTGGTTTCAAAAATCTCTTTCTGACTATTATATATCTGAAACTTTCTGGTGTTTCTAGGTCTCTTCAATGTATACAGCCAGCTTTCATGGTTCTTAAACCAAGTTTAATAATGACATTTTATCAGATGACTTCTAATTTCATTCCTTTCCCCAAATTTGTGTGTCACTATTTTCTTTGTTTTCCTTTCCTTCCCCCATTATAATTTTTGTCTCCCTTAATGATCTGGATAATTTGTCATCCCACCAATGTTTTTTCAGTCACTTCATTCCCTGCAGAGCTAGTAAGCTTTTACACTTATACTGCTGTTGTGGGTCTTTCTCTTGCATTAGTGCATATATGGGCAGTAACACTCAAGAGAATACAGCTAAAAACATTGATTTAGTAAACAGCTTGATCACACGCATATTGTCCATCAAAATATGCATGAGCACCCACCAAGAACAGTAAGCTGTGCACTTTGACGTGTATCGTTCATTTTTAACAAAACAAGTGTGTGCGAAATGTGTTCCTTTGTTGCGCTGTTGGAAGTTTGAAGCACATGCACAGAGTCTGATGGAAAAAAAAAGCATTGTGTAGATTACATTATAATTTACCACCAAAATATTGTGCATTAATACTTTATACACTCAGAAGGCTCAAACCTAGCTAGTATATCTCCATCTTCATACAAAGGCAGCCAAAAAAGTTTCCAACCTGATAGTAACACAATTTATGTTTTCAGAGAATTTTTATTTTTCTACATAATCCCCTCTGACATTAATATATTTCATCCAGTGGTGTTCCATTGTCACTATCCCCTCTCTGTTGTACTCCTCCAAAAATGCTGCAAAGTACCCATATAAAGCCTCAGTGGCTTCTTATTGGAGCAGCGAGGAATTTCTTCAGCTTAGAGAACAGACGGAAGTCCAAGGAAGCCAAATCTGGGGAATAGGATGGATCCTCCAGCACTTCATAGTGCAAATTCCTCAGTTTCCTCATTGACAAGATACTTGTGGGAAGGTGCATTGTCCTGATGGAAAGTGATTTCTTTTTCAAGCCAGGTCTGTTATCATGAATGCTATGTCCAGTTTTGTAGAAGTTGAAAGTTGCATTCTGCAGACATGGTTTTACCTTTTTCAAACTAGTCAATTAATAAAATTCCTTTTGCATCCCAAAACACCTACACCATGATCTTTCCTGCTGATGGCATTGTCCTTGCCTTTTTTGGTGCTGAAAAACCGGCATCTATCCACTGCATAGACTGCTGATGGATTTGGTGTGTAGTGGTGAATCCGTGTTTCATCCACTTGTACATATTGGTGCAAAGTGCATTTCTCCTTTTCTTAAAATGTACCAAGCACTTTTTGGAAGTGTCATATGAATGCATTTGTGATCCGCAGTGAGCACACTCGGCACCCACTTTTTACAATCTTTCTGTCCAATTCCTGGTGCAAGATTTGACAAATATGTTCCTTTGATCTCCCTTGAGCATTAGCTGTTTCCTGCATCTTTATATGCTGATCTTCCAAAATCATAAGATGCACTGATTTCTGGTGTACTTGCACTTTTTGGACATCCTTCGCATCCATCATCTTGGACTCTTTTACAGCCATGTTTAAACTCTTAACGCTCATTTCTTTACAGTGGTAACTGAAGGTGAAGGAGCTGCCATATGCACTTACAAGCCACAAATTAATTTTGTTGGTGTTAAAGCTTCTTTTATGAAGAATTTAATCACTGCACGATACACGATTTTTTCTCATTTTCAACACCATATGCAAAATGCATCAAATGACTGCCTACAGTCAACTGCTGCCTGGAATGACTTGCCGTTTCACGTTGCATCTACTAACACTTATACCAACGTAATGGGGACAAACTGCGAGTAGCGCTGCGACCTCTGGGTGAGGCCGAGAACTTTTCAGGCAGCCCTCATACTTACTCTACAAGCCACTGTGCAGTGCCTGGCAGGGGGTACCATGTGCCACTACTAATCATTTTCTCTTCTTTTCCATTTGCAAATAAAGCAAGGAAAAAAGGACAGTCAAATAGCCTCCATGCAGGTTCTAATTTCCCTCTCCTTATCTTTGCGGTCCTTAAGCAAAATGTGCATTGACAGAAGTAGAATTATTCTGCAGTTGGCCTCAAATGCTGGTTCTCCAAATATTCCCAATAGTGCCATGCGAAAAGAGCATTGTCATCCCTCCAGGAATACCCATTTGTGTTCACGAAGCGCCTCCATAATACTTGCATGCCAATCGAACCTTGTGGTAACAAATCTAGTAGCACACTTCTGAATTGCTTCGATGTCTTCCTTTAATCCGACCTGGCGAAGATCCCAAACACTTGAACAGTACTCAAGAATGGGTCGCACTAGTGGTGTTCTGTTTGCCATCTCCTTTACAGATGAGCTGCATCTTCCCAAAATTCTCCCAATAAAACTATGGTGAGCATTCTCCTTCCCTACTACCAACCAGATGTGCTCAGTCCATGTCATTGCAACTTCATGGCTATATATTTAATTGATGCACTGCGACAAGCAGCATCCTAGTAGTGCCGTATTTGAATGTTACAAGATTGTTTTACCTACTCATCTGTATTAACTTTTATTTTTTTACATTTAGAGCAAGCTTTCATTCATCACACAAACTAGGAACTCTGTCTTAAGTCATCTTATATACTCCTACAGTCACTACACGATGACACCTTCTTGTAACCATATTATCATCAGCAAACAGCCGTAAATTGCTGCTCATCTTGTCCATCAGATCAATTATGTATACAAAATATGTATGTATAAGAGTGGCCCTATTGCATTTCCTTGGAGCACTCCAATTGGTGTCCTTGTCTCTGATGAACACTCGCCATCTAGGATAGTGTACTGGCTTCTATTACTTAAAAAGTCTTTGGACCACTCACATATCTGGGAAGCTAAACCATATACTCGGACCTTCAACAGTCTGCATTGAGGCACTGTGTCAAATGCTTTCCGGAAATATAGGAATATAGACTCTGCCAGTAGCCCTCCATGGTTTGCAGGATATAATATGAGAGAAGGGCAAGCTGAGTTTCGCATGACCGATGCTTTCTAAATCTGTGTTGATCTGTGGACAAAAGCTTCTCTGCCTCGAAGATTATGTTAAGACTCAAAATTTCTTCAAGAATCCCGCAGTATACTTATGTTAAGAATATTGGTCTGTAATTCTGTGGGTCCATTCTTATATACAGGGGTGACCAGCTCTTTTGTCCAGTCGCTTGGAACTTTTCGCTGTGTGAGAGATTCAAAGTAAAAAAATAAGGGACCAATACCGCAGAGAACTCTGTTAAATCCAATTGGGATTCCATCCTGATCTGGCAACATTTCATTTCAACTCTCAATTATTTCTCGTCACCACAGATGCCTACTTCTATGTCCTCCATGCAGGTGTCTGTATGACAGTCAAATGACGGTTTGCTTGTACAAGCCTCCTGTATGAATAAATTCTTAAACATGGAATTTACAATTTCGTCTTTCCTTTTGCTGTCTTTTGTTGGCACCCCAGATGGATTGGCAAGTGGCTGGATAGAAGCTTTTGACCTGCTTAGTGATTTTATATTTGATTAAAATTTTCTTTGGTTCTCCACAAGATCTTTCACTAAGGTATGATGGTGGAAGTTATACGCTTCATGCATTGATCTCCTTATTGGCGTACAAATTTCCACTAACTTTTGCCTTTCAACATTTGTGCATCCTTTTCTGAATTGAGAGTGCAACAATCTCTGTTTCTTCAGCATTTTTCAAACTCGATTGCTAACCATGGAGGGTCCTTTCCAGCCTTAATCCCATTACTTGGCGCTGGCGCGTTTGTCTCCAGAGCGCAATTTACAGTCAGTTTAAAGTTTGCCCAAATTCCTCTGTTTCTATCGTATTGGAGTTAAATTATGTCCATTCATTGCCTAAGTGGGCTGCTAACAGCTGCTTATCTGCTTCTTCTCACATAAATACTCTCCTAGCCTTCTTGATGGATTTATTAACTTTAGTAACCATCGTTGCTATGATGACATCATGATCACCAATCCATGTCTCTATACTGTAACATTTGATAAGGTCAGGTCTGTTTGGAGCTAATTATTTCCGTTGCATGTTGGTTGTCTAACTGTTTGCTCAAGACAATGTTTGGTAAATGTGTTCAAAAATATTTCCCAAGACTGCCTGTCTATACCACCTTCAGTGAATCCATAGGTGTCCCATTCTATACTCTGCAGACTTAAGTCACCTCCAACTAATACTGCATGATTTGGGTGTTTCCATGCTACTGTGCATAGACTTTTCTTGAATGATTCCACAACTTCTGCAGTGGAATCAGATGCCCGGTAAAAACATCTGAAAATTAGAGTTCACCTAGGCCTTCTGCTTGTGTCCAGATAACTTCACAGCCAGATTCAATTTCACTCTTGATAGACACAATATTTTTATCAACAGCTATGAATGTTCCCCCTCCTATGGCATCTAAGCTGGCTTTTTGATATACATTCCATTCCTTGTTAATATTGCAGAGATTTCTACTTCAGGTTTCAGCCACCTCTTGGTTTGAAGAATAATTTGAGTGTGACAGCTTTCCTGGATGGCAGTAAGTTCAGGAACTTTGCTATGAATATTTTGAAAATTTACTATTAAGATTTTGACAGTTGAAGCATCTCTTCTTTGTTTGCAATCTGATTTTACACTCTTCATATTGACTGGTGAGTGTCATCGAAGGACCTCAAGCTATTGTCTAGCCCAAAAAAATCCATGTGCACTCCACAACTACTGCGCTACTGGAGTAGCTGCTTGCTTTGTATGCAAAATGCTTATTCTTCATTGTAGTTGTGGAGGCAAAGTATCAGCAAATGCATTTTGGGCAAACGTTATACATATTAAATTGAACACACAAATTATGATGTACCTTGAAAAATATCAATAGTCTTGGATATTTTAAAAAATAAATATTTTATTTTTGGCTCATGGCCACACAAACCATTCAGACTGTTGAGACAAAAACGAAGTCACAAAAGTAAACCCCACAGCCTCTGCCGTGCAACTATATATAACGATAACTCAGTAACTTTCATTATTTAATAATCAGATACAACTGCTTCATTACTTCATAGTCATTTTTTTAAAGATTTATATGTGCTACAGTTTGTCATTTTTGTGGCTACTAATACATAATTTTTACATCTGATACACATTATTTTTTCCATAAAATTTATTACATATTTTGAGTCTTTGCACTTCTCTGTGTATGTTCATATTATATTTCAGTTCGTGCTAGTCAAAAGTCTTGCTTGTTTCCCAAGTAACATTATTATCATATACTAATTACACTATTTCCATAGTACTGAAAACTGATGTATCCAGTACCAGTATATTATTTTCTAATATAACTGACTCACACATTTACGTAAAGGAATTTCAAAATAAGCATATAGAAGTACCAAGCTCTCGTGAGGACAATCCCAAGTATTGTGTACTTCACTGTACTGTATGATCAGATACTAAACAAAACCCTAGTTAAGTTACTTACATTGCAACTTGTTCATTAGTGTGGCTCTTATTTTCCAACTGTGATTTATTTTTTGTGTCAACCCCCAGTTTGGTTATATTGCACAAAACAATAAGTTGTATTAAATTTGGAATCAGTAAGAAATTGGGTTGTAGTGTCCCTCACCCTTTATATTTGGGAGAATTTTTTTTTTAATCTTATTTACTTTCCTACTTGAAAGTATTATCAGAAGTAGATGATAAACCAATAATTTTTATTATTTTCAACTTAATTATTAATGTACCTGTATTAACTTTGATAATGTAATTTACAAAGCTTCTATGAACAGAGTATGCAGGTCAAACATTATAAACAAATCACCAAGCCCCACTGTCTGAGTCCTGGTCCAGCACACAGTTTTAATTTGCAGGTTTTTGAAAATATGTTTTCTTTTATAAAGTATTTTTTGATAAAATCCTTTTTTATGCTCTAAAACTTAGGCAATACTCAGATACAGCCTGAAGCACATACAGCTCAATTTCTAGCTTTTGTAAATTATTAACTGTAATCATTTACAACTTTCAGTTTAATAACTAGGTGTAGAACATTGAAAAAATTGCCATTGTGATGGCACTTAACACATGGCATGTGTTCAGCAACTTGCCACTCAAATCTGGTAAAAAAAAGTATTGCATGAGTCACAGAGTTTTCTCTTATTTTATTTTCAAATAAATTCATGTGCTATTTTTATCATATTGTTGTTGCTGTCATTGTTGTTGTGGTCTTCAGTCCAAAGACTGGTTTGATGCAGCTCTCCATGCTACTCTATCATGTGCAAGTGTCATCCTCTCCAAGTAACTACTGTAACTTGCATCCTTGTGAATCTGCTTGTATTCATCTCTTGGTCTCCCTCTACGATTTTTACCCCCCATGCTCTCCTCCAGTACTAAATTGGTGACCCCCGATGCCTCAGAATGTGCCCTACCAACTGATCCCTTCTTCTAGTGAAGTGGTACCACAAATTTCTCTTCTCCTCAATTCTATTCAGTACTTATGTGATCTACCCATCTAATCTTCAGCATTCTTCTGCGGCAACACATTTCAAATGCCTCTATTCTCTTGTATAAACTGTTTACTGTCCATGTTTCACATCCATACCTGGCTATACTCCATTGCCTGACACTTGAATCTGTTCTCGATGTTAACAAATTTCTCTTCTTCAGAAACACTTTTCTTGCCATTGCCAGTCGGCTTTGTGTATCCTTCCTACTTCGACTGTCACCAGTTATTTTGCTTCCCAAATAGCAAAACTAATCTACTACTCTAAGTGTCTCATTTCGTAATCTAATTCACTCATCACCACCTGATTTAATTAGACTACATTGTGTTGCCCTCGTTTTGCTTACATTGATGTTCATCTCATATCCTCCTTTCAAGATACTGTCCATTCCATTCAATTGCTCTTCCAGGTCCTTTGCTGTCTCTGACAGAATTGTAAGGTTGCCGGCAAACCTCAAATTTTTTGTTTCTTCTCCCTGGAATTTAATTCCTACTCAAAATTTTCCTTTTGTTTCCTTTACTGTTTGTTCAATATACAGACTGAATAACATTGGGGATAGACTACAACCCTGTCTCATTACCTTCTCAATCACTGCTTCCCTTTCATGCCCCTCGACTCATAACTACCTTCTGGTTTCTATACAAATTGTAAATACCCTTTTGCTCCCTATATTTTACCCCTGAACCTTTAGAATTTGAAAGAGAGTATTCCAGTCAACACTGTCCAAAGCTTTGTCTAAGTCTACAAATGCTATAAATATGTAGGTTTGCCTTTCCTTAATCTATCTTCTATGAGAAGTCACAGGGTCATTATTGCCTTGTGTGTTCCTACATTTGTGTCAGTATTTTGCAGCCATGACTTATTAAACTGATAGTTTGGTAATTTCCACACTTTTCTTGGGAATTGGAATTTCTTCTTGAAGTCTGCAAGTATTTCACGTATTTCATACATGTTGCTCACCAGATGGAAGTTTTGTCACGGCTGGCTCTCCCAATGCTATCAGCAGCTCTAACAGAATGTTGTGTACTCCCAAGGCCTTGTTTCAACGTAAGTCTTCCAGTGCTTTGTCAAATTCTTGATGCATTATTATATCTCCCTTCTCTTCTTCATCTACGTCCTCTTCCATTTCCATAATATTGCCCTCATGTACATCTCCCTTTTGTAGACCCTCTATATACTCATTCCAGCATTCTGCTTTCCCTTCTTTGCTTAGGACTGGTTTTCCATCTGAGCTCTTGATATTCCTACAAGTTGTTCTCTTTTCTCCAAAGTCTCCTTAATTTTCCTTTTTTAATTTTTTATCTTATAAATACATAAATAATGCCATATTGTTGAATTTCACATTTCCTTCACTGTCACCTCTTCGCAGGTGTGTCTGCTCCCACAAAACCCCTGTTTTTCAAATAACTGGTGATCAAACCCTTTTTTCTCTTTCGGCAGTTGATTGTTGGGAAAACTAGCTAACTTCTTATATTGTAATGATCTTCATAGTTTTAGCGTAGGGTATATCCTCAACTTTTTGGGGGAAAAATTTTTTTTACGTATAATTCTTTGAGCTTCCAGTCCTTTTTTGTAGTTACCTCTGTTGTTTATACAAGTCTTTGACTTTAGTATACAGCTTCTTACCTCCTGTATCAGATTATGTGCTTCTTCCCTCACTTTCCACTTAGAGAGTGTGGCACTTTGATGCACAGTTAATTTACACACACAACCATTGATAATTGTTTCACAGATGGCAGTTTACTTTCAGTTATCTTGTGCAAGTATCAGTTAACAAGTATATTATACCCAGTAAATGAACTGAAGACAAAGACATTGTACTTCTTTTAGTTGTTACTTTTCCTCAATGGAGGACTACCAGAGAGGTGTTAGTTGTTGGGTTGTAGAAAGGAGTGGCTCAACTCACTTTGCCCTCTCCCCACGTCCTGGGATCACTGATGCGTGATGTCATACGACCGATGTGCTCTATGAAACAAGAATGCATTCAGTTAAGGAAATTTAAATAAACAACATGCCTAAATTATATAATTAATGAATTTATCATGAAAAGTAATATTGTTTCAAAGTTTTTTTCTTCATTTTACAATTTACAGGTTCCTGGGGCACCCTTTGTCCTCCTCCTCTTCCTCCTCCTCCTCAATGACCTCTCTGTCCTGGTGGATTTCCTTGTAATACATTTTTGGATACTTCCACATCACTCATCTGTGCTACATGCCCAGTTCACCAAATCTGGATCATTTCACTAGTCTTCTGATAGATAGGGGCTGATGGCTCTTCGAAAAATATTTCTTTTGAATGTGTCCAGCATTTCCTACGTCTTTTGCTGTTAGTGTCCAGGTTTCTAAGGCATATGTGAGCAGGTAGTGCGGGTCAAGGAGCCTTCATGACAAGAGTCTTGTTTGAGCAAAACAGGCTCTATTGGCTGCTGTTAGTCTCTGTTTTATTTCATAAGAAGTTGCATTTGACTAGGTGACTGTCGAACCCAGCTACTGGAACTGCTCAACTGTCTCAGAGGTATTATTCCTGACTGTTATTGAGGCCAGTGTGTTCTCCTTGTGTTCCCTTCAGCAGCCATGTATTTTGTTTGCTGCTGGTTACTGTTTGATCCCATGTTCTTGCTATCTGGTTTAAGGATGATAAACGTCCCTCCCATTGCCTTTCGGATTCTTACTTCTATAGCTATGCCATCCACATAGGTGAGTATCTATACTTATGTATGGAAGATTGTCCCCGTGCTCAAAAGGTTTGCATCTCTCACCACTTTCTTCAGGGCAGCATTGAAAAGGAGGCAGGCCAACACATCTCCTTGTTGTACCCCATTTTTGCTGTTTGGTGTACCACATATCATTCTTCCAGTTATTTGTGTCTTGTTTATTGACATTCTTACAAGCCTTACCAATGAATTTTACTGAACATGTATACCTTTCTGCTTCTTTTAGTTGTCCTTTGTACTTTGGTAATCATTGTTGTCACAACTGCACCATGGTCACTGATATCAGTTTCAATGTGGACATCCCCAAAGATGTCAGGCGTGTTTGTTGCTGTTAGATTCAATATATTTCCATCATGTGTGGGGTTCCTAAATATCTGTTCTAGGGGTAGTTTTCAGAGAAGGCACTTAGTAAAGTTTCACAGGATGACTTATCATGCCCACCGCTAACAAAACTGTAATTTTGCCAATTTATTGCTGGATGATTAAAGTCACACCTGATGATTATAGTATGACTGAGGAACTTAATGTACAAGTGAACTGAGGTTTTCTCTAAAGCTTTCAATTACATAAGAAGATGAGTCTGTTGGCAATAGAAGGATCAAATTATCATTTCATGCCCACTCCCGATACCAAGTTTTTCACGAACAATCTCAAATGCAGCTTTAATTTGTATCTGGTGAATTTGAATTTCTTGTCTACTGTGACAAATTCACCATCTTCATTTCCCATTTGCCTATCCTTTCGATATACACTTAAACTTTCCCCAAAAGCTATTTTTATCAGGTTTCAACCAGTTTTCCGTATCTAGTATTATGTGAGCTTCACTGTTTTTCATAAGTGCTTCAAACTCTGGCACTTTGTTGCGAATGCTTCAGCAGTTTACCATTAGCATTTTAAAATTCTTACTTGTGGGAGGCATTTCTTTCGATCTTAGACTGATATTTCTGGGTTTCCTACAGCTATCATTATCTGCATTGTATGGAGAGTTCCCTAATCTAAAAAACCCTTGTGCGCACCCCACACACAGTCAGCTACCTGAGTAGCAGCCTCTGATGTGTAATGTACACCTGATATGTTTAGGGGTGCCCTATAGTTCTCAACCCTATGCCACAAGTCCAGGAAGTCACAATCTAGCTTGTCACAGAACCTTCAAACTCTCTGGTTCAGTCCTTCCACTCAGCTCAGAACCAAAGGGCCACGATCAGTTCTGGGGACAATACCACAAATTGTGAGATTTGCTGAAACTCCACGTGCAAGACTAGTCTTCGCGGCCTTCTCTGCCAGTCACTGGAATGACCCAAGAATGACCTCAGAACCCAGATGACTGGATCATTCATTTCAACGTGCACCACAGTCTGCAGTTGGTTGCACCCTGTTCCCTAAATGGCTGCCAGAACAGCCTTATCAACGTGTTGAACAAGGTCACCAGGCTACACACTGAGTGCAGCTGGTGTCCTTTCCTGTCCCTTGCTGCTATTTCCCTAACGAGTACCATCATTCACCATATGTTTGAACTGCTTACTATTATCAGACCCCTACTCTTTTGTGTTTGCATCCTCCTGACACCAGATAAAAAGATTTCCCCAAAACAAGTGAAATGAGTTCCACTTGCTCAGTTTCAGTTTCAGTGGAAAGATAGCACCTCAAACTTGTTGGTTAGTGGGATCAGTACAACAACCTGAGTTTTCCCTGGTCCCCATCCGCCCTGTACAGGACTCCTAGATCTACCACACCACTCGCAGTCACTTGGACACGTAATGACAGAGCCTGTACTTTGTGAAGAGGGGACAGGATCCACATGAGCGGATAGTACTTGAGGTACCTCTGGTATAGGTATCACAGGTCCATGACTGGGGAGCTCTTCCAACACACCAATTCGCAGCAGCTGCCAATTGTTTGACAGTAGTCAGGGTGATTTCCTGCTGCTTATGAACGTCAACCAACTCGTCCTGTGTTTGAGTACAGCATTCACAGTGGCGCTGCATTTTGGCTGGTGAAAGGTGCATGTCTGTTCTGCCTGGAAGCTAAGAACACACTAAAGTCTGTAGTCAAGTCACAAGTATTCCACTTACTGTGTGTCAATGGTCTCTATCATAGTGGATATTCCTCCAGAGCTCCTTCCTCACCCTCATGTGAAATACTGAAGGGAAGACAACAGCGGGGTTGGTGACTGTTTCAGTGGTGGGTGCTGATGTGAATTAATGGTCAAGACATGGCTGGTGCTTTCACAAGATGACCAAAATGTTTCTTGGACTGAGCTGCATGGACATGCGTGACCAGTCATGCTGTGGCTGGCACTTTTGCAAGACATGATTGGACTTTTTCTTGAAGTAATGCTGCGGGCATGCACATGACCAGTCCTGCCGTTTCTGGCACTATTGTGAGACACAACTGGACCATTTCTCAAAGTCGCTGTGGTTATGGTATGAGCACTGAACATGGAGCTGGCTGTTGACATGGCCACACAGGCCAGAGGAAATATGATATGATCAAAGTGATGGCGGATGTTGAGGGGACAGTACAGTTGAAGT
This sequence comes from Schistocerca cancellata, assembly GCF_023864275.1. Taxonomy (NCBI): domain Eukaryota; kingdom Metazoa; phylum Arthropoda; class Insecta; order Orthoptera; family Acrididae; genus Schistocerca; species Schistocerca cancellata. The sequence continues at coordinate 106,538,008 of NC_064631.1, read as the reverse complement.
GAGCTGCTGAGTTATTTGCCAGAGTGAACTTCAATGAGTTTGGTCTGTACAGAGGCCTTTCATCGCGGAGTGGGGGGCACAGTAAGCAGGAATGAGGATACCAACCCATTCTGGATTGTTTTTGTAATTAGTGAAGACAGAGATGCAATTGTAAAGTCTGGCATTGTTGTGTTGAACTCTTGTCAGGGAGAGGTGCTGAAGTTGTTAGTGGCATTGAAAGTGAATTGTGTGATTGAAAGTGGTCAAAAAGGTGTTGTGTTGCATTTGGTTCCTCCAGTATGTTCTGGGTGTGGTGTTGCAGAGCATCATTCATCCATGGTAGGTGTGTGGTAGTTTAACGTGGAAGCAGGTGAACATAATCAGTGATGTCAGTCTTGTCATGCAAAGATCTGCAGCAGACGGCAATTGTGCAGCATTGCAGTGGGTCATGCAAAAGAGATATGGTGACAGCATGCTGTTCAGCTAGAGGGGTGTGCCTAACAATACCAGCAGAGGGACATCTGGGTAAGGTGTACTAACATGTGTACTTCACTGTGCATCTGAGCTTGCTGACAGTGTGAGTGCTGGGAAGAGAGAGCGATTGGTGTGTTCGGACATCAGATGGGAGTGACCGTTCAGTGGGACCAGAACCACACATGCTCCCACTCTCATTGTCATGACAGTTGTGTGTCAAGGCCATGAGCTACTCGCATGCCAGGGCAGGGACAATAGATATATTGTTATTACATTGTGAGAGCATTGTGTTCTTTGTACAGAGTGTGTCAGATGATACGTGGCAGTCAACGTAATGCTGGTGAACCAGAAAGAGCTTGTCATCCGCAGAGGCACACACATTGAGAGTATTAACAGATGATTAATTGTCTTCCTGTTTTTTGTCTCTAATGGCTGATGTACCACGTAAGGGTGGAGGCATGAGGGTGAAATGTCCTGGGATGCAGCAGTCCGTGTCAGTGTGCAGGGGTGTGGCATGTTGAACACCCAAGGAGAAGTGGAATTGGCAAAAAAATTCCATTGCTAGGTCTGGTATTATCGTGTGCTTAACAGAAAATGCCCATGTGAGATGGCAAGACGATGACCATAGTAGGGTCCGGGTCCTGGATCTATGCATTGCGGTCAATGAGCTGGCTGTCTCATGTGGATGCAGCATGGTAGATGCACCCTTTGTCAGTGATGCACTGAGTGATGAGGAGTTGAAGGCAAAACTTGTGTCCAACAAAAGATGGTTTGTTGGAGGTGATGAGGGAGGCTGTGCAGTTGAAAACACACTTCTCAGAAGTGGGAGCAGTGGAGGTGGAAGCCCCATTGGACATTCATCAGAGTCCAAATCGATGAGAAGATCACATTCATGTGCACAATTGGAGATGTGATTTTTAGTCAGTTTAGTGAGAGGAGATTTGCTGCCATGTGGAGTGCCAAGGTGACTAGAACAGTCTTCTGAGATAGATGAACTTGTTACGAGCACTACTGCATAGTTGCAAGACAGTTGACAGTTGCTCACATTGGTGTCGAACTGGACTCCCACGGATGTGGGGTGTGGTTACTCAGTGTGATGCATTTAGTGGTGTCCTGCACAGGAGTGAGTGCAGAGTGCTCAGTGGTGTTTTCCGCAGGTCTGAGTGTGGCGCAAGAGAGCTGAGATTTGTTGGTGTTGCGTAAAGGTTGTTTCTCCAGTTGGGCACAGTGACGTCGAAGTCGTAGATGATGGGATGAAGTCAGTTGAATAGGGTCACTGCGTGGAAGGAAGCACATCGAGGCTGAAAATGTTATGCATGGCCACCAGCATTGTTATCACCTGTATGAATGTACTGTTGGTGATCGATGAAATGTCCTTGATGTAACTGATCATCCACTGGCCATGAACAGCATTGAACTGTGGTGAACGTGTGCAAATCCAGGCAGACAGAATGTTGCCGTTCAGTCATGGCCTGATGTTTTTGCAAGATGGGAACAGCATTGAGGTCCCATAGTAAACTGTTTGCTGCATTCAATTTTTCAGCACTAATGTCATAAGTCAAAGAACATTACTGAAGTATGTCATTTGCTCTGTTGATGTCAACAGACTGTCAAAAAGCCAGTTGAGAAGCACTGCACTGTCCAGAATGGAAGATATCTTTATGGCTTGTGAATTTTGGCGCACAACAGTTATACATAGATTGCACTGTATCCAGTCCAGTACATATTTGGCATAATTTTTGGTCATTGTGGGTCACCAGACTAGGAAGAATGTGGTGCAGGTATGAAGGAATTGAGGTATGACAAAGTATGGAACAATAATGATGTTTTACTGCACAAATATTTAAACAGCAAAACATACACATCTGTTCTGTTTGGAAGCTAAGAACCCACTGAAGCCAAGAACCCACTTATCGTATGTCAACAATGTAGATTGCAGTGGATGTTCGCACATATACATTAGATAAAAGCATGACACTTAACACGGATTACATCTAAATGAGGACGGTAAACGTTTTTGTGTGAAAAATTAAGCAAATTGATTACAGAAGAGAGTGAAATGAGTAGCTTGATATATCAAAACAGCTTGTTTCCAAGTGAACTTGCTGCTAATAAAACATCGCCATTTACACCAGAAGCAATAACGTGACCTTCATATTACAGAAAGGAGCTTAAGCAAACCAATTGAAACATTTTTTTCGTGTGTGCATAGCGAACCCCCAATGCCCAAGGCAGAACTGGCAGCTTGTGTACTGAAAGAAGTTGCTGTAATACCAAACAAATATTTTAATGCAGATGCTGATAAGACCCAACCTTCGTCTGTGTTCCATGAAAATAAATTTTTCTGCTGCAACAAACTGTAAAAATGAATAGGAATGGCAACTCTCTTTGATGGATGTAAACATGCAATCTATAAGAACTGAACTGCACTTGCTGCATACTCTTATGAATAAACATAATCCACATTTTTGACAATAACAAGACCTGGATCAGAGCAGGATGAAATAATATACTTTAAATTATATGGGCGTCCCATAGAAAGTAGTTACTGTAGGAAGCATCAGAAGGGGGTATGGTTTCTCTTTATATTCATCAGTACGTTAAAGTAAAGAAAAAGGCTGTTATTGCTTGGAGTACAGCAGGGTAGGGTCACTTGGACTAGTTGACATTGTGGAACATTACAAAGTTTTCATGAATAGCACAATGAAAACCAAAGTGGTGGTTGTCTTTTGCACACCAAATGGAGAGTTTGATCATTTCTTCAGTAGTCCCAATAAGATGATTTTCCAAGTTGGACCCAGTGAACTCATGATACTGGATGATTTAATATTGATTCAGATTCTTGTAATGTTAGCAATTTCAGATTAACAAACATACTGAATTTATATAATCTTGCAAATGTAGTAACTTGAAACACCAGAATAAAAGAATGAGGAGGGTATGTCAAGGACCATAGGTGCTGTAGTAGTAAACTGTCATATCTATGTTGGGAAAGAACCAGAGCTCCAAGTGCTAAGAAAAATCACTGAAGCTTGAATCATTGTATGTATCTAGGCTAAAACCAAAGACAAGTTCAATCAACATTTTTGCAAAGGATGTAATGGTGTTCAGAAAGTATGGAATAAATGTAGTTGTTGGCTTCGATTTTGTTGCTGTTAGAAGTAGTTTATCTTGTATCAAAATTGAAATAGATCATTTCTATGAGTTAATATGGGTAGAGGTTATGCCTGACAACTGGAATATAGTAATAACTGGTTCCTTTTACTGGCCCCCTGACTCAAATGATATAGTTTCTGGAAGGTTCAAAGAGACCTTGAGAATCATCCCAAATAGGTACCTCACTCATACAGTTATGGTTGGTGGTGGCTTCAATCTATGCTCAACATGTTGCTGAAAATACATATTCAAAGCCAGTGATAGATACATCATCCAAAATTGTACTAAATACCTTCACCAATAATTATTTTGAGCAGTTAGTTCAAGTGCTCGCTTGAAGTGTAAATGGTTGCAGGAACATTCTTGACCTCTTAGCGACAAATAATCCTGAGTGAATAGGGAGTATCGTGATGGATGCAGTGGTTAGTGGCCAGTAGGTTACTGCAGTGAGACTGGGTACCATAACATGTAGACCCACCAAAAATAAAAGCAAAAAATGTCTATTTATAAAAGAAGTTAAAAATTTGTTTGATGCCTTCCTAAGAGACAGTCACCATTCCTTCCTAACTAACTATTATACAGGGTGTTACAAAAAGGTACAGCCAAACTTTCAGGAAAATATTCCTCACACACAAATAAAGAAAAGATGTTATGTGGACATGTGTCTGGAAACGCTTAATTTCCATGTTAGAGCTCATTTTAGTTTCGTCAGTATGTACTGTACTTCCTCGATTCACTGCCAGTTGGCCCAATTGAAGGAAGGTATTGTTGACTTTGGTGCTTGTGTTGACATGCGATTCATTGCTCTACAATACTAGCATCAAGCACATCAGTACGTAGCATCAACAGGTTAGTGTTCATCACGAACGTGGTTTTGCAGTCAGTGCAATGTTTACAGATGCAGAGGTGGCAGATGCCCATTTGATGTATGGATTAGCATGGGGCAATAGCCGTGGCTCGGTACGTTTGTATCGAGACAGATTTCCAGAGCGAAGGTGTCCCGACAGGAAGACGTTCGAAGCAATTGATCGGCGTCTTAGGGAGCACGAAACATTCTTGCCTATGACTCACGACTGGGGAAGACCTAGAACGACGAGGACACTTGCAATGGATGAGGCAATTCTTCGTGCAGTTGACGATAACCCTAATGTCAGCGTCAGAGAAGTTGCTGCTGTACAAGGTAACGTTGACCACGTCACTGTATGGACAGTGCTACGGCAGAACCAGTTGTTTCCATACCGTGTACAGCCTGTGCAGGCACTATCAGCAGCTGATTGGCCTCCACGGGTACACTTCTGCGAATGGTTCATCCAACAATGTGTCAATCCTCATTTCAGTGCAAATGTTCTCTTTATGGATGAGGCTTCATTCCAACATGATCAAATTGTAAATTTTCACAATCAGCATGTGTGGGCTGACGAGAATCCGCATGCAATTGTGCAATCATGTCATCAACACAGATTTTTTGTGAACGTTTGGGCAGGCATTGTTGGTGATGTCTTGATTGGGCCCCATGTTCTGCCACCTACACTCGATGGAGCACGTTATCATGATTTCATACGGGATACTCTACCTGTGCTGCTAGAACATGTGCCTTTACAAGTATGACACAACATGTGGTTCATGCACGATGGAGCTGCTGCCCATTTCAGTCGTAGTGTTCGTACGCTTCTCCACAACAGGTTTGGTGACCGATGGATTGGTAGAGGCGGACCAATTCCATGGCCTCCATGCTCTCCCGACCTCAACCCTCTTGACTTTCATTTATGGGGGCATTTGAAAGCTCTTGTCTACGCAACCCTGGTACCAAATGTAGAGACTCTTCGTGCTCGTATTGTGGACGGCTGTGATACAATACGTCATTCTCCAGGGCTGCATCAGCGCATCAGGGATTCCATGCGATGGAGGGTGGATGCGTGTATCCTCGCTAACTGAGGACATTTTGAACATTTCCTGTAACAAAGTGTTTGAAGTCACACTGGTACGATCTGTTGCTGTGTGTTTTCATTCCATGATTAATGTGATTTGAAGAGAAGTAATAAAATGAGCTCACATGGAATGTAAGCGTTTCCGGACACATGTCCACATAACATATTTTCTTTCTTTGTGTGTGAGGAATGTTTCCTGAAAGTTTGGCCGTACCTTTTTGTAACACCCTGTATATGTGTAGACAAGATGTGACTTAAATTCAAAGAAATTGTATTGAGAGATTTAGCTATACTAAAAATGTAAAACTGTCAAGTCTTTCTGTTTGTCTGTCATACACAGTAATCTCCAAAACTACTCAACAAATTTTCACGCAGTTTTCACAGGTAACTTGTGCTTAGTTTGGGTCAACATAAAGGCTTTATTTCATCAAAATTGGATCACAGAAAAAGAGGTATCATGATTTAAAGTTTCCTCTAAAACCATCATGTCTGTCTGTTTGAACATGCTAATCTCCAAAAGTACTAGATGAATTTTCATGGGGTTTTCACACATAACTTTAGCATGGCTTGGGACAACGTATAGGCTTTATTCCGTATAGGCTTTATTCCATCAAAATTGGTGATCCAAAGTTTTATACAAAATTGTCTGCTCAGCTTAGCATTTTGGGTGTTTAACTGTCACAGCATAGTACACCAAAGAACCAGTAGATGGCGCTGTTAGTTTCATAACACACACACCTTTAGTGAGAGATGTATTTTCAGAAGCTTATGTCAATGACAGAAATAAGTGCCACAATCTTATCTTTATGGATACAAATTAATGGTGAATTTACTTAGCTAGGATATATGTATTTACTGATTTCACTTTATGTAATAAAAGCTTAACAACATTGCTTTACTACTTTTGATAAGTTTTATTTATATTCTTTGCTAGAAAAATTGATTTATTGAGTTTTCTTTCTGATTTGGGTGCCTGCTCATAACAATTTGATTTTGTTCTCTTTTTTTGGGCCTAGACTATGATTGAGGCTTTCTGAACACACCCGAATGTCTCAAACACTGTGAGGACTGTGTGATCTTAAGAATCCAAGAAGATTGTGAGGCGAGACTTGCTGGGGCTAGAGAATATCTGGCTTTAAATTACTCTTTGGAAATTCCTTCCAAAAGCAAAGTCCGACATATCCCTGATTCAGAGCTTCATGCATTAACTTGCTCCTCAGAACTGTTCACACAGAGAGGCTTAAAATTACTTCTCTCCAATGTAACACCACAGAAAGAGAAATTTTGAGGTGGAAGTGGCTCAGACGAGTGAGCTTATACGTATATCCCTGATCACTCTGTTTCCTAACAGTTTAAAATTGTGGTTTAAATATATACAGTTGACGGTGAACTTATGTTATGGCATTACCATAAACAAAGCACAAGGCCAGACGCTGTGTATTGCGAGTATAGACTTTAGTGTCAGTTCCTTCTCACACAGTCAGTTCTATGTAGCTGTCTCCTGTGTCAGTGAACCAAACAAGCTCTTTGTTCATTCCCCAATCATACTATTTCAAACAATGTGCTAAGAAGCTTTATAAGTCTAAAATAAATTCCATATGTATGAAGTTTTGAGCACAGCTATAAATAAATACTCAGGAAATGCTGGGTTTCTCGGCTAATACCAAACAAAATAATAAGAGAACAGATTCCCCATGGAATACAAAACAGGTCAGAACACTTTTGCAGAAGCAACAAAAAAAGCATGCCAAATTTAAAAGAATGCAACATTCCCAAGATTGGTAAAGTTTTATAAAAGCTCAAAATTTAGCATGGACTTCAGTGTGAGATGCTTTTAACAGTTTCCACAATTTGTTGTGTCTCAAAATCTGCCATAAAATCCAAGGAGATTCTGTTTGTACGTAAAGCACACCAACGGCAAGACACAATCACTACTTTCGTTGCACAATAATGATGGTAACGTTACCGCTGATTGCCACTAAGGCAGAGTTCCTAAATATGGTTTTTAAAAATTCATTCACCAGAGAAGTGATGTAAATAGTCTAGAATATGAATCAAGAACTGGTGCCAATGTGAGTAACTTAGAAGTAGATATCCTTGGTGTAACAAAGCAACTCAGATGACATGATAAACTCTTCTGGTCCAGATTGTATACTAATTAGATTCCTTTCAGAGTAGTTGTGGTTGTGGTCTTCAGTCGAGGGACAGGTTTGATGCAGTTCTCCATGCTACTCTATCCTGTGCAAGCCTCTTCATCTCCGAATAACTACTGCAACCTACATCCTTCTGAATCTGCTTAGTTTATTCAGCTCTTGATCTCCCTCTATGATTTTTACCCTCCACCCTTCGCTCTAGGCTATATAATTATTCCAGTCAACATTGTCAAAAGCTTCCGCTAAGTCTACAAATGCTAGAAATATAGGTTTGCCTTTCCTTAATCTATCTTCTAAGATAAGTCGTAGGGTCAGTATTGCCTCACGTGTTCCAACATTTCTATGGAATCCAAACTGATCTTCCCCAAGGTTGGCTACTACCAGTTTTTCCAATCGTCTGTAAAGAATTTGTGTTAGTATTTTGCAGCTGTGACCTATTAAACTGACAGTTTAGTAATTTTCACACTTTTCAACACTTGCATTCTTTGGGATTGGAATTATTATATTCTTCTTGAAGTCTGAGGGGATCTCGCCTGGCTCATACACTTGCTCACCAGATGGTAGAGTTTTGTCAGGGCTATCAGTAGTTCTAATGGAAGGTTGTCTACTCCCGGGGCCTTGTTTCAACTCAGGTCTTTCAGTGCTCTGCCAAACTGTTCATGCAGTATCATATCTCCCGTTTCATTTTCATCCATGTTCTCATCCATATCCATAATATTTCCCTAAAGTATGTCACCCTTGTATAGGCCCTCTATGTACTCCTTCCACCTTTCTGCCTTTCCTTCTTTCCTTAGAACTAATTTTCCATCTGAGCTCTTGATATTCATACAAGTGGTTCTCTTTTCTCCAAAGTTATCTTTAATTTTCTTGGTTATACATGCCTCTATATCCTTACATTTATCCTCTAGCCAACCCTGCGTAGCCATTTTGCACTTCCTATGGATGTCATTTTTGAGACGTTTGTATTCCTTTTTTCCTGCTTCATTTACTGCATTTTTATATTTTTTCCTTTCATCAGTTAAATTCAATATCTCTTCTGTTACCCAAGGATTTCTATTAGCCCTCGTCTTTTTACCTACTTGATCCTCTGCTGTTTTCACTCTTTCATCTCACCCATTCTTCTTCTACTGTATTTCCTTCCTCCATTCTTGTCAATCGTTCCCTAATGCTCTCCCTGAAACTCTCTACAACCTCTGGTCCTTTCAATTTATCCAGGTCCCATCTCCTTAAATTCCCACCTTTTTGTAGTTTCTTCAGTTTTAATCTACAGTTCATAACCAATAGATTGTGGTCAGCGTCCATATCTGCCCCTAGAAATGTCTTACAATTTAAAACCTGGTTCCTAAATCTCTGTCGTACCATTATATAATCTATCTGACACCATCCAGTATCTCCAGGCTTCTTCCATGTATACAATATTCTTTTATGATTCTTGAACCAAATGTTAGCTACGATTAAGTTATGCTCTGTGCAAAATTCTACCATGTCTTTCATTCCTTACCCCCAGTCCATATTCACCTACTACTTTTCCTTCTCTTCCTTTTCCTACTATCAAATTCCAGTCCCCCATGACTATTAAATTTTTGTGTCCCTTAACTATCTGAATAATTTCTTTTATCTCCTCATACATTTCTTCAATCTCTTCATCATCTGCGGAGCTAGTTGGCATGTGAACTCCTACTACTATGGTAGGCACGGGCTTCATGTCTATCTTGGCTACAATAATGCATTCACTATGCTACTCACAGTAACTTACCCTGGCTCCTATTTTTTTATTTGTTATTAAACTTACTCCTGCATTACCCCTAATTCATTTTGTGTGTATAACCCTATATTCACCAGACCAGAAGTCTTGTTCCTCCTGCCACCGAACTTCACTAATTCCCACTGTATGTATCTTTAACCTGTCCATTTGCCTTTTTAAATTTTCTAACCTACCAGCTCAATTAAGGGATCTTACATTCCACGCTCCGATCTGTTGAATGCCAATTTTCTTTCTTCTGATAATGGCATCCTCCTGAGTAGTCCCCACCCGGAAATCCAAATGGGGTACTATTTTACCTCTGGAATATTTTGCCCAAGAGGATGCCATCATCATTTAAACATACAGTAAAGCTGCATGCACCCGGGAAAAATTACAGCTGTAGTTTCCCTTTGCTTTCAGCCTTTCAGAGTATGCTGATATAATAGGTGCATCGCTTGCATCCATACACAACTGATCACCCAAAGAAAGATCTGTACTTAAAGACTGGAAAGTTGCCCAGGTCACACCAATACTCAAGAAAGTAAATAAGAGCAATCTACTGAATAACAGGGCTATATCACTGACAATAATTTGCAGTAGGGTTTTGGAATATTTAATGTGTTTGAATATTATGAATTACCTCAAAGAAAACTGTCTATTGGCACACATCAGCATGGATTCAGAAAACATCATTCGTGTGCAACAGAGCTCTTCATTATCATGAAGTAGTGAATGCTATCAACAGGGGATCTCAAATTGATTCCATATTTCTGGATTTACAAAAGGCTTTTGATACCATTCCTCACAAGCACCTTCTAACCAAATTGCATGCATATGGAGTATTGTCTCATTTGTGTGTGACTGGGTTTGTGATTTCCTATCAGAAAGGTCACGGTCCATAGTAACGTACAGAAGGTCATCAAGTAAAATAGAAGTGATATCAGGCATTCCCCAGAGAAGTGTTGTAGATCGTCTGCTGATCATAATCAATATAAATTATATAGGGGACAACCTGAGCCTAAATAATTTATATTGATTATGATCAGCAGACGATCTACAATGATCGTCTGCTGATCATAATCAATATAAATTATTTAGGAGACAACCTGAGCCGTGGTTCATGGTGTGGGTTCCTGTAGTCATGTCCTAGTTCATGAACCACAGGCAACGTATGAGTGGCCAAGTAAGTGGTCCCGACAGTCGGGATACCAATTACTTTGGAATAAGGCTGGGCATCTCGGACATATTCTGAGTCGTGGTCACCTTTGTGCTCATACGGCAAAGACTACCAAATCCACCGGTTAGTCCCTCAGCCGTTAGGGGTAAAACCCAATGGGACTCAGGGCAAGTAAGGCTAGCAACCTGCTTCCCTGGTACTTTAAATATGATGCTGGCAACAATCAGAGCAAAATGCCTCGGACCTTTGGAGGTGACGGAGTCCCACCTCTAACTGACAGACCAGGGACTCCTAAGATACGACTTGGCAAACAAATGGTAATGAGATGGGGAGCAATTAATATCAACGGGGGCTACTCTGGGAAGAAGGTAGAGCTGGCAGAGGCTGCAAGTAAGATGGGGCTGGACGTTTTAGCTGTTAGTGACATTCGGGTAAGGGGTGAGAAAGAAGAGGAAGTGGGAGAATACAAGGTCTACCTGTCAGGAGTCAAAGCAGGAATAGCACAATGGGGTGTAGGGCTTTACATCAGGAAAGAAATGGAACCCAGCGTAGTTGCAATAAGGTATGTAAACGAACAACTGATGTGGATAGATTTGACAGTGTCTAGCAAGAAAATTAGGATTGTGTCAGTATATTCGCATTGTGAAGGGACAGATCAAGATAAGATGGATAGTTTTTATGAGGCAGTCAGTGATGTAGTTGTTAGAGTAAAGGACAAGGACCGTGTTCTGCTCATGGGTGATTTTAACGCCAGGATTGGAAATCGAACAGAAGGGTATGAAAAGGTTATGGGTAAATTTGGAGAGGATATGGCGGCCAACAGGAACGGGAAACAACTCTTGGATTTCTGTGCCAGTATGGGCTTAGTAATCACAAACTCCTTTTTTAAACATAAGAACATTCACCGGTATACTTGGGAAGGCAGGGGAACCAGATCTGTCATTGACTATATAATAACAGATCAGGAATTCAGGAAGGCTGTGAGGGACACACGTGTATTCAGGGGATTCTTTGATGACACTGATCATTATTTAATCTGCAGTGAAATTGGTATTGTGAGGCCGAAAGTGCAGGAGGTCAGGTCCATATGTAGGAGGATAAGAGTGGAGAAACTTCAGGATAAGGAAATCAGGCACAAGTACATAACAGCGATCTCAGAAAGGTACCAGTTAGTTGAATGTAGCCAATTACAGTCATTGGAAAAGGAATGGACAAGGTACAGGGACACAGTACTAGAAGTGGCTAAAGAATGTCTTGGAACAGTAGTGTGTAAAAGTAGGAAGAAGCAAACAGCTTGGTGGAATGATACAGTCAAGGCAGCCTGTAAAAGGAAAAAGAAGGCGTATCAAAAATGGCTACATACCAGAACCCAGGTAGACAGAGAAAGTTATGTTGAAGAAAGAAACAAAGCCAAACAGATAATTGCAGCATCCAAGAAGAAATCATGGGAAGACTTTGGAAACAGGTTGGAGACTATGGGTCAAGCTGCTGGAAAACTATTCTGGAGTGTAATTAGCAGTCTTCGAAAGGGAGGTAAGAAGGAAATGACAAGTATTTTGGACAGGTCAGGAAAACTGCTGGTGAATCCTGTGAATGCCTTGGGAAGATGGAGGGAATATTTTGAAGAGTTGCTCAATGTAGGTGAAAATGCGATCAGTAATGTTTCAGATTTCGAGGTAGAATGGGATAGGAATGATGATGGAAATAGGATCACATTTGAGGAAGTGGAAAAAATGGTCAATAGATTGCAGTGCAATAAAGCGGCTAGGGTGGATGAAATTAAGTCAGAACTCATCAAATACAGTGGAACATCAGGTCTTAAATGGCTACACAGGATAATTGAAATGGTCTGGGAGTCGGGACAGGTTCCATCAGACTGGACAAAAGCAGTAATCACACCAATCTTTAAACATGGAAACAGAAAAGATTGTAACAACTACAGAGGTATCTCTTTAATCAGCGTTGTGGGTAAAATCTTCTCAGGTATTGTTGAAAGGAAAGTGCGAGTATTAGTTGAGGACCAATTGGATGAAAATCAGTGTGGGTTTAGGCTTCTTAGAGGTTGTCAGGACCAGATCTTTAGCTTACGGCAAATAATGGAGAAGTGTTATGAGTGGAACAGGGAATTGTATCTATGCTTTATAGATCTAGAAAAGGCATATGACCGGGTTCCTAGGAGGAAGTTATTGTCTGTTCTACAAGATTATGGAATACGAGGCAAACTTTTGCAAGCAATTAAATGTCTTTACATGGATAGTCAGGCAGCAGTTAGAGTTGACGGTAAATTGAGTTCATGGTTCAGAGTAGTTTCAGGAGTAAGACAAGGCTGCAACCTGTCTCCACTGTTGTTCATATTATTCATGGATCATATGTTGAAAACAATAGACTGGCTGGGTGAGATTAAGATATGTGAACACAAAATAAGCAGTCTCGCATATGCGGATGACTTAGTTGTGATGGCAGATTCTATTGAAAGTTTGCAAAGTAATATTTCAGAGCTAGATCAGAAATGTAAGGACTATGGTATGAAGATTAGCATCTCCAAAACGAAAGTAATGTCAGTGGGAAAGAAATATAAACGGATTGAGTGCCAAATAGGAGGAACAAAGTTAGAACAGGTGGACGGTTTCAAGTACTTAGGATGCATATTCTCACAGGATGGCAACATAGTGAAAGAACTGGAAGCGAGGTGTAGCAAAGCTAATGCAGTGAGCGCTCAGCTACGATCTACTCTCTTATGCAAGAAGGAAGTCAGTACCAAGACTAAGTTATCTGTGCACCGTTCAATCTTTCGACCAACTTTGTTGTATGGGAGCGAAAGCTGGGTGGATTCAGGTTACCTTATCAACAAGGTTGAGGTTACGGATATGAAAGTAGCTAGGATGATTGCAGGTACTAGTAGATGGGAACAATGGCAGGAGGGTGTCCACAATGAGGAAATCAAAGAAAAACTGGGAATGAACTCTATAGATGTAGCAGTCAGGGCGAACAGGCTTAGATGGTGGGGTCATGTTACACGCATGGGAGAAGCAAGGTTACCCAAGAGACTCATGGATTCAGCAGTAGAGGGTAGGAGGAGTCGGGGCAGACCGAGGAGAAGGTACCTGGATTCGGTTAAGAATGATTTTGAAGTAATAGGTTTAACATCAGAAGTGGCATCAATGTTAGCACTGAATAGGGGATCATGGAGGAACTGTATAAGGGGGGCTATGCTCCAGACTGAACGCTGAAAGGCATAATCAGTCTTAAATGATGATGATGATGATGATGATGATGACAACCTGAGCCGCCCTCTTAGATTGTTTGCTGATAGTGTCATTTAACGTCTAGTAGAATCATCAGAATATCAAAACCAATTGAAAAAGATCTAGACAAATATCTGTATGGTGCAAAAAGTGGTAATTTTCACTAAAAAATGAAAAATTTGAGATCATCCATATGAGTTCTAAAAGTCATTTATTTAATTTCAGTTATATGATAAATCACACAAATCTAAAGGCTGTTAGTTCAACTAAATACCTAGGTATAACGATTACAAACAACTTAAATTGGAATGATCACATAGATAATGTTATGGAGAAGATGAAACAAAAACTACCTTTTTTTTGGCCGAACCTGTAGAAGATGCAACAAATCTACTGGAGAGATTGCCGTCCTCTGCTAGAGTATTGCTGTGTTTATATGGGAGGACTAATAGAGGACATCAGACAAGTTCAAAGAAGTACAGGTCATTTTTTACTATTGCAAAACAGGGGAAAGTTTGTCACAGACGTGATGTGTGAGCTGGGTTGGAAGTCATTAAAACAGACTTTTTCTAAGCATTGAGATCTCCTTACAGAATTTCAGTCTCTGACATTCTCCTTTGAATGCAAAAATATTTTGTTGTCACCCACTTATATAGGGTGAAAGAAAATATTATTGTAATAAAATCAGAAAAGTTAGAGCTCACATATAATAATTTAAGTGTTCATTTTCCTGTGCACCAGTTAAGAGTGGAAGAGTAGAGGAATAGTGTGAAAGTCACATGATGAACTCTCTGCCAGGCTCTTAGGTGTGAATTGTAGAGTAGTCTTGTAGACATACCTGGAGATGTAGATTTAAATTACAGTAGAATGGATCTTGCAATAATCAGCAAATATGATGATGAAGATAGAACTAAGTTCAGTAATATCGAGTTCCACTTTTGGTCATTACTGCCTGCAAACTGATTACTTAAATGTAGATTCACCAGAAATTGCAAAAATAATTCAGCAGAAACAAAACCTAACCACTAAGGACATAATCATGTTCAGAAATAATCTTAAGTAGAGAGCACTTGGACAGTATCTACCAGTTAAAAGGACTAAATAATAAATGAGATGAATTCTATTCAATGAGGCATTTTGGCTTTCATTGTCCAATAAAAATAAAAATAATTCCCATCCAGTGGGGAAAAAAATGAAGTGAAACTTTTACCTAGATTAGTCAAGCTGACGCAGAACATTCATGACTCCCGTATACAGGTGCAAATCACGTGGGCTGCAAATTTTCAAAGAGAAATGTACCAGAACCAAGAACAAGAAAAGTTTCAAATCAGAGCTCCTAGATCTTAGGAAACAAACCCACAATGAGTCAATAACACGATCAACAAATGTACATCATGCATCCTGAAACATCATTAACGAGTACCATAAAACATCTGCGAGCTCAGAAAGGGAAGCAATAAATATCAGGCATGAAGGTCAAGTGACAAGACCAAAAACCTCTTTGTAACATTCTTAACAATCATTTTATCTCCCCAACTGGCACCATAATACCAGACACAAATTTACTCAGCAACGCAGTACACTGCTACACAACAGGTAAGAACAAGAGATGAGTAAAATAATTCTACAGGTGAAAACCAGACACTCAGGTGGTAGGGGTGGTCCTTCCAACAAGTAATAAAAAAATGCACAAATGTTTAGGTTAAACCTGTGGGAATCCCATGTTAGGTGACATCGCTGACTAGTGACTATTTTACAGTGGATGACATTTGACTTGACAATGTGCTCGTATAGTGTGTTGTATGCTTTCGAGCCTGTCTTACCAATATAATATTCATGAAGTATAGTGTTATTATTTTACTGTACCATGTTGTGCTTTAGTTCTATTGTTCTTATGCCATACTGGACTGCGACAGCCCTGATCCACAGCAAATACATACCGAACTAGCTACTTAGCAAAAATAGTGTGGCTGACTTACAGGCGTGGTGCCTCACAATTTGCAATGTTCACCCAAGAGCGCATGCTGTGGCATAAAGTGCTCCACAACTGAATTTCCATACTCAGTGTTACGAATGGTTCACATGGTTTAAAAATAGCCAGATGGAAGTTAAAAATGACCCTTGTTCAGGACACCCTTCAACTTCTACCGATGACACTCGAGTCAGGAATATCAATGAAATTGTGCTTGCCAGTCAAAGATTGACTGTCCAAGAAATTGCAGAAGAATGTAACATTTCAGTTGGTTCATGTCATGAAAAACGATACAGCATCTTGGAATGCATTGTGTTGCCACCAAATTTGTCCCACAGCTCATGAGCCAAGACCAGGAAGATGTTCACCTCACAATCTGTGAAGAGCTTTTGGATCACACAATTGAGAACGAGATGTTCTGCAAGAGAATCATAACTGGTGATGAGACGTGGGTCTATGGTTATGATGCTGAGGCCAAGGTGCAATCTTCACAATGGGTTGGGAAATGTCCAAGACAAATAAAGCTTGTCAGGTCAGGTCAAATGTCAAAGCTATGCTGATAGTTTTCTTTGACTTTGAAGGATTAATTCATCATGAATTCATGCTAATAGGATAAACTGTTAATCAATGGTAATATCAGAATGTGTTCCGACACCTGCGAGAAAATGTGAGAAAGAAATGGCCTGAAATGTGGTGAGACAATTCATGGCACTTGCACCACAATAATACACCTGCACATTCATCCCATACTCTTCAGATCTGGCCCCTGTGCCCTTTTTTAATTTCCAAAGTTGAAAACCCTGTTGGAAGGATGAAGATTTCCAAATATAGACGAGATAAAAGAAAATTTGCAGATGGTGCTTCATGCAATCTAGCAAGAGGCATAGCAAGGCTGCTTCCAGAAGTGGAATGGTGTTGAGAGCAGCGTATCAATTGTGGGGGAGAGTATTTCAAAGGAGATCTTGCACAATAATAAAAGGTAAGCATAGAAAAATTTTGTGGACAAAGTTCTGGAATTTTTTGAACAGACCTCATACAATGAACAGTTAACAAATAGAACACTGTCTCAACTAGGGTTCTGACTGCAAACACCAATCAACCCACAGTTACTGCCTGATTGGACATTGTGGCTAACAGAACTCCCACCTTAGGTACAAGTCCCCATGATTAGCAATGAATGGGAACCTCTGGACCAGAAACTCAAATTAATGGATAGAATCTTCATAGTTACACAAAACACACAATGTATCAATTTAGTTGATAACAATGCAGCCAGCAGTATCAGCCTCCCCATGCACTACTCCCTGTGCTTGCCGAACTGGCCTGACCACATCCGACTGCTGCTGACTGGAACATCACAACCTCTGCCTGGCTCAGTGACACTCATGCAGCTGGGACAACAAAACAAATTACTGGCAAGTGCACTCCACTGAGCACCACCCTGCACTACTGCTGGTATTGCATACAGTTCGGCAGCTCCCCCCATAACTGTTGCTTGTCCTGCAACCACCTCAAAAGATTTGTACGGCTTCCAATAGGTGGATTGATCCATGATTATCATGCAAGTCACCTTGTTTCAAGTGTCAATAGTTAACCACGTGCCCCCCCCCCCCCCCCCCCAATGTGCAATAACAGCAGGCTCTATATTTTGCATCAACTCGGACAGTCTCAGATATTAGTGGGGCAACTCTGACTCCAACCACCACAGCCTGCAACAAAGCAGCCATGCAGCTTCACACATTATACAGGTCTACAGTCACTGTTTATGTCTCTGAAACACGCACCTTAGAACTGTGGTTTGGAATGACACCTACATGGAACTTCCAAATTGCAGAGGTTAGTGAACCCATCCTCAAAGCTGATTTCCTCTGCTATTATGGGCTGCTGCCGGATATATCCAGTGGAACTCTAATCCAACGGCCAAGTAGCCTGAGGCATCATTGGTGATGCCCTTTCTCAGAAGTGACATAACATCACTGCACCTCCTTTAAATGACAAAGTACCTAAAGAGATCAACATTACCATCATTTCCTCGATTGCATCACCACAATTGATTAAATTCAACAAAATCAGTTTCATTATTTAGAAATGTCCTGCAAGAGTCTCTCCTTTTCCAAGAGGATAATTAATCACTACATTTGACAATACAAGAAATGTCTGACGAATTCACCACAGAATGACACCATCTCTAAAATCTGCAACCAACTCCTGCTGCTGATGACGACTTCACCAAACAGACACAACATGGCCACAGCACACCTCCACCTGCCTCGCAGGAAGTACCACATACTATGCAACCTTTGCATACTTACAAGGTCAGTAATGTGTTACTTGCACAAGTGCACCCCACCCCACACATCCAACTCACACCTGCAACCACCCACTGACCTTTCACAAGTTCCTTTCACTCAATGTGCCATCACAAGCAGTGCTGTGCCCTGGACCCTTACCACACTAGCACCCCTGGTTCAACACAGAGCATGCCAACTTCTGGCCAAAAAACTCCATGTAGCAAAGGCAGTGGTCAATGAACTACTTAAAGCAGTGATAGTTAAAACTCCCAGACAGCCCGTGGGATTCACCCATCAAACTAGCAGTGAAGAAAGATGGTACTTTACACTTATGTGTTGACTGCAGAATTGTTAAAGCATGCATTATCATCAATAGCTACCCAGTACTCAGCATACAAGACTTTTCTCACTATCTTGTGGGTGCATCTGTATTCAGTGCTCTGAACTGTATACAACTTGTCATCAAATGCCAGTACACCCAGAAGATATTCAAAAGAAAGTAATCATTACACTGTTCGGTCTATTTGAATACCTTCTCTGCCATACGGCCTCAGCAACACAGCCCAGACATGGAAGCGGTTTTTAGACAGGATCCTATTCAAGCTGCCCTTCTGCTATGCGTACTTGTATGACATCCTCATCTTCTTACAAGAAAGCAACACACATGAGGTTCACCTCAAACAAGTTTCAATCTTCTCTCTGTGAATTATGGCATTATCAAGAATGAAAAAAGCAAACTATGACAACCCAAAGTTACCTTCATAGGTCACATAGTTAATGCTGCAGGCTTCCCTCCAACATCACAATGAACAGAACTCATGGATCTATAAGCCTCTCCCCAAGACTACCAAGAATTATGCTGTTTCCTGGGGAGACAAATTTCTACCAGCGACACCTACCACATGAAGTTAGTATACAAGCCTCGTGAAAAGGTAAAAACACCAACGGCAAATGGAAACTGCAGTGGGCTACTGGTATGCAGACAGCTTTCAAAAAACTAAAAGACTGCCTCAGCCACACAATAACCTTGGCCCAACTGCTCCCTCATGCACAGTTATCAGTATCGATGAATGTCAGCAACTTTGTAGTCAGTGCAGTCCTCCTGCAAGAGGTGGCAGGCATCTAAAAACCACCCAGATTCACTGTCTCACAAAGCAAATGGATAGTTTATGATCATGAACCCCTTGTGGTCTATGAGGCAATTTTCCACTTTAACGACATTGACTATGAAGTCGAAGGCAGGCTTATAAATTATCTACACAGACTGCCGACAACTAGCGGACACATTTCAAAGGACTTATGTCCAAGATGTCTCTGACATCTTGATTACATTGCACAATTCTTGATGAACATACGTCACCTAAAGGGTGCAGACGACATTATTGTTGATTACTTATCACACAACAATGCTGTCTCCACATGTATCGATTATGATGCATTTGCAAAAGCACAACAGCAAGATAAACAAATTCAAGACCTGCTCAGTGCCACAACCCTAAACCCCAAGATCACAAATCATCTCCTACCAGGTACAACAAGACAGATCATGTGTGACATCACACGAAATCGAACTCATTCCATAATGCCACAGAAATTTTGGAAATTCATTTTTGGTGAAATGGGCAGTTTAGCACATCCTGCCATCCAACCAATGACAAAACTTGTTACTGACCATTTTGTGTGGCCACATGTCAAAAGAGACTGCAGAGAACGGACACATACAAGTATACCTTGTCAGAGAAGCAAAGTAGGATGACATGCACAACCACGCTCAGACAATTTACCATACCGAAAGGGTGGTTTCAACATGTCCACATCAACTTTGTGGGACACTTTCTCAAATCTGAGGGTTATCAGTATATGCTATCAATCAATGACTATGTCACATGATTGGTAGAAGGTGTTCCTCTACACACTTGCTGGTAGAGTCAACAGCCAGAGCTTTCATCAACAGTTGGATTGTTTGTTACAGATGCCCTGTGTCCATTACACTGATCAGGCCTGATAATTTGAATCCCCTCTATTTTGTGCTCTACACACTCTCTGTGGCACCCCTGTTAGGCTGCTCTAGTGTGCAGTGGAGGTTACTGGAGAGAACCATTGCTGTAGGTTCTTCTATGCATATGCCCTGCACACAAGAAGGGACTCAGCACAACCCTTGCCAAACTCTTATTCAGCAAATCGCTTGCCCTTTCCACTGATTTTGTACCATTGGCAGACACCACTGAACTTCTTGCACTTATCATTAAGGTTAAAGATCATATTGCTCACTTGAAAATTATGCCACCACAACTCCACTGCACCCATAAGTTTCTTGTCTATAAAATGCTAGCAGATTGCACCCACACATGCTCCAGGATGATACAATATGGCCCACTTTGCAGCCTCCATATACAGGCCTGCCTGCACAAGGTGCTAAAATACAACACATGTCTTCAACATATTTCTCAATGGCAGACTCACCACAATATCAGTAAACCACTTAAAACTAGTGTGGACACTTCAGGATCATCCATCCACTGCCGATACATCAGCTCCTGCCAATCTCCATAGCACTGCAACTGCATACACCGTGCCCATTGCTGACTTCATGGTAAAGCCTGACACCAATGATTTCCAACCTGATGACCTGAGTGTGAAATTAATGGACAGCTATGTCATCATCAAAGGCAAACATACTGAACATGACACTGATAACAAGTTCATCAGCCACCACTTCACTTTTTCTTGTATACTGCCTAATGACAACAACACAGGAGCTGCTCATCATGGCTATCTTCCAACAGATTCCTCACCATTGCCATCCGTTGGACATCACTGCCCACTATGGCAACAATGATGGAAAATGAAGACAACATACCGCAACCCAACCTCGATGCAACACCTCTGCTGCCACATGCCCCACAACAATCCTGTTATGACTGTGTACTGCACCAATCTGCATACCTACAGGATTACAATCTGGCAATCTGTGCATAGTGCGAGGAGCACCCCATCATCTTCCTGCCCCCCCCCCTCCCCCCTCACTCCAGTCCAGTACTTTGCGCTAGGGGGTGGGGGCGTCTCTGTGGGAACCCCATGCCACATAACATAGCTAACAGGTGACTTTACAGCAAATGATCTTTGACCCAGCAGTGTGCTCATACAGTGCATTCTATGCTTTAAAGAAGAATAGTCATATTTCTATTGCTGTGTAATATTCATGCAATAAAGAGTTGTTATCATACTATATAGTGTTGTATCTTGGTCATACTGCTCCCACTCCAAACTGAACTACAAACCAACTAAATATCTCATCAATTGAAGCATCAAAGAAGGTACATTTCCCAATGTACTTCAGGGGAGAATTATCAGATCTACATGTAAAAAAAGAATCAGAGGAGGAAGTATCAAACTGCAGACCAGAATCACTGATTCATAATTTTAGTAAGATTTTTGAGTCATTGATGCGGGCACAATTCAGAGCCTTTCTTCACAAAAACCAATTTCCTCATAGATACATAAAACAGATTTTGAAAATATCACATCGCCACAACAGCTATCACAGAAGCACAAAGTGTGTAGCTATATAGATGAAGGAAAGAATACTGTGGGGTATTTTTAGATCTCACAAAGATCCTCAATCTGATCATCCATGGTCTTCTCTTGCAGAAACTGAGGACATGCAATATCACACACACAGGTCTCCTGAATTCCTATCTTTGTGTCAAGACACAAAGGAATTGATGACATTTAGTTGCTTGTGGGCATTGATTTGCAGCAATGGGGAAAGTTGAAAATTTGTGCCAGGCTGGGATTCAAATCCATGTCTCCTGATCACTAGACAGATGCTCTAACCACTAAACCATCTGGACATGGTTCTATGAAACAATGACAGTTCTATTTCAGTGCAAGAATCTCTTTATTGATGTTTGTTTACTTTCACTAGACTTTCATGCTGCTAGCACTGATGGCAAGTGAGGCAAAATGGTGTCTCCCAGTATCTCAGGCTCAGTCTTGTAGGTGAGAGTGCTGAGCATGTGCTACCATGGTAGCTGCTGCTGTGTCAGAGAAGCATTTCATTACAGCCCAGCCTTCAGTGTGGTTGACATCATAAAGAGTGGCTGTTACTATGAATATCTTAGGCTGCATCTAACCCCCCAGTGGTATTGGGTGAGCAAGACCTCCATTGATTTCTTTGATACCTGGGCAGATGTGGGAATGGAAAGATGTCCTGCATTATAGTTCCATTGAGGTGTCAGAATGCTGAGCTGCCTGGATGCTCAGGTGATGAATAGAGGTTCAAGGCCCTGTAATGGTAGTGGCAGAAGTGTCATCGGTATGGTGGTGACCAGCATGGACTGGATACCTTACTATTTCCCAGCTATTTGATAATGACTTTCTGGTTCAAGGGTGTTTAAATGCAGCTGTTCCAGGCTGACTTTTACAAAGATGCTGCATTTTTGTGTCTTGCAGAAATGTCTGGAATAGAGGCCTATGACAGAGGTCCAGCTGTTGTCGAGTGGTGGCAGGTCAACTCAAAGAAGCTTCCTGAAGGCTGTACTGCTCCCAGTGCATTGACATGTGAAAACAGCAATGTTATTTCTTCATCTCTAAGGACTACTGTGGTTAACCCCACTACAGTAATGTGTCTGCCTTTCCTTTCTTCCATGGCTGCTTGTCTCATAATCAGCTGACAGAACATATTGGGTAACACATTTATTTTCTGAACTGTCTTGAGTGTCCGTATGTACTTATTCCAATTTTATTAGTCCATCTCTTCCTTCCCCCTATCTGTGCCATTATTCTTCTCCCCATCTCTGTCCATCTCCTTCTCCCACCACCCCCTCTCTCTCCTCCTCCTTGACCTAACTATCTCAATCCATCTCCTCCTGCCCCCCTCTCTATCCATCCACTGCTTCCCCAAACTCTCTGTCTTCTCCTCTTACCTTTTTCTGTCCATCTTCCCATCCCCTTTCTATCTGTCCATCTACTCCTCTTCCTTTTTTCTGTGCATTTCTCCCTCCCCTCTCTCTGTCTATCTTCACCCTCTCTTTCTGTTCATCTTTTCCTCCTCCCTTCTCTCTCTACCCCCCACCCCCCACCCCTATAGGATATTGGTGGTTCTTACACTACAGTATTCTTCCCAGATAATAAGTAGTATGTGTACCAAGTTTGATTGAAATTGATCTAGGAATGTAAAAGGGGCATTTTATGCGCAGCTTTGCCTGAACACGCACATGTCACATATATTTCACATACTTCACACATATCTGTACACATATTGCACCTGTATCTTTAGCAGATTTCACCCTGCAGTTTTGTTTTCACGCAGCTTAATGTTACGGCTTTATATTTTTTGAACTATGTGATGTACCATGATATATTTTTGCAAACACTTGCAGTGCTATATGTGGTAAGTGTCTGCGAAATTTGTTGTGAATAGAGCTAATAGTTAAGAAGTAATAAATTAAAATGTCAAGCATGGATGTGGCAGTTTCACTGCATGAACAGTGAAAATGTAGTAAGTGATAAGCATTTTTCCTTTCATCATTTTGTGGAGGTTGTCAGTGAGAAAAAGTTTCATGAAGCTCTGAAGTATGCTTAAAGTTCTTTGCAAGTCACTAAGTGCTCTCATTCTGAAGCACTGGATAAATAAAGTTTGGGTATTTGCAGGTTGTTTCTACACTTTTTTTTCCACACCCAGCTCCACCCCCTTCAATAAGTGGGTTATTCTTATCTTCTGTTTCTTTCTAAACAATAAATGATATGTGTAACAAGTTTAAATGCCACTTGAAACATATTCTTGTTTAGCAACATGTACGGGAGTATCGTACCCAGCTACTTGCCAGAAATATTGCAGCATAGGGTGATACACTGGAGGAGACAGTTGGTTATAAATAATAGGTTGCATTTTCATTATGAAAATTCTATTTCCTAATTTTGTGTCAAAGTTCCTGCAGAGAGTCCTTATAGAGTTTATTATCTTTCCAGCATATTTTTCATATTACTGGAAGAAATATACATCGAGAGGCTGTATGTATTTTGTTGTTTTTGCTGGAATGATCATGCATTCACCATCTTTCCCCACAAATGAATAATTTATTATTGTTGTGTTCTTCTGAAAACTCCAAGAATCACAAAGTAGTGTACACTTTTGGTTATTTGTGATATTCTGATAAACAATATTCATGAGAAAGGATTTAAAATGGTCTTTTGGTATTTTTCCACTAGCGCAAGCCTCCACATGTGTATTTGGTGGAATATGGTCTTCAGTAGCATTTTTAATTTTTTAGTTCTTTGACAAAACAGGCCCCAGACTGCCAAACATTTTGGTCTCCCTGTAGATCTCTGGCTGTCATGAAAGCATCATTGTGTCTATGGACATTCTGTATTCTTTCTTGAGATCTGCAATGAAAGCTGAAGAACACTTAAACTCTGTATGACCAATTTCTCTTGTTTTTTGCATTGCACAAAATTTTAAGTTCCAGTAAAGGCCACATTTTCCTTCATTCCTTGCTAAGTCAAATTGGGATGGAATGTGTTGTTTCCTTTCCAGTTATTTGGTTTCCTTGTTTCCTCAAAACAGATGTTTGTTATGTCTATTTTCCTTCATATAATCAAATAATACTTTCATGTTCGATGTGCTTTTTCTAGATGGATGTGTCTTTAATAATGAACTGTAGGTCGCAACTATATATGGAGGTGTACGATAATCATCATATGTATGATCAAGATATCCTTCCAAAAACTTTGTAAAAATACTAACAAGATTGAATTTCTTTTCTGGTGGTGGTTCATAGTCATTGGAACTGTTAACTTCTCTTTGAGGAGTACTGATTCTGCCTCTGCAACTAGCACTACGATCTATAAGACTATTAATCACATTATCATCTGCAAGTTATTTTCTCATCCACTATCCTATTCAGTATCACTTAAGTTTTTGAATAATCAGATCTACCAAAAATATTACAAAAGTGTTACCCTCCAGTCCTTTAGCGCCTTCCATTGGACAACACCTTCTTATCTTGAATTCCACAATATTTAAAAATCCCAAGCATTAATGATTTCATTCATTTTTTTCTGAATATGTATGACAGTACTGACCACATGTATACTAAACACATCAACTACATACTGAGGTAACTGGCATGTTGACCCCTTCCCCCTCCTTCAAGACTGGAAGTGCCACTGTGTACAAGCTAACAGCAATGCAATCACATGCTGTTGCAGGTACAATTAGAACTGCGAGGCGAGTCTGTGTACAAATATGTAAATGCAAATTCCTGTTCAAGCCAAGAGACATCCCTTGTGAGAGAAATTTTATTTTTGGAACTGCCCTCAGAGTGTGGACAAGCTATTTATTTGCTGAGTCATTTCCGCAGAACTGCTAGTTAGAAAGATGGGGGTTTCACACCCTGTTGAGTAGGTAGTCATTACATATGTACCACAAACTAAGACTGAGCAAGCATGGAGAAGTAAAACTGGACATGGATTTATTGAAGGAACCATCTTCCCCCCCCCCCCTCTCCCCCCTCGAAACAGCATGTCCAGACACTCCGGGATGATGATGGCATTGAAACAGAGGATGACAAGCGTAAAGCTGAAATACTAAACACCTTTTTCCAAAGCTGTTTCACAGAGGAAGACCGCACTGCAGTTCCTTCTCTAAATCCTCGCACAATCAAAAAAATGGCTGACATCGAAATAAGTGTCCAAGGAATAGAAAAGCAACTGAAATCACTCAACAGAGGAAAGTCCACTGGACCTGACGGGATACCAATTCGATTCTACACAGAGTACGTGAAAGAACTTGCCCCCCTTCTAACAGCCGTGTACCGCAAGTCTCTAGAGGAACGGAAGTTTCCAAATGATTGGAAAAGAGCACAGGTAGTCCCAGTCTTCAAGAAGGGTCGTCGAGCAGATGCGCAAAACTATAGCCCTATATCTCTGACGTCGATCTGTTGTAGAATTTTAGAACATGTTTTTTGCTCGAGTATCATGTCGTTTTTGGAAACTCAGAATCTACTATGTAGGAATCAACATGGATTCCGGAAACAGCGATCGTGTGAGACCCAACTCGCTCTATTTGTTCATGAGACCCAGAAAATATTAGATACAGGCTCCCAGGTAGATGCTATTTTTCTTGACTTCCGGAAGGCGTTCGATACAGTTCCGCACTGTCGCCTGATAAACAAAGTAAGAGCCTACGGAATATCAGACCAGCTGTGTGGCTGGATTGAAGAGTTTTTAGCAAACAGAACACAGCATGTTGTTCTCAACGGAGAGACGTCTACAGACGTTAAAGTAACCTCTGGTGTGCCACAGGGGAGTGTTATGGGACCATTGCTTTTCACAATATATATAAATGACCTAGTAGATAGTGTCGGAAGTTCCATGCGGCTTTTCGCGGATGATGCTGTAGTATACAGAGAAGTTGCAGCATTAGAAAATTGTAGCGAAATGCAGGAAGATCTGCAGCGGATAGGCACTTGGTGCAGGGAGTGGCAACTGACCCTTAACATAGACAAATGTAATGTATTGAGAATACATAGAAAGAAGGATCCTTTATTGTATGATTATATGATAGCGGAACAAACACTGGTAGCAGTTACTTCTGTAAAATATCTGGGAGTATGCGTGCGGAACGATTTGAAGTGGAATGATCATATAAAATTAATTGTTCGTAAGGCGGGTACCAGGTTGAGATTCATTGGGAGAGTCCTTAGAAAATGTAGTCCATCAACAAAGGAGGTGGCTTACAAAACACTCGTTCGACCTATACTTGAGTATTGCTCATCAGTGTGGGATCCGTACCAGATCGGGTTGACGGAAGAGATAGAGAAGATCCAAAGAAGAGCGGCGCGTTTCGTCACAGGGTTATTTGGTAACCGTGATAGCGTTACGGAGATGTTTAACAAACTCCAGTGGCAGACTCTGCAAGAGAGGCGCTCTGCATCGTGGTGTAGCTTGCTCGCCAGGTTTCGAGAGGGTGCGTTTCTGGATGAGGTATCGAATATATTGCTTCCCCCTACTTATACCTCCCGAGGAGATCACAAATGTAAAATTAGAGAGATTAGAGCTCGCACAGAGGCTTTCAGACAGTTGTTCTTCCCGCGAACCATACGCGACTGGAACAGGAAAGGGAGGTAATGACAGTGGCACGTAAAGTGCCCTCCGCCACACACCCTTGGGTGGCTTGCGGAGTATAAATGTAGATGTAGATGAATTAAGCAGTACAGGGCCTTTGCAAGAACCGGCCAGCTTATCATTTGATGAAATGTGCAAGCTTCCCTCAACCTATAACTAAGACAGAATGCATGTCACTGCACTGCTTGCAGAATTTTACCATTGTCAGAAAAGCACAAGTAATAGCATAGTCCTTTGAAATGTTAGAGCTGAAGGCAATCAGATTGCTGCACGGAGGGAGGTATTGGAAGTTGCTCAGTTAACTCCTGTTAGGTACACTGCAAATGTTCAGGATGCTGGAGAAGCCATAGCAGCAGTACAACCTTTGACTCAGTGTCACATGGGGCAGTGTCAGTTATGGTCACACCAGCAATGGACCACATCACAACAGCGGCCGTGTGCCCCCTCTTTCCATCTTGCCCGTACTGCTTTGTCCAACATAAGTGTGCTGTGTGCCCTAAGCTTTGAGCTGTTTGCAACAAGTGTCAAGGTGGAGGAGGAGGAGGAGGAGATTAGTGCTTAACGTCCTGTCAACAAAAATGAAGTCATTAGAGATGGAGCAGAAGGTCAGATTAGGGAAGGATGGAAAACAAATTGGCCATGCCTTTTCAAAGGAACCATCCTGGCATTTGCCTGAATTGATTTAGGGAAATCACGAAAAACCTAAATCAGGTTGGCCAGACAAGGGTTTGAATCGTCAGCCTTCTGAATGTGAATCCAGCATGTTAACCACTGCGCCACCTCGCTCGGTAACAAGTGTCAAAAGAAAGGTAACATTGCATCAGTATGTAACTCCTCTTCAAATGTGATGAACACAGTAATACCGATGGGCATAAACTGTATCTCTACAATGACTGTATTTCTGAACAAATTATTTATTGACTTGCATATGTTTAATAAATCGCTGCAGTGACTTCAGTAAATGCACAAACATACTTGGACTTGGGCTTCTTTCTCCTTAAACTGGTTTCACAGAAGTTGGCTAACTACAATAGATACACATGTATAATGTCAGTTATTTTGAACGTACCTCCTTCCTGTGTAATGTTCAAGGTATTAGTTTACAACTTCTTAATACCCAAATAGAGAAAATCAGGTACTCTTGACAGACTAATTGATATCATGAAAGCTAACATACTAATAAGTACATTAAGTTTTTATTACTATTAGGAAATGAGACACTTAAAATAGTAAAGTAGTTTTGCTATTTGGGGAGCAAAATAACTGATGATGGTCGAAGTAGAGAGGATATAAAATGTAGACTGGCAATGGCAAGGAAACCATTTCTGAAAAAGAGAAATTTGTTAACATCGAGTATAGATTTAAGTGTCAGGAAGTCGTTTCTGAAAGTATTTGTATGGAGTGTAGCCATGTATGGAAGTGAAACATGGACAATAAATAGTTTGGACAAGAAGAGAATAGAAGCTTTCGAAATGTGGTGCTACAGAAGAATGTTGAAGATTAGGTGGATAGATCACGTAACTAATGAGAAGGTATTGAATAGGATTGGGGAGAAGAGAAATTTGTGGCACAGCTTGACTAGAAGAAGGGATCGGTTGGTAGGACATGTCCTGAGGCATTAAGGGATCACAAATTTAGCATTGGAGGGCAGTGTGGAGGGTAAAAATCGTAGAGGGAGACCAAGAGATGAATACACTAAGCAGATTCAGAAGTATGTAGGTTGCAGTAAGTACTGGGAGATGAAGGAGCTTGCACAGGATAGATTAGCATGGAGAGCTGCATCAAACCAGTCTCAAAACTGAAGACCACAACAACAACAACAACTGTCCAAAAGAAGATTTGCATACACTCATGCAAACAAAGCAGAGTGCTCTAAACATGTGCAGCATGCATCGCCAATGTAGTTTCACTGCACAATTTCCTATGATTGCAAATATGTGGATACCAATCATGCTTTCAGCATAAATCTTCTAATTTTTCATCCATTATTTATGACATACTATTACACTTCCCCCCTCCCACCCCCCCACCCTCCCCCTCCCACGAACCATGGGCCTTACCGTTGGTGGGGAGGCTTGCGTGCCTCAGCGAGAGAGATAGCTGTACAATAGGTGCAAC
The DNA here is from genome assembly GCF_023864275.1 of Schistocerca cancellata. Taxonomy (NCBI): domain Eukaryota; kingdom Metazoa; phylum Arthropoda; class Insecta; order Orthoptera; family Acrididae; genus Schistocerca; species Schistocerca cancellata. Next base: position 106,508,642 of record NC_064631.1, on the reverse strand, counting down.
CACAACGGAGGGGTATCTGTTGAGAGGCCAGACAAACATGTGGTTCCTGAAGAGGGGCAGCAGCCTTGTCAGTAGTTGCAGGGGCAACAGTCTGGATGACTGACTGATCTGGCCTTGCAACACTAACCAAAATGGCCTTGCTGTGCTGGTACTGTGAAAGGCTGAAAGCAAGGGGAAACTACAGCCGTAATTTTTCCCGAGGGCATGCAGCTTTACTGTATGGTTAAATGATGATGGCATCATCTTGGGTAAAATAGTCCAGAGGTAAAATAGTCCCCCATTCGGATCTTCGGGCGGAGACTACTCAGGAGGACATTGTTATCAGGAGAAAGAAAACTGGTGTTCTCTGGATTGGAGTGTGGAATGTCAGATCCCTTAATTGGGCGGGTAGGGTGGAAAATTTAAAAAGGGAAATGGATAGGTTAAAGTTAGATATAGCGGGAATTAGTGAAGTTCGATGGCAGGATGAACAAGACTTCTAGTCAGATGAATACGGGGCTATAAATACAAAATGAAATAGGGGTAATGCAGGAGCAGGTTTAATAATGAGTAAAAAAGTAGGAATGTGGGTAAGCTACTACAAACAGCATGGTGAACGCATTATTGTGGCCACGATAGATACGAAGCCCATGCCTACCACAGTAGAACAAGTTTGTATGCCAACTAGCTCCACAGATGATGAAGAGATTGATGAAATGTATGATGAGATAAAAGAAATTATTCAGGTAGTGAAGGGAGATGAAAATTTAATAGTCATGGGTGACTGGAATTCACTAGTAGGAAAAGGAAGAGAAGGAAACGTAGTAGGTGAATATGGAGTGGGGTTAAGGAATGAAAGAGGAAGCCGCGTGGTAGAATTTTGCACAGAGCATAACTTAATCATAGCTAACACTTGGTTCAAGAATCATAAAAGAATATTGTATACATGGAAGAAGCCTGGAGATACTGGAAGGTGTCAGATAGATTATATAATGGTAAGACAGAGATTTAGGAACCAGGTTTTAAATTGTAAGACATTTCTAGGGGCAGATATGGACGCTGACCACAATCTATTGGTTATGAACTGTAGATTAAAACTGAAGAAACTACAAAAAGGTGGGAATTTAGGGAGATGGGACCTGGATAAATTGAAAGGACCAGAGTTTGTAGCGAGTTTCAGGGAGAGCATTAGGGAACGATTGACAAGAATGGAGGAAGGAAATACAGTAGAAGAAGAATGGGTGAGATGAAATAGTGAAAACAGCAGAGGATCAAGTAGGTAAAAAGACAAGGGCTAATAGAAATCCTTGGGTAACAGAAGAGGTATTGAATGTAATTGATGAAAGGCGAAAATACAAAAGTGCACTAAATGAAGCAGGCAAAAAAGAAACAAACGTCTCGAAAATGAGATTGACAGGAGGTGCAAAATGGCTAAGCGGAGTTGGCTAGAGGTCAAATGTAAGGATGTAGAAGCATGTATCATTAGGGGTAAGATAGATACTGCCTACAGGAACATTAAAGAGACCTTTGGAGAAAAAAGAACCACTTGTATGAATATCAAGAGCTCAGATGGAGACCCAGTTCTAAGCAAAGAAGGGAAAGCAGAAAGGTGGGAGGAGTATATAGAGGGTCTATACAGGGGTGATGTTCTTGAGGACAATATTATGGAAATGGAAGAGGAGGTAGAAGAAGATGAAATGGGAGGTATGGTACTGTGTGAAGAGTTTGACAGAGCACTGAAAGACCTAAGTCGAAACAAGGCCCCAGGAGTAGACAACATTCAATTAGGACTACTGATAGCCTTGGGAGAGCCAGCACTGGCAAAACTCTACCATCTGGTGAGTAAGTGTATGAACCAGGTGAGATACCCTCATACTTCAAGAAAAATATAATAATTCCAATCGCAAAGAATGCAAGTGTTGAAAGGTGTGAAAATTACCAAACTATCAGTTTAATAAGCCACGGCTGCAAAATACTAACACGAATTCTTTGCAGACGAATGGAAAAACTGGTAGAAGCTGACCTCGGGGCAGATCAGTATGGATTCCGTAGAAATGTTGGAACACGTGAGGCAATATTGACCCTACGACTTATCTTAGAAAATAGATTAAGAAAAGGCAAACCTACATTTGTAGCATTTGTAGATTTAGAGAAATATTTTGACAATGTTGACTGGAATACTCTCTTTCAAATTCTGAAGGTGGCAGGGGTAAAATACAGGGAGCGAAAGGCTATTTACAATTTGTACAGAAACCAGATGGCAGTTATAAGAGTCGAGGGGCATGAAAGGGAAGCAGTGGTTGGGAATGAAGTGAGACAGGGTTGTAGCCTATCCCCAATGCCATTCAATCTGTATATTGAGCAACCAGTAAAGGAAACAAAAGAAAAATTCATAGTAGGAATTAAAATCCATGGAGAAGAAATAAAAACTTTGAGGTTCGCCGATGACATTGTAATTCTGCCAGAGACAGCTAAGGACCTGGAAGAGCAGCTGAACAGAATGGACAGTGTCCTGAAAGGAGGACATAAGATGAACATTAACAAAAGCAAAACGAGGATAATGGAATGTAGTCGAATTAAATTAAGTGATGTTGTGGGAATTAGATTAGGAAATGAGATGCTTAAAGTAGTAAATGAGTTTTGCTATTTGGGGAGCAAAATAACTGATGGTGGTCGAAGTAGAGAGGATATAAAATGTAGACTGGCAATGGCAAGGAAAGTGTTTCTGAAGAAGAGAGACTTGTTAACATCAAGTATGGAGTAAGTGTCAGGAAGTCGTTTCTGAAAGTATTTGTATGGAGTGTAGCCTTGTATGGAAGTGAAACATGGACAATAAATAGTTTGGACAAGAAGAGAATAGAAGCTTCCGAAATGTGCTGCTACAGAAGAATGCTGAAGATTAGATGGGTAGAGCACATAACTAATGAGGAGGTATTGAATAGAATTGGGGAGAAGAGAAATTTGTGGCACAACTTGACTAGAAGAAGGGATCGGTGGTGGGACATATTCTGAGGCATCAAGGGATCACCAATTTAGTATTGGAGGGCAGTGTGGAGGGTAAAAATCGTAGAGGGAGACCAAGAGATGAATACACTAAACAGATTCAGAAGGATGTAGGTTGCAGTAGGTACTGGGCGATGAAGAAGCTTGCACAGGATAGAGTAGGAAGGAGAGCTGCATCAAACCAGTCTCTGGACTGAAGACCACAACAACAACAATTACACTTTATGTTTAAATGCTATTTGTAATACAGACTCAAGACTAATATAAGCCTTTTATAGCTGATGCTCTGCATCAGCAGTTTTGTGTCAGTATGTAAACTCCATCAATGTGCACTTATGTTACAGTTGTCCCTCCACGGTTTTTGGTTCTTCATTAATAACTGATTTGAAATATATTTTGTGTCTCTGCCTTTAATGCTACATTTCTTTCATATGCTTGCTACATTACACAAACTATGTTTATTTCAAGAATCTGGTTCCTTTTCATATTGAGATCATGCAGGCTTCAAGCTTGAATTTATAGCTTTCTATTTGAAGGATTTACAGCTGCTCTCAACCATCTGCAGAAATGATTTCACCTACTAAGCATACAGTGACAAGTACTTACAGTCTCAAAGTCTGTTTACTATACTGACATCTGAAGGCCCCCAGGTTTTGAGATAATTTACCAACTACTTTTCTCATACTACCCTCAGTGAATATGAATGCTGGCTTGCAATGTAAAAAGGTTTCTGTAAAAAATGTTCTTTACACTATGGATGTGTATAACTGACAATGAACTGATGACTCAAGAGTGAAAATTTCACTCTACAATCCAGTGTGCATGGTTGTAAAACTCCTTGATGAATCAAAATAGTTTTCTCCATTGCTCTCAAACCTGGGCCCTTATTTTACATGAAACTGCTCTTCCTGAACGAGCTATACTGGCATGACTCATGAACAACCACCTTTGCTTCAATTCTGTGTAGCACAACAACTGATACACGCACAGGAAAAGCCAGGAAAGGAAGAAAGCCCCACACATGTTTGTGTCACCCACGGGAAAACCTGGAAATGTTGGCGTAACTGTGTCTTGTAGGAGTCCCAATCTTCAGCTGATTCATTATATGCTGGATAGGGCAATGGTTGCACTGATGGGAAAGTAACCTGCTGCAAACACACAAGTGACAATGGAGTGAGAGTGGTGGTGAGAGCCTGCTGTTGTTCTGTGAAAATTTGCTGCTGGGCAATGAGACATTTGAATATTTTTTCCATTGAGATGTTTGTTGGTTTCTTAGTGTTGACACTAACACATGCAGAAAATGTAACCATCACTTGTCACCACATTTGTTATAGCAAGAGCAAACACAAATTATGGACTGTAGTACTTTATGGAGCCAAAGTTAGGTTCAGTGAAGTACAGGTTGCATGTAGCACTGAACACATTGAATGGACAACTGTAATACAGGTTACAACATAGGCCGAGCACTCATTTGTGACTGTTTAAATAATACTGTTTCTGTGGGAACTCAGCAGAGTACACCAGGGGGCCAACCAGGTGGCCTCTATAAGCAGGCCTGTGAAAAGTATGGATGCGCAATCTCTGAAATTGCACATGTCATGAGCGAAGGTTCAGAAAATATCCAAAATATTTATCAGTTTTATTTGTAACAAAGTAAGAAGTAAGTTTAAGAGGGGAGTGTGCTGATGTTCATATTTCTTGGGGTGTATGATGTGCACTCTGCACCTCGCCTTTCTGAATTACTGAGGTTAGTATCATATGTACAGTTACATTTTTTGTTCAGTCTTAATTTTGTTGAAAATATATGACCTGAAGTAAACTGGTTCATGTTTTTTGACAGAAACTGGTAATTTGTTTTCTGTTGATAAATCATTTTATGCCCTCAAGAATCATTAATTGATTAAGAATATATGAAACTCACATGTAAATTCATTTTAAGCAAATCATTGGCAGATTATTCATGACTCCAATTGTTGTGTAAGCTAGCATCAGCTCAAATTTATATACAGCTACCATTGTTTCAAGTATCTGCCTTACTGTACCATAACTGAACATCATTCAAATGTTTATCATAACATTGAAAATTGTGCATTTCCTCCTACACAAATTTTAACACAATGCTGTAACAATTCCTAGTGTATGTACATGATTTGTAGTGATCCACAGTGAACTGAATAATTTGATTTTTCTTCTTGTTCATTTAAATTTTTCTGAATACTTGTGCTATATGTTACTGCAAGTAGAGTAACTGGGCAGAAAATTTGCAGTCCATGTAAAATATATTCTAACAACATGCACATTATTTGTTTACTTTTTGACAGCCAATGTATGATAATTTTTGAGACTGTAACTTTTTTTGTAAATGAGTGAGTTACAAAAACTAACATGTCATTAATTTGTAGGGGAATGCTGAAGATTACATTACTGTTGCTGGAAAAACCTTTGTGGTAAGAAGCCAAAAATATTTTTAGAAGTATGCAGATGTAATTTATACTGAAAAAAAATCACTTCTGTGTGATAAAAAACATGTAATATTTTAGTATAGGCTATTTAAAAAGTATATACGGAGTATGAAAACTTTGAGTTACCAATAAATTCAGGTTTTACCTATCTCTTAAATTTTATGTAATACCAACAGGAAAGTTGAGTCAAGAAAAGTATTGAACTATGAGACTGATTTGTTGGCCAGTATTTACTTTCATGAGATGAAATACCTAGCACTAGTAAAAGACACACATAAAATTAAAAGTACACAACACTAGAGAAACTATTAGCTTCTTCCTCAGAGAGAGAAGAGGGATAGATTGAGGAAGGTTAAAAAGAAAGGGCTTATTACTTGACTCCATGATTAGAGGAATCTGCCTGTAATAAGATTTTAAAGGGGAGGAAGGAGAAAAGGGAAATATCTCAATGTTTGTGATCATAATTGTCTTAATAAAACATTTAGTAAGGTACACTTAATAAATTAGATCCTACAGGAGTGCTGTTTACCTATATTAGCAATAACCTCAAACTCATGTACTGGATATGAGTGGATTTACTTTGTAGATTTGTTTCATACATTCACTTATTAGTAAGAAATTTCTTCAAAGTTGTGTCAGTGCAACTTCCATTTAAACTTTTTAAGTGCTTGGGAAGCTTCTTTGTACAGTTCAATCCCCAAGAAATTTCTTCAAAGTTGTGTCAGGGCAACTTCCTTTTAAAACTTTTTAAGTGCTTGGGAAGCTTCTTTGTACAGTTCAATCCCCATATAATATTGACTGCCATCTGCAATGCTTCTGATGTGCATTGCTAAGTGACAATCACAATCTTCTGGTGTTGTAAATACTTACATCTGTGTTTATATTGTTGTACTGTTTGAATTTTAAGATTAATTGTAAAGTTTTATAAATATATTGTGGTGACGTAAGTAATTTCTCACTCCTGAAGATTTCTTTGTTTGACTCAGAATAACTGAAGCTTCACAAAATCATTGTTGTGTTTCTTTTTGAAGAATTTATACTCTATCTTTATGCTTGACTGCAGTAATTTCCCACATTTCAATTCCATAAATGAGTCATTACAATATTATGCAAGGGATAGATTACTACTCACCACATAGAACAGGCATTGTGGGCAGGTACAATGAAAAGACTGCTAAATATTTAATCTTTTGGCCATAAGGCCTTCTTTTGGCATAGAAAACATACCTACTCACCCATTCACATGAGCGCATTTCATACACGTATGGCACTGTCTCGGGCCACTGTGGCCCGACTGCAGATTGCAACTGCGTCTGACATGAGCAACAATCAGAGGTGGCTAGTGGGGATAAAGAAGAGCCACGTGGTGGGGAAGGAGAGGGATCGCAGGGTAGGGGTGGGGGAAGATGCATGCAAGGGTGCAGTAGGGTCAGTATAGTGCTGCTATGTGTAGAGCCAGGAGGGGAGGGGGAGAAAAGGGAGAGAGGAGAGAAATAGAGAAGAGGAATTGAAGACAAGTGTAGTGTTGGAGTAGGAGCAGGAAAGGGGCTAGGTAGGTGGAGGAGAGGGACTAGCAAATTTGAGGCCAGGGAATTTCTGGAAACAAAAGATATGTTGTGGGGAGAGTTCCCACCTGTGCAGTTCAGAAAAGCTGGTGTTGGTAGGAAGAATTCAGAATTCAGATGGTGCAGGCTATGAAGCAGTCACTGAACCGAGCCACATTTTTTTGGGAAACTTGTTCAACAACTGGACGGTGCAGCTGTCTCTTGGTCACAATTTGACTGTGGCCATTCATTCCAACAGACAGCTCGTTAGCGGTCATGCCCACTTAGAAAGCAGGACAGTGGTTGCAACTTAGTTTGTAGGCCCATGGCTGCTTTCACAGGCAGACCTACCTTTGATGGGGCAAGAGATGCCTGTGACAAGACTGGAATAGGTGGTGGTGAGAGGATGCATGTGATAGATCTGGCATCTAGGTCTATTGCAGGAATACATGCCATGAGGCAGGGTGTTGGGAGCAGTGGTGGAGTGTGGATGGACAGAGATGTTGTCTTTGTTTGTGGGGAGGGGGGGCAGGGGGGGGGGGGGGTTGGTCACGATGAGAGGCAGTCAAAACCCAAGCAAAGAATGTGATTCAGTTGCTTCAGTCCTGGGTGGTACTGAGTCACAAGAGGAGGGTTCCTGTGTAGTGGAATGGTTGATATGTGGGAGGTAACTGGAGAGACTGGGCAAAGGAGATCAGCTTCTGATCAAGGTTGGGAGGACAATTTCAGTCTGTGAAGGCCTCAGTGGGACTCTTGGCACATTTGGAGAGGGACTGCTCATCACAAAGATGTGACAACCATGGGTGGCCAGGCTGTATGGAAGGAGCTTCTCGATCTGGAATGGGCGGCAGCTGTGAAAGTGGACATATTGTTTGTGGTTGGTAGGTTTATTATTGACAGATGTGCTGATGTAGCCACCCCCAAGTTGAAGGTCAACATCAACGATGGTGACTTGTTCAAGATCAGGCCTTTTCATTGTGCTTGTCTCTGACTCATCATCTCCTCTATGTGGTGGGTAGCAATTTATCATTTTCATAATATTGTTGTTATTCCATCATGGATTTTACATACATGATGTGAAAGAAATCATGGGTAACCTCTTAATATTGCGTTGGACCTCCTTTTGCTCGGCGTAATGCAGCAGCTCTATGTGGCATGGACTCAACAAGCCCTTGGAAGTCCCGTGCACAAATACTGAGCCATGCCGCTTCTGTAGCCATCCATAATGGCGAAAATGTTGCCAGCACAGGATTTTGTGCCCGAACTGACTTCTCTATTATGTCCCATAAATGTTCATTGCAATTCATGTCAAATAATCTGGATGGGCAAATCATTTTCTTAAATTGTCCAGAATTTTCATCAGACCAGTCACGAAGAATTGTGGCCCAGTGACATGGTGCATTATCATCCATAAATATCCCATCATTGTTTGGGGACATCAAGTCCATGAATGGTTGCAAATGGTCTCCAAGTAGCTGAACATAACCATTTCCAATCAATGATTGGTTCAGTTGATCTGAGGACCCAGCCCATTCCATGTGAACACAGTCCACACCATTATGGAACTATTACCAGCTTGCACAGTGCCTTGTTGACAACTTAGGTCCATGGCTTTGTGGGGTTTTCATCACACTCAAACCCTACCACCAGCTTTTACCAATGTTCAAAGTCTGTTGATTCCCATCCTGCAGCCATAATCCTGTTGGAAACATTTCACGTGAATCACCAGAGTACAAACGACTGCTCCATCACTGCACTGTCCTTTTATACCTCGTGTAAGCAATACTACCATGATCCGTATATGTGAATATCACTATCCCATGACTTTTGTCTGCTCGTTGTAGATACCTACCCATAAAAATACCATAACTTGTTCATAGTTCAGAACTTAACATAGTTTACACTGCATGACTGATTTTTTAGTTTTTGGTACTGAAGGTATTTGATATTCTCAAGAGACATAGCTGCTTAACATTTCACTAAGGAAGGCAGAAGTTTCATCCAATTTTAGTCATACACTGTCATCAAACACAACATCCTATTGCTCTGTGATAGGTTGGTGATTGAAATGAGAGAAATTCAGATCTGTTTCAACTGTAATGTCTTTAAACAATTGAGACACCATAATAATTCAGTGCCAAACCATCCTCATTGGGGCCCTAGCTAGTGAGAGTGGTGTCTTCTGGATAATTAAGCATCTTGTCATTGTGAACCTTGTATTGGTCATTTGTATGATATGACCACCAAAACCCATAGAGTCAGATCTTCTGGCACACAACTTACAGCACCTGAACTAGAACAGTAATTTTAGTAATTTTAGCCTTTTATGAGTGATGCATATGACACCTATCTTGGACCTCTTATTCTCTCTGATGCCTGCTCCTTTGTCTTCCAATTTCCTTACAAAAGGTGGGTTACTCTCAACCTGTGCTCTCAGTGATCTGTCTCCACTTTCCAGTCTCCTCGAATTTCTCAACAACCAGTTCCAAAAGCTAGATATAATTTTTCTACTTTTAAATGAACCTGTTTGTTAGTCCTTAGAATTTCAACTCTTGAAGATAAATACTGGCCAGTCATTCAGTCTCGTGATTTTAACTGACTTGTAGATATGATTGTACATGAATGTTTGGCCTGTTTCTTTGTTGCCAAAAGTTTATGTTTTATTAAGAAACAGTGTATCAAACACACATCAGTTATTTAGAAACAAACATGCCACTATTTCTTTGTTATCTAATTTTATTACTATCATAAATATTAGATAACATATAGTTAATGTATTTGAGTAGCCCTTTGTAACAAAGTAGTCAGTTGATCAGCAATAATAATTGTAATTATTGTCCTCTAGAGGTCAACTTTATGTAGTAGGATTTTATTCTCCAGCCTTGACACTGCTAAAATCAGTACATTAGAAAAACACTTTTGTCTGAGGATTTTAGTATTAGCTTTTTGACTGATTCTCCAGGGGAAATAATGTTAATGGATCCAGTTGGATCCCCCAACCTGTTAAAGATTAAATTCTTCCCAGCTATATTAGAGAGAAACAGTAATACAGTCACAGATAACATCTTCAGGCATTGTTCTTTAGTTGAGGGGTACACTGTCAGAAAAATTAATAATGGCATGTCAGATCAAGATCGGCATTGAAAGTCATGTACTAGAAAATGGGCTTATAATCTGAAACCTAAGTCATACAAAAATAATATGTTTTGTGGATCAAGGCAGAAAAGTTATTCATTTGGTCAATAAATGATACTGAAAATGTTTCAGACTTCAAACCAATCTCCTTTAGGCAACTGGCAACTCTGTATGCCATATTTCAGTAAACTAGTTCCATGCCATATGTAGGAGGGACTATACACTGGTAAGCCAAAACATTATGACCACCAATCACCGTGCCATTGGATGCCTCCTGGTGGCACTGCGCAGGCATGTGACATGGTAACTAAACTACGTAAATGGAGCAGACATGGATGGGAGATCTTCCTAGCAAAGATACGGGCTGCAAAAAGGGAAATCCATTGAGATAAGCAACTTTGACAGAGGGCAGATTATTATGCAGAGCCTGTGAATGATTATCTCGAAAACAGCAAACTGGTCGAATGCTCACATGCTACTGTCATGAATGTGGGGTTCAGAGGCTTGTCTGCTCTGTAAAGTAGGATAGATGGTGATATGTGACATTTCTGCTGAAAGAGCACAATACTAGTGCATGCTCAAGAGTTTCGGAGCATACTGTTCATTGTACATAGTTGAACCTGGAGCTCCGCAGCAGACACTTCTATGTGTTCACATATTGACCCAATAGCATCATCAATTATGATTGCAGTGGGCATGGGACTATCAGGATTCAACCATCAATCAATGGAAATGTGTTGGCTCTTCGGGTGAATCACATTTTTGCTACACTACATCAATGGTCATCTCCACAAATGCCGTCATTGAGGTGAATGGTGTTTGAAACGTGCAATATGCCCTGAACACATGGTGGGAGAAGCAGTATTATGCTATGGGAGACATTCCGCTGCACTTTCATAGGACTTGTTGTAGTAATCCAAGACAGACTGACAGTTGTGAACCACCTGCATCTCTTCACACGTGATGTCTTCCCCAGTGGCGATGTCATCTTTAAGCAGTATAATTGTCCATGTCTTGGAGGCCGAACCATGTTGTAGTGGTTTGAGGAGCATTATAGTGAACTCTTGATGGTGTCTCAGTGATCAAATTTGCCTGATGTAAATCCTACAGAATCCATTTGGATTGCTATCGGGCGCCATGACTGCATGCACAAATCAGCAGCCCATTACTTATATGAATTACATGACCTGTGCAGAGACATCTAATGCTACATACCTCCACAAACCTACCAACAAATTGTTGGATCCCTGGTACACAGAATCAGAACAAGCCATTATGCAGGTGGTCATTATATTTTGGCTTATCAGTGTATAAATATGTTTCACTAATAATTTTTATTTACATCTACATCTCTATTTCTAGTAGTATAAATCTTTACTATTCATCTGGAAGTTTTGTAACATTAAGAGATTGATTGTTTGATGTGGAGCAGTTGTGAGATTAATCATCCATTATGTCACCAAACTCAGTTGTGGTAAAGTAAGTCTTTTATTTTAATTTCTGTTTAGTTTCCTACCAGTTCTTTTCCCTTCTTTTCTGAATATCTTTTTACTGATTAGGAATTTATAATTTTCTCTGTTGTGAAATTTTGTAAGGTTGAAGGTTCTAAACAAAAAGAATTACATTGGCTTGGATCCCAACCTTTGTACTACAAATTTTATTTTTTAAAAATCAAACATGTGCAAAACATAAAAATGTTGGCTGATTAGTGAATATTTGGAGAGCCAACATAAATGGATTGGATGAAAAGTTGCTGCTGCTGACGTGTGTGTGTGTGTGTGTGTGTGTGTGTGTGTGTGTGTGTGTGTGAGAGAGAGAGAGAGAGAGAGAGAGAATATCTTTTTGGTGGTTTCACTTCACTATATACTTGAACTGGATTCTAGAAAATAATAGTACTGACAGATAACTTCATCTAAGATTCTAGTGTCTCAGTGCTAATTGTATACTCATTTGTTCCTTGTTGCAACCGAGGGCTGATGTACTAATTTTGCTCTATAATATTATAGACATGGACTGATCAGTACCTCACGTGGACTCCTTCTCTTTATGAAGGAGTTGAAAATATAACAATAAGCAGTGATGACATATGGACACCTGATATTACACTGGTCACTATGTGAGTATATATATATATATATATATATATATACATATTTTTAAATTTACCTATATGTGCTCTTCCAAATGAGAAAGTTGGTCAATGGAGCAAAGATGAGAGTTAAAGTTATGTGCATCAGTGACATGAATTAAATGCCACGGGGTCATTATTCGGTTTATGTTTGTGAAATCATGAAGAGGAAATATGACTTGAAATTTTATGCAAAAATTGCCCTTTCAGTGTTTTAAACCTATACCAAAAAGACACAACAACTTTCCTGCAAATAAAATACTCTGATATAATTGAGAGATACGTTGTACAGTGTCATTGCATAGTATATGTTGCATAGAAAGATAGTAAGTGAATTGGAAAATATTCACTGGTCATTTATAACTGAATGGGGAATGTGGAAGCTTTCTCTTGAAAGTGTCATAGGTTTGGTCACATTTTTAATGTTTTTAAAATTTTGCTTTCTGTAACAGAAACATCATTCTGGCTTAACAGCTGAGCATCTGTGATGCCCTCCATTGTACTACATCAACACATTTCTTATGGCCAACAGCCTTGCCACAGTGGTAACACCAGTTCCCATAGGATCACCGAAGTTAAGTGCTGTCAGGCTGTGCTGGAACTTGGATGGGTGACCATCTGGTCTGCCAAGCACTTTTGGCAAGTGGAATGCACTCAGCCCTTGTGAGGAAAACTGAGGAGCTACATGATTGAGAAATAGAGGTTCCAGTCTTCAGCCAGCAGAGCGGTGTGATGAATACGTGCCCCTACATAGCCACATCAAAGTAATGCCTGTGGGCTGAGGATGACCTGGCAGCTGGTCGGTTCTGTTGGGCCTTCATGGCCTGTTTGGGTGGAGTTTAATTTTTTTTAGTTTAGACCACATTTCTTATAGATGACAATATACCTTTAATTTTCTGCATTGAAGTTGACAGTGATTTGGCTACAAACTAAAGATGGTCATTTTTGAACACAATTATGAGAAAAGTGATGACACTCTGGAAATTAGTTGTCAGCCACTTCTACTGTTAGCCTACTGATGTAAGATGGCTCTGATATTAGCAAGAAATAATAATGATAGTAATACAAATGGTTCAAATGGCTCTGAGCACTATTGGACTTAACATCTTAGGTCATCAGTCCCCTAGAACTTAGACTGAAGTGCCTAGAACCGCTCAGCCACCACGGCCGGCGATAGTAATACACTAACAATGAATGAGTTTCGTAACAGTGAAGCAAATAGTTCATTATTATCAAAATGTGATGTTCAGTCTCTATAGTTGAAATGGAGGAGTTAACATATCATTTTTCTACTGTGTATTGTTCTGCTTATTTACAGCTTGATTAAAGAACAGGAAAAGATTTACTTAAAAAGTAATGAAGTATGTTAACTGGCACTGCCTTCACATCAGAAGACAAGCATTGTGACTGTGCCATTGAAGAAATGAGCAGTGCCTTATTACTCTGTTCCAGAATAAATTTGAAACTTCCTGTCAGATTAAAACTGTGTGTAAGACTTGGACATGAACCTGGGAAGATAAGGGATTAGGTACTGGTAGTAGTAAAGCTGTGAGGGCAGGTTGTGAGTAGTTTGAATCCCAGTCCAGCACACAGTTTTAATCTGCCAGGAAGTTTCATTAGTCTATTTTTGGCATATTGCTAATAATGTGAAAGATAAGAGCAGCTGTATCTTTCATGTGGAATGACCTTCGTAGAGTTGAAACATTTAATTTCAATGTTAGATCTGCACTCTGAATTTTATGAATATTTTATTGTCCTTGTAAGTAAATATCAAACAAATTCATCCAAATAATTCAGTGTGACACCAGTAAATTTTTAGACAGTAGCAGAACTTTTGAACATTTCCTGTGATGTTGCAAAATTTGATCTACACTAACAGCAAAAATACTTAAGTTTCCAGAGACAATTTATTTCTTGAACAATTGCAAATATTTTGTGCTATTGAGCACTACTCGTACTGACCAGTCATTAGAGATATGGCACGATCCTGAATGAGCATCAAAATACCAAACTGATGCACCAAGGAATTCTATTCTCATTTTAGTTACTGGTATAAGGGGCTAAAGTGTAGGTAGCAATAGTTTTCAAATGCTTCAGACGCTGTGATGATAACTTGTTCCATAAATTAAGATGAGGCAGTTTGCCAAGATGAGCTAGCTATGCAGTTTTGTTAAAACATACTCCGGCTGTGAAAGCACTCATATATTTGGCGTTGCTCCTCGCCAAAGTCACCAAATGCTCCAGGCGGTCATGAAATAATGCTTCGTTGAATTGAGTAACATATAGAGTGCAAATATTACAAGGGGCTATTGCTGCAGCCCTTATGCAAAATCTCTTTTTTTCCAAAAAAAATAAAAAGAAATGAAAAGGCGATTGGAACCTTTGCCAAAAGGATGGATCTGATATATATGATATTCTCTCCAATACACCACCATCAGAATACCACAGACAGTGTGCTACCACATACAGCTGAGGGGGAATAATATTAACTTGTTGTTTCACTCACATTCGGTCTCCATATCCTGCAAATGCTTCTCATCTCACATGTGGGGTGACCTGTAAGGAGGCGCAAGCATGGAAGCCACCATTGAACACACCATTTGGTCTGGCATGCACACATCCATAACCAGCCATCACAGGTGCAAATTTTTCCCATTGGCTAAACCCAGAGTGTCATTGGATTTTGCTGTGCCATTCAAGGAATCAATGTAGTTGCAGGTAGTAGATGCAGTGTAAAATTCTTCATATACGGTTCTGATGTCTGTCATCTTAGCAAGCCCTACAATTTGTGCCAAAACTACTCTCTTCCCTCCTGCAGACATGTTTCCACTTCTAAACTTGCCACAACTGACCAAACCTGATGTCAACATGTGGTATGACACATTGGTAGACATCACAGTGCCACTCTGCCCCGCAGTCTATGGATCCTACCATCCTTTAGGCCATTTCCAGGCCAAAGTGCTGCTTCAAGGGGAAAGAGGGGAGGAATTTAACAATAATTCTGCCTGTCATACATACTGACTTTGACACCATGCCAGAGACATTATTACTATCCAATAAAACTACCACCAAGTCAGCCTGCATAAAACGCTCTAAGTGAGTGACATAGGTGTGACCACGAGCTTGCTGCACCAGATAAATACCAGTGTAGTATTGAGAAGGTTCATTGCAGTGTAGTGCATGAAGTATTTGTAATACACCATCAGATCACCTGTTTACCAATACAGCTATCAGTCTTTGGTTCTGCATTTTTGTTTCATTTATTCTGGCACACAGATACTTCAACTATGTCCACTGTACCTCGGGTAGCCCTCTATTCATGACCTGATTTGATTCACAGACAAAGTCTGTCATTTTTGTATTGGTAGTGTCTTAGTTCACTGCCCCCCCTCTCCCCCATTCCTAACATTGAGCCGCACAGCATGGTCGCGTGGTTAGAGGCCCCATGTCCCCATGTTATGAATCGTGCGGCCCCACCGGAGGTTCAAGTCCTTCCATGGGCATGGTTGTGTGTTTTGTTCTTAGCGTAAGTTAGATTAAGTTAGTTTAAGTAATGTGTAAGTCTAGGGACC
Source organism: Schistocerca cancellata (assembly GCF_023864275.1). Lineage (NCBI taxonomy): Eukaryota > Metazoa > Arthropoda > Insecta > Orthoptera > Acrididae > Schistocerca > Schistocerca cancellata. Next base: position 106,492,819 of record NC_064631.1, on the reverse strand, counting down.
AATGACCTCAGTAGTTTGGTCCCTTAGGAATTCACACACATTTGAACATTTGAACCTAACATTGACTAAAACAGCAGTTTGCATCTCATCTTCAACTGTATAATTTAGGTTGAAGCCCAAACTGTTGACAAGACTCTCCATTATCTAAAGTAACATCTCTAACCCCTGCACTTGACTTAAAATACTTACCGTGAACTATCTGTCCTGTTATGTACACTAGCTAATTGTGTGATTAGTGTGCAGAAGGCATATCAGAAATGAGCGATATAGTCCACTGATATAAAATTGCAACCAATGAGATGGATCAGTTTTATGTTAAGATTAATAATTTTTTGCTGAAAAATTACATAATATGGCTAATGATAAATGACACCCAGCTCAAATATCATTTCATCCTTCATGAGCCTTTTCACTGAGTCATAACAGTTCTGTAACAGAGTATCATGTAGCCCTTTCTTCTTATCATCCCAGTGAACCTATGTTCATGTTCAGATTTTTTGTTTGTTTGTTTGTTTGTTTGGCAGTCAAAGCATATAGCATTAATTAGTAAGCAAGAACGTAAAATTATGTTTATTTCTTTATATGAATGATCAAAGTGAGTTTCTAAGAATAATTTTGATTTGTTGTATAAACAGATGACCTTGTAGATGTATAGTTAGGGAACTGATAAATGTTGTAGACTTTTTAATAACGGATTACATGATTCCCTGGGCTGAAGAGCATTTTAATTACAATTCTGTGTTAACAAGCAATATATAATTTTCATATTTGAGTCTAGTTCTCCTTATAGCTATCACGTCCAACCAGTACCTCTTCAATCCCCAATAAAGGCCTTCTTTGATATGACAGCTCTCAATTTACTCATGATATTTTTTCTGAAGCTTCACTACACACAACACTTACTCAGGCTTCCCCAGAAAATAATATCATACTTTATTAGCGATTACAAATAGCTGTAACATAATTAAATTTCTCCTCACTGTTGTATCACTTCATTGTATAAAACATTTTAAAATATAAATTATGAAACCAACATTTCAGCCACATTATAGTGACTTTCCTCTGAGTAAGACTAGGTTTACTGGAGGAAAGGCACCACTATTAAGTACAAACTATTGGTATCGATATGTCACATTTCTGGAACTTTATTGGCCCTAGATTATAATAGGGTAGTCATTGCGAGAGGGAGAGGGTAGGAATGAGGTTATTCATGAACTGTTTGGCTTGTTGATCATTGGTGCCTGTCTGCAAAGCAGCACTTGGCTTCTGATGTGCATGTTTTCTTCCTGGTGTACATGGAAATACACTGACAGTAGCTACATAGCTATTTGTTAAGAGTGTCACGTCCATTGCCCTGTGCGACTTCTGCTATGCACCTGTTCATGGCCTGTTGGGCCTGGATCATTGGCAACCGAGTCACCAGAAGTTTGTAGCTGTCCTCTCTATTAATGTTGTCAGGTTGCTTAGTAATTTCAGTCCCCTCCTATATTTTTCATTCACATCGCCACAACTGTTTTACCAGTATGTGCACTTCCCATAATGTCATTGGTTGTCCACAGCTACGGTGGTGTTTCTCTATTGCCAATTTAATGTGTAGTTCTAATCACAAATAACGTTCATGTTCTGCCATGTGTGTACTAACTGGCCTCCTTGTCTCCCCTATGTGCTGACCTGCTTACATATGATGTATTGATATTGATATTTTCCAATAAATAGGGGCATCTTTCCTCCAGTAAAATCTGTCTTGCATATTGATATTTTCTAATAAATAGGGGCATCTTTCCTCCAGTAAAATCTGTCTTGCCCTTCAGAAAGCCATTGTAATGAGAGCTCGTGGTCACACCTATGTCACTCACTTAGAGTCAAAATGTTCGTTTTATAGTTTAAATTTTGTAATATTTTATATGTAATACAGTGATGTGGTACAACACTCATAATAATTTCAATCATCTTGGCACTGGCTGTGGAAGCCTTACCTATAGTATGCTTGCCAGGTGAAATAAATGCAGAAAAAAATAAATAAATAAGTAGTATGCTATTTCATGAGTATTCATATCATTGGCAGTTGATAATATTTTAACTGCAAATGGAAAACTGTATATTGCATTTCTTAAATATTCAATATGTGCATTCCAGTTAAAATTTTCATTTAGCTTAAACCTACAAATTTCATATGTTTCACTCTACCATATGATTTTTGAGATGTTCAGAATCAGTACATGTAGCTGGAACCATGTTTCTAAGCAATTGCTCCAAATATAATACAAAAGGAAAGGCAAATGAGACTAAAACTTCATCTATATTCAAAGTCTAAGATATCTGAAGAATAAAATAGACCAACTGGTAATACATCTAAAAGATGAAGGTTATGAAATGAACCTGATATACTATGTTTCTCTGAACATCACATTGCAAATGAAATTCAGAATTAGTATGGAAGAAGGTGGAGTTGCAATATTTGGTAAAAATGGTGTATTATATAAGGTGGCATGGAGCCAACTGACACAGTTTGGCCTTGAACATCACACATATGCAGTAGCTTGTACTGACTGTAGAGATTTGAAGAGTAAAGGAGAGAATGCCATTTCATCTGCAAGTAGTAATAGAGTGTTGGTACTTATACCATTGTGTTACCTCAGTTTGACATTATTTCAAAACTAACCCTGTGACTAAAATACAACATTCTTTTTGATGATACTTTAATGTTGGTCTGTATCATCAGAATACTGTACAGACTTGGGTGAAGAAGTTTGAAGACAATGATAGTGTGTTCAATGGGAAGTATGGTCCCCTGAGAGCAGTCTGCACACCCAAAATTTGCAGAGTGTGGAGGAAGTTTTTAAACATAGTTCTCAATGCTTGGCACACTGGCAGTCTCGTATTTTAAGGAAGAGCTGCAGAAGTTTTTGCTGAATACTTAAGGAGACCAAATTTCATCCGTACAAATTTCAGATTGCTGAGAAACATAACCCCAGAAACAAGGAAGCAAGAGTTACATTATGCACTAACCCACTACCCCCAACGATTTAATAAGTAAAAACGTGATTTCTTGAATAATTTGTTCCTGTCTGTCCATCTTTTGGGCTTCATTAACAAACAGAAGCTGCAATACTGGTCACCAGTGAATCCTAAAAAGCTGCATGGAAAACCATTGCACTCTGCTGTAACAAGAGTTTGGCATGGCTTTGTTGTTTCAGGGTTGCAAGCCCATATATTTCTCCCTCTCTCTCTCTTTTTTAGGATGAAGACTGAGAAACAGTGATTATTAATTCAGAAAATTACATCACTATGTTGAAAAACTTAGTTCAACTATGCTTTTGACAGCTTGGCATTGACCTGTAGGTTCTTTACTTTGAGCAAGATGGTGCAACAGCCTGCATTGCATGAAACAGCATGGCCATTGTTTGTGGAATGTTCAGAAGTGCTGTCTCTCTCATTTTGGAGACATCACTTACCTCTTTGATCACCTAATTTTACTGTCCAAAATTTTTGGTATGAGGAGTCTTGAAATACCGTGTGTTCTGGAGATGTGAAGTGAAGATTCAAGAACTCAAATGAGCCATTGTTGATGAACTTGAGACTACTGGTGGTGATCTACAGAGGCATGTGTATGGAAACTTGCAGTAGCACTTAGAACAGTGCATTAATTTAAGTAGATGCTGTCTTTCTGACATAATTTTGAAGAAAAAAGCTTCTAGCCTTTGGATAATAAATGGCATATTTCAGAGTTTTATAGACTATTTCCCTTTTTCTGTCCTGTTTCCATTTCACAATCTATGTACATCTGAAATGTGTCAACCATTGTGGTGCCATCCTATATAAATCTGTAGATTTAAAACAGTACTGTGCTGAACAACACTTTGAGGTGAGCAGCATCAAGATAACAGCATATAGTGCAACAGTCACTGTGCTGTTAATTTATAGGCCATTTGTCAGAAATCTGAATGGTTTTCTGAGGCACACTGAATTACTCTTGTCCCACCCATCCAGAAAAACAAAATCATTCACAGTAATGGGTTACTTTAATGTGAACTCTTTAACAGAAAATAGAATCAGAATATACCCTGAACAACAGATGTGCTCTTACAACTTAGTATCACTGGTAGACTACCCAACTAGAGTGACAGCCAGTTCTAGTACCTTAACAGATAATGTATTTATTAACAAGGATACATGTAATAATTTAACAGTCAAAATATTATAAATGGCCTCTCTGATCATTATGGATAATTTCTCACCATGTGCCAAGCAAATATACAGAGAAAAGTAAATTTAATTTGGAAAAATATGAGGATTATCAACAGACACACCATGGAGAACTTTTTTCATCAAGTACAGCTTGTGGACTAGTCTTCTTTATATGCTCTTGTCCAAATTTAACAAATTTATCAGTGAGGTTACAAGTCTATTTGAAGAAACATTTCCTAAAAAGTTAGTAAGAGAAAATCTGCTTAAATCAGATTATTGGGTTACTAAGTGCATCAAAAATTTTTTGTAGAACAAAAAAGGGAGCTGAACAGGTTTGATATAAATGATCCTTCTATCAATTTCAGCAAAACAAATTTTATTCAATTTTGCACAACTTCTGAAGATGAAGAAGTAGGAGAAAAAACTGAAACTTCCTGGCAGATTAAAACTGTGTGCCCGACCGAGACTCGAACTCGGGACCTTTGCCTTTCGCAGGCAAGTGCTCCACCAACTTCTAGAGTCCGCCGCTCGTGGTCTCGCGGTAGCGTTCTCGCTTCCCGAGCACGGGGTCCCGGGTTCGATTCCCGGCGGGGTCAGGGATTTTCACCTGCCTCGAGATGACTGGGTGTTTGTGTTGTCCTCATCATTTCATCATCATCCAGGAAAGTGGTGAAATTGGACTGAGCAAAAGATTGGGTAATTGTACGGGCGCTGATAACCACGCAGTTGAGCGCCCCACAAACCAAACATCATCATCATCATCACCAACTTCTAGCAAACTATGTGACCAGCTTTATAGGGTAGATATTCCAAAATAACAGGGCTCACGTATCGACAGGAAGCTAGTGCCCTTAAACCCCATCCTGGGTCTGTGCAAAAGAGTGTGTTCTGCAACTTATGCCTTATGCATGTTTGCCCTTACAGAAATATGGATACTATTACATGTTCTTATTATGGTTATTTTCATGCCATTATGGAATGTGGAATCATATTTTGAGGAAATCAGTCACTAGCTAAAAAAATTGCTATATCCACATAAAAGAGCCACAAGAATCATGAAAGGAGTCACCCAAGAGTCACATGCAGAAATCTTTTTAAGGAACTTGAAATCCTCACATCAGCTACACAATATACACTGCACTACACAATTAAAGGGTCACTTTTTTCAGACCCCCAATAGTTGTCTCCCATTGTGACACAGAAGTTTGAAATTTGGCTCACAGGTGTCTGCACCCTTCCTCTGTAATGATGCAAAAGTGTGGCATCCTGTGCCATTACCCTCGGGGCTCAATGATGCTTCAGACATTTCACCACAATTCTGCCTGATGCCACTGTGGATATGTCTCTCAAGGGGAAGGTCATCACACCACTTCTTACTCATATTTCACCTCTGTAATGGAGGTCAGTTGGCTAACATTACAGTGACATGGGTTTCTTATGAGTAGCTGAGAAAAATATTTCAGACACACCACCGTTCAAAATCAACAATGAAAGGCCTCAAAAGGTGGCATAAAGGGTGTCAGTGAAACCACCCTTTCCCTAGGAGCATTAATTTTCACACATTTTGCTCTCAAAAATGACAGTTTACTGTGTGATGTACAATAGGACAATGATCTTGACAAATTTTGCCACTCTGGCACTCAGACTATTAAATTGTTTCCTAAGTTCTTGTCACTGGAGATATGCTATTCCAGGGTGTTAGGCTGCATGGGGGGAATTTTTTGGTGTGAAAGGGATGACAGCTGTGGAAATGCAGGTACTGTTGGTGGTTGATGGGTTTAATGTGGACAGAGGTGTGGATGGAGCCATCAGAGAGGAGGAGCTCAATGTGTAAGAAGGTGGCACACTGGTTTAAGGAGTACCAGATTAAGCAGAATGGGGGAGAAACTGTTGAGATAGTGAAGGGATGAAGATATGGTGTCTCAGCCCCGAATCCAGATCATGAAGATATCATCAATGAATCTGAACCAGGCTAAGGATTTGGTGTTTTGGAAGGCATCTCCTCTAGATGGCCCATAAACGGGTTGGCATAGGTAGGTGCCATGCAATTGACCATGGCAGAGCTGCAAATTTTTTTGTATGTATTCCCTTCAGAGAAGAAGTAGTTGCGGATTAGGATAAAGTTAATAAGGTGTATCAGGAATGAGTTAGTGGGTTTGGAGTCTGAAGGACATTGGGAAAGGTGGTGTTAAATAGCAGTAAGACCATGGGCATGAGGGATGTTGGTGTATGGGAGGTGGTATCAATGGTGACAAGTAGGGACTCAGGAAATAAAGGGGTGGGGATGATGGAGAGTCGATGAAGGAAGTGGTTGGTATCTTTGACACTAGAGGCTAGATTATGAGCAATTGGTTGGAAGCGTTGGTCAATGAGGACCAAAATTCTTTCAATGGGGGCACAATAATTGGTCACAATGGGATGTTCAGGATTGTTGGGTTTGTGGATTTTGGGGACCATGTAGAAGATGGGTTTGCAAGGTCTCATAGGGATGAGAAGGGAATTGGATTCAGGGAAGAGGTTCTGGGAATGAACTGGGAGAGGCAGTGTTCAATGTTCGAATTAGGTTGGCTTTGATTGGAGATACTGGCAGAAAAGAAGTTCTTCCATTACAGGGATCAGGAGAAGGAGAGTGGTGTTGACAAGTCCAGCATGGTTAAACTTGGGTATAGGGTTAAAGGTGAGGCCTTTGGATAGGAAATTTCTGTGGAGCTGAGCGTTTTGATGGAAAGGTTAACAACAGTGTTGTGGGAATGCTTTGGCTTTGGATTTTGTGGAGTGTTGGTAGGGAGTTTTGTGGAGTGTGGCAAGTTGAAAAGGTGAACTAGGCAGCACTTACGTGCAATGAGGGGTGGGCGAGGAGTAACACTGTGGGTATGATGGGGATTGGAAAATGGTGCCCTGGTGCGGCTGTAGAAATTTGGGAGGTTGAATAACTTATGGAGGTGCTGCCTGGAATGCTTCTCCAGGTATATTTTCATTAAAATCATAATTATGCTCTCCAACTTTCTTTCCTGATCAGTTTTTTTTCCATTTTCCGCCTCTTCAAGAACTCCTCAAAATACATTTCCCCATTATCTGCTGAATTCCCTTCAGTTCTTTGATGCTGATGATATTAAGAGTTGATGTCTCACTATCATAAGTCAAAACTTATAAAACACATTAATTGTAGCCTTTCCTTTTCAGATGTATTGTAAGTTTGGTTTTTCCTGTCTATCCAGCCATTGTCTTTAACTGGCCTAAACACAAAATCTTATCAAATGGTCTTTATCATCTGATCTGAAGTGTCACCCGTGGCTGTGCTCACTATTCAGTAGTTTTCTTACGATGAGTGATGTTGAGTACGTAAGCTACTGTATGTACAATAGCATCAGCTGCCCTCATGATGCGTCAGCATATGCAAAAAGCTATTTCAAAGAGTAAATATTTTTTTGTAATTTGTGTATGTTCTTCAAATGAATAAGTATTTTTTACTACACACTTTCTAAATTAGCCTATGTTCTTCCTTGGACTTCAAGCTATCTCCTTACCAAATTACATCAAAATCGGTTCAGCAGATTAGTTGTGAAAATGTAACAGACAATGTTGACAATGTTACTTTTGCATTTATAATATTGGTATGGATAAAACTTTCAATTATGGTATATTTTTCCCTGTTATCTGATATTGATGAAATAAAGCATACACAGTGCCCAAAGCTATGCTCAAGTTACCTGCAAAAACCCCATGAAAATTGTTCTTTTAGCTTTGAAGACTAGTGGTTTCAAACACACAAACAAAACTTTAAATAATTATAGTGACAATATTATGAAAAGGATAGATTGCTATGCCCCATATATCAGAGATGTTGAGTTGCAGCTAGGCACAACAGAAAGATTGCCAACGGTCTCTCTCCCCTCCCCTTATCTGTGAGTTAACATTTCCGCTATATTGTGAGTAGCAATCTATCCTTTTCACAATACTGTCATTATTCCGTCCTGGATTTTCCATTGTTTAAATCACAATATCTTTTTTCCCAGATCTGACTGTGATCAACCAAAGCCTGTATGGTGTCCAAAGCTATGCTCAAGATCCCTGCGAAAACCTCATGAAAATTCATCTGGTGTTTTTGGAGAAGCCTGTTTAAACAGACAGACATGACAGTTTTACAGATTTATTATTATTATAGAAGATCATAGAGCATTACAAATTTCATAGATATATTTTACTTAAATCTCTGAATTTGTTGTAAACAATCTGACTGTGTTAAATTATGTCAGAATGATAAATTCTTCCTTGCAACATTTTTTTTAAATGCCTTGTATTGTTCATTATGCAGTTAAATAAGAATTTTCACTAACTTGATTGAGAAATTTCTGTGATGTCAATTACTGTAGTGCCAACTACGGGGCGTTCAAAAAGTCTCTGTGTAGTGCCGTATGATTGTTAGCTGTGTGTGCCGTATGCTGCAGTGGATATACCAAAATGAAACTCACTGCAGTATCGTTGTGCATTTATTGTTTTGTTGAATAATATGGGACCCACAATCCGACACCTAGAAATTGCAATCCAAACTCCTATTTTCACAGAATGAAGTGGTTCCTCATACATACACAATGTATTTGCAGTACTTCACATACGAGAATTTTGTAAGTTCATGTACCTGGATAAATGAAACCATGCCTCATCAGTGAAAAGCATTTCATTAAGAATATCCCTTCCATTTTGTTGAACAAAATTTTTGAACCATTGACAATAATGCAATTTCTTGCCATGATCAGTATTTTTCAGTTCTTGCACAACTGTCACTTTGTATGGGAAAAGTTCTAATTTTTTCCTTATAACTGTGTGGGCCATTCCAACACTAACATTGATTTCCTGGGTGGGTTTTCTTACTGACTTGTTCGAACTCATGGACATTTCATCAGAAATATCGAGTAGTTTATCCTCAGACAAAATGCTAGGACGATTGCTTCTCGGTGCATCTGTCACTGAAGCTGTACTTCGAAATTTGTTAATCAAATCTCGCACAGTATCGCGATGTGGGATTGTTGTCTCTGGGAAAACTGAATTAAATGTTTGATGAACTGAAATTCTGTATTTACCACCAGCTTTGAACACTTGTTCGACTAAAAACTCACATTCTTCAATGGTTAGCATTTTAACACTGACAAAAATGAAATGAACGGACAAAGGAACTAAACTTAAACATTCACGTCAACACATACCAACACACACCAACGATACTACTGATGCTGGCTGAGATAAACAAAACAGTGGAATGTTGGGAGAGTCCACTTGAAGGGAAGTAACCAGGCAGGTGAACAATCATACGGTATGCACAGCTAACAATCATACGGCACTGCGGAGAGGCTTTCTGAACACCCCGTATATGCCTTCAGATTTTACATTTACACTTTTGTGGATTATATTACATGCAGTTATGTCAATATTTTTGTTCCAGGAGTGCACTAGACTTCTCTCTTGCAAAATTTCCAAGCACTGAGTGTACTTTGTACTCCACAGGGAAGATAACTTGCTTGCCTTACACATACTATATGGCACACTGTGATCTTGACTTACAAAATTGGCCATATGATGTACATACATGTACAATGTGGTTTTCATCTTGGTCTCACAGAGGCAAACTTGTGAATGCAACTTTTAATGGCAAAGGGGTAAGGAAACTGCTATTACAAGATCACAGTGAAAAGTTCTTGGCCTTGCTTTGACGTCAATGTAATTTTTTATACGTTATGAAATAATCTACTGAAATGGACAAATTTGAATATTTTTAGGACATAAAAGGCTTCTCAAAGTTGCAATGATCATATCAATAAAATATACTTGAAACATAAAAGAGTGGACTTACTCCATTTGATATTATTCTACTCCTTTTAAATTACAATTTCTTTCTTGTTTTTCATCTACTTTTATTTGTGCGTGTACTACATATGCAGTACATACTCTAAATTGCTATGCAGTGCATACTCTAAATTGCTAAATTCTTAATGATGTAATATTTTATGTAACTTTATTATTTATGTCATAGTATTCAACCTGCTGATTGCAGCAGCTTTATTAATTTTCTGTAAAACATTTTTCTCTGAGATAAATCAGTAAGTGAAGTTGTGTTATTAGCACAGAATTGTTGAAATACTATGAGCTAATCAGCAGCCTTCAGATGATTGATGCCACTCATTATAAAAAACCGATAATTTTCCATTTTTCAGTAGCCAGTTTCATTTTTCCACCAAATAAATCATTTAAAAATTATCTACAATTAGAGCTCAATCAAACCCAAAATTATTGGTAAGTGATGGCAGTTCACAATCTGAACAGGAAAAGAATAGCAGAGACAGGAGAGACAAGGGACAATGTAAGGTGAGGCAGTGGGAAACAGGTTAGCAGCGGTTTAGGCCAGGAGGAGTGTGAGGGTGCAGGATATGCTGGAGAGAAATTCCTACCTGCATAGTTCAGAATAACTAAATAGCTCATGGGGTGAAACAGTTGTTGAGGACATTTGTGTTGTGATGTCCAACATGTCAGGCAACTGGAAACAAAGTTTGTTGTTTGTCACAGTTTGGCAATGGCCATACATGTGAGTGAACAGTTGGTTACTTGTCACGCCCACACAGAATGCTGCACTGTAATTGCAGTATAGCTTATATATAATATGACTGCTTTCACACATGGCCTTTCCTTTTATACAATAGGAAGTGCCTGTGACTGGACTGTGGTAGTTGGTGGTGGGTGGGTGTATGGGACAGGTATTGCACCTGGTTCAAACAAAAGTGAATGACACATCAGCTGCAGGATTGGGCACAGGATTGGAGAAGGGATGGACTAGGATATTCCGTAGGTTGGATGGATAGTGGACCACTACTTTGGGTGATATGGGTATGACATCATCTCAGGACATGATCGGATGTAGTCAGAGCCCTGATGAAGGAAGTGTTTGAGCTTTTGAAAATGGGTGATCAGAGGAATGGCAGTTGGTGGATGGTTAGATGTTTAATGGTGTCAGAGGAGGAGATGTCATGGGAGATCTGTTTGTGTATAAGCTGGATAGATACTGTCTATCAAGAAAAGGCTGTGGTAAGGCTATCAGTATATTTTAACAGCTCCTGCTTTCCACTGCAGGTGCAGCTTCCATGGGTGGCGAGGCTGTATGGAAGAGACTGTTTGAAATAGAACATGTGACAGCTGTCAGATTGAAGGTACTGTTGGTGGTTGGTGTGCATGATATGAACATATGTATTTATGGAGCCATATGAGGTGAGGAGTTTGAGATTACAAAGGAGGCTCATCGAATTGAGAAGAACCAGGTGAAGTGGATTTGGGAGTAGGTGTTGAGCTTATAAATGAGAGAGCAAGTGTTGTCCCTGCTCTGAGCCCAGATCATGAAAATGTCATCAGTCAACCTGAATCAGAGAAGGGGTTTTAGGTGTTGACTAGTTAAGAAGAATTGCTCCAGAAGCCCTATAAATAAGTTGGCATTGGATGATGCCACACAAATACTGATAGAAGTACCTCGGGATTTGTTAACATATTTGGCTTTCAAAAATGAAATAATTATGGATCAGGATTTGGTTGGGTAGGGAATTAGGAAGAGGTATTGAATCTGGTATCAGGAAGACATTGGGAAACATAGTGCTTCGGAGATGTTGGTACATAAGAATTTCAAATTCACAGTGGTGTCAGATCGGGCAGGAGTAGTTGGGACAGCTTTCTCAGATGGAATTGCAAATGTTGTTCCAACTGTTTAAGGGCAAGTGTTTCTACTGCAATGATAGCATCATGAAGTTGTGGTGTCTGAGTGAAAGGGTCTTGCAAAGGAAATAGAAGCTGTCAAGGATGCTTTGAGTTGGATTGTATAATTATGGAAATCAGATTAGTGACGGAGAGGGATTGATGGAATTGGAAGAGGTGAAGATTCTAGCAATAGGATAGGTGACAGCCTGAGATGCCAATTTTAAGGATAAGCTCATTATGTGGGATATCACGTGCAAGACAAGATTTAAGAAATAGGATGTATGGTAGGAGTTTTGCTAGGACAAAAGAGAATTTTCAGAATTGACACAGGTAGGAAGAGCAGGGATTCTTGACTGGATGGCTGGGTGACAAAAGGAATGATGGAAAAATGATTTAAAAAAGATGAAAATCAGAAGGTGAAAATTTATTGTCAGAGTGCTATAACAGAAATAAATGGTAGGTGCTATATAGACAGCTATGTGGAGGTTAGAACTATGGTAAGAAAATGTTGTAAAGAAGCAAGAAGTAGGAGGTGTGGCTATAAATAGATAAGTTCAATTGCAAATTTTCAGGTGTGACAGTAAATAAACATGCATGACCAAACAATGTGATCAAAAAATAAATGAATGTGATGGGCAGCATGAGTCGCTAACGGAGAATGTTTTAAAATCAGCAGTGGAGTGAAACATTTGAAAAGGGGCCATTGCCATAAGAGCAGGGAGTTGTGGTATGGCAATTACAATATTGGAAAAAAATCTCAACACTAAAAAATAATTATTGAGGAGTAATGAAATTTCAGGAATACATTTGTTGGGGTAATGTCTTCAAGTAATTAACATTGCATGATCACATGTTAATGTAAGTGCAAAGTAGGCCATTGCAAATGTGAAATGCTGCTGTAGTAATAAATGTGTAACCACCCGAATGTTGAATTCAAGCCTGCAAACTTGCATGCGTTGTGCTGTACACATGCCAAATTCAGTTTATGGATGGAGTTCCATGCCTATTACATTTGGCTGGTCAATACAGGATGGTTAATGCTGTTTGTGGATGATGCTGGAGTTGTGATATGAGATGATGTCCCATATGTGCTCCATTGGAGACAGATCTGCTGACTGAGTAGGAAAGGCTACATGTTGACACTCTGTAGAGCATGTTGGATTACGATAGTTGTTGTGGACAAGTGTTTTCTTGTTGGAAAATGCCTCCTGGAATGCTCTTCATGAGCAGCAGCACAACAGATCAAATCACCAGACTGACATGGAAATTTGCAGTCAGGGTGCATGAGATCAGCACGAGAGTGCTGCTGCTGTCATACAAAATTGCATCCCAGACCATAACTCCAGATGTAAGTCCAGTATGTTTAACATTCAGATAGGCTGGTTGCAGGCCCTCAACTAGCCTCCTCCTAACCAACACACAGCCTTCACCAGCACTGAGGCAGAACCAGATTTCAGCAGAAAACACAACAGAACTCCACCCTGTTCTCCAACGAGCACTTGGCTTGACACCACTAAAGTCACAAATGATGGTAGTTTGGGGCAGTGCAATGGACGCTACAAGGCATCTGGTTCAGAGCTATCCTTGAAGTAATTAATTTGCAACAGTTTGTTGTGTCACTGTGATGCCAACTGCCACTCAAATTGCTGCTACAAATGCAGTATCATGCACCAGATCCACATTCCAAACACAGTGGTCTTCCTTCTCAGTAGTGCCATGTGACCATCCTAAGGTAGGTCTTTTTGCAACTGTACATTCTTGTTACCACCACTGACAGCAGTCGTGTACAGTGGCTACTTTCCTGCCAAATCTTTCTGCAGTATCACAGAAAGGACATCAGGTTTCTTGTAGCCCTCTTACATGACCTTGTTCAAACACAGTGAATTACTGATAATGTTATCTTTGTCACTTTAAAGGCATTCTTGACTAACATCAGCTCACCACATCCAATCTCAAAGATAACTAATGTCCACGACCTTCACAGTGTGTATTTAAAGCAAACCTGATTTGCATTCTCATTCTAGTATAATTCTTATGCAACTGATGTGAAATTAAAGTAGGCATCATTTTTCGGATGTAGAAACATGCCTACCAACTTTTGTTTAAGCTGGATGACTCATTGGTAATGCAATTTTTTTCCCGTCATTGTATTAGCATGGTGGGTCATTACAACAGCAGGGTTCAAATTACACTCCAGAGTGTGATTGGTGTATTTTGAAGGTAGGTATTACAGAGGAAAAGAAAGTATAGACATATTAAGGAATACAGAATGGACAAGTAATTTGTAGGTAAGTAAAGAATGACAGTAAAAAATATAATGGGAATGGGATGGAAGAGAGCTGAATTTGCAATGTATAACAACAATGAAAATTCCTAAGTGAAATAATACATAAAAGAAAGAGACATCAACAATAGAATGGAAAGATAAATTGCTACTCTCTGTAAAGATGACATGTTCAGTTGTACAGGCACAACAAAAAGACACTTTGAAATTATTTTTTGCCAAAATCTTCTTCAGAAACAGAAACACACACACATTGATTCATACAAGCAAGCATACCTGATGTATGACCGCCATCACTAGCAAGTCAGACCAGAATCAAAATGAAAGAACAGCACCCACTCACCTATAGCTGACTGATGTGTGGCATGTAGGGGCTCTCAACAGTATACTGCACTTACACTAGCTTTCACTAGCAAAAATACGCAGTTTTCAGATTCACACACACACAACCACACAGATACCCAAATGCACACATCCATTGTGAGATTGATTATTGGTAATTGATCATTGAGAGCAGTTGGAAGGAAGGAGAGGAAAAGAGATGATGGTGGAGGTGAAGGGGAAGAGAAAGAGGTAAGCGAATAACACAGCCACACAGATACTCAAATGTACACACCCACTGTGAGAATGATTATTGATAATCAATTATTGGGAGCAGTTGGAAGGAAAGAGAGGAAAGGAGATGGCAGTGGAGATGAAGGGGGAGAGAAGGAGGGAAGAGAATAAGGGGGCAGGGCAGAGAAGGGAGAGAGAGGGAGAGAATATGCCCATGTCAGAGGGGATGATGGAAGCCTATTAGGAGAAGGCAATATGTGATCTGGATGGGGGCGGAGTGGCAGGGACAGAAGAGACAAGGGAAAAGGTAAGGTGAGGTAGTGAGAAACAGGTTAGCAGAGGTTTAGACAAGGGGGATTGCAAGTGCACAGGATATTCTGGAGAGACAATTCCAACCATGTAGTTTAGCTAAACTAATGCTGGAAGGGAGTATCCAAATGGCTCCCGTAGTGAACCAACTGTTGAAATCATTTGATGTGGTGCGCATCATGATGGGCATCTGGGCGGTCAAGGGTTGTTTTTGCCACAGTTTGGCAGTGGCCATTCATGTGAGTAGACAGCTGATCACTTGACGTGCCCACATAGAATGTTGCACATTAGTTGGAGTACGTATGGCTCTGCCATTTATAGGGCTGAAAATGCGTGGGACTAAACTGTGATAAGGAAATGATGGGTGGGTGTATGTGTGTTTGACCATGTCATGCACTCAAGAAAGGAGAGCACAGTTGGGTCAGACAGAGGTATTAATTTTCGGAGCAGGAAAAAGGTGTCTGCTGAGTAATAACAATCACTTCAATGTATCATCAGCAGTTTGAAACACCATGAAATTTTGCTTCTGTTGATGCAAATATGTGTACCAGTGTTCCATAGCAACATTCTACTGACTGCAGGGGGCACTGAGGCCTGAAGCAAAGTGGTCTTGTATGCTCCAAGTTTGTCTGCCTGGTGCTGCAGTGACTTTTGTAACAATTCTATCTTTAGCTGCTGCTGTTGCACTAGCTGCTGCTGTTATTCCAGGAGGCAAACCAATTTAGTGCCTATGGTACCAACAACTTCCTTTCTCCTCATCACCAATGTTCTATCTGCATGTAGCCACATACCAGTTCACACATCAGAACCCAGGAGAAAAATACCCAAAGCTGGAATGTGGAAGAGCCACCCGCAGAAGATAACATGATACCAAGTGGTAGTCAGTCTAGACACAGCTGACTGATGGTGTACAAGACAAGATTAAGAAAGGCACAAAGCAACCTGGGTAACAAAGATGATGATGATGTTTCAGATTGTGGGGTGCTCGACTGCACGGTTACCATCACCCATACAAATTCCCAACCTTTACTCAGTCCAATCTCACCACTTTCATGAATGACGATGAAACAATGAGGACAACACAAACACCCAGTCATCTCGAGGCAGGTGAAAATCCCTGACCCTGCCGGGAATTGACCCCCGGGACCCCATGCTCAGGAAGCGGGAGTACGACCACGAGGTCACGAGCTGCAGACGGGTAACAAAGAGGCCCAAAGCTAAATCCTTTACAACATTGATGTCAACAGGCCAAGAACAAAGAGGGACAAAATCCAGAAAATGACCAGAGAGAAGAACCAAGTCTCAAGAAAAGTAGTTATTGAATATTTCATAGTACAGGATAATAGTACCCAACAGTATCACGTGCGAGGACAGAACTGACTGAGCGTTTGCTAGGATGTCATATTTATACTAGCTGCAAAGGACACTGTTGGGCAGCATATTTATATGATAAAGTAGGTGACATGCTTAATATTTGAGCGCAACTCTGCGATGATACTACGGCCTGTAACAACAATTTACATTGATTTCCTCCACAGGAAATGGAGCCCTATACCAGACTATGTGTGAAAGTAGGGGCATGACATATAACAATTGCTATAATTACTGTGAAGCATTTTATGTGGATACAATGAATATTACCCGTGCTATTGGAGCTCAGTGCTGTGAAATACTATCTACATCTACATTTACATCAACACTGATAATCCGGAAGCCACTATACGGTGCTTGATGGAGGATACCCTGTACCAGTACTACCCATTTCCTTTCCTGTTCCACTTACAAATAGAGTGAGGGAAAAATTACTCTCTACTCATATATGCCTCCACATGAGCCCTAATTTCTCATATCTTATCTTCGTGATCCTTACACACAATGTATGTTGGTGGCAGTAGAATTGTTTGGCAGTCAGCTTCAAATGCCAGTTCTCTAAATTTTCTGAATAATGTTTCTCAATAAGAACATTCCCTTCCCTCCAGGGATTCCCATTTGAGTTCCTGAAGCATCTCTGTAATACTTACATGTTGTCAAACCTACCAGTAACAAATGTAGCAGCCCACCTCTTAATTGCTGTGATGTCTTCCTTCAATCCGACCTGATACAGACCCTAAATACTTGAGTAGTACCAAGAGTAGGTTGTACCAGTGTCCTATATGTAGTCTCCTTTACAGGTGAACCACTCTTCCCTAAAATTCTCCCAATAAACTGAAGTCAACCATTCACCATCCCTACCACAGTTCTCACATGCTTGGTCCATTTCATATCACTTTGCAAAATTATACCCAGATATTTAAATGACTTGACTGTGTCGAGCAGGACACTAGTAATACCTTATCCAAACATTACAGGACTGTTCTTCCTACACATCTACATTAACTTACATTTTTCCACATTTAGAGCTAGCTGGAAATTTTGTCTGATTGATTTTGTATCTTCCTACACTCACTCAATTTCAACACCTTACCATACACCACAGCATCACCAGTAAACAACTGCAGATTTCTGCCCACCCTGCCCACCAAATCATTTATATATATAGAGAATAACAGCAGTCCTGTCACACTTCCCTGGGGCATGCCTGACAATATGCTTACCTCTGATGAACACTTGCTGTCGAGGACAACATACTGGGTTCTATTAGTTAAGTAATCTTCAAATCACTCATACCTTCATTAATAGCCTGCAATGGGGAACACTTCCTTCTGGAAATATGGAATCTTCCTGTTGCCTTCATCCATAGTCCACAGTATGTTGTTGTTGTTGTGGTCTTCAGTCCTGAGACTGGTTTGATGCAGCTCTCCATGCTACTCTATCCTGTGCAAGCTTCTTCATCTCCCAGTACTTGCTGCAACCTACGTCCTTCTTAATTTGCTTAGTGTATTCATCTCTTGGTCGCCCTCTATGATTTTTACCCTCCACACTGCCCTCCAGTGCTAAATTTGTGATCTCTTGATGCCTCAGAACATGTCCTACTAACCGGTCCCTTCTTTTTGTCAAGTTGTGCCACAAACTCCTCTTCTCCCCAATTCTATTCAATACCTCCTCATTAGTTATGTGATCTACTCATCTAATCTTCAGCATTCTTCTGTAGCACCACATTTCGAAAGCTTCTATTCTCTTCTTGTCTAAACTATGTATCGTCCATGTTTCACTTCCATACATGGCTACACTCCATACAAATACTTTCAGAAACGACTTCCTGACACTTAAATGTATACTTGATGTTAACAAATTTATCTTCTTCAGAAACACTTTTCTTGTCATTGCCAGTCTACCTTTTATATCCTCTCTACTTCGACCATCATCAGTTATTTTGCTCCCCAAATAGCAAAACTCCTCTACTACTTTAAGTGCCTCATTTCCTAATCTAATTCCCTCAGCATCACCCGACTTAATTAGACTACATTCCATTATCCTCATTTTGCTTTTGTTGATGTTCATCTTATATCCTCCTTTCAAGACACTGTCCATTCCGTTCAACTGCTCTTCCTTGCTGTCTCAGACAGAATTACAATGTCATCGGCGAACCTCAAAGTTTTTGTTTCTTCTCCATGGATTTTAATACCTACTCCGAATTTTTCTTTTGTTTCCTTTACTGCTTGCTCATTATACAGATTGAATAACATCAGGGAGAGGCTACAACTCTGTCTCTCTCCCTTCCCAACCACTGCTTCCCTTTCATGCCCCTTATAACTGCTATCTGGTTTCTGTACAAGTTGTAAATAGCCTTTCGCACCCTGTATTTTACCCCTGCCACCTTTAGAATTTGAAAGAGAGTATTCCTGTCAACATTGTCAAAAGCTTTCTCTATGTCTACAAATGCTAGAAACGTAGGTTTGCCTTTCCTTAATCTTTCTTCTAAGATAATACATGTAAAAAGAGCTCACCTATCAGATCTGTGGAGAGAGGGAGTGGCCCTTCAGTGACAGGAGTGCAGGTAGTGTTGAAATTATACTTTTTGTGCAGATGATGTGCTATGACAGACATGTCATATGGAAATAGGACAAGGGTTTTGTGTAGCACATTTTAAAGACTTTTGTGTTCAGATTTGACATGATGCAGTTGCAACAACTACATATACACTATTCATGTCTATACTTTGCCTCACACACACCACACTCTGTAGATCATAAAAATTGGCAACAGTGATAGAGGGCATGGAATGAAACTGTAGCACCTGATGTTTCTTTCTGATTTAAATTTTACACAGTGTACAGAAATTCCCTGAGCTGTCTTTTAATAAGCTTGTAATGTCAAATGGCGAAGTAAACTCATTTTTCAAGTCTCTGTTTCTCACATCAAGCCTAAAATAATGCTTTAAAAGTGGTGAGCTTATGAAGTGTGGCTCATATGAAAAACATTAAACAATAACAGCAATGGTGACAAATTGTGTCATTAAGAAGTTGACTGCATTTATGCTTATAGCTTAACCACCTAGCTGCTATGATGTTTTCGGTTTAATTCAACATGTTCATCAATTTTTGCTTTTTTCTGGATGAGCACAAAGGGTAATCTCTCAAAAATACATGTTTTGAATATATAATTTGTAGTTGTAGCATGTCGGAAAACATCTCAGTTACCTTGTACCCAGATACCAATTTCAATTTTTTGATGAGTTTTTACTTGCTGTTACACAACTGTGATTTTTTAAGAGCTGATAAAATTCATTACCACAAATTATTGTATAAACCTTGTATTGTACATTTAATTTCCTTCACTTAGACATATTGTATACAAACTGTCGGAGAGGATTGTGATTTTTTAATCATATTTGCCAATTACACATGCTTTTGCTCATATTTGGGGGGGGGGGGGGGGGGGGGATAAAATTTTCCTCTGTTATGCGTTTTTTAAGTCTGGAGTGCACAAAAATGTAAAATAGGGGTTTAACTGTACTTCCTTCATAACCGTCAGTCCTAAAGTAATTTTGAACAGACTATATAGAATCATAACTAGAGTAATTGCAACAACCTCTTTCTCCAAACTGTTCATGCGATTGGGAATACTTTCAACTGCTTCCTAGTACATATCCTCTTATCATGAATTTTGTTATAAAATGCCTCAATCTCTATGATAACAGCACAAAAGATCACAGTCATGACACCAGATGGTAGAATGACATCCATTATAATGAAAGCAGGGAGAAAACAACATTATTGATGCAAAAAGATGGGAAGTGCGTCAGCATACAAATATTCAGTTTGCTTCCTACAGAGCACAGAAGTCTAAAGAATTAGCAATCATTTTGCATTTTTCAAACTAAAATAGTTATTGTTGGATTATTCCTACTGTTCAGTTGGTGAGTTTTTAAATGCAAGTTAATCAGATAATTTAAAATCATAAGCAACTCAACTTGCTTGACTGTTATTGTGGCTATCATGTATACGAGGGGCATTTGAAAAGTCCCTGCAAAAATAAAAACTACTTACGTGTTTGGGGTAAACCTTTTTTATTTTTCAACATAGTCTCATTTTAGAGTTATACACTTCGTCCAACGCTGTTTTAATTTGTTGATCCCTTCTGAATAATAGGAATTGTCCAAGTCTGCAAAATAGCTATTAGTTGCTGCAATGACCTCCTCGTTTTAATAAAATCTTTGTCACACCAGTCATTTCTTCAAATTGGGGAACAAATTGTAGTCCAATGAAGCAAAGTCTGGAGAATAGGGGGGATGTGAAATGAGTTGGAAACCTATTTCCATTAATTTTGCGACCACATCTGCTGAGGTGTGTGCTGGTGCATTGTCGTGACGGAAAAGGACTTTTTTGCGGTCCAATCACTGGTGGTTTTCCTGCAGCTCGGTTTTCAAATGGTCCAATAACAATGAATAATATGCACCTGTAATAGTTTTACCCTTTCCCAGATAGTCAACGAGGATTATCCCTTGCGAATCCCAAAAGACAGTTACCATAAGGTTTCCAGCTGAAGGACTGGTCTTCACCTCTCTTGGTGCAGATTCTATCTTGGTAACCCATTGTTTAGATTGTTCTTTGGTCTCAGGAGTATAGTAATGTATCAATTTTTCATCCACAGTGCCAAAATCACACTTAAAGTCCTGTGGATTCTTCGTGAACAGCTGCAAACCATCCTTGCAACACTTTACACGATTTCATTTTTGGTCAAGCATGAGCAATCGCGGAACCCATCTTGTGGATAGCTTTCTCATGTCCAAATGTGTATTCAAAATATTATGTACCCATTCATTCAAGATGCCCACAGAACTAGCAATCTCATGCACCTTAACTGTTCTGTCATCCATCACCATATCATGGATTTTATCAGTGATTTCTGAAGTCATAACCTCCACAGGGCATCCAGAACATTCAGCATCACTTGTGCCCCTATGGCCAAACCAAAAATTTTGATACCACTTATACAAACTGTTCTAATCAAAGGTGCAGAGTCACTGTAATGTTTATCAAGCTTCTCTTTAGTCTTCTGAGGCGTTGACAATATCGATATTGTCATGTCATCCATGAACAGCCCTTTTCAACCTACCCCTGGCACATTCGATAGGGTTCATGTTTGGAGAACATGCTGTCCACTCTAGTCGAGTGATGTCGTTATCCTGAAGGAAGTCATTCACAAGATATGCATGATGGAGGCATGGATTGTTATCTGTGAAGATGAATGTCTTGTCAATATGCTGCTAATATGGTTCACTATCAGTCAGAGGATGGCATTCACATATTGTACAGCCATTACGGCACCTTACAAGACCACCAGTGGCATACGTTGGCCCCACCTAATGCCACCCCAAAACAACAGAGACCTCCACCTTCCTGCACTCACTGTCTAAGGCATTCAGCCTGACCGGCTTGCCTCCAAATATGTCTCCGATGGTTGTCTGATTGAAGGCATATTTGACACACATTGGTGAAGAGAATGTGATGTCAATCCTGAGCAGTCTATTTGGCATGTTGTTGGGCCCATCTGTACTGCACTTCATGGTGTTGCGGTTGCAAAAATGGACCTCATCATGGATGTTGGGAGTGAAGTTGCACATCATGCAGCCTATTGTGCATAGTTTGAGTCATAACATGACGTCCTGTGGCTGCACGAAAAGCATTATTCAACATGGTGGCGTTGCTGTCAGGGCCCCTCTGTGCCATAAACCATAGGTACAGTCAAACCGTAGTAGCCCTTGGGTGGCCTGTGTGAGGCATGTCTTTGACAGTTCCTGTCTCTCTGTATTTCCTCCATGTCCAAACAACATCACTTTGGTTCACTTCAAGATGCCTGTACACTTCCCTTGTTGACAGCCCTTTCTGTCACAAAGTAACAATGCAGACATGGTCGAACCGCGGTACTGACTGTATAGGCATGGTTGAACTACAGACAACATGAGCCGTGTACCTTCTTTCTGGTGGAATGACTGGAAATGATCAGCTGTCGGACCCATTCTGTCTAATAGGAGCTGCTCATGCATGGTTGTTTACATCTTTGGGCAGGTTTAGTGACACTTCTGAACAGTCAAAGGGACAGTGTCTGTGACACAATATCCACAGTCAACTTCTATCTTCAGGAGTTCTGGGAACTGGGGTGATGCAAAACTTTTTTTATGTGTGTAACTGTGTCCACTGAACATCGTTTCTTATGTGTTAGTTTACATAGTAGTTTCTTCAGTATACAAAGTTGTTATTGCTTACAGCTTGATACAACTCACATGGAGAAGGATCGTGTGTGGGATGTGATCAAGGCAGAGACATCTTTAATAGGCCATGGTAGCTGGCCAAGTCTTGGCTTCAAATTCACCATGAAACGCCATGCAACAGGCCATGAAATACGAGTAGTGGTAGTGGGTGTAGGTGCGTATAACTCAAATTTTGTTATTGATACTTCTTATTATGCATATTTTCATTTAATTCCATGTGTAATAGAACAAGAATACCTAATTTCCAACTTTTAAACTTGAAGGAGGAGTGTGCCAGGTATGCAATGAACAAGCCAAATATTTGATCTCTACATTTCATAACTTTTTAGTCAGTTCAATCAAAAGTTAAGGAAAGAAGTAATCTCCTGACCAGAACTTTGATACTGTTCAGTTTCTAACTCCAGAATGTGTAACATGATTGATGAACTAACAAACTGACAGGAGCCATTAAATAAGGTGGAATGTTCAAAGTTATTAGGACCACTTGTAAATGAGAACTTAAACCAGGAAAATAATGTTCTAGGTTAACTCATTGTTACAAAAGAAAGTCTTCATTGCTCAAAAATATGCTCTAAGAATAATATGTGGTGCTTACCCATGATCATATTGTAGACATCTGTTTAAAGAGTTGAGCATTCTGACTACTGCTTCATATAATACTTACTAGCTCATAAAATTTATTGTAAATAATCCACTGCAGTTTAAAAGGGACAATGATGAACCTAATCGCAATACCAGATGGAAAAATGGCAATCACTACTCTACATTAAGATTATCTTCAGCACGAAAAGAGGTGCACAATATTGTAACTATAATTTTTGATAACTTACCTAGCAGTATAAAATGTCTGACAGACAGCAAAGTAAAATATGAAAACAAACTGAAAATATTTCTTCTCGACATCGCTTTCTATTCTGTAGAAGAATTTCTTTTATTGTAATGTCTAAAAGATAGTGGGTAGGAATTACTAATCCAGTTTTGTATATTTAGTAATAATAATAATAATAATAATAATAATATAATAACAAATAGAACACGAAGTGAGACACATGTTAGATATATAAGAAAAATTTCAGCTGACATATATAGAATACAAAGACACTAATACAGACATTAGACCATTCTTGCATAGACCACCAAATAACCCACAAGTCGAAACAACAATATTAACTATCAACACAATCATACACAACAAAATAAATGAAAATGCAACTATGGAAGAGTTACAACTACTGATTTATATAGGAGCACTCACTACACTAAGTATACACATTAGGCAGAGATCAGAACCAACCAAGACACAGAAGAAACCCACAAAACCAGCATGGCAACACAGGCTACAGATCAGAATAGAAAAACTGAGAAAATACATCGGACAGCTAACACAATTTATAAGAAATGAAATATCAGACAAGAAACGAAAAAGGTTAGGTAAAATCTCACAACAAGAAGCGATAGAGCAGTTAGATGAAAAGAAGCAGAAATTACAAGCATTGGCCAAACGACTTAGAAGATACAAAAAAAGTGAAAATAGAAGGACACAAAACCAAACATTCAACACAAACCAAAAGAAATTTTACCAGACAATAGATAACACACACATTAAAATAGCCAATCCACCAAACATAATAGACATGGAACACTTCTGAAGCTACATATGGTCAAACCCGGTACAGTATAACAGGCATGCACAGTGGATACAAGTAGAAACAGACACATACAAGATGATACCACAAAAGCCTGAAGTGATTATTTTGCAACATGAAGTCACCCAAGCAATTAATTCTACTCACAATTGGAAAGCCCCTGGAAAAGATAAAATAGCAAATTTCTGGCTAAAGAAGTTCACCTCAACACATTCACATCTAACTAAATTATTTAACAGTTGCATTGCAGACCCAAACACATTCCCTGATACACTTACACATGGAATAACTTACCCGAAACCTAAAGATCAAGCAGACACAGCAAACCCAGCTAAATATCGCCCCATTACATGACTACCAACAATATACAAAATATTAACTTCAGTCATTACACAGAAATTAATGACACATACAACATAGAACAAAATTATAAATGAACAACAAAAAGGCTGTTGCAAAGGAGCACGAGGATGTAAAGAGCAACTGATAATAGATGCAGAGGTGTCGTATCAACCCAAAAGTAACCAAAGGTTGCTACACTATGCATACATTATTACCAAAAAGCTTTTGATAGTGTACCCCACTCATGGTTACTACAAATATTGGAAATATACAAAGTAGATCCTAAATTGATACAGTTTTATAGTAATGAAAAATTGGAAAACCACACTTAATATCCAAACAAATTCAAATAATATCACATCACAGCCAATACAGATTAAGCGTGGAATATACCAAGGAGACTCATTAAGTCCTTTCTGGTTCTGCCTTGCTCTGAACCCACTATCCAACATGCTAAATGATACAAATTATGGATACAATATTACTGGAACATACCAACACAAAATCACACATTTGCTATACATGGACGATCTAAAACTACTGGCAGCAACAAATCGACAACTCAACCAGTTACTAAAGATAACTAAAGTATTCAGCAATGATATAAATATGGCTTTCAGAACAGACAAATGTAAGAAAAATAGCATAGTCAAGGGAAAACACACTAAACAAGAAGATTACATCTTGGATAACCACGGTGACTGCATAGAAGCGATGGAAAAAACAGATGCCTATAAATATCTAGGATACAGACAAAAAATAGGAATAGATAATACAAATATTAAAGAAGAACTAAAAGAAAAATGTAGATAAAGACTAACAAAAATACTGAAACCAGAATTGACAGCAAGAAACAAGACAAAAGCTATAAATACTTATGCTATACCAATATTGACCTACTCATTTGGAGTAGTGAAATGGAGTATCACAGACCTAGAAGCACTCAATACACTTACACGATCACAATGCCACAAATATAGAATACATCACATACGTTCAGCAACAGAAAGATTCACATTAAGCAGAAAGGAATGAGGAAGGTGATTTATCGACATAAAAAAACCTACATTATGGACAGGTAGACAATTTAAGAAAATTCTTTATAGAACGAGCAGAAACTAGCAAAATACACAAAGCAATCACTCATATAAATACATCGGCTACACCACTACAATTTCATAACCACCTCTACAACCCTTTAGATCATATAACATCAACAGATAAGAAGAAAGTAAATTGGAAAATGAGAACACTACATGGCAAGCACCCGTATTATCTAACACAGCCACACATAGATCAAGACGCATCCAACAAATGGCTAAGAAAAGGCAATATATACAGTGAGACGGAAGGATTCATGATTGCAATACAGGATCAAACAATAAACACCAGATATTACAGCAAGCATATTATTAAAGATCCCAATACCACAACAGATAAATGCCGACTTTGCAAACAACAAATAGAAACAGTAGATCACATCACAAGCGGATGTACAATACTAGCAAATACAGAATACCCCAGAAGACATGACATTGTAGCAAAAATAGTACATCAACAACTTGCCATACAACATAAACTAATAAAACAACACGTTCCCACATACAAGTAAGCACCACAAAATGTACTGGAGAATGATGAATACAAATTATACTGGAACAGAACCATTATAACAGATAAAACAACACCACATAACAAACCTGACATCATACTCACCAATGAAAAGAAGAAATTAATGCAACTAATCGAAATATCCATACCAAATACAACAAATATACAGAAGAAAACAGGAGAAAAAATTGAAAAATACATCCAACTGGCTGAGGAAGTCAAGGACATGTGGCATCAGGATAAAGTTGACATTATACTGATAATACTACAAACTACAGGAGTCATAACACACAATATCCACCAGTACATCAACGCAATACAGCTACATCCAAACTTATATATACAACTACAGAAATCTGTAATTATTGATACTTGTTAAATTACCCGAAAGTTCCTAAATTCAATGTAACATATACCATACAGTTAAAAGGAAGTCATGCTTGATCAACGTCCGCGTCACTTTCCACTTTTAACCAGACATAATGTCTGAGAAAGAAAAGAAATAATAATAATAATACAATACAATACAATACAATACAATACAAAACCACAAAATTTATTAATTTCCAGCATGTAGCTATATTTACAAATTAATTTGCTCTACATGAATGTAAAATGGCTTGTTCCACACCATCATAATTTATCATGTGAATGATCTATGAAATGTGAAACTAACCAACTAAGTTTTTGTACATTCCAGAGGCAAAAAGCCTATGGATGGAATGGTTGTACAGACAAAATTACAAAATTGTCAATTTGACCACTTCCATGGTTTTAGTGTTAAACAACACGTTGATTTATATGCCACATATTTATCAAAGAATGACCATGGTGGTAAAATTGGAGACTACAAGCTCTTGCATGTCCTTACCAATAGCATCTCTTTCTTTGAGAATATTGCATGCCATCTGGATAAGACTTATGCAGGTTTGGTTGGAGTGTTTTCCAGAAATTGCTACCAATGACTGCTACTAATTAACAGCCACCCAGCACATCAGCACCTTTCTGAACTTGAAGCTGAATTTTCTTTCTGGAGATTTGTACCCTCCACACAGTCCCTATGCTTAAACCAAAACCCATCTACCCTTGATGCAGCCTTCCACTTCCAAACCATATAGTGGCCAGTGAAACGTAGATAGACTTTATGTTTAGAGTGGAGTGCTGGCACTTAGAAGCCCATACCTTAGCAATTTGGGTATTAGCAAACTCCTACCCAAATAAGGCAGGTCTAGTTCCTTTATGCCTTCAGCATTTATCAGGACCCATGGCACAGTGCCAAAACACCAGGAACTGATTCCTCAGATAACAAGAAGAGAAAAGGCTGTGTTAACATGGGTTCATAACTGCAGAGTTACTGAGTTATTCAAGCATGTGCATGCTGACAAGTGGTCTTTGTCGGAGGAAACTGTGCAACACCATTTACAAGTGTTACACAAGTAACCAAATTATGAATCAATGTGATATGGAGCTGAATATCCTAAGCAATGCACAGATGAAGTACAGTGATTGCCAATTAAATCTGTAGCTGTCAGCATATTGGTGGTTTGTAATTACGGCATGCAGTCTGCTATGAAATGACAAATAAGTACTTGGAACATTAAATGTATCTGTGGCTATTAGTAAAAGTGTGTAGTGGGTGGTTTGAAATTGCCTATACCCATGTCTGGAAATGTAAACCAACCAAGAGCTCATGGCCATGTATTACATTTATGGTTTAACAGATATCAATGGAATGGAGGCATGGCACTTGTACCAGAACACTACCCATTGTGCAGATTACCAAACCGAAAGACATTTGAAGGAATGCATTGCTGCCTCTATGAGTTCCACACATCCTCCAGGGAATGGGCATTGGCCAAGACATTCAACACCAGAGGATGAGGAAGGTCTGCTCAACCCTGTGGAAGGAAGTTCTGGTATCAACACAAATGTGAAAATGTGCTGTTTCCATACCATCTGCAACACGTACAAACCTTTTCTCCTATGGATTATCTTCCAAAAGTTGTTCTACCTGTGGTTCATGAAGCAATGTGTTTTGACAACCAACTTTTCAGCTGTTATTTTATGCACAGATGAAGTGGCATTCACAAGAGACAAAATCCAGAATTTGCATTACCAGCACATGTGGGCGTGCACAAATCCCCTTGCAAATATCCATCTTGTCACCAACAGAGGATTTCCTTTATCACCTGGGCAGTCATTGTTAGCGACCCTCCACCCTTCCAGGAAGACTAACTGGACAGAACTACACATATTTCATGTGTACTGCATTGGCTGGGAACTTAGAAGACATGCCACTTGCATCCCATTGACAAATATATTTTATGCGTGGTGGTGCTCCCACATATTTCAGTCTGTCTGCCCAGAGGCACCTGAATGCTCATTCTCCTGAGTGGTGGATAGGTAGAGGCAGACCAATAGCTTGGCCACACCATTCGCCTGACTTAAACCCCATGGGCTTTCATCTGCAGGTACACATAAAGTCTCTCACGTATATTCAGCTGCTGTTGTGGATGAATCTAATCTCCATGCACACATTAAGCAGTCTTTCAGTCAGTTAGTACATCAGCCATTTTTGATTGTGTGTGGAATTCAATGAGGCAACAAACGGAGGAGGTCACATTTAATATTTCCTCTGATGTGTAACTGGAGTGAAACATCTGGCATTGCAGACATACAGTGGAGTTTGTAGGAACTGAAGATCGAATAAATCGGTAACAATGCATTTCCAGCCCATGTTGACATAGCCTTTTTCTCTTCTTGCTATTCTCTCTTTTATAGTGGCTCTGTAAATTAAATTTCACTGGAAACAGATTTTTATGATTAGCAACAAATACCATTAAGGTAAAGTGTGGCAATATAAAGACTGTTGAAGAGTCCTCTTTAAAATGTTCTACTTATACTTAATTCTTACAAATCACTGTATTGTCCCAGAAGATAGCAAAACAGGACATGTAATAAATAGGTATGTAAAGTGGTGGTTTGGTGGAATGGGTGAGGAGGGAAAAGAGACAGGGAGTGGGAGGAAAATTTGGGGAAAGGTGGCTGGGGGTCATGCCCAAATAAAATGCTGTGCAGAAATTGCAGCAGAGTTGGTACATGACATGATTGCTTCCATATGTGGCCCTGCCTCTGATGCAATAGAAAAGCCAGTGATGGTACTGGGTTACTATGTTTTGGCCAGGTGAATGAGGCATGTCTTGCACTTGGGTCTTCCACAGCAACATAAATACGAGCCATGTGATAAGGGTTTAGGAGTGGGAGTGGTATAGGCGTAATCCAGGATGTTAATTAGTACGGTAGGTGATGGAATACCACTTTATAACTGATGGGAAGGATAGTGGGCAGGATGCTCTTCATTTGCAGGCACACTGATGAACTATAAAACCCAGTCAAAGTACATGGTCCAGTTACTCCAGTCTGCGGTGATGATGGGTGATGAGGGGGTGCTCTTTTGCTACTGGTTTTTGGGGCTGAAAGAAGAATTAGAGATGTGTGAGTAAATGACATGGGATATTTTGTTTGTGGACTAGATTTTGGCGATAGTGTATCAGTTAAGATGCTTGTGAGATCTTCAGCGTACTGGGCAAGGGAATTCTTGTCTTTGCAGATACACTATCTTCATGTGGTTGGACTATGTGAGTGGAATTTTTTGGCGTGAAAGGGATCACAGCTGTCAAATTCAGGTACTTTTGATGGTTGGTGGACTTGATATGGACAGAGATATGGATGGAGGCATCAAAGAGGTGGAGATCAGCACCTGGGAAGGTGGCATGTTGGACTGAGGAAGACCAAGTGAACTGAATGGAGGAGGAGGGGCTGGGGATGAAGATATGATGTCTTAGCCCTGGGTCCAGTTTATGAAAATACCATCAATGAACCTGAAAGAGACAATGGGTTTGGAATTTTATAGGGCTGGGAAGGTTTCATATAGATGTACCATACACAGACAGCCATGGAGGGTTCTATATGGGTGCCCATGCCATATCACATATTTGTTTGTGCTTCTTTACCTCAATGCAGATCTCAAGCCCACTAACCATCAAGAGCATTAGTCCACCCCTGGTAGCTGAGTGGTCAGCATGACGGAATGTCATACCTAGCGCCCTGGGTTCAATTCCCAGCTGGATCAGAGATTTTTGCCACTCAGGGACTGGGTGTTGTTTTGTCCTTATCATCATCATTTCATCCCCATCAACACGTAAGTTGCTGAAGTGGTGTCAACTCAAAAGACTTGCACCAGGCGAACAGTCTACCCGACAGGAGGCCCTAGCCACACAGCATTTCCATTTTATCAAGAGCATTTTGACAGCTGTCACTTCCACATGAAAAAATTTCTGCCATGTAGCCTGGCCACCAACAGGTCATTTGGTTTATATATGTGGCAACACAATCAAAATTTTGTTAAACACCAGAGCTGTGGGTTTGAAATTTTGTCTGTACAACCACACGTCCACAGGAACCATTCAAATCTATACCATTGTAGGTATTTTGAAGGGTGAATTATTATGAACTGGACTTGCTGATTAGTGTGTCCATTATACAGTGTTTTCCAGGTGAATCTCAGGAAAGTTTCCACATGGTGTTTCAGTTACAGTATAAAAATTGATTTCTATTTTTGATACTGCAAGGTGTACAGTTTTGCTTCCACCATTTGCCGATAGGTGGCGACAACGGTAAGTAGCGGTCGAAACAAACTGATCGCAGATGTCAGGCAGTTAGCTTGGACCTCGGTCAACATAACCTCATTCAAACATTAGTCAATTTGTGTCTGCATCATAAAGTTGTTCTTGATTGAAAATGTCAGTTTGCGAGCCTAATTCTTGTCATTTGCAGGAGGTGTTACTGTTTTGTTTCAGTATGAAGAAAACAGCAGCTGAGTCTCATCAAATGTTCTCAAGTACATATGGTAAGGATGCTATTAATGAAAGAATATGTCGTGAGCAGTTTCAACGATTCAAAAATGTTGATTTTAACATTGTAGACTGGCATAGTGGTGGAAGAGAGAATGTTTTCGAAGATGCAGAATTGGAAACATTGCTGAATGAAGGCTCACATCAAACTCAAGAAGAATTGGCACAATTAGTGGGAGTGACACATAAAGCCATTTTAAAATGTCTCAAGGCTATGGGCATGATTTAGAAAGAAAGAACTTGAGTCCCATGTGAGTTGAAACCAAGAGACATTCAACAGCATTTGTGTTTGTGAACAGTTGCTTCAGAGGCAAAAGTGGAAGGGATTTCTGCATCTCATTGTGACCAGGGATGAAAAATTGGTTCATTATGATAATCATGGGGATATCCCAGCCATGCTTCCACATTGATGGCCAAACCGAATATTCATATGGCTCCAAGATCATGCTCTGCATTTGGTGGGACCAGCTCAGCATCATGTACTATGAGTTGTTAAAACCAAGTGAAACAATCACAGGTGCTTGTTATCAAACACAATTAATGTGTTTGAGCAGAGCATTAAAAGACAAATGGCCACAGTACAGTGAGAGGCACAATAAAGTGATTTTGAAGCATGACAGCGCTTGACCCCACATTGCAAAAGAGGTCAAAACGTACTTGGAAACATTAAAATGGGAAGTCCTATCCCACCCGCTGTGTTCTCCACACATTTCTCCCTCTGACTATCACCTGTTTAAATCAATGTCGCATGGTCTGGCTGACCAACACTTCTGATATCATGAAGAAGTCACAAATTGGATCAATTCGTGGATTGCTAAAAAAGATGAACAATTTTTTCAACGCAGGCTTCATACACTGCCTGAAAGATGGGAGAAAGTAGTGGCAAGCGATGGAAAATACTTTGAATGATACATGTGTAACCAATTTGTTTCATCAAAGCCTCAAATGTGGGGGGAAAAATGGCAGAAGCAAAGTCTTACACCTTGTAGTATTATTTATGTTTTTTTTGAATCTGCATAATATGAGTAAGATTAAAACTTAAACTGTATGCTGCAGATCAGCTGTATTCCTGATCAAATATTTTTGGTATGCCTCATATGATTGAATTTGTGCCCTTGATTTTGTTACATGAAATCTAGAATAAAGTGTCACTTAC
The DNA here is from genome assembly GCF_023864275.1 of Schistocerca cancellata. Taxonomy (NCBI): domain Eukaryota; kingdom Metazoa; phylum Arthropoda; class Insecta; order Orthoptera; family Acrididae; genus Schistocerca; species Schistocerca cancellata. The sequence continues at coordinate 106,460,430 of NC_064631.1, read as the reverse complement.
AAGGGTAGGGTCATCAACGAGAACACTTCTGACTAAAAACATATTTACTGAATGCACAAAAAGTACACACAGAGCTGAACTGCCTGCCTTAGTACAAAGTTTCATAAACAGCCAAGCCCAGACTCTTTTGAAAATTACATATCATAAACTATAAATAATTTCATGGTGCAGGAATCACATGGGTACCCACATCTCACAGCCAGGGACAATAACCACTACATCACGGTGAACATCATACAACATGTGGTGATATAGCACCTTGAATTGCTCCCCCTTCCAAAACAGTGATCCACTGTTTTGGAATGGACTATACCTTCCTGCATCTGGATGTAGTCGGCAGCCCTTTATATGGTACCGATGGTGTGTCCTCATGTTCTGATAACATTATCTGTCACTGTGATGCTCAAATAGAGTTACTCCCATTGAGGCATCATGGTCATTGGGCAGATCTTCATGTTTCTTGTATTAGAAACACCTATTGTTCATCTGTGCCTCAAGATTATGACAGAGCTTGAAGTGAAGCACATGATCAACTTCTCTGCAGCTTTGTGTCCTCAATATAAGATCATCATCCTCGACTTTGTAGATAATGTCTGACAATCAATGTAGGGTTCAGTGTAGATCGAAGTAGTAGTTCAATGATTTTGATGACATCCTGACCTTCTGCACAGGTGTAGAAAACCATACTAAGGGGGTATTTGGCATTATAATGTTAATAACATCAACAGCCCTTAACCCGGGCATTGAATGTCTATATTTATGTCAGATGTCATGTTTCTTCAGTTCAGGTTATGCTTGGTGTAAGCATGCTCAGCATAATTAGGTTGAAAGTGTCGATTGTTGTTTGAATGTGGGTTAAGAGAAATGGTGTGAAACCTGCAATATCTTGCTTTGTTGTATTATATGCATCTCTTAACTCGCAGGACAATTCCCAGCCTCTCTGTTTAACATCAACGTACAATGAGAGCATATCCACCAATTTCTTAATAAAATATTCCATGGGATAATTTGTCCTGTGGACAATGTTACATCATGCAATTACTTCTGGCAGCAGTCCTGACTGACACACTTTTTCAGGATCAGAGATCATTACATATGACACTGCATGCTTGAAAACTGTGTCTTCTGCAGGGAATACGGCTCAATGATCTCATCTCACAGCATCTTCTCCACTTCCTTCTGAATTACCCCACATTCACCCTTTTATGAGTGTTGTTGACTGATGAGGGGATCAACCTCAGTGTTGATATGGTGTTCCACATTCAGCCATCAAGTGCCTCATCGCCACGCAAGACCCAATACACCCAAAAACTAACACAGAATAGCCAGCACTTGCTGATGTTGTCCCTGTGTCAAGTTATTTATTAGCCTGTTTAGTTATCTGAATATTCTGTGAATTGTAGTTGTGACCTATCACTGTAATACGGAACAAGTAAGCTTTACAATTATTGTGCATCTACTTTGCAGAAAATGTGACCTATGGCAGTTAGTGATCCAGAGTTGTCCTTGTTTGTTTGTGATTGGTGTGATTGACAGTCATATATAGGCTTATTTGCGAGGCTGAGTAAGCATTTGTACTCAAACAGAGATTCACAGTTTAACTGAGTATCCAGATTATTGACAAGAACTCATTTCATTCATGATGGAAGGATAAGTGTGTCATCAGCGGCAGACAATTGACCAGAGCAAACTTTGTTGTGTGAACTTATTGGAATGGCTTCTTCAATCTGCAGCTTCAATATTTCGCAGTTTATGACTGCTTGCGATGCCTGCAAGAAGTCGCACCCAAGGATAACATTATGCCCTTCTTTTAAATTGGGAGATTTGAGGAGCTGTGTTCTTTCGTTGATAGTTATTCTCACAATACAGGTTCCTAACAGTAGGAGGTATTTTCCATTTGCAGCCTTCAGTGCAATGGCCTTTGAATCTTGGACTATTATTTTCTTTACCAGACAATGGAAAGCACCTGAAATCGCAGAATATGATGCCCCAGAATTGATTAATACCTGGACTTTTGTCAGTAATGATGTCAATGAGATTTTCTGACATCCTGACAACTGTAACAGCTATACTGCAGCAGATGATATGCAGCAGACGATATGCAGCAGATGATACGCAGCATATGTCAATACATCATCTTGCACCGTTAGGAAACAGATTTTTTCCCCTGAAGTCACTGGAAGGTCATTTATACAGATTATTAAAGATGTGGATTCAACACTAAATATTATGTGACTCCACAATTTATTTATTTATTCATACATCTAGTTTGGTAGGACCAAATTGAGGTTGTGGAACATGTCAGTACATGAAATTAAACCATAGAAGTAATAACAGATAAAATAAAACCCAAAAAAAGTCTAGCCATAAGTTTATGGAAATGCTATCAACAATATAACATAGGAACCCCTCAACAGAATAGAAGAAGTGACTCATGGGGAAACTCTTCAGTTTCGATTTGAAAGCACGTGGATTACTGCCAAGATTTTTAAATTCTTGTGGTAGCTTATTGAAAACGGCTGCAGCAGTATAAAGCATACCTTTCTGCACTAGAGGTAAGGAAGTGTGACCCAAATGCAGATTGGATTCCTGCCTAGTATTAACTGAGTGAAAGCTGCTAGGTCTTGGGAATAAACTGATATTGTTAACAAGAAATGACAGTAAAGAACATATATATTGAAAGACCAATGTCAGAACACCCAGACTACTGAACAGGGGTCCACAAGAGCTTCATGAACTTACACCACTTATTGTCCAAAGTACCCATTTATGAACCAAAAATATTATTTGAGAATGGAAAGAGTTACCCCAAAATATAATACCATATGACATAAGCGAATGAAAATAAGCAAAGTAGACTAATTTTCATTTCGAATGATCACTTTTTTCAGATACCATTTGAATAGTAAAAATTGCAGCATTAAGTCTTTGAACAAGATCCTGAATGTGGGCTTTCCACAACAGTTTACTATCTATCTGAACACTTAGAAAGTCGAACTGTTCAGTTTCACTATTTATATGCCCATCCTGCAAAATTTAGATGTCAGGTCTTGTTGAATTGTGTTTTAGAACTGTAAAAACTGAATCTTACTGTGATTGAGTGCTAGTTTATTTTCTACAAGCCATGAACTTACGTCATGGACTGCACTATTTGAAACAGAGCTAATGTTGCACAAAACTTCCTTTACTACCAAGCTAGTGCCATCAGCAAACAGAAATATTTTATAATTACCTGTGACACTAAAGGGCATATCATTTATATAAATAAGGAACAGGAGTGGCCCCAACACTGATCCGTGGGGCATCCCCCATTTGACCATCCTCCACTCAGACCCCACATCTCAGCCATTCTCAACACTGTGAATAATGACCTTTTGCTGTCCACTGCTAAAGAGGTGAACCAATTGTGAGCTACTTCCCATATTCCGTAATGGTCCAACTTATGGAGCAATATTTTGTGATCAGCACAATCAAACACTTTAGTTAAATCAAAAAATATGCCTAGCATTCAAAATCTTTTGTTTAATCTGTCCAGTACTTTACAGAGAAAAGAGAATATAGCATTTTCAGTTGTTAAATGACTTCTAAAGCCGAACTGTACATTTGATACCAATTTATGTGATATAAAATGATCAATTATCCTTACATGCACAGCCTTTTCTATAATTTTAGCAAATCCTGATAGCATAGACATAAGTCTAAAATTGTCTTCATTATCTCTTTCTCCCTTTTTATAAAGTGGCTTTATTACAGAGTACTTTAATTGTTTTGGAAACTGACCATTCTTAATAGAAAAATAACAAATATGGCTAAGTATAGGGTTAACATGTGCAGTATAGTACTTTAATGTCCTGCTAGGCACTCCATCATAACCATGAGATATGATTTAATTATTGATTCAATCTCCACCTTGTCAGTATCACAGAGAAGTGTTTCAGACACCAATTTGGAAAGGCATTTTCCAAGAAAGTTGTATAATTTGCTGTAGAAACTAAGTTTTTATTTAATTCACCAGCAATGCTCAAAAAAAATTTCTGATTTATCATTTAGTGATTGTTAAATATGTACATATATCTGACTTATCAGTAACAGAAATATTTTCACTATAAACTGATTTTATTTTGTCAATATTGTGCTGCTGATCAGACATATCCTTTACAACTGACCATATGGTTTTAATTTTATTCTGTGAATTAGCTATTCTATTTGCATATCATAAATTCTTTGCCATCCTAATAACATTTTTAAGCACCTTGCAATACTGCTTGTAATGGGTTACCATAGCTTGATTGTGACTACTTCCAACATTTTTACGTCATTCCTGATTTTTTCTTCATGAATACTTATCCCACTAGTCAGCCATCCAGGCTGCCTTTTACTGCTAGTACCCCACTTAGAACGCTCTAGTGAAAAGCAATTCTCAAAGACCATGAGAAATGTGTTAACAAAAGCATTATATTAGTCATCTACATTATCAACACTATAAACATTGTGCCACTCTTGTTCATTAACAAGGTTTAAAAAACTCTCTATTGCCATTGGATTAGCTTCCCTACATAGTTTTTAATTATATTTATTTATGTTCCCCAATTTTGAGTTTCATTCTCATAGTACAATTTGTCGGTGTGACTCTCTGCCTTCTGGTATGAAGATGTAACTCCATCTATTCAATAAATAGGCTTGCCATTAATAGCAAAACAATGTAGTTCCATAATCACAGTTTAATGGTCCACAGAAGGTCATAGAATGTCCCAAAAGAAAAATTTTTATTGTTTAGCTAACCAGGCAACAGTTATGAGTTCATAAATGGGTTTCCCTGTAGAGAATCCTGCAGGAAGGCAAAAATGTGATGTACAGGGCTATTACAAATGATTGAAGCGATTTCATAAATTCACTGTAGCTCCATTCATTGACATATGGTCACGACACACTACAGATACGTAGAAAAACTCATAAAGTTTTGTTCGGCTGAAGCCGCACTTCAGGTTTCTGCCGCCAGAGCACTCGAGAGCGCAGTGAGACAAAATGGTGACAGGAGCCGAGAAAGCATATGTCGTGCTTGAAATGCAGTCACATCAGTCAGTCATAACAGTGCAATGACACTTCAGGACGAAGTTCAACAAAGATCCACCAACTGCTAACTCCATTCGGCGATGGTATGCACAGTTTAAAGCTTCTGGATGCCTCTGTAAGGGGAAATCAATGGGTCGGCCTGCAGTGAGCGAAGAAACGGTTGAACGCGTGCGGGCAAGTTTCACGCGTAGCCCGCGGAAGTCGACGAATAAGGCAAGCAGGGAGCTAAACGTACCACAGCTGACGGTTTGGAAAATCTTATGGAAAAGGCTAAAGCAGAAGCCTTACCGTTTACAATTGCTACAAGCCCTGACACCCGATGACAAAGTCAAACGCTTTGAATTTTCAGCACGGTTGCAACAGCTCATGGAAGAGGATGCGTTCAGTGCGAAACTTGTTTTCAGTGATGAAGCAACATTTTTTCTTAATGGTGAAGTGAACAGACACAATGTGCGAATCTGGGCGGTAGAGAATCCTCACGCATTCGTGCAGCAAATTCGCAATTCACCAAAAGTTAACGTGTTTTGTGCAATCTCACGGTTTAAAGGTTACGGCCCCTTTTTCTTCTGCGAAAAAAACGTTACAGGACACATGTATCTGGACATGCTGGAAAATTGGCTCATGCCACAACTGGAGACCGACAGCGCCGACTTCATCTTTCAGCAGGATGGTGCTCCACCGCACTTCCATCATGATGTTCGGCATTTCTTAAACAGGAGATTGGAAAACTGATGGATCGGTCGTGGTGGAGATCACGATCAGCAATTCATGTCATGGCCTCCACGCTCTCCCGACTTATCCCCATGTGATTTCTTTCTGTGGGGTTATGTGAAAGATTCAGTGTTTAAACCTCCTCTACCAAGAAACGTGCCAGAACTGCGAGCTCGCATCAACGATGCTTTCGAACTCATTGGTGGGGACATGCTGCGCCGAGTGTGGAAGGAACTTGATTATCGGCTTGATGTCTGCCGAATCACTAAAGTGGCACATATCGAACATTTGTGCATGCCTAAAAAAACTTTTTGAGTTTTTGTATGTATGTGCAAAGCATTGTGAAAATATCTCAAATAATAAAGTTATTGTAGAGCTGTGAAATCGCTTCAATCATTTGTAATAACCCTGTAGTTAACAAGTTACACTATGAAAAATGAGTGTTTATTGTATGTTAGGTAACTATCTTAAATTTTCTTGTATGTCAAGCAGGACTGAATATGTGATTGTCACTACAACATATTTAAATGTAATGTTTGGAATTCACAGTTCCACAATCCCCCTGGCCTCAATTTCTGCAAGCCCCTGTTCCACACCCTTCATCACCATGCCACATTGTCTCCCACTTCATGCTATTAATCTAGACTTACACTAGCCTTTCCGCAGTCTTGGTATGACTTTCTTTTATCTCTCCTCTTAATCCAGACTTCCATCTCAGTAACATCTATCTGCCCTGTTGCTTTTCTTCAGTAAGCCACCTTTCTCCATCACCAGCCCCTTCCCTTTTCTGCTGTCTTTCTTCTCTTACCCATCCCACCTGACACAGCCCCTTACCCTTGTCAAGCTGCAGCTCTAAGACAGTTTAGTTAGCAAGGAAAATATAGCCATTTGTGTATTAATTATCTCCAGGGAGGGACATTGTGCAAAATCTCAGATATATTTTCAATTTCATTTATGTGTCTGTCAGCCATGCAGTGCCTGAACTATATGGTGGGTGGTTATCTTTACTCCTGACATTATTTGCATACTAAAATAATATCTATTTATAATACTTATCCTGTCAAACCTGCGTTCTGTGTATCTTACTTGTGTTTGCAATTTGCCATCACCTTCATTTTTCAGAAGCCCTTATCCCGAAAAAAAGGCTAATGTTCAGAATGGAAAATCCTGGAATTGAACAGATGGTTCTCTGGCTGTATGCTAGTTGCCAATGTTTATACCACTTTGAAATCTTATTCAGGTCTGACTGAATATTTTTGCAATGTTTTTCAGATGATACTTCATTATAGATAACCGCATCATATGCAAAATGTCAGAGGTTACTATTAATATTGTCTGCAGTGTCATTTACACATATATACATGAACAACCAATGGCCCCATCATGCTTCCCTGGGGCACACTTAAATTTACTTTTACATCTGTCAATGATCTCCATACAAGGTAACATGTTTTGTCCTCCCTAACTAGAAATCGAACCATGCACATATTTCACTTGATATCCTGTATGATCACACATTTTATAATAACCATAGATATAGTATTGAGTAAATCCTTCTGGAGATCAAGAAATACTAAATATAACTGATTGCCTTGATCCATGGCTTTCAGGATGTCAAGAGAGGAAAGCAAAAGTTGGGATCTGCATGAGCAATGTTTTTGGAATCCATGCTGTTTGGCATTGAGGGTGTCATTCTGTTTGAGATATCTCATTATGTTTGAGCTGACCCATGGATTCAAGGATAGTGGATGGTAGTTTCGTGAATCATTTCTGCCACTCTTGTTGTAGACAGGTGTGACATGAGCTTTCTTCTCACTACTGGACACCATTGTTTTTTAAGGATTTTTGGTTCTTCAAAATTTATTTGCTGACTGCAAATTTCTTGACATCAGCTGTCTTAGATCTACAACCCAATAGTGACAAATGAAAATTTGTGCCAGACTGGGACTTCAACCTGGATTTCCCACTTATCGCAAACGGTTGCCTTAAGCACTTCAGCTATCCATGCACACTCCCCGAACTGACCCATCTACGTCCTTGTATAATCAGCCTCTAAATTCATCACCTAATGCTCACAACACTACTTGGATTTATGCAGCAGAGAGAGTGAGACAACAAGGAATTGAAACGAATACTGTTCTCATCATGTGCCTGCCTAGGCTTGTAATGCTTACATGCTTGTCTGATAGAATAGACTCTCTGGATCATCAACAGTATCTGTTCTTTCAGACATGCAGGTAAGGATTTATGGCATATTATGGTTATAAGAGGGGCTAACTCAGCTGCAAACTCTGTATGGAATCTGGTATGGACTCCATTGGGCACTTGGCTTTGTTCAATTTTAGCAATTTCATCTTTTTGTCAATGCCAAGAACACTAAAATTTACACCACTCCATCTTTGTAATGGTGTGAAAATTAATTGTGACAATACTCCATGGTTTTTCATGTAAAGAAATATTTTAAAATGGATTTCATCATTTCTGCTTTTACTTTTTTATGCTCAGTTTCAACTTTTGCTGCCTCTAAGAGCCTTCACATATGACAAGAATTTCTTTGAGTTTTGTGAGAGATCTTCTAATAATACACTACTGTGTTAGTTGTTGAAGGATTCATGCATTGCCCTCTTGACAGCCATACAATTTTCATTTAGGAACTCTGGATCTACAGTCGTATGCTTCATTTTACACCTATCATACATTAGTGTGTGTTGGCTTATATTGGTTGTGGAAATAAGTGTAGCTGACAATATGAATGGGAGAATTCATAAATTTTAATCCAGAATGAATATTTATTATAAGTGCTATCCACTTTGTCAAAACATTACAAAATTTTGATATTTTTATGAAAATAACTGGCTGTGGTGATTTACATGGGTAAATAACCAAGACACATTATCACCTGCCTGTTATGAATTGGTTATTACCTCATAAATGATAAAAACTTTTACATTCATAATTTATATTTGCCTTTGGTGTAGTATTAACAGGACCCAGGACCTTATTTCATGACAACTCAACACTCTTTGCTTTCAACTTCTATTTTATTTTCTTCAAGACAAAGTTACTGGCTTCATCACAGACATAGTTACAGTACTAAGTAGTAAACAGACTCACTCAATTAGTGACAATGGCAACAACTACCCTACAGCAGTACTATTCCATAACTCTTCCTATTTTGTAAACCTAGCAAGTGCTTTTCCTTCATCTTTCTTCCTTTCCCTTCAGTGCTTCTGTCAGAAGCAAGAGCCATTGGCTCCAAAAGCTTTTGCATTTCCATATCTTCTGTATGTGTTTTCCCCCACCACCACTTGGTAAGTAAATTTTTTATCCATCAAATTATATCTTCAAACACTGATTATTTTTGTTGATATATTATATAGTCATTTAGATTAAATAAATTCCTTTGCTGTTTTACAGCAATTTTACATTATTTATTATTCATATATTGCAGGACATGATACTTGTCTTTTCTTTACAATTGATGTTTTTTGTGGTGAAACAGTATTACAATACTACTTTACATTTGCAGCTCCATTACAAGAGCCCATGAGGTTAACAGCTGTATTACACATTTTAGGTGTCCCTGTGCCCTACTTAACTGATTTGTAAATTACATTAGCATGCAAATTGTTGTGGGTTGGCAGGAGAGCCAACACCGTATTATTAGAGGAAGCCGAAAGGCATGCATTTTAGCTCAGGCAGGCGGGCGTGAGGTCTGGAGCAGGACAAGGAAATTAGACTTTAGAAAAAAGGACGTAGCTGGTGGAATACTTAACTTTAATCCATTAATGATGAGCGTCGCTCTTGACGGTACATGATTACAGTATCAATAGTAACTGGTAATGGTGCCTTGCTAGGTCGTAGCAAATGACGTAGCTGAAGGCTATGCTAACTATCGTCTCGGCAAATGAGAGCGTATTTTGTCAGTGAACCATCGCTAGCAAAGTTGGTTGTACAACTGGGGCAAGTGCTAGGAAGTCTCTCTAGACCTGCTGTGTGGCGGCGCTCAGTCTGCAATCACTGATAGTGGCGACACGCGGGTCCGACGTATACTAACAGACCGCGGCCGATTTAAATTCTACCACCTAGCAAGTGTGGTGTCTGGCAGTGACACCACACAAATAAACCATATTCTATCTGTTTCTTAAAGTACTTGTCTTTTGTTATAAATGTGTACTTGTGTATAATGTCATTAGGCAAACAGAATATTTTATATGAGTACATGATTAAAGTTTCATGTTTTCTCTATTGGTAAATATCTATGATTTTTGATTAAAAAAATTTGAAGTTTGTCATATTTTGGATAGTTAACATAAAGTATTTATATACTGGATTTTAAACCAATGTCACTGTTTTAATTCATTTTGAGTAGAACTTGTGCAGTTTCAGTTTAATGAAATGCTATGTCTCAGTAACTGCATTCCAATTGTAATATCTTCACACACTGCTGATTTTTTTTTTTTTTTTTTTTTTTTTTTTCAGTGTTATGTCTGATAACATTATTCTCTTGGTTCCTGCCTTCTGATTGTGGTCAGCGACTTACAGTTTGTGTGGTGTCATTGTTTTTGCACATGTTCTGCCTGTTACATGTGGCTTTTGAAATATACTTCTATGGAAAATCCGTTCCTCATTTGGGTGAGTAACAGTATAAAGTTTATAAAACAATGTACTTCCTTTGCACTTAACACACGAGGAATTTTGTGCATTGCCATACTGTTCATAATGAGAAATTACAATACACAGATTGTATGAGCAACATTTGCTAGTTACAGCTACAGTCATAAATGGGACTTGGCAAGAATAACAGTTTATATACCCTTGTGTAAGGTATTCCTTGTATTCTCAGTCATTATAAGACTGATATTAAACATCTTCAAGTAGATATTACTACATTCATGCTGCCACTTCACCACAATTATTGTAAGGCTTATCCATGATTTTTCCATTCATCATTGAACTACTATTGCCATATGCCTATACATTCTTCTGGTCCATTTTATTCTTTTTGCTGAAATTCATTGAGTATGTTTGTACATCTACATACAGAATCCACAAGTCACTGTAGGGTGTGCAGTGGAGGTATCATGTACCACTATCAGTCATGTACTTTCTTAGTCCACTTGCAGATGGAACAGGGGAAAAATGACCATCTGTATGCCACAGTATTGGCCCTAATATCTCTTATCTTGTTTTGAAGACCTTATGCAAAATGTATTTTGGCAATAGTAGAATCATTCTGCAGTCAGCTGCAAATGACTGTTCTCTCAGTAGTGTTTCACAAAAAGAAAATTATCTTCCTTCCATGGAGTTCCATTTGAGTTCATGAAGCATCTTCCTAACATTTGCTTCTTGATCATGCCTACTGATAACAAATCTAGTAACACGCCTCTCAATTGCTTCAATTTCTTTCTTTAATCTGACCTGCTGGGGATCCAAAACACTCAAGCAGTACTCAAGGATGGGTCAAACAAGTGTTCTATATGCTATCTCTTTAGTAGATGAGCTAAAAAATCAAGGTCAACCATTTGCCTTCCCCACTACCACTCTTATATGCCATTTGATTTCACATTGCCTTGCAACATTAAGCCCAGATATTACTGCTCGCCCTCTGTAATTAAATTAAAAAAAAAAAAAAAAAAAAAAAAAAAAAAAAAAAAAAAAAACTGAGTAAAGGAATCAATAATCAACCTGAAGAGATATCTTGTGACATCCGCCCAGACCAAATGCAATGAACAATACTGAAAAAAAAAACCTACTGATATTGTGATCCAACATTAACGAGCTGTTTTCCTACTCATCTGCATTTACTTACATTGTGAGCAAACTGCATCACACCAACTAGAAATTCTGTCTGAGTCATCCTTCATCTTCTACATTCACTTAGTGATGATACTTTGCCATGTACTACAGTGTCATCAGCAGATAGTTGCAGATTCATGATCACCCCATCCATCAGATCATTTATGTATGTAGAGAATGAGAACTGTCCTATCCCACTTTCCTAAAGAACTCCTGGCAATGCCCTAGGCTCTGATGAACACTTGCTGTCAAGGACAACATATTGCATTCCAATACTTACGATGTTTTTGAGCCATATCTGGGAACATATTCCATATGTTTGGATCTTTGTAACAGTCTGTCAAATGCTTTCTGGAAATCTAGGAATATGGAATCTGACTGTTGCCCTTCATCCATGGATATTGTATGAGAAAAGGGCAATCTGAATTTTGCATGAGTGATTCTTTCTAAGTCTATGCTGTCTTGTGGGCAGAAGATTTTCTGATCTTTTTGAAGACACACAAATTTCTACTAATTTTTGCCTTCTGGCATTTCCACATTTTTTTTTGTCTTGAAAGTGCAACAATCTCTGTTTCCTCAGCATGTTCCACATTTTGTTACTGGAATACGTTGGGTCTTTTCTGTTCTTAATCAAATTACTCAGCACACACTTCTGCAGAGTGCAATTTACAATCAGCTTAAACTTTACTGATAATTCCTCTACATCCATTGTATTGGAACTAAATGATGCCCATTCATTATCTAAGTAGGATGCTAGTGACTGCATATCTGATTTTTCCAGCATAAATACTCTTCTAACCTTCTTGATGGATTTGTTTAACTTTAGTAACATCAGCTATGATGATGTCATGATCAGTAATCCCTGTATCTATAGTGACACTGTTGATAAGGTCATAATTGAAACCAGTTTCTAAAGACAAGTAAATAGTGATATGGACAGTTTTAATTTCAGTTTTAAAAATCAGTTACTGCTATTTCTTGTATGACTGACATTTCCAGGGCACTATGACCAAAATTATAAAAAACTGTACCTTCCTTAAGTTTGTGTGGAAAATGTTGAAAGCATGTGTTGCAAAGTAAAGTCTTGTGTTCACTGAAATAAGCTAGTGCTTATAATTAACAACAAATCTCATGAGCAAATAGACATTCTACAATATCAGTGTAAGAAATACCATGATAATTATTGTTATTTCTCTTTCTTAGGCTACTCTAAACAAAATGTAAAACAAACAAATTTATTTTTCCTCTGTAACTTACAGATATATTTCTCAAAAAATTGAAGTTCCAATTCCAGATTTACAGGAAAGTACCAAATGACAGTCCAAGAGAAAAGAAATTCATCACAAGTATCCAGTAACTAATATTACATGAAGGAATAGTCATCATTCGTGGTAAACACAGCGCTCACTGACTGTATGCTGCAGTGCCAACCACTTTGCACACAGACCTCTACGAGATGTAATGAGAGTGGCAAAAATGTGATTGTGGCTGGAGAGTCACGCAATTAGTGTCCTCATTGGAGTATGAATAGTTGTGAAAATACTTATCACTGTCTGGAAAGGATACCAAACCACACGCCTGTACTGAAAATAGAAGTGGCCAGAATGTTATTTTTATCCCAAGTTTTCTGTTTGCTCTACACACCTAGTGTGTAAGGAAGAGATTATTTGTTAGTAATGTTAGGGAGCAAATAGGCTCATATGAGATGATGCTGTTAGCCCAGCATGTAGTCCACAATTTTTGAAAAACTTTAAAAGAAAATTCCCAAAATTACACTTGAACTAGTTTAGTGGCATTTACAGGTCTATCATGAAAGTCATAAAACAATTGATTATATCAGTAAGAAGCACTTTAATCAACAGCAACATGGATTACAGCCTTAACAAGATTGGGGGCCAGCAGTTGGGTTAATTAAAAATGACATAGAGTTTCTCTGCAACAACAGTAAACTGACATCTGATAGAAGCAGCATATCAACAGGTTTGTTGTGCATTAGCCACACCCCGGGTCCAACTTCACATGCGACAGTGACAAGAGCAGACCACTGGATGAAGATGGGAGGGTGGAGGGGTGGAGGAGGTGGAGGGAGGGAGTTGCATTCAGATATAAGCCCTGCAGTTGTCTCTTAACAGTCAGTTAATCAATGCATATATGGTCATGCACCCAAATATGGTGATATTGGATAAAGAGGCACATAAGCCCAATATTTATTTCCTTATATTTACATATTGTGTTTACTAGATTCCCACATAGATTCTGATATATGAAACACATGTGTGACATTTATTACTGAAATTAATCAGCTTAAAATACTTAAACAAATCATATGATTAAATCTATATCCACCTGTTGGTTGTTTATCTTTCATACCTTAGTAATTATTCTTTATTTACAGTTTATTCAATGTGCATTATAACATCTATAGAGTAATAAATCTCTTTAAGATTGCCTTTCACTATTTCACTATGGTAAATGTGCTAGCCTCTCAAAAATCAGGTAAATTTATTATTTCCACTTATTTGTTTTTATTTTCTAGATTTCTGATTTTACTAATACATATGACATTTCTATATTTATTGGACTGGAATTCAGTGTGTGCTATGATACTTTACTTATGATAAAAATGAAGCAATAGGAAAATCTGATTCAGTAACAATATAAATGTAACACAGTATGTGTTGTAAATTCTATGCAGTCTTGTGATTTGATGATATCACTTCAGCAGACATTATTACAATTTCAGTTTAAATTATTGAATATTGCCATCCAAAATAATCAGATGCACAGAAGAAAGAAAAGTATAGGCTGAAGAAATATACAATTTTGTGCTAGCAAAATAATGAGTAACATGAAAATTAATCATATTCTGATGTGTGTCTGGTAGTTTGTAAGTGTCCAATGGCTAACTGATAACAAAAATTATCACTATACACTGAGCTAAATTATTGTGTTTGTTTATTGAAAGATGTCTTAAACCCTCAAAGTAATATTGCAAAATAATATGATTATGCAAATACCCTTGCCCAGACACATACTGCCTTATTTCAGTCCTCCTCCTGCGTGACTCCCTTATAATAACATGCATATCACTGGTGGGTGCAGTGCTGTCACAAGGTTTGTTCTATGCATCAAGACCTGTGCCAAAATGGCTTAATGAGCTGATAACATCACCAGCAAGCCGTTTATTAATGTATCCAACCAGTTTACCCTCACAACAGGTATTTATATCATTATTATTATTATTATTATTTCTATTATTTTTCTCAGACCTTAGGTCTGGTTAAAAATGGAAAGTGACGCGGACCTTCATCAAGCGTGACTTCCTTTTAACTGTATGGTATATGTTACATTTTATTTAGGAACTTTCGGGTTATTGAACACGTATCAATAATTATGGATTTCTGTAGTTGTATATATATGTTTGGATGTAGCTGTATTGCATTGATGTACTGGTGGATATTGTGTGGTATGACTCCTGTAGTTGATAGTATAATCGGTATAATGTCAACTTTATCCTGATGCCACATGTCCTTGACTTCCTCAGCCAGTTGGATGTATTTTTCAGTTTTTTCTCCTGTTTTCTTCTGTATATTTGTTGTATTTGGTATGGATATTTCGATTACTTGTGTTAATTTCTTCTTTTTATTGGTGAGTATGATGTCAGGTTTGTTATGTGGTGTTGTTTTATCTGTTATAATGGTTCTGTTCCAGTATAATTTGTATTCATCATTCTCCAGTACAATTTGTGGTGCATACTTGTATGTGTGAACGTGTTGTTTTATTAGTTTATGTTTTATGGCAAGTTGTTGATGTATTATTTTTGCTACATTGTCATGTCTTCTGAGGTATTCTGTATTTGCTAGTATTGTACATGCACTTGTGATGTGATCTACTGTTTCTATTTGTTGTTTGCAAAGTCGGCATTTATCTGTTGTGGTATTGGGATCTTTAATAATATGCTTGCTGTAATATCTGGTGTTTATTGTTTGATCCTGTATTGCAATCATGAATCCTTCCGTCTCACTGTATATATTGCCTTTTCTTAGCCATGTGTTGGATGCATCTTGATCGATGTGTGGTTGTGTTAGATGATACAGGTGCTTGCCATGTAATGTTTTCTTTTTCCAATTTACTTTCTTCGTATCTGTTGATGTTATGTGATCTAAAGGGTTGTAGAAGTGGTTATGAAATTGCAGTGGTGTAGCCAATGTATTTATATGAGTGATTGCTTTGTGTATTTTGCTAGTTTCTGCTCGTTCTATAAAGAATTTTCTTAAATTGTCTACCTGTCCATAATGTAGGTTTTTTATGTCGATGAATCCCCTTCCTCCTTCCTTTCTGCTTAATGTGAATCTTTCTGTTGCTGAATGTATGTGATGTATTCTATATTTGTGGCATTGTGATCGTGTAAGTGTATTGAGTGCTTCTAGGTCTGTGTTACTCCATTTCACTACTCCAAATGAGTAGGTCAATATTGGTATAGCGTAAGTATTTATAGGTTTTGTCTTGTTTCTTGCTGTCAATTCTGTTTTCAGTATTTTTGTTAGTCTTTGTCTATATTTTTCTTTTAGTTCTTCTTTAATATTTGTATTATCTATTCCTATTTTTTGTCTGTATCCTAGGTATTTATAGGCATCTGTTTTTTCCATCGCTTCTATGGAGTCACTGTGGTTATTCAATATGTAATTTTCTTGTTTAGTGTGTTTTCCCTTGACTATGCTATTTTTCTTACATTTGTCTGTTCCAAAAGCCATATTTATATCATTGCTGAATACTTCTATTATCTTTAGTAATTGTTTGAGTTGTTGATTGGTTGCTGCCAGTAGTTTTAGATCATCCATGTATAGCAAATGTGTGATTATTATTATTATTATTAATATTATTATTATTATATTTACTATTACTGTCAATAATGCTGTGGTTTTTATTTGTTAAACTTAGTATTTGCAAATAGTCACAACAAGCTTATATGGATCTTTTCTGTTGTTTCAGTTTTACCCAGTCTGTTGCACCAATTGAATTTCCATACTTTTAAAATCTGTGTCATTTTCTTTCCTTTCACTTAAACTGAAAACCTGATACTGTTCATTCACCATTAAAATTGATCTTTTTTATGTCACTTGCATCAATTTCTGCCTTTCATGATCTTATTGTGTATATTTTACATATAATAACAATACAAAAGGATATATTGCTACTCACAACATAGAAGAGGCACAGCCTATATACATCCCTGCTTGTTATTTTAAATGCATAGTCTGTTTTTCATAAGGCTTTAGTTTTGTCCACCCTAAACGGCAAGTCCTTATATACACAACACTGCTTAAGTATATATTTACATCACACAACAGCTGTCCTTTAAGTATGTAAATGTAATGAATGATTAGGTACAGATAGGGTATTTTCCATTTGCCTTTATAAATATCATCAAAAAAAATTTATTGACCTACATAGTCATTTACAGAATAAAAACATTGTTCTACTAGAAATTTTTTAAATTCTGTTTTAAATTTGTTATCATCTTCTAACTGCCTGATGTTGACTGGCAGTGTGTTGTACAGTTTTACACTGATATGGCTCACATGCCTTTGTGTTTTCGTTCTTTTTGTTTGCTGAGTATGGAGTGCTGCGCTATTACAGGTATTGTAGTTGTGAAAGTCAGCATTTGTCTGAAAATCTGCAATGTGGGTCCTGACATACAATACACATTTGTATATGTATAATGATGGTATAGTGAGTATCCTAAGCTATTTGAATATGGGTTTGCAGTGTGTCTGTGGATGACTGTGAGTTATTATTTGGATGGCCCTCTTCTGCAACAAAAAAATTTGTTTTAGGTGCCCTGTTGTGGAACCCCAAAATAGTATTCTGTATGTGGCAAGAGATTGAAAATAGCCAAAAAATGCCATTCTGGCACCCTCTGGGGTACAAACATTTGCAATAATTCTGAGGGCAAAACAGGCTGAATTAAGTTTCTGTGCAAGTTTTATTACGTGGTCATTAAAATATAAGTTTTCATCCATGTGAATCCCCAGAAATTTTGTGGATGCCACTCTGTCTAAGACTTTGTCACCCCACACCAGATCAAGATTTACATTTTGACATCTTTTTCCCAAACTGCATATAATTGGTTTCATTTACATTCAGTGTCAACCTGTTTGCATTGAACCAAGAGTGGATGTAATTTAGTACTTTATCACAAGTTGTTGGTAACAATTGCTTTGGTGCACTTATTATCACACTAGTATCATCTGCAAATATTATTGCTTTGGCTGCATCATCTGAGGTGTGAAAATCATTTATATAGACAAGAAACAATATGGGCCCTAGGATGCTACCTTGTGGTACTCCTATTTCTACATTTTTTGCCTCTGATACTGAATTTATTTGTTGATGTCAGTCCTACAACCTGTGTTCTGTTTTTTAGGTATGATTCAAACCATTTTTTTCCTATCCCATGTATATCCAACGCTTCATTAAAAAAGACTGCTGGATGTTATTTAACTGCTGGCTAAGTCCTTCAATCAGAGGTAGACAAAACACACACACACACAAATGGCCACCTTTATCTCCATGTGGTAACAGCCTGCTGTGACTGCATCTGAGGTGAGCAATGATCTTTGCTGGAATGGGTAATGGAGGTAAAAAGAGTCATGAACTAGGGAAGGGAATGGGTAGCAGTGTAAGGGTGGGGGAATATGCCAGCACTGCTCATGGGAATGTGCAGGAATGTGGTGGGACAGGATAGTGGGCTACTAGGTGAAGCATAAGGAGGTGTCTGAGATAAGCAATGGTCCTTGTTGGGGTGAGTATTTGTGTAGAGAAGAGGTGTAGGGTGGAGAGGGGGGGAGATAGCAGGGAAGGAGTGGGGGAAGATGTTAACAATACCTGCAGGAGTGTGCAGGGACATGGTAGTGGGCTGCTAGAGGTGCAGCATCAGGAGGCTGTGCTTGAGGATGGGAGAGGGGGATAAAGGGTTGAGAAGATTGATTGATTGATTGATTGATTTTTATTGCCCAAAAACAAAACATTTATAGGGATGTTTGTATAAACAACATCAATAAATGTACAAACAACAATGACAATACATACACAAATAATTAATTTATGTTAGAAATTATGCTCACAGAAATCTTCCATTGTATAAAAACAATTTTGAATTAATAAAGTTCTTACAAATATCTTAATTTTTTCAGCTCCAGACTCTTAACAGACTCTGGTAGTTTATTAAATAGCTTTACAGATGTGTGTTTGAAGCTGTTTAGAGTTTTGGTATATGAGCAGTAGCTTTTCTTACATCATTACAGTGTCATGTGTTATAACTATGTACATCAGAATTCAGATCAAAACTAGACAATTTCTTTTTAATGTACAAGAGACACTGAAATATGTATATACATGGCAAGGTCATAATACTAAGTTTAATAAATAATTCTATACAGTGAGTTCTAGGTGGTACTTTACATATCAGTCTGACAGCTTTTTTCTGGGCTGTAAATAAGCATTTTGAGTAGCAATTATTTCCCCACAAGATTGTCCCATACGTCAAATGAGAGTGAATATAACTATAATAGACAGAAAGCAAAATTTTCTCATCTGCTCAAGAGAAGTAGAAATGGAAAAAAAGATTATACAGGTGGGCTGGTGGGATAGAAGGTGTGTGTAGGGTGGGAGCAGGGAAGAGGATAGGTGGATGGATGGCAGGGGCTAGTGAAGATTATACAAACAAATGATGTGTTACAGTGAGAGTTGCCACCTGCACAGTTCAGAATACCTGGTGTTATTCGAAAGAAGCCATATGGCACAGGCTATGAAGCAGTCTTTGTAGTTGAGCATATTGTGTGGGGTGACTTGCTCAGCAACTGGGTGGTCCTGCTGTTTCTTGGCCAAAGTTTGGCAGTGGCCATTCAAGCAGATAAAGAGCTTGTTGGTGGCAATGCCCACATAGAATCCAGCACAGTGATTGCAGTTATGTTCATAGATCACATGGCTACTTTCACAGGTGGGCCTGCCTTTGATAGGATAGAAGATGCCTGTGACAGGACTGTAGTTGGTGGTAGCGGAGGGGTTTATTGGACACGTCATATATCTAGCTCTATTGCAGGGATGTGACAATATTATGAGAAGGAAAGTTGCTACTCACCATATAGCGGAGCTGCTGAGTCACAGACAGGCACAACAAAAAGACTTAAAGCTTTTGGCCATTGGCCTTTTGTCAATAATATACACACATATGCACACACAAACTCACGCAAATGCAACTCTCACACACAACTGCAATCTCAGGCAACTGAAACCACACCTGAGACTGCAGTTGTGTGTGTGAGCTGTGTTTGCATGAGTGTATGTGTACATATGTGTTTCTATTGTTGACAAAGGCCATTGGTTGAAAGCTTTAAGTGTGAAAATCTTTTTGTTGTGCCTATCTGCAACTCAGCATCTCCACTATATGGTGAGTAGCAACTTTCCACCTTATAATATTATTACATCCGATCCTGGATTTTCTATTGCAGGGATATGAGTTGTAGGGCCAGTGGTTGGGAGCAGGTGTGAATTATGATCAGGCAAGGATACTGCACAGGTTGTGGTGGCATACCACTGTGGCAGAGGTGGGGAGGATATTTCACATTTCAGAGCACAACAACTGGTAGTCGAAACCCTGGTGAAGAATGTGATTCAGTTGCTCCAGTCTCGGATGGTACTGAGTCACAGGCGGTATGTGCCACTGTGGCCAGACAGTGGGTATGTGGGCAATGGTAGATGAATGGGAGGACAAGGCATGTGAGATCTGTCTCTGGACAAGGCTGGGAGGGTAATTTCAGTCTGTAAAGATCTCAGTGAGAACTGTGGCATATTAGAGTTGGGCTTCTTGTCAGTACTGATATGGTGGCCAAGGGTGGATAGGCTGTGTGGAAGGTATTTTTTGTTCCGAATGGGTTGAAGCTGTCAAATTAATGGTACTGCTTGTGGTTGGAAGGAGTGATGTGGGTGGATGTACTCATGTAGCCACCTTTGGGGTGGATCTCGACAATGAGGAAGGTGGCTTGTTGGACTGAGGAGAGCCAAGTGAAGCAGATGGGGGAGGAGGTGTTGAGGTTCTGGAGGAATGTGGATTAAGTGTATCTCACACATAGTCCATATCATAAAGGTTTCAGTGACAAATCTGAAACAGGTGAGCAGTGTGGGATTCTGAGTCATTAGGAAGGATTCCTCTAGATGGTCCATGGAAAGGTTGGTATATGGTGGTGCCTTGTGGCTGCCCATTGCTGTACCACAGATCTGTTTTAATGATGACTTCAAAGGAGTTGCAATTCATATATAATAAGTTTATGTCTCCTCTACCACACTTCGTTTTCTTCAGTAAGTATATTCATTTGATTACACATTCATTTTGAGGTTAAGTACATTTTTTGGATTTTATTTCTGGTCACAAGTTTATTTATTTATGTTTGTGATAATTTCCTACAAAAATATGCAGCATGTCACATTCCAAAAGATTACACAGTCTGCAAAACAGTATAGAAATAATGACAAATAAAAATAAATTTGTGAATCTTAAATGCTATAAGGGAATGATGCCCTAATTACATTACATACAGGATTACATCAAAATATTACACTAAATGATATTTTATAATGACAGCAAATTAACTGTGACTAACACATAGCTCGCCTACCTGTTTGTTGAGTATGGTTATGTCACAGTGCCAACGACTTCAATATAAAGTAACACAGAAGACCACATGCATGGCATCACACATAAGAATGACACTGACAATGAATTTTAAAAATTTTCATTCGTACAAAAAGGAATTGAATATGGCAAAGTCAAAATTAGTACACCTCTCAGAGCTTAATAGCTCAAGACACAGGAACAGACAGCCATATTAGTCATCAGCTCACACAGGGTGTTGCACATCTGTTACAGTGAGTTCACAAATGATCCTGTTCAAGATATGACAGGAAAAATCTGTGACATAACTGAATGCAAAGTGGTGGGAGACTGTATTGGGACAGATCATGCAACTGGATCATCCACAAGGGAATGACCTATGCAGTATAAGTTTGAGTGCAGAAGTGTCTTAATTATGGACTAGGATATTTTGTAGGTCAAGTGGATGATAGTACACCACTTCCCTTAATTTTGGGCATAACAAAAAGTAGACAAAGTCCTGGCAAATTATGATGTTCAGTTTTATATGTTTTGATGATACCTCATGATAGGGGAAGTACTGGCTAGTGGCTGATTCATAGTTGCAGTGGGTTTGTTTATGTAATTGGAACAAATAATGAATGCGATCTGTTTATGAGTTGACTGTATAGTATGTTGTCCATGAATGGAGACTCTGGCAAGGCTGTCAGTATTTTCAGTTAACACCTTATAATGTTGTGATGCTTCTGGGAACAATCTTGAGCACTTAACTTGCATATTTAATTTTCATCAAATCGACAGGCCTTTAAAAAAAAATTTAAAAACCTTTCCTTTTTGAAATATGCCTTGTATCCACCAACAAAGTTTTTGTGGTACAGTAAATAATAAATGAAATAGCCAATTTGTTGATTTTATCTTTCACTTATTTATTTCTATAAAGACATACACAGATTTATTGTCACAAGATCTCTCCAGGTCTGGCACAATACTGACTGATCTCTTGTGTCTATCACCACTGGTGCTTCTATAACGCGCAACAATTACAAACATTTTCATATATGATTTGAATTGTACTTAATTAAACTTAACAGTTGAAAGCCATGTGCTTCCACAAGACTCATTACAGAACCTAGTTTGAAAAATAGTGGCAAAAAGTTTTATATAATTAGTATATTGAAATAAATTTGTTTTCATATTGAAATTTTGTGAAATATTCACTGCTACAGTTGATTGACTACATTCTTTAATTACTTTGCAATTACAACATGAATTTTGATACTATCATGATTTCAGTGTCTGTACATTGAGTTATATCATTATTATTACTGCTTTCTTGTATCCTGACTTACAAGCAATATTCTCTGTGAGTATTTACATTTGGTCTAATATACTTTAAATTTACTGTACAGTGTCTCCATAAGTAAACTGGATTTGTATATTATGTACCTAATTTTGCCATAATTAATTCTCATGGATATGTTAACTGTAAGGCAATACAGTTGAAAGTTCTGCATGTATGTAATGTCAGGTAAACATCACTTAATATTATCACAATCTCCACAAATCTTGATATCATTCTCTTCACTGTTTACTATCCCATTCTGATGCATTATGACCTCCTTCCCATGGCAAATGTGCCAGCCGCAACATGTATCAAGGAAGTACGGAAGAAGCTTTTCAATGTGGAACACATGTCAGTCATCAGGATATTGATGGTAGTTGGTGCATTTGATAAGGATGGAGGATTTTATGAAGCCACTTTGAGAGATGGAGATGAACTTGCAGGAAAGAAGCTCATTTAGTTGAGAAGTGGATTTGGCAGTGGGTAATGGGGCTCTGCAAATGAGATTAGAGGCTGTTTTTGCAATATGTCCATGTCATGAAAATTTCATTAGAGAATCTCTGCCAGATATGGAATTTAAAGCTTTGATACTAATCTCTACTTCTAACAAATTGTCCTACTGCATGCAAACATTGAGGATAGTGAAAAGTTTTGGATAGGCATTGCAGGATGCCTAACTTTGATTTTTAATTTTTAAACTAATCATCTGACCTTATAAGATGAACCAAATGAAGTGACACAGGAGTAGGACATTGGGCTTATATTCAGGAGGATGACAATTCAAATCTAGCCAACCTGACTTAAATTTCTTGTGATCTCCTGAACTCATTTAAGGTTAATGTGGGGTAGTTCCTGAAGTGGCATGACTTACTTCTTTCCATATTATTGCCTAATCTGAGGTAATACTCCATCTCTAATAGCGCATTTTCATGGTATGTTAAAACCTAATCATCCTTTCATTTTTGTAGGGTGATTTCTTTCAGAATAAAGTAAAAATTTCTCTTATGTTGTTTAAATAATTACGTGAATTTGATAAATGTTTATATTACACTTCATTTTCTTGGAAAATTAAACATTCAATACAGAATATCAGTTTTATTGACAACTCGTAGGTGTTATGATGTGTAGCATAGTACAAGGACTAGTTTAAGTCGGAGGTTAACAATCTTGGTGTGAGTTGGTAAAGCCAACCAGTAGGAATAGGTAATGAAGGTTGTGGTCCCCTTCAGTAACATTAGCTTCATATTTGATACATTCTGTTCTGACAAATTGTGAACTTAGCTTTATACTTGGTTTAGCTATTTTTTATTTCAGTGTTAGTTCATTGTAGTCACATTAATTGCACTTTCCTTTATGAATAATTAAAAGAGCCAGCTTAATTCAGAAAAAAATTATATTACATAGTAGGCAAATCTCCAACAAGTATTTTGGTGGTTATTATCTACAAATGTCACACACAACTGTAGAAAAATTCGAGGGGTAAAGGAAGCACTATGTAACTCTTACCAAAACTTGCAATATTTTCTTTAATACCTAAATTTTATGCAAAATAATGTTCTTAATCTTCTGTTTTGTCCAAATAATTTAGTTGTTGATGTTATTGTTGTAATCATCAGTTTGAAGACTAGTTTCATTCAATTCCCCATGCTAATTTATCTTATGCAAGCTTTTTTCATAACTACATCCATGTAAACCTGCTTATTCTATTCAAACCTTGGTCTCTATGTATAACTCCCCCCCCCCCCACCCCCCACCCCCACCCCCCTTCCCACTCCTCCAGATTCATCCATTTACAGCTTAATGTTTCCTTGATCCCTCCAGATGTATCCTAAAAAACATGTCTCTTCTTTTACTCAACTTGTGCCATAAAGCTCTTCTCAGTTCAGTCTGTTTCAATACTTCTTCATTCTTCATCATTTACTCAATCTGCCCATCTAGTTTTCAGTATTCTGCAGTTGCAATATTTTTTGACAGCTTCTGTACCTTTTTCTCTGAATTGATAATTGTCCATTTCACTTCCGTAATATGCTACACCTGGGAAAAAAAAAAAAAGAAAGACTTCCTAGACTTAAATTTGTATTTTATATAATTACAATGTCATTTCTGACCCCAGGGTGAGATGGACTTTTCCTTTTTAACCTTCCTCAAACTAACCCTCCCTTTTCCTCAACTAAGGAACTTGTTAGCTCTTCCCCTACTATACTGTCACTGAGTATTATTTTTGTCCTTGTCTAAATGTGTGGGTTGCATAGGCAGCAAGCTCATAAAGTTTACTGGTAGGACCCACACATTAAGATACATCATTCAATAAAGTGACATAAAATGCAGAAACCTTAGATACACATACATCTCACACGTCCCAAGAAATGGAAACAATTTCTTTTTATATGTAGTTTAATGAAAATGAGATTATTAATGTAAAAAAGAAAACAAAAAAATGATCCCACACAGTCAAACAAAACATTGACAAATATCCTTCACGGATGCAAAAAATTATATAAATACACTTACAAAATAAATCCAGTTACAGTCTTAAAATGGTAAAAAAAATGTCAAAATGCTGATAGTGATTTCTCAAAAACTTTAGCAAATCTGTACAGAACATAACATCAATTGCAATTCAAAAACTCTCAGTGTACGCCACACAATAAAAAAAGCACAGAAAAACAATAGTTGTAATTAATAAACAGTGAGCAAAACTGTGTTGCAATTTTCATGTGTATTTGTAACCATTTAATAAAATAAGGGCTTAATACAACCATTCCTGCCAGAAAAATTAAAAAAAAATTATTATTTTAAATGAAAAGTGCATCTAAGTATGTGAGTAAAAACAATGAAAAATATCAAATATGACCCTTATAGCATATAACAACAACATATTATCTGATCATTATGCAACACAGTGAGTACAGAAGCATCACAGTAGAAAAATGTACACAGTCTCTGCACTGTAAAATCACATAGATATACATAAAAAGTTCTTCCTGTTGTCTTGTCCACTGTGTTTTCATACTGTCAATTGAAAGCTGCACATGAACTTCAACTTATCTCCACACAGAGCTATAACACATGCAACAGTCATGTAGCCATTGTTTAAGGACAGTCTAGGTAACATACAATTCTTAACACTATGACTCACAGTTCTGTTGACTTTTTATAACACAGGGAATTTAAACATAACACTGACAGAGCAAATTCATTCACTTCTATGATATAGCTTTACATTTTCGATATCATTTCCCAGAGTTAATGTATTCCAAAGGTAAATAGTTTGGGTGCACAATTTTACTTACATGAAATGACCCAGTACAATAATGATGGAACTTCAGAATTTCATTGGTTATCTCGGAAGTCTTCATATGTATGCTCATGAGAACCCACTCATCAACTTTATAAACAACAGGTTTCACTATTTCATCATGCATCTTCTTTCTTCCATAATCTTTCTTGTTCATGTGTTGTAGTCCCTTGTAATGCAGTTCTTCAGTTGAAATATTGTCTCTTGATGGAAAATTTATAAATTGCTTAAAAATACTAGGCAGTATTTTATCAAATAAAACAGTGCAAAGTGACTTACCTGTACCGTCATGGGGCAGGCTACTTATAATAGTCTCAAAGTCCGATAACTTTTTGTATCGCTCTTTAAATTGTTTCCACCATACGCACAAAATAAACATTCGAGTTTACTCTTTACGCACTCCATTGGATTGGAAGCTAGTCTATAGTGAGAATTAAGGATATGTTTAACATTACTGTTTCCACACTGTTTCTCTAAATTTTGAAACATGACCACTAAGAAAGGACTGAGGCTGAATAACAATAACAAAATAGTCATCTTCTGATTTCTTGAGCACATTTTTACTGGTGGGTTTTCATAATGGATAAAACTTTAAATATTTTGAGAACAATTCCAAAATAACCATTATCTGCATAAAATTTCCTCTGGAACATGGTAGCGGTCAATGCAAGTCTGTTGAAATAGTGCCACCTGGTTTACGTGGAGTTATACTGTGCATTAGTCCTTGGTGCTGCTCAGGTCACACTTTAGGTATCTGGCATACATTGCATATCTTCAAAATTGTGCAGACTTTCTTCATCATATTGTTTAGTATACTGTACTTCTGTAGTTTTAGCATACATTTGCTTAGTCCTATTTGTGTGAACATAACTTACACAAGATCTTCATTAGCACGTCATGAATACAGACTCTCCATTGATCAGAATTAATATTGTATGTTTGAGGCAAAATTTCCTCTTCTTTCAAATAATAGCTTATAAATTTTGCCTCATTCAGACCATTATATTTATACTTCACCATTTTTAAGTAGCTCTCTACATCTTACAAGGATTTGATAGCGTGTAATAATTTCTGAATGAACTTTTCTCCTTCAACAACTTTTATAAAATCTGTATATCTGTATATCTTTCTGCGTTAAAGACTGCCACATTTTGAGATAGGTACAACACTATGTCAATAGAGTGTTAATCTTTCCAGGCATATATCTTATTTCAAATCCAATATTTATATTGTTGGTGCACAGTGCATAAGATGCTTGTACACATGACAACAGCTATTAGAAAAGATAATGCTTTATGGTCAGTCATTATAACTGTATGCTTTCCCAAGAGATACAGCTGGAATGTATAAAATCCCCAAGTGACGGTTAATGATTCTCTCTCTGTTACTGTATGCATTTTCTTCCATAAACTCAGTGATCGAGTCTTAGGTGCTGTTGTTCTGTGTTCCGTACTTCCATTAACAACACACATCTGATACAATTCCACATTTATTGCATAATTCCTAGAGCCTGATCCAAAATAAAAATCAAGTGACAAATTTGGATGATGTAATAATTTTGCTTCATGCAATTTAGATTTTGTACGATTGAAAGCTTTTTGCTGTTCTTGTCCCCTCATCCACAATGTACCCATTTTTTACAGTTTCAGAAGTGTTAGTGTAGATAAGCAATATTTATCGGTAAATTTTCTGTAGACATTGGAGATTCAAAAACATGATCTTTTGCTATTTGGAACATTCTGATGCAGAAAATTTTCTGACAACATCTGTTTTACCTAAATCAATTTTGATACCTTGTGGTGATATGGAGTGGCATAAAAAACTTGATCTAACTTTTTGCAGATTTTTTTCCTCTCCAAATTAAATGTTAATCCTAATTTTCTGAAAGCTTGCAAAAGTTCATTAACAGTCTCCAATTATTCTTCACATTACTCACAACTAATTATTATATATCATTGACATAGATGACAAACTTCTTTAATAATTTTTCCCTTAAAACTTTATCCAGAGCATGCATGAAAGCAGCTGTAGACACATTCAGTACATATAACATTAAACTGATAACTCCCTCTTTTATACAAAAAGTAGTGCACTTCCTGCTTTCCTTATCTAACTTCACTTGCCAATAACTGCTTATGAGAACAAAGCTGGTAAAATATTTGACACTTTTAAGACATTGCAATAACTCCTCTAAATTTTTCGCTTAGTCTCTTTGTGATAAAACAATTCATTTGACTGATCTTTTGTCCAACACCAATCTCACAGATCCATACTTTTTATCCACATGTATTGTGTTACAGTTGTAACTACCTTTCAGTAATATTCTGTCACAATATTAATTTAATTTCAAGATATACAGCTTCATGTTTTGCAGGTGGTAATGGATAACTTTTGCTGTGGACCACCTCATGTCATGTTCTTTTCCTTTCAGTTTACATTTAAAACTTTTAATTAATCCTTGTGTCATAGAAAATACCGTAGGATAATGATCAAGTATTTTCCCAACAAATCAGACTACTCTTGAATCTTCTTACAAATTTGACAAAGAACAACTTCTGCTTTTTCACTCTTCTAGGTGCATTTTTCTTCTCTAATATAGTAATGTTTATCTGAGTTGCAGCTCCCTCCTTATCCATATTAGTACATCTTAAATTCATACACACAGAACTCATTTCTTCCTTGTTGACGATCCTCTAAACGAAATTTTCCTTTATCATAACCATTCTGAATTAATGGCTTGCTTGCAGCAAGATCCACTTTTGCCGTCTGTCCCTGAAATATACCCAACAGATAATGTTTGAACAACCAGGAAAATTATCTCGTATTCTTTTCCACTAATGTTGAACTTCAGTAATATGTGATTTTTAATTTTTTTTTTTTTTTTCTATATCCCACAGCACTGACACTGACACTGACTCACAGGAAAAGATGGAAAGTGTGCCATCTTGTTTAGCTGTAGATACAATTTATTTCATAGTGTGCAGACCTGACTCTCTCTTTCCAGAAGCCCCTCAGCATTAATACTGGAAACATTGATGTCAATGATGGGCATCACATATCATCAGTAATTACATTGTCTCTCACATCAAGTTACCTCTTACATCACAATCTGTATCAGACAGAATATTATTTATTTAAGTGCTGACCATTAACTACAGACCAAGTCTCAACTGAAATTTCATTTAATTTAACTGTGAAGGTGGGCAGGCATACATTTTTCATTCCCTCCTCTTCTAGGTGTCTGTCTTGAGTTTGTCTATCATTGTTCAGATGATTACCCTCTTTATAATGATTACATTCATTAGGTTGTCTGCTATGTTTAAGAGTGGTCCATCTTCCCTTCTACCAAAGCGTTTTGATGGTCAATAATTAACTTCATAGTGCAAAGACAAAGCCAATTTATTGGATTACTTAAATATTTGTTTTCATCCTATTGTTTTCCTAAATATTCTCAAATGGTTCCCTCATTCTGAGTGTAATTTGGTGGTGATGATGACAATGCTGTGTTAGTTGTTGATGATCTGTGACCAGTATCTCTTTTTTTTTTAAAAAAAAAAATTTCAATTATTTTTAAAGTTTCACATTTTTCTTATGCTTTGCTGCCACATGTGTGAGCTCCATCTTTTAAATAGCTTACAATTGCATTAACTTTCTGTCTTTTTGGGCAGATTTTAGGGAAAGCACTTTGAAATTGTTTGATAAGAATCACTGGATGTACACCACGAACTGTTTGAATTCCTGAAACCTTTTCATATTTAAATTGTGATCCATAACAATTCCAAGTGTGGCAACAATAAAGTCACTACTCCATTCATTGAATACCATATTAGTTTCATTCTTCAAAATCTTGTGATCAAATTTCACTGTACTATTGACTGGATACCACTTTGCTAATGCCATTACATTTTGTTTCAAGTTCTGTACAGTAAGCTTGTACACCACACAGCATTTTTGTTACACCATTCACATTGCCAGACACTTTTGCTTTACAGTAGCAATTTCTTGCTTCTGCTGTCAGACCAGATCAGAAGTTTCAGTCTCATTCTCAAGCATGCTGCAATACAACACTTGCCGTACACTGGAATGTGCTGAAACAGGACCAGAAACAAAGAGCAATGCACAATGCACTCTGAAATTCACAAAACAGTATGTAAATAAAAAATACTTTCGAAAAACCACACACACGGGTTCATCATTTACTAAACTTATTCAAAACGGGGACACCTGAGGCACACATATACCTCACAAACTATTAATTCCAAAAACTAGCAATTGTACGTCTTTTCTTTTATATGTGTCTATCAGCTGTGCTCCACATTTATTAGTTTTCTTGAGCGAATTTTCCTTTGATGCAATTACAGTATCATTGGTATAAAAGCTATAAATGTGGACTTGCATTTCTTCACCTGTCTCCTAAGGCAGTTCATAGCATTATTATTACTTTGCGTGTTCTACATTTCTGTGGAACCCCTAGGTTGGCTTCTACCATCCTTTTGGAAATAATTCCTGCCTGTAATTTAAAACCATAACTTATTCTATGAACTTTCAGTTACCTGCAGGTGAAAAATAGATCCACAACTTGTTTTGTAATTGAAAAAAATGGTTATAGCTTCATCATAAGTTGCACTGAGAAGTATCTTGTTTTATTTCTTGATGGCAACTTGTTTCAGTCATCTGTGTCCACTTTCAAACCATCTGTATCATAAGTGTGATAAATACAAGTGATAGCCCATGTACAATAACTGCCCCTACAGTGATGATTGAAGCAGCACTATGGCTGACTCAACAACAGTAAACAGAATGCACAGGATTGACATTTTCTAGTGTTCTATTTATGGTTGTTAAGTCAACCATATTGCCACTTTGATCATCACTGAAGGGGCAGTTTTTGTACATAGGCTATCATCTGTATTTGTCACACAATATGGGTATTTTCAAAATGGACATAAGTGTCCAAAACTGGTCATCATCAAGAAATAAAAAAAGATACTTTTCAATGCAACTTATGACAGAGCTACGACCATTTATTTCAATAACTTCTTCTATTAGTGGATTGGTAATACATCTGACAACACCTACCTTCTGTAGTATTATATACCAGATCTGTTAAAGATCTTAATAATTTTGAAGGAATGCCATCTACCACAGGTACCACATATCTTTCAGTGATGTGTCAAATTCTTCTCAGAATATCAACTTACCCACCTCCTTTCCATTTTTCATAATATTGTCACCAAGCTTCTTGGTTGATGTAACACTTCTATTTATTTCTATCAACTATCAGCCTTCTCTTCTCTATTTTGTACCAGGTAGACCCGGAGCTCA
This sequence comes from Schistocerca cancellata, assembly GCF_023864275.1. Lineage (NCBI taxonomy): Eukaryota > Metazoa > Arthropoda > Insecta > Orthoptera > Acrididae > Schistocerca > Schistocerca cancellata. Next base: position 106,429,230 of record NC_064631.1, on the reverse strand, counting down.
TGATCTTCATACAGGTACTTCCCTTTCCTCCAAAGCCTTCTTTCATTTTCTGGTTTCTGCTGTATTAAAGTCATGCATGCTTCTACAGCTTTTGCATTCTCCATTAGCCACTCCCACTTTGCATTTTTCACTACTGTCGGTCTTATACATTCCATTTCATTCACTGCATTTTTATATTTTCTTCTTTCATCAATCAAATTTAACATATAGCCTGTGTTATCCAAGTATTTCTGTGGGGATTTGCATTTTTTCCTGGATTTTCCTTTTCTGCCTTCACTATTTCATCTCTTAAAAAACTTCACATTTGTCTTTTATTGCATTAATCTTCTTCTTTCAGTCAATCATTGTGCAATGTTCTAATTGAAATTCTCAACAATCTCTTATTGTTTGAACTTATCCAGTTGAAGAGACTTATACCCAACAGAATGAAATCCCGTGCCCCTAAAAACTTTACATGGATCATGACATTGTGTATATAAATCGTGGCTGTGATAATTTGTTTGCTCTGCTGTTTATAGTATTTCAGCCATACGTGATTAAGGGATCTACTGTCCATCAGCCCATTCTTCAACCTGAAGAAGACCAGCTTTCTTTTCTTCTGATGACTGCCACCTCCTCAGCAGTACCCCACCCAGAAATCTGTAAGGAAGTCTATTTTATCTCCAAAATGTCTTGCCCAGGAGGATGCCGCCATCATTAAACATTGCAGTGGAGCTGCATTTCCCTGTGAAATATATTGACTGTAGCTTCCCCCTGCTTCAGACGCGCTATTGTTCAGATGTCAGCACCACTGAGGCACACAAACCACCACCATGAGGACGGGGAATAACTTGATTGTATGTCTGAAGGACTGAAAATTCAACCATGTCTTTTTTTCTCAAAATGAGATTTCGCCTAATGTGTTTTGAGAGCACTACCTATAAACAGTTTAGCACAGAAAGATATTATGTATACCCTATCAGTTGTAACCAGTTGCTTGCAAATGCTTATGTCGACTGAGAAATAATTTTTGTCAAAATATCACTGGCAACAAAGATTAAAAAGGAAGTTGTGGGCTGGATGGCAGTATGACACTGGGATTGGAATGTTCCACGGCACCAAGGCTACGGGCATAG